>NW_026529945.1:0-682709 GCF_028500815.1 Rissa tridactyla
GGTGGGGTGTCGAGGCTAAAGGCAGCAGGAAAGCCCGCAGCCCCAGGTCTGTGGGGCTACGCAAGCGGTTCCCAAAGAGCTTTAGAACAAGGCATAGTTTCTCCCTGCTGGCTCTTTGGGCGGGGGACCCATCTCCAGCCTTATGGCCATTTTTGTGCATGGCGCAGCGCCAAGTGGGAAATGGTGGTATCGAGGCTGAAGGCAGCAGGAAAGCCCGCAGCCCCCAGGTCTGTGGGGCTACGCAAGCGGTTCCCAAAGAGCTTTAGAACAAGCATAGTTTTCCCTGCTGGCTCTTTGGGCATGGGACCCATCTCCACCCATAGGCCATTTTTGTGCCTGATAGGGCGCCAAGTGGGAAAGGGTGGCTTTGAGGCTGAAGACAGCAGGAAAGCCTGCAGCCCCCAGGTCTGTGGGGCTACGCAAGCGGTTCCCAAAGAGCTTTAGAACAAGGCATAGTTTTCCCTGCTGGCTCTTTGGGTGGGGGACCCATCTCCAGCCGTATGGCTATTTTTGTGCCTGACGCGGTGCGTAGTGGCATAGGGTGGTTTTGAGCTGAAGGCAGCAGGAAAGCCCGCAGCCCCCACGTCTGTGGGGCCAAGCAAGCGGTTCCCAAAGAGCTTTAGAACAAGGCATAGTTTTCCCTGCTGGCTCTTTGGGCGGGAGGACCCATCTCCAGCCGTATGGCCATTTTTGTGCCTGGCGCGGTGCGTAGTGGGAAAGGGTGATTTTGACGCTGAAGGCAGCAGGAAAGCCCGCAGCCCCCACGTCTGTGGGGCTACGCAAGCGGTTCACCAAAGAGCTTTAGATCAAGGCATAGTTTTCCCTGCTGGCTCTTTGGGCAGGGGACCCATCTCTCCAGCCGTATGGCCATTTTTGTCCCTGGCCCGGCGCCAAGTGGGAAAGGGTGGTGTTGAGGCTGAAGGCAGCAGCAAAGACTGCAGCCCCCCAGGTCTGTGGGGCCAAGCAAGCGGTTCCCAAAGAGCTTTAGAACAAGGCATAGTTTTCCCTGCTGGCTCTTTGGGCGGGGGACCCATCTCCAGCCGTATGGCCATTTTTGAGCCTGGAGCAGTGCCAAGTGGGAAAGGGTGGTGTCGAGGCTGAAGGCAGCAGGAAAGCCCGCAGCCCCCAGGTCTGTGGGGCTACGCAAGCAGTTCCCAAAGAGCTTTAGAACAAGGCATAGTTTTCCCTGCTGGCTCTTTGGGCGGGGGACCCATCTCCAGCCATAGGCCATTTTTGTGCCTGGCCCGGCGCCCAGTGGGAAAGGGTGGCTTTGAGGCTTGAAGGCAGCAGGAAAGCCCGCAGCCCCCAGGTCTGTGGGGCTACGCAAGCGGTTCCCAAAGAGCTTTAGAACAAGGCAATAATTTTCCCTGTTGGCTCTTTGGGCGGGAGACCCATCTCCAGCCATATGGCCATTTTTGTGCCTGGCGCAGCGCCAAGTGGGAAAGGGTGGTTTTGAGGCTGAAGGCAGCAGCAAAGCCTGCAGCCCCCAGGTCTGTGGGGCTACGCAAGCGGTTCCCAAAGAGCTTTAGAACAAGGCATAATTTTCCCTGCTGGCTCTTTGGGCATGGGACCCATCTCCAGCCGTATGGCCATTTTTGTGCCTGGCCGGGGGCCAAGTGGGAAAGGGTGGTTTTGAGGCTGAAGGCAGCAGGGAAAGCCCGCAGCCCCCACGTGTGTGGGGCTACGCAAGCGGTTCCCAAAGAGCTTTAGAACAAGGCATAGTTTTCCCTGCTGGCTCTTTGGGCATGGGACCCATCTCCAGCCATAGGCCATTTTTGTGCTTGATAGGGCGCCAAGTGGGAAAGGGTGGTGTCGAGGCTGAAGGCAGCAGGAAGTGTCGAGGCTGAAGGCAGCAGGAAAGCCCGCAGCCCCCAGGTCTGTGCGGCTACGCAAGCGGTTCCCAAAGAGCTTTAGAACAAGGCATAATTTTCCCTGCTGGCTTTTTGGGCGGGGGACCCATCTCCAGCCGTACGGCCATTTTTGTGCCTGGCGCGGCGCCAAGAGGGAAAGGGTGGTGTCGAGGCTAAAGGCAGCAGGAAAGCCCGCAGCCCCCAGGTCTGTTGGGGCTACGCAAGCGGTTCCCAAAGAGCTTAGAACAAGGCATAGTTTTCCCTGATGGCTCTTTGGGCATGGGACCCATCTCCACCCATAGGCCATTTTTGTGCCTGATAGGGCGCCAAGTGAGAAAGGGTGGCTTTGAGGCTAAAGACAGCAGGAAAGCCTGCAGCCCCCAGGTCTGTGGGGCTACGCAAGCGGTTCCCAAAGAGCTTTAGAACAAGGCATAGTTTTCCCTGCTGGCTCTTTGGGCGGGGGACCCATCTCCAGCCATATGGCCATTTTTGTGCCTGGCCCGGCGCCAAGTGGGAAAGGGTGGCTTTGAGGCTGAAGGCAGCAGGAAAGCCCGCAGCCCCCAGGTCTGTGGGGCTACGCAAGCGGTTCCCAAAGAGCTTTAGAACAAGGCATAGTTTTCCCTGCTGGCTCTTTGGGCGGGGGACACATCTCCAGCCGTCATGGCCATTTTTGAGCCTGGAGCAGTGCCAAGTGGGAAAGGGTGGTTTTGAGGGTGAAGGCAGCAGGAAAGCCGCAGCCCCCAGGTCTGTGGGGCTACGCAAGCGGTTCCCAAAGAGCTTTAGAACAAGGCATAGTTTTCCCTGCTGGCTCTTTGGGCGGGGGGACCCATCTCCAGCCGTATGGCCATTTTTGTGCCTGGCGCGGCGCCAAGTTTGAAAGGGTGGTGTCGAGGCTGAAGTCAGCAGGAAAGCCCGCAGCCCCCAGGTCTGTGGGGCCAAGCAAGCGGTCCCCAAAGAGCTTTAGAACAAGGCATAGTTTTCCCTGCTGGCTCTTTGGGGCATGGGACCCATCTCCAGCCATAGGCCATTTTTGTGCTTGATAGGGCGCCAAGTGGGAAAGGGTGGTGTCAAGGCTGAAGGCAGCAGGAAAGCCGCAGCCCCCAGGTGTGTGGGGCTACGCAAGCGGTTCCCAAAGAGCTTTAGAACAAGGCATAGTTTTCCCTGCTGGCTCTTTGGGCATGGACCCATCTCCAGCCATAGGCCATTTTTGTGCTTGATAGGGCGCCAAGTGGAAAGGGTTGCTTTGAGGCTGAAGACAGCAGGAAAGCCCGCAGCCCCCAGGTCTGTGGGGCTACGCAAGCGGTTCCCAAAGAGCTTTAGAACAAGGCATAGTTTTCCCAGCTGGCTCTTAGGGCATGGGACCCATCTCCAGCCGTACGGCCATTTTTGTGCCTGGCGCGAAGCCAAGTGGGAAAGGGTGCTGTCGAGGCTGAAGGCAGCAGGAAAGCCCGCAGCCCCCAGGTCTGTGGGGCTACGCAAGCGGTTCCCAAAGAGCTTTAGAACAAGGCATAGTTTTCCCTGCTGGCTCTTTGGGCGGGGGACCCATCTCCAGTCGTATGGCTATTTTTATGCCTGGCGCGTTGCGTACTGGAAAGGGTGGTTTTGAGGCTGAAGGCAGCAGGAAAGCCTGCAGCCCCCAGGTCTGTGGGGCTACGCAAGCGGTTCCCAAAGAGCTTTAGAACAAGGCATAGTTTTCCCTGCTGGCTCTTTGGGCGGGGGACCCATCTCCAGCCGTATGGCCATTTTTGTGCCTGATGCGGCGCAAAGTGGGAAAGGGTGGCTTTGAGGCTGAAGGCAGCAGGAAAGCCTGCAGCCCCCAGGTCTGTGGGGCTACGCAAGCGGTTCCCAAAGAGCTTTAGAACAAGGCATAGTTTTCCCTGCTGGCTCTTTGGGCGGGGGACCCATCTCCAGCCGTACGGCCATTTTTGTGCCTGGCGCGGCGCCAAGAGGGAAAGGGTGGTGTCGAGGCTAAAGGCAGCAGGAAAGCCCGCAGCCCCCAGGTCTGTGGGGCTACGCAAGCGGTTCCCAAAGAGCTTTAGAACAAGGCATAGTTTTCCCTGCTGGCTCTTTGGGCATGGGACCCATCTCCAGCCATAGGCCATTTTTGTGCTTGATAGGGCGCCAAGTGGGAAAGGGTGGCTTTGAGGGTGAAGGCAGCAGGAAAGCCCGCAGCCCCCAGGTCTGTGCGGCTACGCAAGCGGTTCCCAAAGAGCTTTAGAACAAGGCATAATTTTCCCTGCTGGCTCTTTGGGTGGGGGACCCATCTCCAGCCGTATGGCTATTTTTGTGCCTGACGCGGTGCGTAGTGGCATAGGGTGGTTTTGAGGCTGAAGGCAGCAGGAAAGCCCGCAGCCCCCACGTCTGTGGGGGCCAAGCAAGCGGTTCCCAAAGAGCTTTAGAACAAGGCATAGTTTTCCCTGCTGGCTCTTTGGGCGGGGGACCCATCTCCAGCCGTATGGCCATTTTTGTGCCTGGCGCGGTGCGTAGTGGGAAAGGGTGGTTTTGACGCTGAAGGCAGCAGCAAAGACTGCAGCCCCCAGGTCTGTGGGGCTACGCAAGCGGTTCCCAAAGAGCTTTAGAACAAGGCATAGTTTTCCTGCTGGCTCTTTGGGCGGGGGACCCATCTCCAGCCGTATGGCCATTTTTGTGCCTGGCGCGGCGCCAAGTGGGAAAGGGTGGCTTTGAGGCTGAAGGCAGCAGGAAAGCCCGCAGCCCCCAGGTCTGTGGGGCTACGCAAGCGGTTCCCAAAGAGCTTTAGAACAAGGCATAGTTTTCCCTGCTGGCTCTTTGGGCATGGGACCCATCTCCAGCCATATGGCCATTTTTGTGCATGGCGAAGCCCCAAGTGCGAAAGGGTGGCTTTGAGGCTGAAGGCAGCAGGAAAGCCCGCAGCCCCCAGGTCTGTGGGGCTACGCAAGCGGTTCCCAAAGAGCTTTAGAACAAGGCATAGTTTTCCCTGCTGGCTCTCTGGGAGGGGGACCCATCTCCAGCCGTATGGCCATTTTTGAGCCTGGAGCAGTGCCAAGTGGGAAAGGGTGGTTTTGAGGCTGAAGGCAGCAGGAAAGCCCGCAGCCCCCACGTGTGTGGGGCTACGCAAGCGGTTCCCAAAGAGCTTTAGAACAAGGCATAGTTTTCCCTGCTGGCTCTTTGGGCATGGGACCCATCTCCAGCCATAGGCCATTTTTGTGCTTGATAGGGCGCCAAGTGGGAAAGGGTGGTGTCGAGGCTGAAGGCAGCAGGAAAGCCGCAGCCCCCAGGTCTGTGCGGCTACGCAAGCGGTTCCCAAAGAGCTTTAGAACAAGGCATAATTTTCCCTGCTGGCTCTTTGGGTGGGGGACCCATCTCCAGCCGTATGGCTATTTTTGTGCCTGACGCGGTGCGTAGTGGCATAGGGTGGTTTTGAGGCTGAAGGCAGCAGGAAAGCCCGCAGCCCCCACGTCTGTGGGGCCAAGCAAGCGGTTCCCAAAGAGCTTTAGAACAAGGCATAGTTTTCCCTGCTGGCTCTTTGGGCGGGGGACCCATCTCCAGCCGTATGGCCATTTTTGTGCCTGGCGCGGTGCGTAGTGGGAAGGGTGGTTTTGACGCTGAAGGCAGCAGCAAAGACTGCAGCCCCCAGGTCTGTGGGGCTACGCAAGCGGTTCCCAAAGAGCTTTAGAACAAGGCATAGTTTTCCCTGCTGGCTCTTTGGGCGGGGGACCCATCTCCAGCCGTATGGCCATTTTTGTGCCTGGCGCGGCGCAAGTGGGAAAGGGTGGCTTTGAGGCTGAAGGCAGCAGCAAAGCCCGCAGCCCCCAGGTCTGTGGGGCTACGCAAGCGGTTCCAAAGAGCTTTAGAACAAGGCATAGTTTTCCCTGCTGGCTCTTTGGGCATGGGACCCATCTCCAGCCATAGGCCATTTTTGTGCTTGATAGGGCGCCAAGTGGGAAAGGGTGGCTTTGAGGCTGAAGGCAGCAGCAAAGACTGCAGCCCCCAGGTCTGTGGGGCCAAGCAAGCGGTTCCCAAAGAGCTTTAGAACAAGGCATAGTTTTCCCAGCTGGCTCTTTGGGCGGGGGACCCATCTCAAGCCACAGGCCATTTTTGTACCTGGCCCGGCGCCAAGTGGGAAAGGGTGGTTTTGAGGCTGAAGGCAGCAGGAAAGCCCGCAGCCCCCTGGTGTGTGGGGCTACGCAAGCGGTTCCCAAAGAGCTTTAGAACAAGGCATAGTTTTCCCTGCTGGCTCTTTGGGCATGGGACCCATCTCCAGCCATAGGCCATTTTTGTTCTTGATAGGGCGCCAAGTGGGAAAGGGTGGCTTTGAGGCTGAAGGCAGCAGGAAAGCCCGCAGCCCCCAGGTCTGTGGGGCTACGCAAGCGGTTCCCAAAGAGCTTTAGAACAAGGCATAGTTTTCCCTGCTGGCTCTCTGGGCGGGGGACCCATCTCCAGCCGTATGGCCATTTTTGAGCCTGGCGCGGCGCCAGGTGGGAAAGGGTGGCTTTGAGGCTGAAGGCAGGAGCAAAGCCTGCAGCCCCCAGGTTTGTGGTGCTACGCAAGCGGTTCCCAAAGAGCTTTAGAACAAGGCATAGTTTTCCCAGCTGGCTCTTAGGGCATGGGACCCATCTCCAGCCATAGGCCATTTTTGTGCCTGGCGCGAAGCCAAGTGGGAAAGGGTGCTGTCGAGGCTGAAGGCAGCAGGAAAGCCTGCAGCCCCCAGGTGTGTGGGGCTACGCAAGCGGTTCCCAAAGAGCTTTAGAACAAGGCATAATTTTCCCTGCTGGCTCTTTGGGCGGGGGACCCATCTCCAGCCGTATGGCTATTTTTGTGCCTGGCGCGGTGCGTAGTGGCATAGGATGGTTTTGAGGCTGAAGGCAGCAGGAAAGCCTGCAGCCCCCAGGTCTGTGCGGCTACACAAGCGGATCACAAAGAGCTTTAGAACAAGGCATAGTTTTCCCTGCTCGCTCTTTGGGCGGGGGACCCATCTCCAGCCGTATGGCCATTTTTGCGCCTGGCCCGGCGCCAAGTGGGAAAGGGTGGCTTTGAGGCTGAAGGCAGCAGCAAAGCCCGCAGCCCCCAGGTCTGTGCGGCTACGCAAGCGGTTCCCAAAGAGCTTTAGAACAAGGCATAGTTTTCCCTGCTGGCTCTTTGGGCGGGGGACCCATCTCCAGCCGTACGGCCATTTTTGTGCATGGCGCAGCGCCAAGTGGGAAAGGGTGGCTTTGACGCTGAAGGCAGCACAAACCCTGCAGCCCCAGGTCTGTGGGGCTACGCAAGCGGTTCCCAAAGAGCTTTAGAACAAGGCATAGTTTTCCCTGCTGGCTCTTTGGGCGGGGGACCCATCTCCAGCCGTATGGCCATTTTTGTGCCTGGCCCGGCGCCAAGAGGGAAAGGGTGGCTTTGAGGCTGAAGGCAGCAGGAAAGCCCGCAGCCCCCAGGTCTGTGGGGCTACGCAAGCGTTTCCCAAAGAGCTTTAGAACAAGGCATAGTTTTCCCTGCTGGCTCTCTGGGCGGGGGACCCATCTCCAGCCGTATGGCCATTTTTGAACCTGGAGCAGTGCCAAGTGGGAAAGGGTGGTTTTGAGGGTGAAGGCAGCAGGAAAGCCCGCAGCCCCCAGGTCTATGCGGCTACGCAAGCGGTTCCCAAAGAGCTTTAGAACAAGGCATAATTTTCCCTGCTGGCTCTTTGGGTGGGGGACCCATCTCCAGCCGTATGGCTATTTTTGTGCCTGACGCGGTGCGTAGTGGCATAGGGTGGTTTTGAGGCTGAAGGCAGCAGGAAAGCCCGCAGCCCCCACGTCTGTGGGGCCAAGCAAGCGGTTCCCAAAGAGCTTTAGAACAAGGCATAGTTTTCCCTGCTGGCTCTTTGGGCGGGGGACCCATCTCCAGCCGTATGGCCATTTTTGTGCCTGGCGCGGTGCGTAGTGGGAAAGGGTGGTTTTGACGCTGAAGGCAGCAGCAAAGACTGCAGCCCCCAGGTCTGTGGGGCTACGCAAGCGGTTCCCAAAGAGCTTTAGAACAAGGCATAGTTTTCCCTGCTGGCTCTTTGGGCGGGGGACCCATCTCCAGCCGTATGGCCATTTTTGTGCCTGGCGCGGCGCCAAGTGCGAAAGGGTGGCTTTGAGGCTGAAGGCAGCAGGAAAGCCCGCAGCCCCCAGGTCTGTGGGGCTACGCAAGCGGTTCCCAAAGAGCTTTAGAACAAGGCATAGTTTTCCCTGCTGGCTCTCTGGGCGGGGGACCCATCTCCAGCCGTATGGCCATTTTTGAGCCTGGAGCAGTGCCAAGTGGGAAAGGGTGGTTTTGAGGCTGAAGGCAGCAGGAAAGCCCGCAGCCCCCACGTGTGTGGGGCTACGCAAGCGGTTCCCAAAGAGCTTTAGAACAAGGCATAGTTTTCCCTGCTGGCTCTTTGGGCATGGGACCCATCTCCAGCCATAGGCCATTTTTGTGCTTGATAGGGCGCCAAGTGGGAAAGGGTGGTGTCGAGGCTGAAGGCAGCAGGAAAGCCCGCAGCCCCCAGGTCTGTGCGGCTACGCAAGCGGTTCCCAAAGAGCTTTAGAACAAGGCATAATTTTCCCTGCTGGCTCTTTGGGTGGGGGACCCATCTCCAGCCGTATGGCTATTTTTGTGCCTGACGCGGTGCGTAGTGGCATAGGGTGGTTTTGAGGCTGAAGGCAGCAGGAAAGCCCGCAGCCCCCACGTCTGTGGGGCCAAGCAAGCGGTTCCCAAAGAGCTTTAGAACAAGGCATAGTTTTCCCTGCTGGCTCTTTGGGCGGGGGACCCATCTCCAGCCGTATGGCCATTTTTGTGCCTGGCGCGGAGCGTAGTGGGAAAGGGTGGTTTTGACGCTGAAGGCAGCAGCAAAGACTGCAGCCCCCAGGTCTGTGGGGCTACGCAAGCGGTTCCCAAAGAGCTTTAGAACAAGGCATAGTTTTCCCTGCTGGCTCTTTGGGCGGGGGACCCATCTCCAGCCGTATGGCCATTTTTGTGCCTGGCGCGGCGCCAAGTGGGAAAGGGTGGCTTTGAGGCTGAAGGCAGCAGGAAAGCCCGCAGCCCCCAGGTCTGTGGGGCTACGCAAGCGGTTCCCAAAGAGCTTTAGAACAAGGCATAGTTTTCCCTGCTGGCTCTTTGGGCATGGGACCCATCTCCAGCCATATGGCCATTTTTGTGCCTGGCCCGGCGCCAAGTGGGAAAGGGTGGCTTTGAGGCTGAAGGCAGCAGGAAAGCCCGCAGCCCCCAGGTCTGTGGGGCTACGCAAGCGGTTCCCAAAGAGCTTTAGAACAAGGCATAGTTTTCCCTGCTGGCTCTCTGGGCGGGGGACCCATCTCCAGCCGTAAGGCCATTTTTGTGCCTGGCGCGGCGCCAAGTGGGAAAGGGTGGTGTCGAGGCTGAAGGCAGCAGGAAAGCCCGCAGCCCCCAGGTCTGTGGGGCCAAGCAAGCGGTTCCCAAAGAGCTTTAGAACAAGGCATAGTTTTCCCTGCTGGCTCTTTGGGCATGGGACCCATCTCCAGCCATAGGCCATTTTTGTGCTTGATAGGGCGCCAAGTGGGAAAGGGTGGCTTTGAGGCTGAAGGCAGCAGCAAAGCCTGCAGCCCCCAGGTCTGTGGGGCCAAGCAAGCGGTTCCCAAAGAGCTTTAGAACAAGGCATAGTTTTCCCTGCTGGCTCTTTGGGCGGGGGACCCATCTCAAGCCACAGGCCATTTTTGTGCCTGGCCCGGCGCCAAGTGGGAAAGGGTGGTTTTGAGGCTGAAGGCAGCAGGAAAGCCCGCAGCCCCCAGGTGTGTGGGGCTACGCAAGCGGTTCCCAAAGAGCTTTAGAACAAGGCATAGTTTTCCCTGCTGGCTCTTTGGGCATGGGACCCATCTCCAGCCATAGGCCATTTTTGTTCTTGATAGGGCGCCAAGTGGGAAAGGGTGGCTTTGAGGCTGAAGGCAGCAGGAAAGCCCGCAGCCCCCAGGTCTGTGGGGCTACGCAAGCGGTTCCCAAAGAGCTTTAGAACAAGGTATAGTTTTCCCTGCTGGCTCTCTGGGCGGGGGACCCATCTCCAGCCGTATGGCCATTTTTGAGCCTGGCGCGGCGCCAGGTGGGAAAGGGTGGCTTTGAGGCTGAAGGCAGGAGCAAAGCCTGCAGCCCCCAGGTTTGTGGTGCTACGCAAGCGGTTCCCAAAGAGCTTTAGAACAAGGCATAGTTTTCCCAGCTGGCTCTTAGGGCATGGGACCCATCTCCAGCCATAGGCCATTTTTGTGCCTGGCGCGAAGCCAAGTGGGAAAGGGTGCTGTCGAGGCTGAAGGCAGCAGGAAAGCCTGCAGCCCCCAGGTGTGTGGGGCTACGCAAGCGGTTCCCAAAGAGCTTTAGAACAAGGCATAATTTTCCCTGCTGGCTCTTTGGGCGGGGGACCCATCTCCAGCCGTATGGCTATTTTTGTGCCTGGCGCGGTGCGTAGTGGCATAGGATGGTTTTGAGGCTGAAGGCAGCAGGAAAGCCTGCAGCCCCCAGGTCTGTGCGGCTACACAAGCGGATCACAAAGAGCTTTAGAACAAGGCATAGTTTTCCCTGCTGGCTCTTTGGGCGGGGGACCCATCTCCAGCCGTATGGCAATTTTTGCGCCTGGCCCGGCGCCAAGTGGGAAAGGGTGGCTTTGAGGCTGAAGGCAGCAGCAAAGCCCGCAGCCCCCAGGTCTGTGCGGCTACGCAAGCGGTTCCCAAAGAGCTTTAGAACAAGGCATAGTTTTCCCTGCTGGCTCTTTGGGCAGGGGACCCATCTCCAGCCATAGGCCATTTTTGTGCCTGGCCCGGCGCCCAGTGGGAAAGGGTGGCTTTGAGGCTTGAAGGCAGCAGGAAAGCCCGCAGCCCCCAGGTCTGTGGGGCTACGCAAGCGGTTCCCAAAGAGCTTTAGAACAAGGCATAGTTTTCCCTGCTGGCTCTCTGGGAGGGGGACCCATCTCCAGCCGTATGGCCATTTTTGAGCCTGGCGCGGCGCCAAGTGGGAAAGGGTTGTGTCGAGGCTAAAGGCAGCAGGAAAGCCCGCAGCCCCCAGGTCTGTGGGGCTACGCAAGCGGTTCCCAAAGAGCTTTAGAACAAGGCATAATTTTCCCTGCTGGCTCTCTGGGCGGGGGACCCATCTCCAGCCGTAAGGCCATTTTTGTGCCTGGCGCGGCGCCAAGTGGGAAAGGGTGGTGTCGAGGCTGAAGGCAGCAGGAAAGCCCGCAGCCCCCAGGTCTGTGGGGCCAAGCAAGCGGTTCCCAAAGAGCTTTAGAACAAGGCATAGTTTTCCCTGCTGGCTCTTTGGGCATGGGACCCATCTCCAGCCATAGGCCATTTTTGTGCTTGATAGGGCGCCAAGTGGGAAAGGGTGGCTTTGAGGCTGAAGGCAGCAGCAAAGCCTGCAGCCCCCAGGTCTGTGGGGCCAAGCAAGCGGTTCCCAAAGAGCTTTAGAACAAGGCATAGTTTTCCCTGCTGGCTCTTTGGGCGGGGGACCCATCTCAAGCCACAGGCCATTTTTGTGCCTGGCCCGGCGCCAAGTGGGAAAGGGTGGTTTTGAGGCTGAAGGCAGCAGGAAAGCCCGCAGCCCCCAGGTGTGTGGGGCTACGCAAGCGGTTCCCAAAGAGCTTTAGAACAAGGCATAGTTTTCCCTGCTGGCTCTTTGGGCATGGGACCCATCTCCAGCCATAGGCCATTTTTGTTCTTGATAGGGCGCCAAGTGGGAAAGGGTGGCTTTGAGGCTGAAGGCAGCAGGAAAGCCCGCAGCCCCCAGGTCTGTGGGGCTACGCAAGCGGTTCCCAAAGAGCTTTAGAACAAGGTATAGTTTTCCCTGCTGGCTCTCTGGGCGGGGGACCCATCTCCAGCCGTATGGCCATTTTTGAGCCTGGCGCGGCGCCAGGTGGGAAAGGGTGGCTTTGAGGCTGAAGGCAGGAGCAAAGCCTGCAGCCCCCAGGTTTGTGGTGCTACGCAAGCGGTTCCCAAAGAGCTTTAGAACAAGGCATAGTTTTCCCAGCTGGCTCTTAGGGCATGGGACCCATCTCCAGCCATAGGCCATTTTTGTGCCTGGCGCGAAGCCAAGTGGGAAAGGGTGCTGTCGAGGCTGAAGGCAGCAGGAAAGCCTGCAGCCCCCAGGTGTGTGGGGCTACGCAAGCGGTTCCCAAAGAGCTTTAGAACAAGGCATAATTTTCCCTGCTGGCTCTTTGGGCGGGGGACCCATCTCCAGCCGTATGGCTATTTTTGTGCCTGGCGCGGTGCGTAGTGGCATAGGATGGTTTTGAGGCTGAAGGCAGCAGGAAAGCCTGCAGCCCCCAGGTCTGTGCGGCTACACAAGCGGATCACAAAGAGCTTTAGAACAAGGCATAGTTTTCCCTGCTGGCTCTTTGGGCGGGGGACCCATCTCCAGCCGTATGGCCATTTTTGCGCCTGGCCCGGCGCCAAGTGGGAAAGGGTGGCTTTGAGGCTGAAGGCAGCAGCAAAGCCCGCAGCCCCCAGGTCTGTGCGGCTACGCAAGCGGTTCCCAAAGAGCTTTAGAACAAGGCATAGTTTTCCCTGCTGGCTCTTTGGGCAGGGGACCCATCTCCAGCCATAGGCCATTTTTGTGCCTGGCCCGGCGCCCAGTGGGAAAGGGTGGCTTTGAGGCTTGAAGGCAGCAGGAAAGCCCGCAGCCCCCAGGTCTGTGGGGCTACGCAAGCGGTTCCCAAAGAGCTTTAGAACAAGGCATAGTTTTCCCTGCTGGCTCTCTGGGAGGGGGACCCATCTCCAGCCGTATGGCCATTTTTGAGCCTGGCGCGGCGCCAAGTGGGAAAGGGTTGTGTCGAGGCTAAAGGCAGCAGGAAAGCCCGCAGCCCCCAGGTCTGTGGGGCTACGCAAGCGGTTCCCAAAGAGCTTTAGAACAAGGCATAATTTTCCCTGCTGGCTCTTTGGGCGGGGGACCCATCTCCAGCCGTATGGCCATTTTTGTGCCTGGCGCAGCGCCAAGTGGGAAAGGGTGGTTTTGAGGCTGAAGGCAGCAGCAAAGCCTGCAGCCCCCAGGTCTGTGGGGCTACGCAAGCGGTTCCCAAAAAGCATTAGAACAAGGCATAGTTTTCCCTGCTGGCTCTTTGGGCATGGGACCCATCTCCAGCCATATGGCCATTTTTGTGCCTGGCCCGGCGCCAAGAGGGAAAGGGTGGTGTCGAGGCTAAAGGCAGCAGGAAAGCCCGCAGCCCCCAGGTCTGTGGGGCTACGCAAGCGGTTCCCAAAGAGCTTTAGAACAAGGCATAGTTTTCCCTGCTGGCTCTTTGGGCGGGGGACTCATCTCCAGCCGTATGGCCATTTTTGTGCCTGATAGGGCGCCAAGTGGGAAAGGGTGGCTTTGAGGCTAAAGGCAGCAGGAAAGCCCGCAGCCCCCACGTCTGTGGGGCTACGCAAGCGGTTCCCAAAGAGCTTTAGAACAAGGCATAGTTTTCCCTGCTGGCTCTTTGGGCATGGGACCCATCTCCACCCATAGGCCATTTTTGTGCCTGATAGGGCGCCAAGTGGGAAAGGGTGGCTTTGAGGCTGAAGACAGCAGGAAAGCCCGCAGCCCCCAGGTCTGTGGGGCTACGCAAGCGGTTCCCAAAGAGCTTTAGAACAAGGCATAGTTTTCCCTGCTGGCTCTTTGGGTGGGGGACCCATCTCCAGCCGTATGGCTATTTTTGTGCCTGACGCGGTGCGTAGTGGCATAGGGTGGTTTTGAGGCTGAAGGCAGCAGGAAAGCCCGCAGCCCCCACGTCTGTGGGGCCAAGCAAGCGGTTCCCAAAGAGCTTTAGAACAAGGCATAGTTTTCCCTGCTGGCTCTTTGGGCGGGGGACCCATCTCCAGCCGTATGGCCATTTTTGTGCCTGGCGCGGTGCGTAGTGGGAAAGGGTGGTTTTGACGCTGAAGGCAGCAGGAAAGCCCGCAGCCCCCAGGTCTGTGGGGCTACGCAAGCGGTTCCCAAAGAGCTTTAGAACAAGGCATAGTTTTCCCTGCTGGCTCTTTGGGCGGGGGACCCATCTCCAGCCGTATGGCCATTTTTGTGCCTGGCGCGGCGCCAAGTGGGTAAGGGTGGTGTCGAGGCTGAAGGCAGCAGCAAAGCCTGCAGCCCCCAGGTCTGTGGGGCTACGCAAGCGGTTCCAAAGAGCTTTAGAACAAGGCATAGTTTTCCCTGCTGGCTCTTTGGGCGGGGGACCCATCTCCAGCCGTATGGCCATTTTTGTGCCTGATAGGGCGCCAAGTGGGAAAGGGTGGTGTCGAGGCTGAAGACAGCAGGAAAGCCCGCAGCCCCCACGTCTGTGGGGCCAAGCAAGCGGTTCCCAAAGAGCTTTAGAATAAGGCATAGTTTTCCCTGCTGGCTCTCTGGGCATGGGACCCATCTCCACCCATAGGCCATTTTTGTGCCTGATAGGGCGCCAAGTGGGAAAGGGTGGCTTTGAGGCTGAAGACAGCAGGAAAGCCTGCAGCTCCCAGGTCTGTGGGGCTATGCAAGCGGTTCCCAAAGAGCTTTAGAACAAGGCATAGTTTTCCCTGCTGGCTCTTTGGGCGGGGGACCCATCTCCAGCCGTATGGCCATTTTTGTGCCTGGCGCGGCGCCAAGTGGGAAAGGGTGGTGTCGAGGCTGAAGGCAGCAGGAAAGCCCGCAGCCCCCAGGTCTGTGGGGCTACGCAAGCGGTTCCCAAAGAGCTTTAGAACAAGGCATAGTTTTCCCTGCTGGCTCTTTGGGTGGGGGACCCATCTCCAGACGTATGGCCATTTTTGTGCCTGGCGCGGTGCGTAGTGGCATAGGGTGGTTTTGAGGCTGAAGGCAGCAGGAAAGCCCGCAGCCCCCACGTCTGTGGGGCCAAGCAAGCGGTTCCCAGAGAGCTTTAGAACAAGGCATAGTTTTCCCTGCTGGCTCTTTGGGCGGGGGACCCATCTCCAGCCATATGGCCATTTTTGTGCCTGGCGCGGTGCGTAGTGGGAAAGGGTGGTTTTGAGGCTGAAGGCAGCAGGAAAGCCCGCAGCCCCCAGGTCTGTGCGGCTACGCAAGCGGTTCCCAAAGAGCTTTAGAACAAGGCATAGTTTTCCCTGCTGGCTCTTTGGGCATGGGACCCATCTCCAGCCATAGGCCATTTTTATGCCTGGCGCGGCGCCAAATGGGAAAGGGTGGCTTTGAGGCTGAAGGCAGCAGCAAAGCCCGCAGCCCCCAGGTCTGTGGGGCTACGCAAGCGGTTCCCAAAGAGCTTTAGAACAAGGCATAGTTTTCCCTGCTGGCTCTTTGGGCGGGGGACCCATCTCCAGCCGTATGGCCATTTTTGTGCCTGATAGGGCGCCAAGTGGGAAAGGGTGGTGTCGAGGCTGAAGACAGCAGGAAAGCCTGCAGCCCCCAGGTCTGTGGGGCTACGCAAGCGGTTCCCAAAGAGCTTTAGAACAAGGCATAGTTTTCCCTGCTGGCTCTTTGGGCGGGGGACCCATCTCCAGCCGTATGGCCATTTTTGAGCCTGGCGCGGCGCCAGGTGGGAAAGGGTGGCTTTGAGGCTGAAGGCAGGAGCAAAGCCTGCAGCCCCCAGGTCTGTGGGGCTACGCAAGCGGTTCCCAAAGAGCTTTAGAACAAGGCATAGTTTTCCCTGCTGGCTCTTAGGGCGGGGGACCCATCTCCAGCCGTATGGCCATTTTTGAGCCTGGCGCAGCGCCAAGTGGGAAAGGGTGGTGTCGAGGCTGAAGGCAGCAGGAAAGCCCGCAGCCCCCAGGTCTGTGGGGCTACGCAAGCGGTTCCCAAAGAGCTTTAGAACAATGCATAGTTTTCCCTGCTCGCTCTTTGGGCGGGGGACCCATCTCCAGCCGTATGGCCATTTTTGTGCCTGGCGAAGCCCCAAGAGGGAAAGGGTGGCTTTGAATCTGAAGGCAGCAGGAAAGCCCGCAGCCCCCACGTCTGTGGGGCCAAGCAAGCGGTTCCCAAAGAGCTTTAGAACAAGGCATAGTTTTCCCTGCTGGCTCTTTGGGCATGGGACCCATCTCCAGCCATAGGCCATTTTTATGCCTGGCGCGGCGCCAAATGGGAAAGGGTGGCTTTGAGGCTGAAGGCAGCAGCAAAGCCCGCAGCCCCCAGGTCTGTGGGGCTACGCAAGCGGTTCCCAAAGAGCTTTAGAACAAGGCATAGTTTTCCCTGCTGGCTCTTTGGGCGGGGGACCCATCTCCAGCCGTATGGCCATTTTTGTGCCTGATAGGGCGCCAAGTGGGAAAGGGTGGTGTCGAGGCTGAAGACAGCAGGAAAGCCTGCAGCCCCCAGGTCTGTGGGGCTACGCAAGCGGTTCCCAAAGAGCTTTAGAACAAGGCATAGTTTTCCCTGCTGGCTCTTTGGGCGGGGGACCCATCTCCAGCCGTATGGCCATTTTTGAGCCTGGCGCGGCGCCAGGTGGGAAAGGGTGGCTTTGAGGCTGAAGGCAGGAGCAAAGCCTGCAGCCCCCAGGTCTGTGGGGCTACGCAAGCGGTTCCCAAAGAGCTTTAGAACAAGGCATAGTTTTCCCTGCTGGCTCTTAGGGCGGGGGACCCATCTCCAGCCGTATGGCCATTTTTGAGCCTGGCGCAGCGCCAAGTGGGAAAGGGTGGTGTCGAGGCTGAAGGCAGCAGGAAAGCCCGCAGCCCCCAGGTCTGTGGGGCTACGCAAGCGGTTCCCAAAGAGCTTTAGAACAATGCATAGTTTTCCCTGCTCGCTCTTTGGGCGGGGGACCCATCTCCAGCCGTATGGCCATTTTTGTGCCTGGCGAAGCCCCAAGAGGGAAAGGGTGGCTTTGAATCTGAAGGCAGCAGGAAAGCCCGCAGCCCCCACGTCTGTGGGGCCAAGCAAGCGGTTCCCAAAGAGCTTTAGAACAAGGCATAGTTTTCCCTGCTGGCTCTTTTGGCAGGGGACCCATCTCCAGCCGTATGGCCATTTTTGTGCCTGGCGCGGTGCGTAGTGGGAAAGGGTGGTGTTAAGGCTGAAGGCAGCAGCAAAGACTGCAGCCCCCAGGTCTGTGGGGCCAACCAAGCGGTTCCCAAAGAGCTTTAGAACAAGGCATAGTTTTCCCTGCTGGCTCTTTGGGCGGGGGACCCATCTCCAGCCGTATGGCCATTTTTGTGCCTGGCCCGGCGCCAAGTGGGAAAGGGTGGCTTTGAGGCTGAAGGCAGCAGGAAAGCCCGCAGCCCCCAGGTCTGTGGGGCTACGCAAGCGGTTCCCAAAGAGCTTTAGAACAAGGCATAGTTTTCCCTGCTGGCTCTCTGGGCGGGGGACCCATCTCCAGCCGTATGGCCATTTTTGAGCCTGGAGCAGTGCCAAGTGGGAAAGGGTGGTTTTGAGGGTGAAGGCAGCAGGAAAGCCTGCAGCCCCCAGGTCTGTGGGGATACGCAAGCGGTTCCCAAAGAGCTTTAGAACAAGGCATAGTTTTCCCTGCTGGCTCTTTGGGCGGGGGACCCATCTCCAGCCGTATGGCCATTTTTGTGCCTGGCGCGGCGCCAAGTGGGAAAGGGTGGTGTCGAGGCTGAAGGCAGCAGGAAAGCCCGCAGCCCCCACGTCTGTGGGGCCAAGCAAGCGGTTCCCAAAGAGCTTTAGAACAAGGCATAGTTTTCCCTGCTGGCTCTTTGGGCGGGGGACCCATCTCCAGCCGTATGGCCATTTTTGTGCTTGATAGGGCGCCAAGTGGGAAAGGGTGGCTTTGAGGCTGAAGGCAGCAGGAAAGCCTGCAGCCCCCAGGTCTGTGGGGCTACGCAAGCAGTTCCCAAAGAGCTTTAGAACAAGGCATAGTTTTCCCTGATGGCTCTTTGTTCGGGGGACCCATCTCCAGCCATAGGCCATTTTTGTGCCTGGCCCGGCGCCCAGTGGGAAAGGGTGGCTTTGAGGCTTGAAGGCAGCAGGAAAGCCCGCAGCCCCCAGGTCTGTGGGGCTACGCAAGCGGTTCCCAAAGAGCTTTAGAACAAGGCATAGTTTTCCCTGCTGGCTCTTTGGGCGGGGGACCCATCTCCAGCCGTATGGCCATTTTTGAGCCTGGCGCGGCGCCAAGTGGGAAAGGGTTGTGTCGAGGCTAAAGGCAGCAGGAAAGCCCGCAGCCCCCACGTCTCTGGGGCCAAGCAAGCGGTTCCCAAAGAGCTTTAGAACAAGGCATAATTTTCCCTGCTGGCTCTTTGGGCGGGGGACCCATCTCCAGCCGTATGGCCATTTTTGTGCCTGGCGCAGCGCCAAGTGGGAAAGGGTGGTTTTGAGGCTGAAGGCAGCAGCAAAGCCTGCAGCCCCCAGGTCTGTGGGGCTACGCAAGCGGTTCCCAAAGAGCTTTAGAACAAGGCATAGTTTTCCCTGCTGGCTCTTTGGGCGGGGGACCCATCTCCAGCCGTATGGCCATTTTTGTGCCTGGCCGGGGGCCAAGTGGGAAAGGGTGGTGTCGAGGCTGAAGGCAGCAGGAAAGCCCGCAGACCCCAGGTCTGTGGGGCCAAGCAAGCGGTTCCCAAAGAGCTTTAGAACAAGGCATAGTTTTCCCTGCTGGCTCTTTGGGCATGGGACCCATCTCCAGCCATAGGCCATTTTTGTGCTTGAAGGGCGCCAAGTGGGAAAGGGTTGCTTTGAGGCTGAAGACAGCAGGAAAGCCCGCAGCCCCCAGGTCTGTGGGGGCTACGCAAGCGGTTCCCAAAGAGCTTTAGAACAAGGCATAGTTTTCCCTGCTGGCTCTCTGGGCGGGGGGACCCATCTCCAGCCGTATGGCCATTTTGAGCCTGGCGCGGCGCCAGGTGGGAAAGGGTGGCTTTGAGGCTGAAGGCAGGAGCAAAGCCTCCAGCCCCCAGGTCTGTGGTGCTACGCAAGCGGTTCCCAAAGAGCTTTAGAACAAGGCATAGTTTTCCCTGCTGGCTCTTTGGGCGGGGGACCCATCTCCAGCCGTATGGCTATTTTTGTGCCTGACGCGGTGCGTAGTGGCATAGGGTGGTTTTGAGGCTGAAGGCAGCAGGAAAGCCCGCAGCCCCCACGTCTGTGGGGCCAAGCAAGCGGTTCCCAAAGAGCTTTAGAACAAGGCATAGTTTTCCCTGCTGGCTCTTTGGGCGGGGGACCCATCTCCAGCCGTATGGCCATTTTTGTGCCTGGCGCGGCGCCAAGTGGGTAAGGGTGGTGTCGAGGCTGAAGGCAGCAGCAAAGCCTGCAGCCCCCAGGTCTGTGGGGCCAAGCAAGCGGTTCCCAAAGAGCTTTAGAACAAGGCATAGTTTTCCCTGCTGGCTCTTTGGGCATGGGACCCATCTCCAGCCGTATGGCCATTTTTGTCCCTGGCCCGGCGCCAAATGGAAAGGGTGGCTTTGAGGCTGAAGGCAGCAGGAAAGCCCGCAGCCCCCAGGTCTGTGGGGCTACGCAAGCGGTTCCCAAAGAGCTTTAGAACAAGGCATAGTTTTCCCTGCTCGCTCTTTGGGCGGGGGACCCATCTCCAGCCATATGGCCATTTTTGTGCCTGGCGAAGCCCCAAGTGCGAAAGGGTGGCTTTGAGGCTGAAGGCAGCACGAAAGCCCGCAGCCCCCAGGTCTGTGGGGCTACGCAAGCGGTTCCCAAAGAGCTTTAGAACAAGGCATAGTTTTCCCTGCTGGCTCTTTTGGCAGGGGACCCATCTCCAGCCGTATGGCCATTTTTGAACCTGGAGCAGTGCCAAGTGGGAAAGGGTGGTGTCGTGGCTGAAGGCAGCAGGAAAGCCCGCAGCCCCCAGGTCTGTGGGGCTACGCAAGCAGTTCCCAAAGAGCTTTAGAACAAGGCATAGTTTTCCCTGCTGGCTCTTTGGGCGGGGGACCCATCTCCAGCCATAGGCCATTTTTGTGCCTGGCCCGGCGCCCAGTGGGAAAGGGTGGCTTTGAGGCTTGAAGGCAGCAGGAAAGCCCGCAGCCCCCACGTCTGTGGGGCTACGCAAGCGGTTCCCAAACAGCTTTAGAACAAGGCATAATTATCCCTGCTGGCTCTCTGGTCGGGGGACCCATCTCCAGCCATATGGCCATTTTTGTGCCTGGCGCAGCGCCAAGTGGGAAAGGGTGGTTTTGAGGCTGAAGGCAGCAGCAAAGCCTGCAGCCCCCAGGTCTGTGGGGCTACGCAAGCGGTTCCCAAAGAGCTTTAGAACAAGGCATAATTTTCCCTGCTGGCTCTTTGGGCGGGGGACCCATCTCCAGCCGTATGGCCATTTTTGTGCCTGGCCGGGGGCCAAGTGGGAAAGGGTGGTTTTGAGGCTGAAGGCAGCAGGAAAGCCCGCAGCCCCCACGTGTGTGGGGCTACGCAAGCGGTTCCCAAAGAGCTTTAGAACAAGGCATAGTTTTCCCTGCTGGCTCTTTGGGCATGGGACCCATCTCCAGCCATAGGCCATTTTTGTGCTTGATAGGGCGCCAAGTGGGAAAGGGTGGCTTTGAGGCTGAAGGCAGCAGGAAAGCCCGCAGCCCCCAGGTCTGTGCGGCTACGCAAGCGGTTCCCAAAGAGCTTTAGAACAAGGCATAATTTTCCCTGCTGGCTTTTTGGGCGGGGGACCCATCTCCAGCCGTACGGCCATTTTTGTGGCTGGCGCAGCGCCAAGAGGGAAAGGGTGGTGTCGAGGCTAAAGGCAGCAGGAAAGCCCGCAGCCCCCAGGTCTGTGGAGCTACGCAAGCAGTTCCCAAAGAGCTTTAGAACAAGGCATAGTTTTCCCTGCTGGCTCTTTGGGCGGGGGACCCATCTCCAGCCGTATGGCCATTTTTGTGCATGGCGCAGCGCCAAGTGGGAAAGGGTGGCTTTGAGGCTGAAGGCAGCAGGAAAGCCCGCAGCCCCCAGGTCTGTGGGGCTACGCAAGCGGTTCCCAAAGAGCTTTAGAACAAGGCATAGTTTTCCCTGCTGGCTCTTTGGGCATGGGACCCATCTCCACCCATAGGCCATTTTTGTGCCTGATAGGGCGCCAAGTGAGAAAGGGTGGCTTTGAGGCTAAAGACAGCAGGAAAGCCTGCAGCCCCCAGGTCTGTGGGGCTACGCAAGCGGTTCCCAAAGAGCTTTAGAACAAGGCATAGTTTTCCCTGCTGGCTCTTTGGGTGGGGGACCCATCTCCAGCCGTATGGCTATTTTTGTGCCTGACGCGGTGCGTAGTGGCATAGGGTGGTTTTGAGGCTGAAGGCAGCAGGAAAGCCCGCAGCCCCCACGTCTGTGGGGCCAAGCAAGCGGTTCCCAAAGAGCTTTAGAACAAGGCATAGTTTTCCCTGCTGGCTCTTTGGGCGGGGGACCCATCTCCAGCCGTATGGCCATTTTTGTGCCTGGCGCGGTGCGTAGTGGGAAAGGGTGGTTTTGACGCTGAAGGCAGCAGGAAAGCCCGCAGCCCCCAGGTCTGTGGGGCTACGCAAGCGGTTCACCAAAGAGCTTTAGAACAAGGCATAGTTTTCCCTGCTGGCTCTTTGGGCGGGGGACCCATCTCCAGCCGTATGGCCATTTTTGTCCCTGGCCCGGCGCAAAGTGGGAAAGGGTGGTGTTGAGGCTGAAGGCAGCAGCAAAGCCTGCAGCCCCCAGGTCTGTGGGGCTACGCAAGCGGTTCCCAAAGAGCTTTAGAACAAGGCATAGTTTTCCCTGCTGGCTCTTTGGGCGGGGGACCCATCTCCAGCCGTATGGCCATTTTTGTGCCTGGCGCGGCGCCAAGTGGGTAAGGGTGGCTTTGAGGCTGAAGGCAGCAGCAAAGCCTGCAGCCCCCAGGTCTGTGGGGCCAAGCAAGCGGTTCCCAAAGAGCTTTAGAACAAGGCATAGTTTTCCCTGCTGGCTCTTTGGGCATGGGACCCATCTCCAGCCGTATGGCCATTTTTGTCCCTGGCGCGGCGCCAAGTGGGAAAGGGTGGCTTTGAGGCTGAAGGCAGCAGGAAAGCCCGCAGCCCCCAGGTCTGTGGGGCTACGCAAGCGGTTCCCAAAGAGCTTTAGAACAAGGCATAGTTTTCCCTGCTGGCTCTTTGGGCATGGGACCCATCTCCAGCCATAGGCCATTTTTGTGCCTGATAGGGCGCCAAGTGGGAAAGGGTGGCTTTGAGGCTGAAGACAGCAGGAAAGCCTGCAGCTCCCAGGTCTGTGGGGCTATGCAAGCGGTTCCCAAAGAGCTTTAGAACAAGGCATAGTTTTCCCTGCTGGCTCTTTGGGCGGGGGACCCATCTCCAGCCGTATGGCCATTTTTGTGCCTGGCGCGGCGCCAAGTGGGAAAGGGTGGTGTCGAGGCTGAAGGCAGCAGGAAAGCCCGCAGCCCCCAGGTCTGTGGGGCTACGCAAGCGGTTCCCAAAGAGCTTTAGAACAAGGCATAGTTTTCCCTGCTGGCTCTTTGGGTGGGGGACCCATCTCCAGACGTATGGCTATTTTTGTGCCTGGCGCGGTGCGTAGTGGCATAGGGTGGTTTTGAGGCTGAAGGCAGCAGGAAAGCCCGCAGCCCCCACGTCTGTGGGGCCAAGCAAGCGGTTCCCAAAGAGCTTTAGAACAAGGCATAGTTTTCCCTGCTGGCTCTTTGGGCGGGGGACCCATCTCCAGCCATATGGCCATTTTTGAGCCTGGAGCAGTGCCAAGTGGGAAAGGGTGGTGTCGAGGCTGAAGGCAGCAGGAAAGCCCGCAGCCCCCACGTCTCTGGGGCCAAGCAAGCGGTTCCCAAAGAGCTTTAGAACAAGGCATAGTTTTCCCTGCTGGCTCTTCGGACGGGGGACCCATCTCCAGCCGTACGGCCATTTTTGTGCCTGGCGCGGCGCCAAGTGGGAAAGGGTGGCTTTGAGGCTGAAGGCAGCAGCAAAGCCCGCAGCCCCCAGGTCTGTGGGGCTACGCAAGCGGTTCCCAAAGAGCTTTAGAACAAGGCATAGTTTTCCCTGCTGGCTCTTTGGGCGGGGGACCCATCTCCAGCCGTATGGCCATTTTTGAGCCTGGCGCAGCGCCAAGTGGGAAAGGGTGGTGTCGAGCCTGAAGGCAGCAGGAAAGCCCGCAGCCCCCAGGTCTGTGGGGCTACGCAAGCGGTTCCCAAAGAGCTTTAGAACAAGGCATAGTTTTCCCTGCTCGCTCTTTGGGCGGGGGACCCATCTCCAGCCGTATGGCCATTTTTGTGCCTGGCGAAGCCCCAAGAGGGAAAGGGTGGCTTTGAATCTGAAGGCAGCAGGAAAGCCCGCAGCCCCCAGGTCTGTGCGGCTACGCAAGCGGTTCCCAAAGAGCTTTAGAACAAGGCATAGTTTTCCCTGCTGGCTCTTTTGGCAGGGGACCCATCTCCAGCCGTATGGCCATTTTTGTGCCTGGCGCGGTGCGTAGTGGGAAAGGGTGGTGTTGAGGCTGAAGGCAGCAGCAAAGACTGCAGTCCCCAAGTTTTTGGGGCCAAGCAAGCGGTTCCCAAAGAGCTTTAGAACAAGGCATAGTTTTCCCTGCTGGCTCTTTGGGCGGGGGACCCATCTCCAGCCGTATGGCCATTTTTGTGCCTGGCCCGGCGCCAAGTGGGAAAGGGTGGCTTTGAGGCTGAAGGCAGCAGCAAAGCCCGCAGCCCCCAGGTCTGTGGGGCTACGCAAGCGGTTCCCAAAGAGCTTTAGAACAAGGCAGAGTTTTCCCTGCTGGCTCTCTGGGCGGGGGACCCATCTGCAGCCATATGGCCATTTTTGAGCCTGGCGCAGTGCCAAGTGGGAAAGGGTGGTTTTGAGGGTGAAGGCAGCAGGAAAGCCCGCAGCCCCCAGGTCTGTGGGGCTACGCAAGCGGTTCCCAAAGAGCTTTAGAACAAGGCATAGTTTTCCCTGCTGGCTCTTTGGGCGGGGGACCCATCTCCAGCCGTATGGCCATTTTTGTGCCTGGCGCGGCGCCAAGTGGGAAAGGGTGGTTTTGAGGCTGAAGGCAGCAGGAAAGCCCGCAGCCCCCCACGTCTGTGGGGCCAAGCAAGCGGTTCCCAAAGAGCTTTAGAACAAGGCATAGTTTTCCCTGCTGGCTCTTTGGGCGGGGGACCCATCTCCAGCCGTATGGCCATTTTTGTGCCTGGCGCGGTGCGTAGTGGGAAAGGGTGGTTTTGACGCTGAAGGCAGCAGGAAAGCCCGCAGCCCCCAGGTCTGTGGGGCTACGCAAGCGGTTCACCAAAGAGCTTTAGAACAAGGCATAGTTTTCCCTGCTGGCTCTTTGGGCAGGGGACCCATCTCCAGCCGTATGGCCATTTTTGTCCCTGGCCCGGCGCAAAGTGGGAAAGGGTGGTTTTGAGGCTGAAGGCAGCAGCAAAGCCTGCAGCCCCCAGGTCTGTGGGGCCAAGCAAGCGGTTCCCAAAGAGCTTTAGAACAAGGCATAGTTTTCCCTGCTGGCTCTTTGGGCGGGGGACCCATCTCCAGCCGTATGGCCATTTTTGTGCCTGGCGCGGCGCCAAGTGGGTAAGGGTGGCTTTGAGGCTGAAGGCAGCAGCAAAGCCTGCAGCCCCCAGGTCTGTGGGGCCAAGCAAGCGGTTCCCAAAGAGCTTTAGAACAAGGCATAGTTTTCCCTGCTGGCTCTTTGGGCATGGGACCCATCTCCAGCCGTATGGCCATTTTTGTCCCTGGCCCGGCGCCAAGTGGGAAAGGGTGGCTTTGAGGCTGAAGGCAGCAGGAAAGCCCGCAGCCCCCAGGTCTGTGGGGCTACGCAAGCGGTTCCCAAAGAGCTTTAGAACAAGGCATAGTTTTCCCTGCTGGCTCTTTGGGCATGGGACCCATCTCCAGCCGTATGGCCATTTTTGTGCCTGATAGGGCGCCAAGTGGGAAAGGGTGGCTTTGAGGCTGAAGACAGCAGGAAAGCCTGCAGCTCCCAGGTCTGTGGGGCTATGCAAGCGGTTCCCAAAGAGCTTTAGAACAAGGCATAGTTTTCCCTGCTGGCTCTTTGGGCGGGGGACCCATCTCCAGCCGTATGGCCATTTTTGTGCCTGGCGCGGCGCCAAGTGGGAAAGGGTGGTGTCGAGGCTGAAGGCAGCAGGAAAGCCCGCAGCCCCCAGGTCTGTGGGGCTACGCAAGCGGTTCCCAAAGAGCTTTAGAACAAGGCATAGTTTTCCCTGCTGGCTCTTTGGGTGGGGGACCCATCTCCAGACGTATGGCTATTTTTGTGCCTGGCGCGGTGCGTAGTGGCATAGGGTGGTTTTGAGGCTGAAGGCAGCAGGAAAGCCCGCAGCCCCCACGTCTGTGGGGCCAAGCAAGCGGTTCCCAAAGAGCTTTAGAACAAGGCATAGTTTTCCCTGCTGGCTCTTTGGGCGGGGGACCCATCTCCAGCCATATGGCCATTTTTGAGCCTGGAGCAGTGCCAAGTGGGAAAGGGTGGTGTCGAGGCTGAAGGCAGCAGGAAAGCCCGCAGCCCCCACGTCTCTGGGGCCAAGCAAGCGGTTCCCAAAGAGCTTTAGAACAAGGCATAGTTTTCCCTGCTGGCTCTTTGGGCATGGGACCCATCTCCAGCCATAGGCCATTTTTGTGCCTGGCGCGGCGCCAAGTGGGAAAGGGTGGCTTTGAGGCTGAAGGCAGCAGCAAAGCCCGCAGCCCCCAGGTCTGTGGGGCTACGCAAGCGGTTCCCAAAGAGCTTTAGAACAAGGCATAGTTTTCCCTGCTGGCTCTTTGGGCGGGGGACCCATCTCCAGCCGTATGGCCATTTTTGAGCCTGGCGCAGCGCCAAGTGGGAAAGGGTGGTGTCGAGCCTGAAGGCAGCAGGAAAGCCCGCAGCCCCCAGGTCTGTGGGGCTACGCAAGCGGTTCCCAAAGAGCTTTAGAACAAGGCATAGTTTTCCCTGCTCGCTCTTTGGGCGGGGGACCCATCTCCAGCCGTATGGCCATTTTTGTGCCTGGCGAAGCCCCAAGAGGGAAAGGGTGGCTTTGAATCTGAAGGCAGCAGGAAAGCCCGCAGCCCCCAGGTCTGTGGGGCTACGCAAGCGGTTCCCAAAGAGCTTTAGAACAAGGCATAGTTTTCCCTGCTGGCTCTTTTGGCAGGGGACCCATCTCCAGCCGTATGGCCATTTTTGTGCCTGGCGCGGTGCGTAGTGGGAAAGGGTGGTGTTGAGGCTGAAGGCAGCAGCAAAGACTGCAGTCCCCAAGTTTGTGGGGCCAAGCAAGCGGTTCCCAAAGAGCTTTAGAACAAGGCATAGTTTTCCCTGCTGGCTCTTTGGGCGGGGGACCCATCTCCAGCCGTATGGCCATTTTTGTGCCTGGCCCGGCGCCAAGTGGGAAAGGGTGGCTTTGAGGCTGAAGGCAGCAGCAAAGCCCGCAGCCCCCAGGTCTGTGGGGCTACGCAAGCGGTTCCCAAAGAGCTTTAGAACAAGGCATAGTTTTCCCTGCTGGCTCTCTGGGCGGGGGACCCATCTGCAGCCATATGGCCATTTTTGAGCCTGGAGCAGTGCCAAGTGGGAAAGGGTGGTTTTGAGGGTGAAGGCAGCAGGAAAGCCTGCAGCCCCCAGGTCTGTGGGGCTACGCAAGCGGTTCCCAAAGAGCTTTAGAACAAGGCATAGTTTTCCCTGCTGGCTCTTTGGGCGGGGGACCCATCTCCAGCCGTATGGCCATTTTTGTGCCTGGCGCGGCGCCAAGTGGGAAAGGGTGGTGTCGAGGCTGAAGGCAGCAGGAAAGCCCGCAGCCCCCACGTCTGTGGGGCCAAGCAAGCGGTTCCCAAAGAGCTTTAGAACAAGGCATAGTTTTCCCTGCTGGCTCTTTGGGCATGGGACCCATCTCCACCCATAGGCCATTTTTGTGCTTGATAGGGCGCCAAGTGGGAAAGGGTGGCTTTGAGGCTGAAGGCAGCAGGAAAGCCTGCAGCCCCCAGGTCTGTGGGGCTATGCAAGCAGCTCCCAAAGAGCTTTAGAACAAGGCATAGTTTTCCCTGCTGGCTCTTTGTTCGGGGGACCCATCTCCAGCCATAGGCCATTTTTGTGCCTGGCCCGGCTCCCAGTGGGAAAGGGTGGCTTTGAGGCTTGAAGGCAGCAGGAAAGCCCGCAGCCCCCACGTCTGTGCGGCTACGCAAGCGGTTCCCAAAGAGCTTTAGAACAAGGCATAGTTTTCCCTGCTGGCTCTTTGGGCATGGGACCCATCTCCAGCCGTATGGCCATTTTTGAGCCTGGCGCGGGGCCAAGTGGGAAAGGGTTGTGTCGAGGCTAAAGGCAGCAGGAAAGCCCGCAGCCCCCAGGTCTGTGGGGCTACGCAAGCGGTTCCCAAAGAGCTTTAGAACAAGGCATAATTTTCCCTGCTGGCTCTTTGGGCGGGGGACCCATCTCCAGCCGTATGGCCATTTTTGTGCCTGGCGCAGCGCCAAGTGGGAAAGGGTGGTTTTGAGGCTGAAGGCAGCAGCAAAGCCCGCAGCCCCCAGGTCTGTGGGGCTACGCAAGCGGTTCCCAAAGAGCTTTAGAACAAGGCATAGTTTTCCCTGCTGGCTCTTTGGGCATGGGACCCATCTCCAGCCATAGGCCATTTTTGTGCTTGATAGGGCGCCAAGTGGGAAAGGGTTGCTTTGAGGCTGAAGACAGCAGGAAAGCCCGCAGCCCCCAGGTCTGTGGGGCTACGCAAGCGGTTCCCAAAGAGCTTTAGAACAAGGCATAGTTTTCGCTGCTGGCTCTCTGGGCGGGGGACCCATCTCCAGCCGTATGGCCATTTTTGAGCCTGGCGCGGCGCCAGGTGGGAAAGGGTGCTGTCGAGGCTGAAGGCAGCAGGAAAGCCCGCAGCCCCAAGGTCTGTGGGGCTACGCAAGCGGTTCCCAAAGAGCTTTAGAACAAGGCATAGTTTTCCCTGCTGGCTCTTTGGGCGGGGGACCCATCTCCAGTCGTATGGCTATTTTTATGCCTGGCGTGTTGCGTAGTGGGAAAGGGTGGTTTTGAGGCTGAAGGCAGCAGGAAAGCCTGCAGCCCCCAGGTCTGTGGGGCTACGCAAGCGGTTCCCAAAGAGCTTTAGAACAAGGCATAGTTTTCCCTGCTGGCTCTTTGGGCGGGGGACCCATCTCCAGCCGTATGGCCATTTTTGTGCCTGATGCGGCGCAAAGTGGGAAAGGGTGGCTTTGAGGCTGAAGGCAGCAGGAAAGCCCGCAGCCCCCAGGTCTGTGCGGCTACGCAAGCGGTTCCCAAAGAGCTTTAGAACAAGGCATAGTTTTCCCTGCTGGCTCTTTGGGCGGGGGACCCATCTCCAGCCGTACGGCCATTTTTGTGCCTGGCGCGGAGCCAAGATGGAAAGGGTGGTGTCGAGGCTAAAGGCAGCAGGAAAGCCCGCAGCCCCCAGGTCTGTGCGGCTACGCAAGCGGTTCCCAAAGAGCTTTAGAACAAGGCATAATTTTCCCTGCTGGCTCTTTGGGCGGGGGACCCATCTCCAGCCGTATGGCCATTTTTGTGCCTGGCCGGGGGCCAAGTGGGAAAGGGTGGTGTCGAGGCTAAAGGCAGCAGGAAAGCCCGCAGCCCCCAGGTCTGTGGGGCTACGCAAGCGGTTCCCAAAGAGCTTTAGAACAAGGCATAGTTTTCCCTGCTGGCTCTTTGGGCATGGGACCCATCTCCAGCCATAGGCCATTTTTGTTCTTGATAGGGCGCCAAGTGGGAAAGGGTGGTGTCGAGGCTGAAGGCAGCAGGAAAGCCCGCAGCCCCCAGGTCTGTGCGGCTACGCAAGCGGTTCCCAAAGAGCTTTAGAACAAGGCATAATTTTCCCTGCTGGCTCTTCGGACGGGGGACCCATCTCCAGCCGTACGGCCATTTTTGTGCCTGGCGCGGTGCGTAGTGGGAAAGGGTGGTGTCGAGGCTAAAGGCAGCAGCAAAGACTGCAGCCCCCAGGTCTGTGGGGCCAAGCAAGCGGTTCCCAAAGAGCTTTAGAACAAGGCATAGTTTTCCCTGCTGGCTCTTTGGGCGGGGGACCCATCTCCAGCCGTATGGCCATTTTTGTGCCTGGCGCGGCGCCAAGTGGGAAAGGGTGGCTTTGAGGCTGAAGGCAGCAGGAAAGCCCGCAGCCCCCAGGTCTGTGGGGCTACGCAAGCGGTTCCCAAAGAGCTTTAGAACAAGGCATAGTTTTCCCTGCTGGCTCTTTGGGCATGGGACCCATCTCCACCCATAGGCCATTTTTGTGCCTGATAGGGCGCCAAGTGAGAAAGGGTGGCTTTGAGGCTAAAGACAGCAGGAAAGCCTGCAGCCCCCAGGTCTGTGGGGCTACGCAAGCGGTTCCCAAAGAGCTTTAGAACAAGGCATAGTTTTCCCTGCTGGCTCTTTGGGTGGGGGACCCATCTCCAGCCGTATGGCTATTTTTGTACCTGACGCGGTGCGTAGTGGCATAGGGTGGTTTTGAGGCTGAAGGCAGCAGGAAAGCCCGCAGCCCCCACGTCTGTGGGGCCAAGCAAGCGGATCCCAAAGAGCTTTAGAACAAGGCATAGTTTTCCCTGCTGGCTCTTTGGGCGGGGGACCCATCTCCAGCCGTATGGCCATTTTTGTGCCTGGCGCGGTGCGTAGTGGGAAAGGGTGGTTTTGACGCTGAAGGCAGCAGGAAAGCCCGCAGCCCCCAGGTCTGTGGGGCTACGCAAGCGGTTCACCAAAGAGCTTTAGAACAAGGCATAGTTTTTCCTGCTGGCTCTTTGGGCAGGGGACCCATCTCCAGCCGTATGGCCATTTTTGTCCCTGGCCCGGCGCCAAGTGGGAAAGGGTGGTGTTGAGGCTGAAGGCAGCAGCAAAGCCTGCAGCCCCCAGGTCTGTGGGGCCAAGCAAGCGGTTCCCAAAGAGCTTTAGAACAAGGCATAGTTTTCCCTGCTGGCTCTTTGGGCGGGGGACCCATCTCCAGCCGTATGGCCATTTTTGTGCCTGGCGCGGCGCCAAGTGGGTAAGGGTGGCTTTGAGGCTGAAGGCAGCAGCAAAGCCTGCAGCCCCCAGGTCTGTGGGGCCAAGCAAGCGGTTCCCAAAGAGCTTTAGAACAAGGCATAGTTTTCCCTGCTGGCTCTTTGGGCATGGGACCCATCTCCAGCCGTATGGCCATTTTTGTCCCTGGCCCGGCGCCAAGTGGGAAAGGGTGGCTTTGAGGCTGAAGGCAGCAGGAAAGCCCGCAGCCCCCAGGTCTGTGGGGCTACGCAAGCGGTTCCCAAAGAGCTTTAGAACAAGGCATAGTTTTCCCTGCTGGCTCTTTGGGCATGGGACCCATCTCCAGCCATAGGCCATTTTTGTGCCTGATAGGGCGCCAAGTGGGAAAGGGTGGCTTTGAGGCTGAAGACAGCAGGAAAGCCTGCAGCTCCCAGGTCTGTGGGGCTATGCAAGCGGTTCCCAAAGAGCTTTAGAACAAGGCATAGTTTTCCCTGCTGGCTCTTTGGGCGGGGGACCCATCTCCAGCCGTATGGCCATTTTTGTGCCTGGCGCGGCGCCAAGTGGGAAAGGGTGGTGTCGAGGCTGAAGGCAGCAGGAAAGCCCGCAGCCCCCAGGTCTGTGGGGCTACGCAAGCGGTTCCCAAAGAGCTTTAGAACAAGGCATAGTTTTCCCTGCTGGCTCTTTGGGTGGGGGACCCATCTCCAGACGTATGGCTATTTTTGTGCCTGGCGCGGTGCGTAGTGGCATAGGGTGGTTTTGAGGCTGAAGGCAGCAGGAAAGCCCGCAGCCCCCACGTCTGTGGGGCCAAGCAAGCGGTTCCCAAAGAGCTTTAGAACAAGGCATAGTTTTCCCTGCTGGCTCTTTGGGCGGGGGACCCATCTCCAGCCATATGGCCATTTTTGAGCCTGGAGCAGTGCCAAGTTGGAAAGGGTGGTGTCGAGGCTGAAGGCAGCAGGAAAGCCCGCAGCCCCCACGTCTCTGGGGCCAAGCAAGCGGTTCCCAAAGAGCTTTAGAACAAGGCATAGTTTTCCCTGCTGGCTCTTTGGGCATGGGACCCATCTCCAGCCATAGGCCATTTTTGTGCCTGGCGCGGCGCCAAGTGGGAAAGGGTGGCTTTGAGGCTGAAGGCAGCAGCAAAGCCCGCAGCCCCCAGGTCTGTGGGGCTACGCAAGCGGTTCCCAAAGAGCTTTAGAACAAGGCATAGTTTTCCCTGCTGGCTCTTTGGGCGGGGGACCCATCTCCAGCCGTATGGCCATTTTTGAGCCTGGCGCAGCGCCAAGTGGGAAAGGGTGGTGTCGAGCCTGAAGGCAGCAGGAAAGCCCGCAGCCCCCAGGTCTGTGGGGCTACGCAAGCGGTTCCCAAAGAGCTTTAGAACAAGGCATAGTTTTCCCTGCTCGCTCTTTGGGCGGGGGACCCATCTCCAGCCGTATGGCCATTTTTGTGTCTGGCGAAGCCCCAAGAGGGAAAGGGTGGCTTTGAATCTGAAGGCAGCAGGAAAGCCCGCAGCCCCCAGGTGTGTGGGGCTACGCAAGCGGTTCCCAAAGAGCTTTAGAACAAGGCATAGTTTTCCCTGCTGGCTCTTTTGGCAGGGGACCCATCTCCAGCCGTATGGCCATTTTTGTGCCTGGCGCGGTGCGTAGTGGGAAAGGGTGGTGTTGAGGCTGAAGGCAGCAGCAAAGACTGCAGTCCCCAAGTTTGTGGGGCCAAGAAAGCGGTTCCCAAAGAGCTTTAGAACAAGGCATAGTTTTCCCTGCTGGCTCTTTGGGCGGGGGACCCATCTCCAGCCGTATGGCCATTTTTGTGCCTGGCGCGGCGCCAAGTGGGAAAGGGTGGTGTCGAGGCTGAAGGCAGCAGCAAAGCCCGCAGCCCCCACGTCTGTGGGGCCAAGCAAGCGGTTCCCAAAGAGCTTTAGAACAAGGCATAGTTTTCCCTGCTGGCTCTTTGGGCATGGGACCCATCTCCACCCATAGGCCATTTTTGTGCTTGATAGGGCGCCAAGTGGGAAAGGGTGGCTTTGAGGCTGAAGGCAGCAGTAAAGCCTGCAGCCCCCAGGTCTGTGGGGCTATGCAAGCAGCTCCCAAAGAGCTTTAGAACAAGGCATAGTTTTCCCTGCTGGCTCTTTGTTCGGGGGACCCATCTCCAGCCATAGGCCATTTTTGTGCCTGGCCCGGCGCCCAGTGGGAAAGGGTGGCTTTGAGGCTTGAAGGCAGCAGGAAAGCCCGCAGCCCCCAGGTCTGTGCGGCTACGCAAGCGGTTCCCAAAGAGCTTTAGAACAAGGCATAGTTTTCCCTGCTGGCTCTTTGGGCATGGGACCCATCTCCAGCCGTATGGCCATTTTTGAGCCTGGCGCGGGGCCAAGTGGGAAAGGGTTGTGTCGAGGCTAAAGGCAGCAGGAAAGCCCGCAGCCCCCAGGTCTGTGGGGCTACGCAAGCGGTTCCCAAAGAGCTTTAGAACAAGGCATAATTTTCCCTGCTGGCTCTTTGGGCGGGGGACCCATCTCCAGCCGTATGGCCATTTTTGTGCCTGGCGCAGCGCCAAGTGGGAAAGGGTGGTTTTGAGGCTGAAGGCAGCAGCAAAGCCCGCAGCCCCCAGGTCTGTGGGGCTACGCAAGCGGTTCCCAAAGAGCTTTAGAACAAGGCATAGTTTTCCCTGCTGGCTCTTTGGGCGGGGGACCCATCTCCAGCCGTATGGCCATTTTTGTGCCTGGCCGGGGGCCAAGTGGGAAAGGGTGGTTTTGAGGCTGAAGGCAGCAGGAAAGCCCGCAGCCCCCAGGTGTGTGGGGCTACGCAAGCGGTTCCCAAAGAGATTTAGAACAAGGCATAGTTTTCCCTGCTGGCTCTTTGGGCATGGGACCCATCTCCAGCCATAGGCCATTTTTGTGCTTGATAGGGCGCCAAGTGGGAAAGGGTTGCTTTGAGGCTGAAGACAGCAGGAAAGCCCGCAGCCCCCAGGTCTGTGGGGCTACGCAAGCGGTTCCCAAAGAGCTTTAGAACAAGGCATAGTTTTCGCTGCTGGCTCTCTGGGCGGGGGACCCATCTCCAGCCGTATGGCCATTTTTGAGCCTGGCGCGGCGCCAGGTGGGAAAGGGTGGCTTTGAGGCTGAAGGCAGGAGCAAAGCCTGCAGCCCCCAGGTCTGTGGTGCTACGCAAGCGGTTCCCAAAGAGCTTTAGAACAAGGCATAGTTTTCCCAGCTGGCTCTTAGGGCATGGGACCCATCTCCAGCCATAGGCCATTTTTGTGCCTGGCGCGAAGCCAAGTGGGAAAGGGTGCTGTCGAGGCTGAAGGCAGCAGGAAAGCCCGCAGCCCCAAGGTCTGTGGGGCTACGCAAGCGGTTCCCAAAGAGCTTTAGAACAAGGCATAGTTTTCCCTGCTGGCTCTTTGGGCGGGGGACCCATCTCCAGTCGTATGGCTATTTTTATGCCTGGCGTGTTGCGTAGTGGGAAAGGGTGGTTTTGAGGCTGAAGGCAGCAGGAAAGCCTGCAGCCCCCAGGTCTGTGGGGCTACGCAAGCGGTTCCCAAAGAGCTTTAGAACAAGGCATAGTTTTCCCTGCTGGCTCTTTGGGCGGGGGACCCATCTCCAGCCGTATGGCCATTTTTGTGCCTGATGCGGCGCAAAGTGGGAAAGGGTGGCTTTGAGGCTGCAGGCAGCAGGAAAGCCCGCAGCCCCCAGGTCTGTGCGGCTACGCAAGCGGTTCCCAAAGAGCTTTAGAACAAGGCATAGTTTTCCCTGCTGGCTCTTTGGGCGGGGGACCCATCTCCAGCCGTACGGCCATTTTTGTGCCTGGCGCGGAGCCAAGATGGAAAGGGTGGTGTCGAGGCTAAAGGCAGCAGGAAAGCCCGCAGCCCCCAGGTCTGTGGGGCTACGCAAGCGGTTCCCAAAGAGCTTTAGAACAAGGCATAATTTTCCCTGCTGGCTCTTTGGGCGGGGGACCCATCTCCAGCCGTATGGCCATTTTTGTGCCTGGCCGGGGGCCAAGTGGGAAAGGGTGGTGTCGAGGCTAAAGGCAGCAGGAAAGCCCGCAGCCCCCAGGTCTGTGGGGCTACGCAAGCGGTTCCCAAAGAGCTTTAGAACAAGGCATAGTTTTCCCTGCTGGCTCTTTGGGCATGGGACCCATCTCCAGCCATAGGCCATTTTTGTTCTTGATAGGGCGCCAAGTGGGAAAGGGTGGTGTCGAGGCTGAAGGCAGCAGGAAAGCCTGCAGCCCCCAGGTCTGTGCGGCTACGCAAGCGGTTCCCAAAGAGCTTTAGAACAAGGCATAATTTTCCCTGCTGGCTCTTCGGACGGGGGACCCATCTCCAGCCGTACGGCCATTTTTGTGCCTGGCGCAGTGCCAAGTGGGAAAGGGTGGTGTCGAGGCTAAAGGCAGCAGGAAAGCCCGCAGCCCCCAGGTCTGTGGAGCTACGCAAGCAGTTCCCAAAGAGCTTTAGAACAAGGCATAGTTTTCCCTGCTGGCTCTTTGGGCGGGGGACCCATCTCCAGCCGTATGGCCATTTTTGTGCATGGCGCAGCGCCAAGTGGGAAAGGGTGGCTTTGAGGCTGAAGGCAGCAGGAAAGCCCGCAGCCCCCAGGTCTGTGGGGCTACGCAAGCGGTTCCCAAAGAGCTTTAGAACAAGGCATAGTTTTCCCTGCTGGCTCTTTGGGCATGGGACCCCTCTCCACCCATAGGCCATTTTTGTGCCTGATAGGGCGCCAAGTGAGAAAGGGTGCTTTGAGGCTAAAGACAGCAGGAAAGCCTGCAGCCCCCAGGTCTGTGGGGCTACGCAAGCGGTTCCCAAAGAGCTTTAGAACAAGGCATAGTTTTCCCTGCTGGCTCTTTGGGTGGGGGACCCATCTCCAGCCGTATGGCTATTTTTGTGCCTGACGCGGTGCGTAGTGGCATAGGGTGGTTTTGAGGCTGAAGGCAGCAGGAAAGCCCGCAGCCCCCACGTCTGTGGGGCCAAGCAAGCGGTTCCCAAAGAGCTTTAGAACAAGGCATAGTTTTCCCTGCTGGCTCTTTGGGCGGGGGACCCATCTCCAGCCGTATGGCCATTTTTGTGCCTGGCGCGGTGCGTAGTGGGAAAGGGTGGTTTTGACGCTGAAGGCAGCAGGAAAGCCCGCAGCCCCCACGTCTGTGGGGCTACGCAAGCGGTTCACCAAAGAGCTTTAGAACAAGGCATAGTTTTCCCTGCTGGCTCTTTGGGCAGGGGACCCATCTCCAGCCGTATGGCCATTTTTGTCCCTGGCCCGGCGCCAAGTGGGAAAGGGTGGTGTTGAGGCTGAAGGCAGCAGCAAAGACTGCAGCCCCCAGGTCTGTGGGGCCAAGCAAGCGGTTCCCAAAGAGCTTTAGAACAAGGCATAGTTTTCCCTGCTGGCTCTTTGGGCGGGGGACCCATCTCCAGCCGTATGGCCATTTTTGTGCCTGGCGCGGCGCCAAGTGGGAAAGGGTGGCTTTGAGGCTGAAGGCAGCAGCAAAGCCCGCAGCCCCCAGGTCTGTGGGGCTACGCAAGCGGTTCCCAAAGAGCTTTAGAACAAGGCATAGTTTTCCCTGCTGGCTCTTTGGGCATGGGACCCATCTCCAGCCATATGGCCATTTTTGTGCCTGGCCCGGCGCCAAGAGGGAAAGGGTGGTGTCGAGGCTAAAGGCAGCAGGAAAGCCCGCAGCCCCCAGGTCTGTGGGGCTACGCAAGCGGTTCCCAAAGAGCTTTAGAACAAGGCATAGTTTTCCCTGCTGGCTCTTTGGGTGGGGGACCCATCTCCAGACGTATGGCTATTTTTGTGCCTGGCGCGGTGCGTAGTGGCATAGGGTGGTTTTGAGGCTGAAGGCAGCAGGAAAGCCCGCAGCCCCCACGTCTGTGGGGCCAAGCAAGCGGTTCCCAAAGAGCTTTAGAACAAGGCATAGTTTTCCCTGCTGGCTCTTTGGGCGGGGGACCCATCTCCAGCCATATGGCCATTTTTGAGCCTGGAGCAGTGCCAAGTTGGAAAGGGTGGTGTCGAGGCTGAAGGCAGCAGGAAAGCCCGCAGCCCCCACGTCTCTGGGGCCAAGCAAGCGGTTCCCAAAGAGCTTTAGAACAAGGCATAGTTTTCCCTGCTGGCTCTTTGGGCATGGGACCCATCTCCAGCCATAGGCCATTTTTGTGCCTGGCGCGGCGCCAAGTGGGAAAGGGTGGCTTTGAGGCTGAAGGCAGCAGCAAAGCCCGCAGCCCCCAGGTCTGTGGGGCTACGCAAGCGGTTCCCAAAGAGCTTTAGAACAAGGCATAGTTTTCCCTGCTGGCTCTTTGGGCGGGGGACCCATCTCCAGCCGTATGGCCATTTTTGAGCCTGGCGCAGCGCCAAGTGGGAAAGGGTGGTGTCGAGCCTGAAGGCAGCAGGAAAGCCCGCAGCCCCCAGGTCTGTGGGGCTACGCAAGCGGTTCCCAAAGAGCTTTAGAACAAGGCATAGTTTTCCCTGCTCGCTCTTTGGGCGGGGGACCCATCTCCAGCCGTATGGCCATTTTTGTGTCTGGCGAAGCCCCAAGAGGGAAAGGGTGGCTTTGAATCTGAAGGCAGCAGGAAAGCCCGCAGCCCCCAGGTGTGTGGGGCTACGCAAGCGGTTCCCAAAGAGCTTTAGAACAAGGCATAGTTTTCCCTGCTGGCTCTTTTGGCAGGGGACCCATCTCCAGCCGTATGGCCATTTTTGTGCCTGGCGCGGTGCGTAGTGGGAAAGGGTGGTGTTGAGGCTGAAGGCAGCAGCAAAGACTGCAGTCCCCAAGTTTGTGGGGCCAAGAAAGCGGTTCCCAAAGAGCTTTAGAACAAGGCATAGTTTTCCCTGCTGGCTCTTTGGGCGGGGGACCCATCTCCAGCCGTATGGCCATTTTTGTGCCTGGCGCGGCGCCAAGTGGGAAAGGGTGGTGTCGAGGCTGAAGGCAGCAGCAAAGCCCGCAGCCCCCACGTCTGTGGGGCCAAGCAAGCGGTTCCCAAAGAGCTTTAGAACAAGGCATAGTTTTCCCTGCTGGCTCTTTGGGCATGGGACCCATCTCCACCCATAGGCCATTTTTGTGCTTGATAGGGCGCCAAGTGGGAAAGGGTGGCTTTGAGGCTGAAGGCAGCAGTAAAGCCTGCAGCCCCCAGGTCTGTGGGGCTATGCAAGCAGCTCCCAAAGAGCTTTAGAACAAGGCATAGTTTTCCCTGCTGGCTCTTTGTTCGGGGGACCCATCTCCAGCCATAGGCCATTTTTGTGCCTGGCCCGGCGCCCAGTGGGAAAGGGTGGCTTTGAGGCTTGAAGGCAGCAGGAAAGCCCGCAGCCCCCAGGTCTGTGCGGCTACGCAAGCGGTTCCCAAAGAGCTTTAGAACAAGGCATAGTTTTCCCTGCTGGCTCTTTGGGCATGGGACCCATCTCCAGCCGTATGGCCATTTTTGAGCCTGGCGCGGGGCCAAGTGGGAAAGGGTTGTGTCGAGGCTAAAGGCAGCAGGAAAGCCCGCAGCCCCCAGGTCTGTGGGGCTACGCAAGCGGTTCCCAAAGAGCTTTAGAACAAGGCATAATTTTCCCTGCTGGCTCTTTGGGCGGGGGACCCATCTCCAGCCGTATGGCCATTTTTGTGCCTGGCGCAGCGCCAAGTGGGAAAGGGTGGTTTTGAGGCTGAAGGCAGCAGCAAAGCCCGCAGCCCCCAGGTCTGTGGGGCTACGCAAGCGGTTCCCAAAGAGCTTTAGAACAAGGCATAGTTTTCCCTGCTGGCTCTTTGGGCGGGGGACCCATCTCCAGCCGTATGGCCATTTTTGTGCCTGGCCGGGGGCCAAGTGGGAAAGGGTGGTTTTGAGGCTGAAGGCAGCAGGAAAGCCCGCAGCCCCCAGGTGTGTGGGGCTACGCAAGCGGTTCCCAAAGAGATTTAGAACAAGGCATAGTTTTCCCTGCTGGCTCTTTGGGCATGGGACCCATCTCCAGCCATAGGCCATTTTTGTGCTTGATAGGGCGCCAAGTGGGAAAGGGTTGCTTTGAGGCTGAAGACAGCAGGAAAGCCCGCAGCCCCCAGGTCTGTGGGGCTACGCAAGCGGTTCCCAAAGAGCTTTAGAACAAGGCATAGTTTTCGCTGCTGGCTCTCTGGGCGGGGGACCCATCTCCAGCCGTATGGCCATTTTTGAGCCTGGCGCGGCGCCAGGTGGGAAAGGGTGGCTTTGAGGCTGAAGGCAGGAGCAAAGCCTGCAGCCCCCAGGTCTGTGGTGCTACGCAAGCGGTTCCCAAAGAGCTTTAGAACAAGGCATAGTTTTCCCAGCTGGCTCTTAGGGCATGGGACCCATCTCCAGCCATAGGCCATTTTTGTGCCTGGCGCGAAGCCAAGTGGGAAAGGGTGCTGTCGAGGCTGAAGGCAGCAGGAAAGCCCGCAGCCCCAAGGTCTGTGGGGCTACGCAAGCGGTTCCCAAAGAGCTTTAGAACAAGGCATAGTTTTCCCTGCTGGCTCTTTGGGCGGGGGACCCATCTCCAGTCGTATGGCTATTTTTATGCCTGGCGTGTTGCGTAGTGGGAAAGGGTGGTTTTGAGGCTGAAGGCAGCAGGAAAGCCTGCAGCCCCCAGGTCTGTGGGGCTACGCAAGCGGTTCCCAAAGAGCTTTAGAACAAGGCATAGTTTTCCCTGCTGGCTCTTTGGGCGGGGGACCCATCTCCAGCCGTATGGCCATTTTTGTGCCTGATGCGGCGCAAAGTGGGAAAGGGTGGCTTTGAGGCTGCAGGCAGCAGGAAAGCCCGCAGTCCCCAGGTCTGTGCGGCTACGCAAGCGGTTCCCAAAGAGCTTTAGAACAAGGCATAGTTTTCCCTGCTGGCTCTTTGGGCGGGGGACCCATCTCCAGCCGTACGGCCATTTTTGTGCCTGGCGCGGAGCCAAGATGGAAAGGGTGGTGTCGAGGCTAAAGGCAGCAGGAAAGCCCGCAGCCCCCAGGTCTGTGGGGCTACGCAAGCGGTTCCCAAAGAGCTTTAGAACAAGGCATAATTTTCCCTGCTGGCTCTTTGGGCGGGGGACCCATCTCCAGCCGTATGGCCATTTTTGTGCCTGGCCGGGGGCCAAGTGGGAAAGGGTGGTGTCGAGGCTAAAGGCAGCAGGAAAGCCCGCAGCCCCCAGGTCTGTGGGGCTACGCAAGCGGTTCCCAAAGAGCTTTAGAACAAGGCATAGTTTTCCCTGCTGGCTCTTTGGGCATGGGACCCATCTCCAGCCATAGGCCATTTTTGTTCTTGATAGGGCGCCAAGTGGGAAAGGGTGGTGTCGAGGCTGAAGGCAGCAGGAAAGCCTGCAGCCCCCAGGTCTGTGCGGCTACGCAAGCGGTTCCCAAAGAGCTTTAGAACAAGGCATAATTTTCCCTGCTGGCTCTTCGGACGGGGGACCCATCTCCAGCCGTACGGCCATTTTTGTGCCTGGCGCGGTGCCAAGTGGGAAAGGGTGGTGTCGAGGCTAAAGGCAGCAGGAAAGCCCGCAGCCCCCAGGTCTGTGGAGCTACGCAAGCAGTTCCCAAAGAGCTTTAGAACAAGGCATAGTTTTCCCTGCTGGCTCTTTGGGCGGGGGACCCATCTCCAGCCGTATGGCCATTTTTGTGCATGGCGCAGCGCCAAGTGGGAAAGGGTGGCTTTGAGGCTGAAGGCAGCAGGAAAGCCCGCAGCCCCCAGGTCTGTGGGGCTACGCAAGCGGTTCCCAAAGAGCTTTAGAACAAGGCATAGTTTTCCCTGCTGGCTCTTTGGGCATGGGACCCCTCTCCACCCATAGGCCATTTTTGTGCCTGATAGGGCGCCAAGTGAGAAAGGGTGCTTTGAGGCTAAAGACAGCAGGAAAGCCTGCAGCCCCCAGGTCTGTGGGGCTACGCAAGCGGTTCCCAAAGAGCTTTAGAACAAGGCATAGTTTTCCCTGCTGGCTCTTTGGGTGGGGGACCCATCTCCAGCCGTATGGCTATTTTTGTGCCTGACGCGGTGCGTAGTGGCATAGGGTGGTTTTGAGGCTGAAGGCAGCAGGAAAGCCCGCAGCCCCCACGTCTGTGGGGCCAAGCAAGCGGTTCCCAAAGAGCTTTAGAACAAGGCATAGTTTTCCCTGCTGGCTCTTTGGGCGGGGGACCCATCTCCAGCCGTATGGCCATTTTTGTGCCTGGCGCGGTGCGTAGTGGGAAAGGGTGGTTTTGACGCTGAAGGCAGCAGGAAAGCCCGCAGCCCCCACGTCTGTGGGGCTACGCAAGCGGTTCACCAAAGAGCTTTAGAACAAGGCATAGTTTTCCCTGCTGGCTCTTTGGGCAGGGGACCCATCTCCAGCCGTATGGCCATTTTTGTCCCTGGCCCGGCGCCAAGTGGGAAAGGGTGGTGTTGAGGCTGAAGGCAGCAGCAAAGACTGCAGCCCCCAGGTCTGTGGGGCCAAGCAAGCGGTTCCCAAAGAGCTTTAGAACAAGGCATAGTTTTCCCTGCTGGCTCTTTGGGCGGGGGACCCATCTCCAGCCGTATGGCCATTTTTGTGCCTGGCGCGGCGCCAAGTGGGAAAGGGTGGCTTTGAGGCTGAAGGCAGCAGCAAAGCCCGCAGCCCCCAGGTCTGTGGGGCTACGCAAGCGGTTCCCAAAGAGCTTTAGAACAAGGCATAGTTTTCCCTGCTGGCTCTTTGGGCATGGGACCCATCTCCAGCCATATGGCCATTTTTGTGCCTGGCCCGGCGCCAAGAGGGAAAGGGTGGTGTCGAGGCTAAAGGCAGCAGGAAAGCCCGCAGCCCCCAGGTCTGTGGGGCTACGCAAGCGGTTCCCAAAGAGCTTTAGAACAAGGCATAGTTTTCCCTGCTGGCTCTTTGGGTGGGGGACCCATCTCCAGCCGTATGGCTATTTTTGTGCCTGACGCGGTGCGTAGTGGCATAGGGTGGTTTTGAGGCTGAAGGCAGCAGGAAAGCCCGCAGCCCCCACGTCTGTGGGGCCAAGCAAGCGGTTCCCAAAGAGCTTTAGAACAAGGCATAGTTTTCCCTACTGGCTCTTTGGGCGGGGGACCCATATCCAGCCGTATGGCCATTTTTGTGCCTGGCGCGGTGCGTAGTGGGAAAGGGTGGTTTTGACGCTGAAGGCAGCAGGAAAGCCCGCAGCCCCCAGGTCTGTGGGGCTACGCAAGCGGTTCCCAAAGAGCTTTAGAACAAGGCATAGTTTTCCCTGCTGGCTCTTTGGGCGGGGGACCCATCTCCAGCCTTATGGCCATTTTTGTGCATGGCGCAGCGCCAAGTGGGAAATGGTGGTATCGAGGCTGAAGGCAGCAGGAAAGCCCGCAGCCCCCACGTCTGTGGGGCTACGCAAGCGGTTCCCAAAGAGCTTTAGAACAAGGCATAGTTTTCCCTGCTGGCTCTTTGGGCATGGGACCCATCTCCACCCATAGGCCATTTTTGTGCCTGATAGGGCGCCAAGTGGGAAAGGGTGGCTTTGAGGCTGAAGACAGCAGGAAAGCCTGCAGCCCCCAGGTCTGTGGGGCTACGCAAGCGGTTCCCAAAGAGCTTTAGAACAAGGCATAGTTTTCCCTGCTGGCTCTTTGGGTGGGGGACCCATCTCCAGCCGTATGGCTATTTTTGTGCCTGACGCGGTGCGTAGAGGCATAGGGTGGTTTTGAGGCTGAAGGCAGCAGGAAAGCCCGCAGCCCCCAGGTCTGTGGGGCCAAGCAAGCGGTTCCCAAAGAGCTTTAGAACAAGGCATAGTTTTCCCTGCTGGCTCTTTGGGCGGGGGACCCATCTCCAGCCGTATGGCCATTTTTGTGCCTGGCGCGGCGCCAAGTGGGTAAGGGTGGTGTCGAGGCTGAAGGCAGCAGCAAAGCCTGCAGCCCCCAGGTCTGTGGGGCCAAGCAAGCGGTTCCCAAAGAGCTTTAGAACAAGGCATAGTTTTCCCTGCTGGCTCTTTGGGCATGGGACCCATCTCCAGCCGTATGGCCATTTTTGTGCCTGGCCCGGCGCCAAGTGGGAAAGGGTGGCTTTGAGACTGAAGGCAGCAGGAAAGCCCGCAGCCCCCAGGTCTGTGGGGCTACGCAAGCGGTTCCCAAACAGCTTTAGAACAAGGCATAGTTTTCCCTGCTGGCTCTCTGGGCGGGGGACCCATCTCCAGCCGTATGGCCATTTTTGAGCCTGGAGCAGTGCCAAGTGGGAAAGGGTGGTGTCGAGGCTGAAGGCAGCAGGAAAGCCCGCAGCCCCCAGGTCTGTGGGGCTACGCAAGCGGTTCCCAAAGAGCTTTAGAACAAGGCATAGTTTTCCCTGCTGGCTCTTTGGGCGGGGGACCCATCTCCAGCCATAGGCCATTTTTGTGCCTGGCCCGGCGCCCAGTGGGAAAGGGTGGCTTTGAGGCTTGAAGGCAGCAGGAAAGCCCGCAGCCCCCAGGTCTGTGGGGCTACGCAAGCGGTTCCCAAAGAGCTTTAGAACAAGGCATAGTTTTCCCTGCTGGCTCCTTGGGAGGGGGACCCATCTCCAGCCATATGGCCATTTTTGTGCCTGGCGCAGCGCCAAGTGGGAAAGGGTGGTTTTGAGGCTGAAGGCAGCAGCAAAGCCTGCAGCCCCCAGGTCTGTGGGGCTACGCAAGCGGTTCCCAAAGAGCTTTAGAACAAGGCATAATTTTCCCTGCTGGCTCTTTGGGCGGGGGACCCATCTCCAGCCGTATGGCCATTTTTGTGCCTGGCCGGGGGCCAAGTGGGAAAGGGTGGTTTTGAGGCTGAAGGCAGCAGGAAAGCCCGCAGCCCCCACGTGTGTGGGGCTACGCAAGCGGTTCCCAAAGAGCTTTAGAACAAGGCATAGTTTTCCCTGCTGGCTCTTTGGGCATGGGACCATCTCCAGCCATAGGCCATTTTTGTGCTTGATAGGGCGCCAAGTGGGAAAGGGTGGTGTCGAGGCTGAAGGCAGCAGGAAAGCCCGCAGCCCCCAGGTCTGTGCGGCTACGCAAGCGGTTCCCAAAGAGCTTTAGAACAAGGCATAATTTTCCCTGCTGGCTTTTTGGGCGGGGGACCCATCTCCAGCCGTACGGCCATTTTTGTGCCTGGCGCGGCGCCAAGAGGGAAAGGGTGGTGTCGAGGCTAAAGGCAGCAGGAAAGCCCGCAGCCACCAGGTCTGTGGAGCTACGCAAGCAGTTCCCAAAGAGCTTTAGAACAAGGCATAGTTTTCCCTGCTGGCTCTCTGGGCGGGGGGACCCATCTCCAGCCGTATGGCCATTTTTGTGCATGGCGCAGCGCCAAGTGGGAAAGGGTGGCTTTGAGGCTGAAGGCAGCAGGAAAGCCCGCAGCCCCCAGGTCTGTGGGGCTACGCAAGCGGTTCCCAAAGAGCTTTAGAACAAGGCATAGTTTTCCCTGCTGGCTCTTTGGGCATGGGACCCATCTCCACCCATAGGCCATTTTTGTGCCTGATAGGGCGCCAAGTGAGAAAGGGTGGCTTTGAGGCTAAAGACAGCAGGAAAGCCTGCAGCCCCTAGGTCTGTGGGGCTACGCAAGCGGTTCCCAAAGAGCTTTAGAACAAGGCATAGTTTTCCCTGCTGGCTCTTTGGGCGGGGGACCCATCTCCAGCCGTATGGCTATTTTTGTGCCTGACGCGGTGCGTAGTGGCATAGGGTGGTTTTGAGGCTGAAGGCAGCAGGAAAGCCCGCAGCCCCCAGGTCTGTGGGGCTACGCAAGCGGTTCCCAAAGAGCTTTAGAACAAGGCATAGTTTTCCCTGCTGGCTCTTTGGGCGGGGGACCATCTCCAGCCGTATGGCCATTTTTGTGCCTGGCGCGGTGCGTAGTGGGAAAGGGTGGTTTTGACGCTGAAGGCAGCAGGAAAGCCCGCAGCCCCCACGTCTGTGGGGCTACGCAAGCGGTTCACCAAAGAGCTTTAGAACAAGGCATAGTTTTCCCTGCTGGCTCTTTGGGCAGGGGACACATCTCCAGCCGTATGGCCATTTTTTGTCCCTGGCCCGGCGCCAAGTGGGAAAGGGTGGTGTTGAGGCTGAAGGCAGCAGCAAAAGACTGCAGCCCCCAGGTCTGTGGGGCTACGCAAGCGGGTTCCCAAAGAGCTTTAGAACAAGGCATAGTTTTCCCTGCTGGCTCTTTGGGCGGGGGGACCCATCTCCAGCCGTATGGCCATTTTTGTGCCTGGCGCGGTGCGTAGTGGGAAAGGGGTGGTTTTGACGCTGAAGGCAGCAGGAAAGCCCGCAGGCCCCCACGTCTGTGGGGCTACGCAAGCGGTTCACCAAAGAGCTTTAGAACAAGGCATAGTTTTCCCTGCTGGCTCTTTGGGCAGGGGACACATCTCCAGCCGTATGGCCATTTTTGTCCCTGGCCCGGCGCCAAGTGGGAAAGGGTGGTGTTGAGGCTGAAGGCAGCAGCAAAGACTGCAGCCCCCAGGTCTGTGGGGCTACGCAAGCGGTTCCCAAAGAGCTTTAGAACAAGGCATAGTTTTCCCTGCTGGCTCTTTGGGCGGGGGACCCATCTCCAGCCGTATGGCCATTTTTGTGCCTGGCCCGGCGCCAAGTGGGAAAGGGTGGCTTTGAGGCTGAAGGCAGCAGGAAAGCCCGCAGCCCCCAGGTCTGTGGGGCTACGCAAGCGGTTCCCAAAGAGCTTTAGAACAAGGCATAGTTTTCCCTGCTGGCTCTTTGGGCGGGGGACACATCTCCAGCCGTATGGCCATTTTTGAGCCTGGAGCAGTGCCAAGTGGGAAAGGGTGGTTTTGAGGGTGAAGGCAGCAGGAAAGCCCACAGCCCCCAGGTCTGTGGGGCTACGCAAGCGGTTCCCAAAGAGCTTTAGAACAAGGCATAGTTTTCCCTGCTGGCTCTTTGGGCGGGGGACCCATCTCCAGCCGTATGACCATTTTTGTGCCTAGCGCGGCGCCAAGTTTGAAAGGGTGGTGTCGAGGCTGAAGGCAGCAGGAAAGCCCGCAGCCCCCAGGTCTGTGGGGCCAAGCAAGCGGTTCCCAAAGAGCTTTAGAACAAGGCATAGTTTTCCCTGCTGGCTCTTTGGGCATGGGACCCATCTCCAGCCATAGGCCATTTTTGTGCTTGATAGGGCGCCAAGTGGGAAAGGGTGGTGTCAAGGCTGAAGGCAGCAGGAAAGCCCGCAGCCCCCAGGTGTGTGGGGCTACGCAAGCGGTTCCCAAAGAGCTTTAGAACAAGGCATAGTTTTCCCTGCTGGCTCTTTGGGCATGGGACCCATCTCCAGCCATAGGCCATTTTTGTGCTTGATAGGGCGCCAAGTGGGAAAGGGTGGCTTTGAGGCTGAAGACAGCAGGAAAGCCCGCAGCCCCCAGGTCTGTGGGGCTATGCAAGCGGTTCCCAAAGAGCTTTAGAACAAGGCATAGTTTTCCGTGCTGGCTCTTTGGGCGGGGGACCCATCTCCAGCCATATGGCCATTTTTGTGCATGGCGCAGCGCCAAGTGGGAAATGGTGGTATCGAGGCTGAAGGCAGCAGGAAAGCCCGCAGCCCCCAGGTCTGTGGGGCTACGCAAGCGGTTCCCAAAGAGCTTTAGAACAAGGCATAGTTTTCCCTGCTGGCTCTTTGGGCATGGGACCCATCTCCACCCATAGGCCATTTTTGTGCCTGATAGGGCGCCAAGTGGGAAAGGGTGGCTTTGAGGCTGAAGACAGCAGGAAAGCCTGCAGCCCCCAGGTCTGTGGGGCTACGCAAGCGGTTCCCAAAGAGCTTTAGAACAAGGCATAGTTTTCCCTGCTGGCTCTTTGGGTGGGGGACCCATCTCCAGCCGTATGGCTATTTTTGTGCCTGACGCGGTGCGTAGTGGCATAGGGTGGTTTTGAGGCTGAAGGCAGCAGGAAAGCCCGCAGCCCCCACGTCTGTGGGGCCAAGTAAGCGGTTCCCAAAGAGCTTTAGAACAAGGCATAGTTTTCCCTGCTGGCTCTTTGGGTGGGGGACCCATCTCCAGCCGTATGGCCATTTTTGTGCCTGGCGCGGCGCCAAGTGGGTAAGGGTGGTGTCGAGGCTGAAGGCAGCAGCAAAGCCTGCAGACCCCAGGTCTGTGGGGCCAAGCAAGCGGTTCCCAAAGAGCTTTAGAACAAGGCATAGTTTTCCCTGCTGGCTCTTTTGGCAGGGGACCCATCTCCAGCCGTATGGCCATTTTTGTCCCTGACCCGGCGCCAAGTGGGAAAGGGTGGCTTTGAGGCTGAAGGCAGCAGGAAAGCCCGCAGCCCCCAGGTCTGTGGGGCTACGCAAGCGGTTCCCAAAGAGCTTTAGAACAAGGCATAGTTTTCCCTGCTGGCTCTTTGGGTGGGGGACCCATCTCCAGCCGTATGGCCATTTTTGAGCCTGGAGCAGTGCCAAGTGGGAAAGGGTGGTTTTGAGGCTGAAGGCAGCAGGAAAGCCCGCAGCCCCCACGTGTGTGGGGCCAAGCAAGCGGTTCCCAAAGAGCTTTAGAACAAGGCATAGTTTTCCCTGCTGGCTCTTTGGGCATGGGACCCATCTCCAGCCATAGGCCATTTTTGTGCTTGATAGGGCGCCAAGTGGGAAAGGGTGGTGTCGAGGCTGAAGGCAGCAGGAAAGCCCGCAGCCCCCAGGTCTGTGCGGCTACGCAAGCGGTTCCCAAAGAGCTTTAGAACAAGGCATAATTTTCCCTGCTGGCTCTTTGGGTGGGGGACCCATCTCCAGCCGTATGGCTATTTTTGTGCCTGACGCGGTGCGTAGTGGCATAGGGTGGTTTTGAGGCTGAAGGCAGCAGGAAAGCCCGCAGCCCCCACGTCTGTGGGGCCAAGCAAGCGGTTCCCAAAGAGCTTTAGAACAAGGCATAGTTTTCCCTGCTGGCTCTTTGGGCGGGGGACCCATCTCCAGCCGTATGGCCATTTTTGTGCCTGGCGCGGTGCGTAGTGGGAAAGGGTGGTTTTGACGCTGAAGGCAGCAGCAAAGACTGCAGCCCCCAGGTCTGTGGGGCTACGCAAGCGGTTCCCAAAGAGCTTTAGAACAAGGCATAGTTTTCCCTGCTGGCTCTTTGGGCGGGGGACCCATCTCCAGCCGTATGGCCATTTTTGTGCCTGGCGCGGTGCGTAGTGGGAAAGGGTGGTTTTGACGCTGAAGGCAGCAGGAAAGCCCGCAGCCCCCACGTCTGTGGGGCTACGCAAGCGGTTCACCAAAGAGCTTTAGAACAAGGCATAGTTTTCCCTGCTGGCTCTTTGGGCAGGGGACACATCTCCAGCCGTATGGCCATTTTTGTCCCTGGCCCGGCGCCAAGTGGGAAAGGGTGGTGTTGAGGCTGAAGGCAGCAGCAAAGACTGCAGCCCCCAGGTCTGTGGGGCTACGCAAGCGGTTCCCAAAGAGCTTTAGAACAAGGCATAGTTTTCCCTGCTGGCTCTTTGGGCGGGGGACCCATCTCCAGCCGTATGGCCATTTTTGTGCCTGGCGCGGTGCGTAGTGGGAAAGGGTGGTTTTGACGCTGAAGGCAGCAGGAAAGCCCGCAGCCCCCACGTCTGTGGGGCTACGCAAGCGGTTCACCAAAGAGCTTTAGAACAAGGCATAGTTTTCCCTGCTGGCTCTTTGGGCAGGGGACACATCTCCAGCCGTATGGCCATTTTTGTCCCTGGCCCGGCGCCAAGTGGGAAAGGGTGGTGTTGAGGCTGAAGGCAGCAGCAAAGACTGCAGCCCCCAGGTCTGTGGGGCTACGCAAGCGGTTCCCAAAGAGCTTTAGAACAAGGCATAGTTTTCCCTGCTGGCTCTTTGGGCGGGGGACCCATCTCCAGCCGTATGGCCATTTTTGTGCCTGGCCCGGCGCCAAGTGGGAAAGGGTGGCTTTGAGGCTGAAGGCAGCAGGAAAGCCCGCAGCCCCCAGGTCTGTGGGGCTACGCAAGCGGTTCCCAAAGAGCTTTAGAACAAGGCATAGTTTTCCCTGCTGGCTCTTTGGGCGGGGGACACATCTCCAGCCGTATGGCCATTTTTGAGCCTGGAGCAGTGCCAAGTGGGAAAGGGTGGTTTTGAGGGTGAAGGCAGCAGGAAAGCCCACAGCCCCCAGGTCTGTGGGGCTACGCAAGCGGTTCCCAAAGAGCTTTAGAACAAGGCATAGTTTTCCCTGCTGGCTCTTTGGGCGGGGGACCCATCTCCAGCCGTATGGCCATTTTTGTGCCTAGCGCGGCGCCAAGTTTGAAAGGGTGGTGTCGAGGCTGAAGGCAGCAGGAAAGCCCGCAGCCCCCAGGTCTGTGGGGCCAAGCAAGCGGTTCCCAAAGAGCTTTAGAACAAGGCATAGTTTTCCCTGCTGGCTCTTTGGGCATGGGACCCATCTCCAGCCATAGGCCATTTCTGTGCTTGATAGGGCGCCAAGTGGGAAAGGGTGGTGTCAAGGCTGAAGGCAGCAGGAAAGCCCGCAGCCCCCAGGTGTGTGGGGCTACGCAAGCGGTTCCCAAAGAGCTTTAGAACAAGGCATAGTTTTCCCTGCTGGCTCTTTGGGCATGGGACCCATCTCCAGCCATAGGCCATTTTTGTGCTTGATAGGGCGCCAAGTGGGAAAGGGTTGCTTTGAGGCTGAAGACAGCAGGAAAGCCCGCAGCCCCCAGGTCTGTGGGGCTACGCAAGCGGTTCCCAAAGAGCTTTAGAACAAGGCATAGTTTTCCCTGCTGGCTCTTAGGGCATGGGACCCATCTCCAGCCATAGGCCATTTTGTGCCTGGCGCGAAGCCAAGTGGGAAAGGGTGCTGTCGAGGCTGAAGGCAGCAGGAAAGCCCGGAGCCCCAAGGTCTGTGGGGCTACGCAAGCGGTTCCCAAAGAGCTTTAGAACAAGGCATAGTTTTCCCTGCTGGCTCTTTGGGCATGGGACCCATCTCCAGCCATAGGCCATTTTTGTGCCTGATAGGGCGCCAAGTGGGAAAGGGTGGCTTTGAGGCTGAAGACAGCAGGAAAGCCCGCAGCCCCCAGGTCTGTGGGGCTATGCAAGCGGTTCCCAAAGAGCTTTAGAACAAGGCATAGTTTTCCGTGCTGGCTCTTTGGGCGGGGGACCCATCTCCAGCCGTATGGCCATTTTTGTGCATGGCGCAGCGCCAAGTGGGAAATGGTGGTATCGAGGCTGAAGGCAGCAGGAAAGCCCGCAGCCCCCAGGTCTGTGGGGCTACGCAAGCGGTTCCCAAAGAGCTTTAGAACAAGGCATAGTTTTCCCTGCTGGCTCTTTGGGCATGGGACCCATCTCCACCCATAGGCCATTTTTGTGCCTGATAGGGCGCCAAGTGGGAAAGGGTGGCTTTGAGGCTGAAGACAGCAGGAAAGCCTGCAGCCCCCAGGTCTGTGGGGCTACGCAAGCGGTTCCCAAAGAGCTTTAGAACAAGGCATAGTTTTCCCTGCTGGCTCTTTGGGTGGGGGACCCATCTCCAGCCGTATGGCTATTTTTGTGCCTGACGCGGTGCGTAGTGGCATAGGGTGGTTTTGAGGCTGAAGGCAGCAGGAAAGCCCGCAGCCCCCACGTCTGTGGGGCCAAGTAAGCGGTTCCCAAAGAGCTTTAGAACAAGGCATAGTTTTCCCTGCTGGCTCTTTGGGCGGGGGACCCATCTCCAGCCGTATGGCCATTTTTGTGCCTGGCGCGGCGCCAAGTGGGTAAGGGTGGTGTCGAGGCTGAAGGCAGCAGCAAAGCCTGCAGCCCCCAGGTCTGTGGGGCCAAGCAAGCGGTTCCCAAAGAGCTTTAGAACAAGGCATAGTTTTCCCTGCTGGCTCTTTTGGCAGGGGACCCATCTCCAGCCGTATGGCCATTTTTGTCCCTGACCCGGCGCCAAGTGGGAAAGGGTGGCTTTGAGGCTGAAGGCAGCAGGAAAGCCCGCAGCCCCCAGGTCTGTGGGGCTACGCAAGCGGTTCCCAAAGAGCTTTAGAACAAGGCATAGTTTTCCCTGCTGGCTCTCTGGGCGGGGGACCCATCTCCAGCCGTATGGCCATTTTTGAGCCTGGAGCAGTGCCAAGTGGGAAAGGGTGGTTTTGAGGCTGAAGGCAGCAGGAAAGCCCGCAGCCCCCACGTGTGTGGGGCCAAGCAAGCGGTTCCCAAAGAGCTTTAGAACAAGGCATAGTTTTCCCTGCTGGCTCTTTGGGCATGGGACCCATCTCCAGCCATAGGCCATTTTTGTGCTTGATAGGGCGCCAAGTGGGAAAGGGTGGTGTCGAGGCTGAAGGCAGCAGGAAAGCCCGCAGCCCCCAGGTCTGTGCGGCTACGCAAGCGGTTCCCAAAGAGCTTTAGAACAAGGCATAATTTTCCCTGCTGGCTCTTTGGGTGGGGGACCCATCTCCAGCCGTATGGCTATTTTTGTGCCTGACGCGGTGCGTAGTGGCATAGGGTGGTTTTGAGGCTGAAGGCAGCAGGAAAGCCCGCAGCCCCCACGTCTGTGGGGCCAAGCAAGCGGTTCCCAAAGAGCTTTAGAACAAGGCATAGTTTTCCCTGCTGGCTCTTTGGGCGGGGGACCCATCTCCAGCCGTATGGCCATTTTTGTGCCTGGCGCGGTGCGTAGTGGGAAAGGGTGGTTTTGACGCTGAAGGCAGCAGCAAAGACTGCAGCCCCCAGGTCTGTGGGGCTACGCAAGCGGTTCCCAAAGAGCTTTAGAACAAGGCATAGTTTTCCCTGCTGGCTCTTTGGGCGGGGGACCCATCTCCAGCCGTATGGCCATTTTTGTGCCTGGCGCGGCGCCAAGTGGGAAAGGGTGGCTTTCAGGGTGAAGGCAGCAGCAAAGCCCGCAGCCCCCAGGTCTGTGGGGCTACGCAAGCGGTTCCCAAAGAGCTTTAGAACAAGGCATAGTTTTCCCTGCTGGCTCTTTGGGCATGGGACCCATCTCCAGCCATATGGCCATTTTTGTGCCTGGCGAAGCCCCAAGTGCGAAAGGGTGGCTTTGAGGCTTGAATGCAGCAGGAAAGCCCGCAGCCCCCAGGTCTGTAGGGCTACGCAAGCGGTTCCCAAAGAGCTTTAGAACAAGGCATAGTTTTCCCTGCTGGCTCTTTGGGCGGGGGACCCATCTCCAGCCGTATGGCCATTTTTGTGCCTGGCCCGGCGCCAAGAGGGAAAGGGTGGCTTTGAGGCTGAAGACAGCAGGAAAGCCCGCAGCCCCCAGGTCTGTGGGGCTATGCAAGCGGTTCCCAAAGAGCTTTAGAACAAGGCATAGTTTTCCGTGCTGGCTCTTTGGGCGGGGGACCCATCTCCAGCCGTATGGCCATTTTTGTGCATGGCGCAGCGCCAAGTGGGAAATGGTGGTATCGAGGCTGAAGGCAGCAGGAAAGCCCGCAGCCCCCAGGTCTGTGGGGCTACGCAAGCGGTTCCCAAAGAGCTTTAGAACAAGGCATAGTTTTCCCTGCTGGCTCTTTGGGCATGGGACCCATCTCCACCCATAGGCCATTTTTGTGCCTGATAGGGCGCCAAGTGGGAAAGGGTGGCTTTGAGGCTGAAGACAGCAGGAAAGCCTGCAGCCCCCAGGTCTGTGGGGCTACGCAAGCGGTTCCCAAAGAGCTTTAGAACAAGGCATAGTTTTCCCTGCTGGCTCTTTGGGTGGGGGACCCATCTCCAGCCGTATGGCCATTTTTGTGCCTGGCGCGGCGCCAAGTGGGTAAGGGTGGTGTCGAGGCTGAAGGCAGCAGCAAAGCCTGCAGCCCCCAGGTCTGTGGGGCCAAGCAAGCGGTTCCCAAAGAGCTTTAGAACAAGGCATAGTTTTCCCTGCTGGCTCTTTTGGCAGGGGACCCATCTCCAGCCGTATGGCCATTTTTGTCCCTGACCCGGCGCCAAGTGGGAAAGGGTGGCTTTGAGGCTGAAGGCAGCAGGAAAGCCCGCAGCCCCCAGGTCTGTGGGGCTACGCAAGCGGTTCCCAAAGAGCTTTAGAACAAGGCATAGTTTTCCCTGCTCGCTCTTTGGGCGGGGGACCCATCTCCAGCCATATGGCCATTTTTGTGCCTGGCGAAGCCCCAAGTGCGAAAGGGTGGCTTTGAGGCTGAAGGCAGCAGGAAAGCCCGCAGCCCCCAGGTCTGTGGGGCTACGCAAGCGGTTCCCAAAGAGCTTTAGAACAAGGCATAGTTTTCCCTGCTGGCTCTCTGGGCGGGGGACCCATCTCCAGCCGTATGGCCATTTTTGAGCCTGGAGCAGTGCCAAGTGGGAAAGGGTGGTTTTGAGGCTGAAGGCAGCAGGAAAGCCCGCAGCCCCCACGTGTGTGGGGCCAAGCAAGCGGTTCCCAAAGAGCTTTAGAACAAGGCATAGTTTTCCCTGCTGGCTCTTTGGGCATGGGACCCATCTCCAGCCATAGGCCATTTTTGTGCTTGATAGGGCGCCAAGTGGGAAAGGGTGGTGTCGAGGCTGAAGGCAGCAGGAAAGCCCGCAGCCCCCAGGTCTGTGGGGCTACGCAAGCGGTTCCCAAAGAGCTTTAGAACAAGGCATAATTTTCCCTGCTGGCTCTTTGGGTGGGGGACCCATCTCCAGCCGTATGGCTATTTTTGTGCCTGACGCGGTGCGTAGTGGCATAGGGTGGTTTTGAGGCTGAAGGCAGCAGGAAAGCCCGCAGCCCCCACGTCTGTGGGGCCAAGCAAGCGGTTCCCAAAGAGCTTTAGAACAAGGCATAGTTTTCCCTGCTGGCTCTTTGGGCGGGGGACCCATCTCCAGCCGTATGGCCATTTTTGTGCCTGGCGCGGTGCGTAGTGGGAAAGGGTGGTTTTGACGCCGAAGGCAGCAGCAAAGACTGCAGCCCCCAGGTCTGTGGGGCTACGCAAGCGGTTCCCAAAGAGCTTTAGAACAAGGCATAGTTTTCCCTGCTGGCTCTTTGGGCGGGGGACCCATCTCCAGCCGTATGGCCATTTTTGTGCCTGGCGCGGCGCCAAGTGGGAAAGGGTGGCTTTCAGGGTGAAGGCAGCAGCAAAGCCCGCAGCCCCCAGGTCTGTGGGGCTACGCAAGCGGTTCCCAAAGAGCTTTAGAACAAGGCATAGTTTTCCCTGCTGGCTCTTTGGGCATGGGACCCATCTCCAGCCATATGGCCATTTTTGTGCCTGGCGAAGCCCCAAGTGCGAAAGGGTGGCTTTGAGGCTTGAATGCAGCAGGAAAGCCCGCAGCCCCCAGGTCTGTAGGGCTACGCAAGCGGTTCCCAAAGAGCTTTAAAACAAGGCATAATTTTCCCTGCTGGCTCTTTGGGCGGGGGACCCATCTCCAGCCGTATGGCCATTTTTGTGCCTGGCCGGGGGCCAAGTGGGAAAGGGTGGTTTTGAGGCTGAAGGCAGCAGGAAAGCCCGCAGCCCCCAGGTGTGTGGGGCTACGCAAGCGGTTCCCAAAGAGCTTTAGAACAAGGCATAGTTTTCCCTGCTGGCTCTTTGGGCGGGGGACCCATCTCCAGCCGTACGGCCATTTTTGTGCATGGCGCAGCGCCAAGCGGGAAAGGGTGGCTTTGACGCTGAAGGCAGCACAAACCCTGCAGCCCCAGGTCTGTGGGGCTACGCAAGCGGTTCCCAAAGAGCTTTAGAACAAGGCATAGTTTTCCCTGCTGGCTCTTTGGGCGGGGGACCCATCTCCAGCCGTATGGCCATTTTTGTGCCTGGCCCGGCGCCAAGAGGGAAAGGGTGGCTTTGAGGCTGAAGGCAGCAGGAAAGCCCGCAGCCCCCAGGTCTGTGGGGCTACGCAAGCGGTTCCCAAAGAGCTTTAGAACAAGGCATAGTTTTCCCTGCTGGCTCTCTGGGCGGGGGACCCATCTCCAGCCGTATGGCCATTTTTGAGCCTGGAGCAGTGCCAAGTGGGAAAGGGTGGTTTTGAGGGTGAAGGCAGCAGGAAAGCCCGCAGCCCCCAGGTCTGTGGGGCTACGCAAGCGGTTCCCAAAGAGCTTTAGAACAAGGCATAGTTTTCCCTGCTGGCTCTTTGGGCGGGGGACCCATCTCCAGCCGTATGGCCATTTTTGTGCCTGGCGCGGCGCCAAGTGGGAAAGGGTGGTGTCGAGGCTGAAGGCAGCAGGAAAGCCCGCAGCCCCCACGTCTGTGGGGCCAAGCAAGCGGTTCCCAAAGAGCTTTAGAACAAGGCATAGTTTTCCCTGCTGGCTCTTTGGGCATGGGACCCATCTCCAGCCATAGGCCATTTTTGTGCTTGATAGGGCGCCAAGTGGGAAAGGGTGGCTTTGAGGCTGAAGGCAGCAGCAAAGCCTGCAGCCCCCAGGTCTGTGGGGCCAAGCAAGCGGTTCCCAAAGAGCTTTAGAACAAGGCATAGTTTTCCCTGCTGGCTCTTTGGGCGGGGGACCCATCTCCAGCCACAGGCCATTTTTGTGCCTGGCCCGGCGCCCAGTGGGAAAGGGTGGCTTTGAGGCTTGAATGCAGCAGGAAAGCCCGCAGCCCCCAGGTCTGTAGGGCTACGCAAGCGGTTCCCAAAGAGCTTTAAAACAAGGCATAATTTTCCCTGCTGGCTCTTTGGGCGGGGGACCCATCTCCAGCCGTATGGCCATTTTTGTGCCTGGCCGGGGGTCAAGTGGGAAAGGGTGGTTTTGAGGCTGAAGGCAGCAGGAAAGCCCGCAGCCCCCAGGTGTGTGGGGCTACGCAAGCGGTTCCCAAAGAGCTTTAGAATAAGGCATAGTTTTCCCTGCTGGCTCTTTGGGCAGGGGACCCATCTCCAGCCGTATGGCTATTTTTGTGCCTGGCGCGGTGCGTAGTGGTTTAGGATGGTTTTGAGGCTGAAGGCAGCAGGAAAGCCTGCAGCCCCCAGGTCTGTGCGGCTACACAAGCGGATCACAAAGAGCTTTAGAACAAGGCATAGTTTTCCCTGCTGGCTCTTTGGGCGGGGGACCCATCTCCAGCCGTATGGCCATTTTTGCGCCTGGCCCGGCGCCAAGTGGGAAAGGGTGGCTTTGAGGCTGAAGGCAGCAGCAAAGCCCGCAGCCCCCAGGTCTGTGCGGCTACGCAAGCGGTTCCCAAAGAGCTTTAGAACAAGGCATAGTTTTCCCTGCTGGCTCTTTGGGCGGGGGACCCATCTCCAGCCGTACGGCCATTTTTGTGCCTGGCGCGGCGCCAAGAGGGAAAGGGTGGTGTCGAGGCTAAAGGCAGCAGGAAAGCCCGCAGCCCCCAGGTCTGTGGGGCTACGCAAGTGGTTCCCAAAGAGCTTTAGAACAAGGCATAGTTTTCCCTGCTGGCTCTTTGGGCGGGGGACCCATCTCCAGCCGTATGGCCATTTTTGTGCATGGCGCAGCGCCAAGTGGGAAATGGTGGTATCGAGGCTGAAGGCAGCAGGAAAGCCCGCAGCCCCCAGGTCTGTGGGGCTACGCAAGCGGTTCCCAAAGAGCTTTAGAACAAGGCATAGTTTTACCTGCTGGCTCTTTTGGCAGGGGACCCATCTCCAGCCGTATGGCCATTTTTGTGCCTGGCGCGGCGCCAAGTGGGAAAGGGTGATTTTGAGGCTGAAGGCGTCACAAAAGCCTGCCGTCCGAGGGTTTCTTAATGACTTTTCTTAATGATGTCTCCACAGTGTGAAGTTTTGCAGGATTTGAAAAAGTAATAGACACAGTGAAATTGAGTCTATTGGAAACTTCCATACTTTTCCCTCCCTCTAAAATCTCAGGTGTCCTGTAGTATCCACTGCCTGCAACTGCTGTTGCAGGAGCAGACAGATTGGTATCAAATTTAGAAAAAAGGGACATCATTAAGAGGATTCACTCGCCTTATTTTTCACCGGTGTGGCCAGTAAAGAAACCAAAAAGGCAATGGCGTTTCACAGTAGATTACGGAAAATTAAACGCCAACACTGCACCTCTGACCGCTGCTGTTCCGAATATCGCGGAAATTGTGACAATGATAAAAGGAGCTGCCCATCCTTGCAGGGTTGCCTTAGATTTTAAAGACATATTTTTTTATGATTCTCCTCCTTGAGCAGGACAAAGCGCAGTTTGCATTCACATGGAAAGGAGTGCAATATACCTTTAACCGCTTTCCACAAGGATACAAACATTCCCCCACTATTGCCCATAATGCTTTGGCTAAAGTGCTATCAGAGATTCCTGTTTCACAGGGATGTACAGTATACCAATATATTATTGATGACATCTTAATAGGGGAGAGAACCAAGAAAGTGTACAAGACATGATGGAAAACATCCGAAAAACATTATCAGATTTGGGATTGGAAATTCCCAACTCAAAGTGTCAGGGACCCGCACAGGAAGTTAAATTCCTGGGGGTCTGGTGGATTAAGGGAGCTGCTTCTGTCCCTCAGGATACCCTGAAAAAATAGAACATGGACAGAATCCTTCCAGCACGAAGGAGTTACAGCAAGTCCTGGGAACTTTAAGTTATTAGCGTAAACACATCCCTGGCTTTTCCATCATTGCTCGCCCCCTTTATTGTTTGCTCAAAAAAGGTAAATCCTGGGAGTCGACTGAACAACACACTAATGCACTAGAATTGCTAATAAAAGAGCTAAGGTTATTCCAACAACTTGGCCCCATACATCCAACTGACCCTGTCCATGTAGAATGGGGGCTCAGTGAACATGGTTCCCATTGTAATTTATGCCAGAAGGGACCAGCAGGACCGGAGAGACCATTAGAATTTAGCTCTCACGCCTTTAATGATACTGAGAGCAGCTATTCAGACCTGGAGAAGGGTTTACTGTCCCTGGTGCGAGCATTGCAACGAGCAGAGCAGATAAGGAGACAACAGAGCGTGATTGTTCGGGGCCCTTTTCGCCTCCCAGATGTGGTCCTTAAAGGGACACCACCACCAGCTGGCATTCCCCAGAAACCCACAGTTCGAAAGTGGTATGCTTATTTAGAAGGCATTAATGATATCATGCCAGTCTCTGAAGGTAGTATCAAAGTATCCATGCTCCAGAAGGATAGAGATGGTGCCCTATTGTTCCAATCCCCACCAAACAGACCATCTCCAATCCAAGAAGCACCTCCTCTGAAAGCAGGCAGTGATCTTACAGGAGTGTGGTTTACTGGTGTGTCATCTCACCGTGAGAACAGCAAGTGGAAATACAAGGCCGTAGCACTGGAAGTAGCAACGGGGGAAAGAGCAATTGAAACAGGAGAAGGTAGGGCACAAGTAGGGGAACTCAGAGCCGTCCTACTAGCTGCACAACATGGAGCTACTTACATTTACACTGACTCATATGCTGTTTTTAAAGGAGCCACTGAATGGCTAGGACACTGGGCAGCCAATGATTGGCAGGTGAATAGAGTCCCAATCTGGGAGACAGACAGTTGGAAGCAACTGTTGGAAATAGGAGGACAGAGACCATTGCACATTGCTTGGGTAAAAGGCCACGATCGTTCAAACTCGATCACTGCTCAGTTCAACCAACAGGTAGATAGCCTCACGCGGCTACAACAAATTGACACTGTAGATGATGGTCGGGAATGGTTACATATTAAGCCTGGCCATACAGGCCGTGCTGATCTGTATCAGGAAGGTCTAGCCCGGGGGTGGCCTGTGTCGGTTAAGCTGTGCGAACAAGTAGTAACTGCCTGGTCACAATGTCGCCTACGACTCAGCAAAGATCATCCGAGTAAGGCGCCTCCCTTACACATGCGGGACAAGAAAATGTTGTGGCATTCATGGCAGATTGATTATATTGGGCCCTTGAGATCATCAGGTGGGAAAAGATATGTCCTAGTCGGAGTGGAGATTATCTCCAGCCTCAGTATGGCCACTGGCTTCAAATCAGCTGCTGGGGACAACACAGTGAAAGGCCTAAAAGGGTGGTTCAGCACACTTCCCCTTCCCGAGGAAATCCAAAGTGATAACGGTTCACACTTTACCGCTACAGTGGTACAAGATTGGGCCAAAGAAGAAGGGATTCGATGGGTATTTCATACTCCCTATTATCCTCAGGCTAATGGCATTGTTGAATGCACCAACGGATTGGTTAAGCGTTTTGCAAAAACTCATAAATCATAAGGGAAGGTGAAGAAGGCACCTTGCCCACCGAAATTCGAAAAGTAATATGGGATAACGCAATTGAGTTTGAGAGAAAATTTCAATCCTGGTGGTATCTGGTTAATTTCACCTACGATCCCACTGAGAGCAAAGCCACAGCTTTTGTCTTAACGATACGCAATGCCTCAGTATCCACCATATACCCAATCATCGCACTGGGGTTGAATCATCAAGGAGCTCTACTCTATCCAACACAGCACAGAGGTTGGGCACGACAAAATGAGACTAAATGGCAAACTGCTGATGTTGACGCATGCGTTTCACGAGACCAACAAGGATTCATTTGTGAGAGTAATACTCTCAAAGCACAAGACCTTTGTCTTGACACCAACCAGAATGTTTGTCACTTTGAGACACATCCCGATGAAACCCCAGAGACTGTGCTTGACTATATTGGGAAAGGGTGCGTTAGCATGAGGTCTCCCTGTAGTCTTGTATTATAGACGAGAAAGGCTTGAGACCATGGCCACTCTGGGTCTCTTTGACTACAAACAACAGGGAATAAAAAGGTGAAACTGAATAGCATCAATTCCATCTGCCAATTCGTCATTTTAGAATTTGGGCCTCCAAATAGCCATACATCATAAAAGTAGTATTATTGCCAGGTTCAATGTCAGGATTCCCTGGAGACATTCAAAGGTAGCGTAGGCCAATCCGTCTGTACAGCTCATCCAAGGTTCCTGTAAGACATAAAGGAAAAGAAAATCTGCTCGGTCTTATTCGACCGACGGGGTTAAAAAGAAGGTGCGGTCCACCGGGTGCTGATCCGGTGTATCTTCCCTGAACAATCCTTGGCTTCCCATGCATAGGGATTTTTGGGAGTAGCTAGCACCATTGGCACCGTCCCATTTTGAGGCATTTTCACTAGCACAGGTAGTCCAGGGTGAAATCTTCCGGGGTATTTTCCCGGTTCATTGGCAGCCTTTGGCGAGATAATATTGGCAGGTACACAGAAAGCTTTCATTTTAGGACAGCCGTCTCCACTCCATTTGTTATTTAGTTGATAGATGGCATCATCCAATCGCAAATGCCAACCAGGTTCATGACTTTTTGCAAAACGCTTAACCAATCTATTGGTGCGTTCAACAATGCCATTAGCCTGGGGATAATAGGGAGTATGAAATACCCATCGAATCCCTTCTTCCTTGGCCCAATCTTGTACCACCGAAGCCGTAAAGTGTGAAACGTTATCACTCTGGATTTCGTCGGGAAGGGGAAGTGTGCTGAACCACCCTGTTAGGCCTTTCACTGTGTTGTCCCTCGTAGCTGGTTTGAAACTGCTGGCCATACTGAGGCTGGAGATAATCTCCACTCCTACCAGGACATATCTTTTCCCACCTGATGATCTCAAGGGCCCAATATAATCAAGCTGCCATGAATGCCACAACGCTTTCTTGTCCCGCATGTGTAAGGGAGGCGCCTTACTCGGATGATCTTTGCTGAGTCGTAGGCGACATTGTGAACAGGCAGTTACTATTTGTTCGCACAGCTTAACTGACACAAGCCACCCACCTTCCCGATACAGGTCAGGACGGCCTGTGCGGCCACGTTTAACATGTAACGATTCAAGTAAGCGTTCCCATTCCCGACCATCATCTACAATGTCAATTTGTTGCAGCCGCGTGAGGCCATCTACCTGTTGGTTGAACTGAGCAGTGATCGAGTTTGAACGATCGTGGCCTTTTACTCAAGCAATGTGCAATGGTCTCTGTCCTCCTATTTCCAACAGTTGCTTCCAATTATCTGTCTCCCAAACTGGGACTCTATTCACCTGCCAATCGTTGGCTGCCCAGTGTCCTAGCCATTCAGTGGCTCCTTTAAGAACAGCATATGACTCAGCGTAAAAGGAGGTGGCTCCATGTTGTGCAGCTAGTAGGACAGCTCTGAGTTCCCCTACCCTCCCCTATTTCAATTGCTCTTTCTCCCGTTGTTACTTCCAGTGCTACGGCCTTATATTTGCACTTATTTTTTTAACGGTGAGATGACGCACCAGTAAACCACACTCCTCTAAGATCACTGCTGTCCCTCAAAGGAGGTGCTTCTTGGATCGGAGATGGTCTGTTTGGTGGGGATTGGAACAATAGGGCACCATCTATATCCTTTGGTATCCTTGTGAAGTAGCCTTGGATACTTTAACACTGCCTTCAGAGACTGGCTTGATTTCATTAATGCCTTCTAAATAAGCATACCACTTTCGAACTGTAGGTCTCTGGGCAATGCCAGCTGGTGGTGGTGTCCCTTTAAGGACCACATCTGGGAGGCGAAAAGGTCCCAGGAAAGATCACACTCTGTTCTCTTCTTATCTGCTCTGCTCGTTGCAACGCTCGCACCAGGGACAGTAAACCCTTCTCCAGGTCTGAATAGCTGCATTCAGTATCATTGAAGGAGTGGGAGCAAAATTCTAATGGTCTCTCCGGTCCTGCTGGTCCCTTCTGCCATAAATTACAACGGGAACCATGTTCACTGAGCCCCCATTCTACATGGACAGGGTCAGTTGGATGTATGGGGCCAAGTTGTTAGAATAACCTTAGCTCCTTTATTAGTAATTGCAGAGCATTAGTGTGTTGTTCAGTCCACACCCAGGATTTACCCTTTTTTGGCAAGCTATGAAGGGGGCGAGCAATGATGGAAAAGCCAGGGATGTGTTTACGCCAATAACTTAAAGTTCCCAGGACCTGCTGTAACTCCTTCGTGCTGGAAGGATTCTGTCCATGTTCTATTTTTTCAGGGTATCCTGAGGGACAGAAGCAGCTCCCTTAATCCACCAGACCCCCAGGAATTTAACTTCCTGTGCGGGTCCCTGACACTTTGAGTCGGGTCTACGTGAGGCACCCACTAACACTTCTGCCCTAGTCATTCGCTGCTCTCCCGGCAACCAGAGGTTAATTTTTGCAGTGGGGCATGTTTTTACCACACCATCAATTCCTGTGAAGTTGACTCTGCGTCGGGTGGGATTTATACCTAGAAGTTGTGCTGTTTCGTTAGTGATTGCAGACATTTGGGCTCCGGTATCAATAATAAAATTTACCAATATCTTCCGGGGTCCAACAGGAATGACAATAACAGGTTCGGAGTCTTTATGAGAGCGCCATTGGATTGCTAGTACCTGCCCGACAGGGTTGCTCAGTGCCCTCCCCGGGGATAGGAGTGTTGTGGCTGGGACTCTGTCAAATCAATCAAGTTATGTTCCGGTGCAGAAGGCACAGTTTTCTCACGGCTTGGGGATTCTCTGGTTAGACTTTTCTCCCCAGCCGCATTATTCTTTCTAGGTAGAGATTGGACTAGCGTACGGAGATCTCCCGTAGGGTCACCGTGCAAGAATTGTCGGGGCACCCCTAATTGTAGGGCTTTACGCCACAACTCATTCCGGTCCTTATCTGGCTTAAACCTTCCCTCTGATTTAGGGTTTTGAGTGTGAGTTTGGACTTGGCGAACCTTTCGCGGGTGTTCGGAGGATTTCTCACTAGTTTGGCTGGCCCAGCCCATTCGGCGCCCATATTGATCTATTTCCTGTACATTCCAGGTGGGCATGTAGTGACGACGGCCCCGCCCATGAGCACCCCGAGCATCCCGTATACGATCTTGAGTGCGAACAAGGAACGGTTTCAGGCAACCGGGAAGACCACGGATGAGAGGGGCTAATCGATCCGGGTCGATAGGGGCTGACATTGGGGATTTCCGAAATTCCTCTCTGTCATACATGGCTTGCAGACAAGCTGCTTTCCGTACAGCCGCAAACAGATCAGAGTAGCCTGTAGCTCTAATCTCTAACGGCTCCCCCCTCTCTCGCGGATCCATACCCCTTGCCCAATAGGCTGCTCGAGCGGTTAGGGAATAATTATGATCCCCAGGCATAGTGGTTAAAAACACTCCTGGTCCCCAAGAGTCTCCTGCTTCTTCCTCACTCAGCATAATTCTGCCCCCCCCTTCAGAAGAAACTCGCCACACGTACTCAACAGCTGACTCTTCTGGTCGCCTCGAATATTTCTCCCTTATTTTTGTTAACTCGGTTGGTGTCCATGGAACGGTACGCACAGTGGTGTGAATTTCATCACCATCATCAACTGCAGTTTCAGTTTTAACCAGAGGACGTAAAGGAAAAACTTGGGATTTCAAAGTAAAAGTCCTTTCCTCCTCATCTTCTTCGTCATCCTCACTATTAGACAAAAAAATCTCCGGTCTGGGTTCCGGAATTTGGATAACACATTAACTTACGAATCTGTTGGACCTGGGTCGAGGGCTGCATTTTATCTAAGAGCCCGGTCACCCTTTCAATAACATTTTAAGTTGGCGATTTTCACTCCCAAGTTGAGCATTCCGGTTTCCTAAACATTCATTCTCACTCACAAGCTTATCGACTTGAGTTCTTAATCTTTCTCCTGTCTCCTTTTGCAAGGCTAATGATGACTTCAGCACCTCATTCTCCGATTTCAGGGTTGCATATTCTACAGCTGAAATCAGATTAGGAGCGGGGGTTTCTCTAGCTTCTTGTTGTGCACAAGATAAACAGGCGCCTAACACAGCACAAATCACACCCTTGCCTTTCCCCGCTCTGAGCTTCTGTGAAACCCGACGCTCTTCAATACGTTCCACCACTTTCTCTTCATCCTTCCAAAATTTTTGGGCCCACTCCTTCCCAGCCTGGGAAGGGGCACAATCATATTTTTGCAGCAGTTTATCCATGGCAATCCTGCCGACTACGCCAAATTCTGTTGCGTGAAACGGGGCCAAGCGGTTTTGGCAGAAGATAAACCCCCTTGCGTTCTAACACTCCTCACCGAGGTGGGAGGCCAGGTGCGGCTGGGTTTCAATTCTGAGTGATGCCCAATTCAGCACTATCAGGCCAATCGCGTTTACTATGTGTTAAACTATTACGATTTGGAGACACTAATAGTGGGCTGCACCTTCAGTCTAGTCGTGCTCCTGAACCAGCACGGCCTCTCTCAAGTTTTGGTCGCGTTCAGTGAGAAAGCGAAACGACTAGCTACTGAAACAGTGCAGTTTATTTAAACAACAGATATACAGGTTCTTTAGGATTGCCGGTGATAAATACACTGTCTGCAAAGCACGTGCAAATAAAGACATTGTTAAATAGACAAACGCGTGACAAAATTATAAACGATACAGCCTGGCTATAAATGTAGGGTAGAGATTCTCTAGAGAAATTTCTAGAGTCCCCGAGAAAGCACTCGGTGTAATCAAAGTCTTACCCAAAGGCGTCCTTATGAGGGGGAAGAAAGGCTCAGCCCGTCGACTGATCCCAGAAAACAGCGGTGGGATTCTTCGCGATGGTGTCTTCCCAGACATCCCCCCTCTCTTGGGCTATTTTTATATTATTTTTTTAACTTCAAAGTGGAGTTTGAGTGACTTTAGTCATATGTACTTTTATTATGATTAATGTACTCAAGGAGGAGTGTTCACACCTCGGGGGCGGATAGCCTCCGGGATGGAGGTGTGTTTTGATACATTGTGGTGAGCAAAGTTCGCACAAAAGGACAGCATTTCATCAACATTTGACGAAATGTTGGCTCGGGTGGCGTGTAAGCCGCTTATCAGTTCCGTAGTACCATCTCGTCCCCATATCTGCTATTCGTCACAAGGGAAGGCCACGGAACAAGCGCGTTCCGTTCCATCCCTCGTGTAGTTTCGCAAACAACCTTGTACAGGGAATCACAGCTGTTGCATTCTTCGTGTGCTAGCTGCGGCTGTATTCTACCTCAGAAGCCTCTTGATTTTATGACTTTCCTTAATGTGTGAACAATGCTGTATTTTTGTATTCTTGGCCAATTTAGTAATTATTCCACAAGAACACACATTGGTTGCCGATTTATCAACGGGTCTAATCACCACAGGCCAACTGTAATTAAAACCATCTATGTAGACTCTACCAAAGCGGACAAATACAACACTGATTGTTACAAAATTATGGAGCCAAATTCAGATTGCTGGCACAATTTCACTTTCATCAAACCTACAGTAGTGTACTGTATTTGGGGCTACAAGGGCACAGAATTGTTATTTGAATTTATGATTGACTCAAATACACCTGAACTTGCTGAAATGAATCCAGAACCTACACCCCACAAACTCTCAAAGGCTCTCTCTTCTAAGAGAAAAAAAAAAAAACCACCTCTCTCTTTTCTAAGCCCTCCATTAGACTAACTCCTTACATTTTCAACATTGGCCCTTACGTTATTAAACACACACAGGTCAACAACAGGTACTGTTTAATCCCACATATTCCCTCAAACGAGCAGAATTGTCAATGCAGATTAAAATCTCTGCGATCAAACCCACCTGCTCACCATTCCTGAGTACATCTTATGCAGAATGGTCAGCATGGTTACGCAAACGAACTCTTGCCACTTCACACGGACGGAAGAGGGATGCGACTGGTATCTTAGGAACAGGCCTGGGAGTCTTGAATAGTATAGATGCTGAGATACTTGCCAACAAACTAGTCACAACCGCTACTGATCTGGACAAATTAAGACGTCCCCTACGGTCCTCTCTATTAGCATTGGGAAACCACCAACGGCTTTTATCGAATATATTGCCTCAATGGGAAGAAACGGGTGAAAAAGACCATCAGCTGATCACAGATGCACTTGGTACAACTCAAACCAATGTTTCCTTGGCTCTTAGTTGTATCCAAGCCCAATTGTGGATGCAATCTATGACAGCCGCAATCATAAGGGAAGGTAAAGAAGGCACCTTGCCCACCGAAATTCGAAAAGTAATATGGGATAACGCAATTGAATTTGAGAAAAAATTTCAGTCCAGGTGGTATCTGGTTAATTTCACCTACGATCCCACTGAGAGCAAAGCCACAGCTTTTGTCTTAACGATACGCAATGCCTCCGTATACACCACATACCCAATCATCGCACTGGGGTTGAATCACCAAGGAGCTCTACTCTATCCAACACAGCACAGAGGTTGGGCACGACAAAATGAGACTAAATGGCAAACTGCTGATGTTGACGCATGCGTTTCACGAGACCAACAAGGATTCATTTGTGAGAGTAATACTCTCAAAGCACAAGACCTTTGTCTTGACACCAACCAGAATGTTTGTCACTTTGAGACACATCCCGATGAAACCCCAGAGACTGTGCTTGTCTAGATTGGGAAAGGGTGCGTTAGCATGAGGTCTCCCTGTAGTCTTGTATTCAGAGATGACATAGTAATCACTCAAATCTTTGTGTTTGAACTTTACTAACACAAAGTTACGGGATGCGACTTCAATTATTAAGCTCCTGTTACGTCTTTTCAATTGCTACAACCTAATTATACGTTGATTCGAGATTGTTGCCTGCCCCTATCGGAATGAATCTCTCCCTGGTGAAGAAGCTGCTAAAACACAATGAATTGAAGCGACTCTTGAAAGAGGCCCAAGAAAATAGACAGACAACTTTGATTACCGTCCATCATCAGGTTGAAGAAATACACAAAGCGTTGGAAAGAGTGAAGAGAGGCGAAGGACATAGATGGGGAGATCCTCTTTTTGGATGGTCACCGACAGTTACGGGACTTTATAACAAGATGCTTCACTCTGTTGTTGTTTTACTAATACTCACTGTATTGTGCTTTACTTAGACAATTGTTTTGCATGTTAGACTTTGGATTATGATGAAAAGTTTAAATCGCTTGATCACTCCGCGAGAAGGATTTCCACTTGATATCCCTCACCACAAGAACACATGTGATCTTTCTTATCAGTGTTGAGTACGTCGACCTTGACTGACTGTAGACAAAGCTTTCCCTGCAGGCTCTTTGGGCGGGGGACCCATCTCCAGCCGTATGGCCATTTTTGTGCCTGGCGCGGCGCCAAGTGGGAAAGGGTGGTTTTGAGGCTGAAGGCAGCAGGAAAGCCTGCAGCCCCCAGGTCTGTGGGGCTACGCAAGCGGTTCCCAAAGAGCTTTAGAACAAGGCATAGTTTTCCCTGCTGGCTCTTTGGGCATGGGACCCATCTCCAGCCGTATGGCCATTTTTGTGCCTGGCGCGGCGCCAAGTGGGAAAGGGTGGCTTTGAGGCTGAAGGCAGCAGGAAAGCCCACAGCCCCCAGGTCTGTGGGGCTACGCAAGCGGTTCCCAAAGAGCTTTAGAACAAGGCATAGTTTTCCCTGCTGGCTCCTTGGGCGGGGGACCCATCTCCAGCTGTATGGCCATTTTTGTGCCTAGCGCGACGCCAAGTGGGAAAGGGTGGCTTTGAGGCTGAAGGCAGCAGCAAAGCCTGCAGCCCCCAGGTCTGTGGGGCTACGCAAGCGGTTCCCAAAGAGCTTTAGAACAAGGCATAGTTTTCCCTGCTGGCTCTTTGGGCGGGGGACCCATCTCCAGCCGTATGGCCATTTTTGAGCCTGGCGCGGCGCCAAGTGGGAAAGGGTGGTTTTGAGGCTGAAGGCAGCAGCAAAGCCTGCAGCCCTAAGGTCTGTGGGGCTACGCAAGCGGTTCCCAAAGAGCTTTAGAACAAGGCAGAGTTTTCCCTGCTGGCTCTTTGGGCGGCGGACACATGTCCAGTCGTATGGCCATTTTTGTGCCTGGCGCGGCGCCAAGTGGGAAAGGGTGGTGTCGAGTCTGAAGGCAACAGGAAAGCCTGCAGCCCCCAGGTCTGTGGGGCTACGCAAGCGGTTCCCAAAGAGCTTTAGAACAAGGCATAGTTTTCCCTGCTGGCTCTTTGGGCGGGGGACCCATCTCCAGCCGTATGGCCATTTTTGTGCCTGATAGGGCGCCAAGTGGGAAAGGGTGGTGTCGAGGCTGAAGACAGCAGGAAAGCCCGCAGCCCCCACGTCTGTGGGGCCAAGCAAGCAGTTCCCAAAGAGCTTTAGAACAAGGCATAGTTTTCCCTGCTGGCTCTTTGGGCATGGGACCCATCTCCACCCATAGGCCATTTTTGTGCCTGATAGGGCGCCAAGTGGGAAAGGGTGGCTTTGAGGCTGAAGACAGCAGGAAAGCCTGCAGCTCCCAGGTCTGTGGGGCTATGCAAGAGGTTCCCAAAGAGCTTTAGAACAAGGCATAGTTTTCCCTGCTGGCTCTTTGGGCGGGGGACCCATCTCCAGCCGTATGGCCATTTTCGTGCCTGGCGCGGCGCCAAGTGGGAAAGGGTGGCTTTGAGGATGAAGGCAGCAGGAAAGCCCGCAGCCCCCAGGTCTGTGGGGCTACGCAAGCGGTTCCCAAAGAGCTTTAGAACAAGGCATAGTTTTCCCTGCTGGCTCTTTGGGTGGGGGACCCATCTCCAGACGTATGGCTATTTTTGTGCCTGGCGCGGTGCGTAGTGGCATAGGGTGGTGTCGAGGCTGAAGGCAGCAGGAAAGCCCGCAGCCCCCACGTCTGTGGGCCCAAGCAAGCGGTTCCCAGAGAGCTTTAGAAGAAGGCATAGTTTTCCCTGCTGGCTCTTTGGGCGGGGGACCCATCTCCAGCCATATGGCCATTTTTGTGCCTGGCGCGGTGCGTAGTGGGAAAGGGTGGTTTTGAGGCTGAAGGCAGCAGGAAAGCCCGCAGCCCCCAGGTCTGTGGGGCCAAGCAAGCGGTTCCCAAAGAGCTTTAGAACAAGGCATAGTTTTCCCTGCTGGCTCTTTGGGCATGGGACCCATCTCCAGCCATAGGCCATTTTTGTGCCTGGCACGGCGCCAAGTGGGAAAGGGTAGCTTTGAGGCTGAAGGCAGCAGCAAAGCCCGCAGCCCCCAGGTCTGTGGGGCTACGCAAGCGGTTCCCAAAGAGCTTTAGAACAAGGCATAGTTTTCCCTGCTGGCTCTTTGGGCGGGGGACCCATCTCCAGCCGTATGGCCATTTTTGTGCCTGATAGGGCGCCAAGTGGGAAAGGCTGGTGTCGAGGCTGAAGGCAGCAGGAAATCCCGCAGCCCCCAGGTCTGTGGGGCTACGCAAGCGGTTCCCAAATAGCTTTAGAACAAGGCATAGTTTTCCCTGCTGGCTCTTTTGGCAGGGGACCCATCTCCAGCCGTATGGCCATTTTTGTCCCTGGCCCGGCGCCAAGTGGGAAAGGGTGGTGTTGAGGCTGAAGGCAGCAGCAAAGCCCGCAGCCCCCAGGTCTGTGGGGCTACGCAAGCAGTTCCCAAAGAGCTTTAGAACAAGGCATAGTTTTCCCTGCTGGCTCTCTGGGCGGGGGACCCATCTGCAGCCGTATGGCCATTTTTGAGCCTGGAGCAGTGCCAAGTGGGAAAGGGTGGTTTTGAGGCTGAAGGCAGCAGCAAAGCCCGCAGCCCCCAGGTCTGTGCGGCTACGCAAGCGGTTCCCAAAGAGCTTTAGAACAAGGCATAGTTTTCCCTGCTGGCTCTTTGGGCATGGGACCCATCTCCAGCCATAGGCCATTTTTGTGCTTGATAGGGCGCCAAGTGGGAAAGGGTGGCTTTGAGGCTGAAGGCAGCAGGAAAGCCTGCAGCCCCCAGGTCTGTGGGGCTACGCAAGCAGTTCCCAAAGAGCTTTAGAACAAGGCATAGTTTTCCCTGCTGGCTCTCTGGGCGGGGGACCCATCTCCAGCCATAGGCCATTTTTGTGCCTGGCCCGGCGCCCAGTGGGAAAGGGTGGCTTTGAGGCTTGAAGGCAGCAGGAAAGCCCGCAGCCCCCAGGTCTGTGGGGCTACGCAAGCGGTTCCCAAAGAGCTTTAGAACAAGGCATAGTTTTCCCTGCTGGCTCTCTGGGCGGGGGACCCATCTCCAGCCGTATGGCCATTTTTGAGCCTGGCGCGGCGCCAAGTGGGAAAGGGTTGTGTCGAGGCTAAAGGCAGCAGGAAAGCCCGCAGCCCCCAGGTCTGTGGGGCTACGCAAGCGGTTCCCAAAGAGCTTTAGAACAAGGCATAATTTTCCCTGCTGGCTCTTTGGGCGGGGGACCCATCTCCAGCCGTATGGCCATTTTTGTGCCTGGCGCAGCGCCAAGTGGGAAAGGGTGGTTTTGAGGCTGAAGGCAGCAGCAAAGCCTGCAGCCCCCAGGTCTGTGGGGCTACGCAAGCGGTTCCCAAAGAGCTTTAGAACAAGGCATAGTTTTCCCTGCTGGCTCTTTGGGCGGGGGACCCATCTCCAGCCGTATGGCCATTTTTGAGCCTGGCCGGGGGCCAAGTGGGAAAGGGTGGTTTTGAGGCTGAAGGCAGCAGGAAAGCCCGCAGCCCCCAGGTCTGTGGGGCTACGCAAGCGGTTCCCAAAGAGCTTTAGAACAAGGCATAGTTTTCCCTGCTGGCTCTCTGGGCGGGGGACCCATCTCCAGCCGTATGGCCATTTTTGAGCCTGGCGCGGCGCCAGGTGGGAAAGGGTGGCTTTGAGGCTGAAGGCAGGAGCAAAGCCTGCAGCCCCCAGGTCTGTGGTGCTACGCAAGCGGTTCCCAAAGAGCTTTAGAACAAGGCATAGTTTTCCCAGCTGGCTCTTAGGGCATGGGACCCATCTCCAGCCATAGGCCATTTTTGTGCCTGGCGCGAAGCCAAGTGGGAAAGGGTGCTGTCGAGGCTGAAGGCAGCAGGAAAGCCCGCAGCCCCAAGGTCTGTGGGGCTACGCCAGCGGTTCCCAAAGAGCTTTAGAACAAGGCATAGTTTTCCCTGCTGGCTCTTTGGGCGGGGGACCCATCTCCAGCCGTATGGCCATTTTTGTGCCTGGCCCGGCGCAAAGTGGGAAAGGGTGGCTTTGAGGCTGAAGGCAGCAGGAAAGCCCGCAGCCCCCAGGTCTGTGGGGCTACGCAAGCGGTTCCCAAAGAGCTTTAGAACAAGGCATAGTTTTCCCTGCTGGCTCTTTGGGCGGGGGACCCATCTCCAGCCGTACGGCCATTTTTGTGCCTGGCGCGGCGCCAAGAGGGAAAGGGTGGTATCGAGGCTGAAGGCAGCAGGAAAGCCCACAGCCCCCAGGTCTGTGGGGCTACGCAAGCGGTTCCCAAAGAGCTTTAGAACAAGGCATAGTTTTCCCTGCTGGCTCTTTGGGCATGGGACCCATCTCCACCCATAGGCCATTTTTGTGCCTGATAGGGCGCCAAGTGGGAAAGGGTGGCTTTGAGGCTGAAGGCAGCAGGAAAGCCTGCAGCCCCCAGGTCTGTGGGGCTACGCAAGCGGTTCCCAAAGAGCTTTAGAACAAGGCATAGTTTTCCCTGCTGGCTCTTTGGGTGGGGGACCCATCTCCAGCCGTATGGCTATTTTTGTGCCTGACGCGGTGCGTAGTGGCATAGGGTGGTTTTGAGGCTGAAGGCAGCAGGAAAGCCCGCAGCCCCCACGTCTGTGGGGCCAAGCAAGCGGTTCCCAAAGAGCTTTAGAACAAGGCATAGTTTTCCCTGCTGGCTCTTTGGGCGGGGGACCCATCTCCAGCCGTATGGCCATTTTTGAGCCTGGCGCGGCGCCAAGTGGGAAAGGGTGGTTTTGAGGCTGAAGGCAGCAGCAAAGCCTGCAGCCCTAAGGTCTGTGGGGCTACGTAAGCGGTTCCCAAAGAGCTTTAGAACAAGGCAGAATTTTCCCTGCTGGCTCTTTGGGCGGCGGACACATGTCCAGTCGTATGGCCATTTTTGTGCCTGGCGCGGCGCCAAGTGGGAAAGGGTGGTGTCGAGGCTGAAGGCAGCAGGAAAGCCCGCAGCCCCCAGGTCTGTGGGGCCAAGCAAGCGGTTCCCAAAGAGCTTTAGAACAAGGCATAGTTTTCCCTGCTGGCTCTTTGGGCGGGGGACCCATCTCCAGACGTATGGCTATTTTTGTGCCTGGTGCGGTGCGTAGTGGCATAGGGTGGTTTTGAGGCTGAAGGCAGCAGGAAAGCCCGCAGCCCCCAGGTTCGTGGGCCCAAGCAAGCGGTTCCCAGAGAGCTTTAGAACAAGGCATAGTTTTCCCTGCTGGCTCTTTGGGCATGGGACCCATCTCCAGCCATAGGCCATTTTTGTGCCTGATAGGGCGCCAAGTGGGAAAGGGTGGCTTTGAGGCTGAAGACAGCAGGAAAGCCTGCAGCTCCCAGGTCTGTGGGGCTATGCAAGCGGTTCCCAAAGAGCTTTAGAACAAGGCATATTTTTCCCTGCTGGCTCTTTGGGCGGGGGACCCATCTCCAGCCGTATGGCCATTTTTGTGCCTGGCGCGGCGCCAAGTGGGAAAGGGTGGTGTCGAGGCTGAAGGCAGCAGGAAAGCCCGCAGCCCCCAGGTCTGTGGGGCTACGCAAGCGGTTCCCAAAGAGCTTTAGAACAAGGCATAGTTTTCCCTGCTGGCTCTTTGGGTGGGGGACCCATCTCCAGACGTATGGCTATTTTTGTGCCTGGCGCGGTGCGTAGTGGCATAGGGTGGTTTTGAGGCTGAAGGCAGCAGGAAAGCCCGCAGCCCCCACGTCTGTGGGCCCAAGCAAGCGGTTCCCAGAGTGCTTTAGAACAAGGCATAGTTTTCCCTGCTGGCTCTTTGGGCGGGGGACCAACTCCAGCCATATGGCCATTTTTGTGCCTGGCGCGGTGCGTAGTGGGAAAGGGTGGTTTTGAGGCTGAAGGCAGCAGGAAAGCCCGCAGCCCCCAGGTCTGTGGGGCCAAGCAAGCGGTTCCCAAAGAGCTTTAGAACAAGGCATAGTTTTCCCTGCTGGCTCTTTGGGCATGGGACCCAGCTCCAGCCATAGGCCATTTTTGTGCCTGGCGCGGCGCCAAGTGGGAAAGGGTGGCTTTGAGGCTGAAGGCAGCAGCAAAGCCCGCAGCCCCCAGGTCTGTGGGGCTACGCAAGCGGTTCCCAAAGAGCTTTAGAACAAGGCATAGTTTTCCCTGCTGGCTCTTTGGGCGGGGGACCCATCTCCAGCCGTATGGCCATTTTTGTGCCTGGCGCGGCGCCAAGTGGGAAAGGGTGGCTTTGAGGCTGAAGACAGCAGGAAAGCCTGCAGCCCCCAGGTCTGTGGGGCTATGCAAGCGGTTCCCAAAGAGCTTTAGAACAAGGCATAGTTTTCCCTGCTGGCTCTTTGGGCGGGGGACCCATCTCCAGCCGTATGGCCATTTTTGTGCCTGGGGCGGCGCCAAGTGGGAAAGGGTGGTGTCGAGGCTGAAGGCAGCAGGAAAGCCCGCAGTCCCCAGGTCTGTGGGGCTACGCAAGCGGTTCCCAAAGAGCTTTAGAACAAGGCATAGTTTTCCCTGCTGGCTCTCTGGGCGGGGACCCATCTCCAGCCGTATGGCCATTTTTGAGCCTGGCGCGGCGCCAGGTGGGAAAGGGTGGCTTTGAGGCTGAAGGCAGGAGCAAAGCCTGCAGCCCCCAGGTCTGTGGGGCTACGCAAGCGGTTCCCAAAGAGCTTTAGAACAAGGCATAGTTTTCCCTGCTGGCTCTTAGGGCGGGGGACCCATCTCCAGCCGTATGGCCATTTTTGAGCCTGGCGCGGCGCCAAGTGGGAAAGGGTGGTGTCGAGGCTGAAGGCAGCAGGAAAGCCCGCAGCCCCCAGGTCTGTGGGGCTACGCAAGCGGTTCCCAAAGAGCTTTAGAACAAGGCATAGTTTTCCCTGCTCGCTCTTTGGGCGGGGGACCCATCTCCAGCCGTATGGCCATTTTTGTGCCTGGCGAAGCCCCAAGAGGGAAAGGGTGGCTTTGAATCTGAAGGCAGCAGGAAAGCCCGCAGCCCCCAGGTCTGTGGGTCTATGCAAGCGGTTCCCAAAGAGCTTTAGAACAAGGCATAGTTTTCCCTGCTGGCTCTTTTGGCAGGGGACCCATCTCCAGCCGTATGGCCATTTTTGTCCCTGGCCCGGCGCCAAGTGGGAAAGGGTGGTGTTGAGGCTGAAGGCAGCAGCAAAGACTGCAGCCCCCAGGTCTGTGGGGCCAAGCAAGCGGTTCCCAAAGAGCTTTAGAACAAGGCATAGTTTTCCCTGCTGGCTCTTTGGGCGGGGGACCCATCTCCAGCCGTATGGCCATTTTTGTGCCTGGCGCGGCGCCAAGTGGGAAAGGGTGGCTTTGAGGCTGAAGGCAGCAGCAAAGCCTGCAGCCCCCAGGTCTGTGGGGCTACGCAAGCGGTTCCCAAAGAGCTTTAGAACAAGGCATAGTTTTCCCTGCTGGCTCTTTGGGCGGGGGACCCATCTCCAGCCGTATGGCCATTTTTGAGCCTGGAGCAGTGCCAAGTGGGAAAGGGTGGTTTTGAGGCTGAAGGCAGCAGGAAAGCCCGCAGCCCCCAGGTCTGTGGGGCTACGCAAGCGGTTCCCAAAGAGCTTTAGAACAAGGCATAGTTTTCCCTGCTGGCTCTTTGGGCGGGGGACCCATCTCCAACCGTATGGCCATTTTTGTGCCTGGCGCGGCGCCAAGTGGGAAAGGGTGGTGTCGAGGCTGAAGGCAGCAGGAAAGCCCGCAGCCCCCACGTCTGTGGGCCCAAGCAAGCGGTTCCCAAAGAGCTTTAGAACAAGGCATAGTTTTCCCTGCTGGCTCTTTGGGCATGGGACCCATCTCCACCCATAGGCCATTTTTGTGCTTGATAGGGCGCCAAGTGGGAAAGGGTGGCTTTGAGGCTGAAGGCAGCAGGAAAGCCTGCAGCCCCCAGGTCTGTGGGGCTACACAAGCAGTTCCCAAAGAGCTTTAGAACAAGGCATAGTTTTCCCTGCTGTCTCTTTGTTCGGGGGACCCATCTCCAGCCATAGGCCATTTTTGTGCCTGGCCCGGCGCCCAGTGGGAAAGGGTGGCTTTGAGGCTTGAAGGCAGCAGGAAAGCCCGCAGCCCCCAGGTCTGTGGGGCTACGCAAGCGGTTCCCAAAGAGCTTTAGAACAAGGCATAGTTTTCCCTGCTGGCTCTCTGGGCGGGGGACCCATCTCCAGCCGTATGGCCATTTTTGAGCCTGGCGCGGCGCGAAGTGGGAAAGGGTTGTGTCGAGGCTAAAGGCAGCAGGAAAGCCCGCAGCCCCCAGGTCTGTGGGGCTACGCAAGCGGTTCCCAAAGAGCTTTAGAACAAGGCATAATTTTCCCTGCTGGCTCTTTGGGCGGGGGACCCATCTCCAGCCGTATGGCCATTTTTGTGCCTGGCGCGGCGCCAAGTGGGAAAGGGTGGCTTTGAGGCTGAAGGCAGCAGCAAAGCCCGCAGCCCCCAGGTCTGTGGGGCTACGCAAGCGGTTCCCAAAGAGCTTTAGAACAAGGCATAGTTTTCCCTGCTGGCTCTTTGGGCGGGGGACACATCTCCAGCCGTATGGCCATTTTTGTGCCTGATAGGGCGCCAAGTGGGAAAGGGTGGCTTTGAGGCTGAAGACAGCAGGAAAGCCTGCAGCCCCCAGGTCTGTGGGGCTATGCAAGCGGTTCCCAAAGAGCTTTAGAACAAGGCATAGTTTTCCCTGCTGGCTCTTTGGGCGGGGGACCCATCTCCAGCCGTATGGCCATTTTTGTGCCTGGCGCGGCGCCAAGTGGGAAAGGGTGGTGTCGAGGCTGAAGGCAGCAGGAAAGCCCGCAGCCCCCAGGTCTGTGGGGCTACGCAAGCGGTTCCCAAAGAGCTTTAGAACAAGGCATAGTTTTCCCTGCTGGCTCTTTGGGCGGGGGACCCATCTCCAGCCGTATGGCCATTTTTGAGCCTGGCGCGGCGCCAAGTGGGAAAGGGTGGTGTCGAGGCTGAAGGCAGCAGGAAAGCCCGCAGCCCCCAGGTCTGTGGGGCTACGCAAGCGGTTCCCAAAGAGCTTTAGAACAAGGCATAGTTTTTGCTGCTCGCTCTTTGGGCGGGGGACCCATCTCCAGCCGTATGGCCATTTTTGTGCCTGGCGAAGCCCCAAGAGGGAAAGGGTGGCTTTGAATCTGAAGGCAGCAGGAAAGCCCGCAGCCCCCAGGTCTGTGGGGCTACGCAAGCGGTTCCCAAAGAGCTTTAGAACAAGGCATAGTTTTCCCTGCTGGCTCTTTGGGCGGGGGACCCATCTCCAGCCGTATGGCCATTTTTGTCCCTGGCCCGGCGCCAAGTGGGAAAGGGTGGTGTTGAGGCTGAAGGCAGCAGCAAAGACTGCAGCCCCCAGGTCTGTGGGGCTAAGCAAGCGGTTCCCAAAGAGCTTTAGAAGAAGGCATAGTTTTCCCTGCTGGCTCTTTGGGCGGGGGACCCATCTCCAGCCGTATGGCCATTTTTGTGCCTGGCACGGCGCCAAGTGGGAAAGGGTGGCTTTGAGGCTGAAGGCAGCAGCAAAGCCCGCAGCCCCCAGGTCTGTGGGGCTACGCAAGCGGTTCCCAAAGAGCTTTAGAACAAGGCATAGTTTTCCCTGCTGGCTCTTTGGGCGGGGGACCCATCTCCAGCCGTATGGCCATTTTTGTGCCTGGCGCGGCGCCAAGTGTGAAAGGGTGGTGTCGAGGCTGAAGGCAGCAGGAAAGCCCGCAGCCCCCAGGTCTGTGGGGCTACGCAAGCGGTTCCCAAAGAGCTTTAGAACAAGGCATAGTTTTCCCTGCTGGCTCTTTGGGCCTGGGACCCATCTCCAGCCATAGACAATTTTTGTGCTTGATAGGGCGCCAAGTGGGAAAGGGTGGCTTTGAGGCTGAAGGCAGCAGGAAAGCCTGCAGCCCCCAGGTCTGTGGGGCTACGCAAGCAGTTCCCAAAGAGCTTTAGAACAAGGCATAGTTTTCCCTGCTGGCTCTTTGTTCGGGGGACCCATCTCCAGCCATAGGCCATTTTTGTGCCTGGCCCGGCGCCCAGTGGGAAAGGGTGGCTTTGAGGCTTGAAGGCAGCAGGAAAGCCCGCAGCCCCCAGGTCTGTGGGGCTACGCAAGCGGTTCCCAAAGAGCTTTAGAACAAGGCATAGTTTTCCCTGCTGGCTCTCTGGGCGGGGGACCCATCTCCAGCCGTATGGCCATTTTTGAGCCTGGCGCGGCGCCAAGTGGGAAAGGGTTGTGTCGAGGCTAAAGGCAGCAGGAAAGCCCGCAGCCCCCAGGTCTGTGGGGCTACGCAAGCGGTTCCCAAAGAGCTTTAGAACAAGGCATAATTTTCCCTGCTGGCTCTTTGGGCGGGGGACCCATCTCCAGCCGTATGGCCATTTTTGTGCCTGGCGCAGCGCCAAGTGGGAAAGGGTGGTTTTGAGGCTGAAGGCAGCAGCAAAGCCTGCAGCCCCCAGGTCTGTGGGGCTACGCAAGCGGTTCCCAAAGAGCTTTAGAACAAGGCATAGTTTTCCCTGCTGGCTTTTTGGGCGGGGGACCCATCTCCAGCCGTATGGCCATTTTTGTGCCTGGCCGGGGGCCAAGTGGGAAAGGGTGGTGTCGAGGCTGAAGGCAGCAGGAAAGCCCGCAGCCCCCAGGTCTGTGCGGCTACGCAAGCGGTTCCCAAAGAGCTTTAGAACAAGGCATAGTTTTCCCTGCTGGCTCTTTGGGCATGGGACCCATCTCCAGCCATAGGCCATTTTTGTGCTTGATAGGGCGCCAAGTGGGAAAGGGTTGCTTTGAGGCTGAAGACAGCAGGAAAGCCCGCAGCCCCCAGGTCTGTGGGGCTACGCAAGCGGTTCCCAAAGAGCTTTAGAACAAGGCATAGTTTTCCCTGCTGGCTCTCTGGGCGGGGGACCCATCTCCAGCCGTATGGCCATTTTTGAGCCTGGCGCGGCGCCAGGTGGGAAAGGGTGGCTTTGAGGCTGAAGGCAGGAGCAAAGCCTGCAGCCCCCAGGTCTGTGGGGCTACGCAAGCGGTTCCCAAAGAGCTTTAGAACAAGGCATAGTTTTCCCAGCTGGCTCTTAGGGCATGGGACCCATCTCCAGCCATAGGCCATTTTTGTGCCTGGCGCGAAGCCAAGTGGGAAAGGGTGCTGTCGAGGCTGAAGGCAGCAGGAAAGCCCGCAGCCCCAAGGTCTGTGGGGCTACGCAAGCGGTTCCCAAAGAGCTTTAGAACAAGGCATAGTTTTCCCTGCTGGCTCTTAGGGCATGGGACCCATCTCCAGCCGTATGGCCATTTTTGTGCCTGGCCCGGCGCAAAGTGGGAAAGGGTGGCTTTGAGGCTGAAGGCAGCAGGAAAGCCCGCAGCCCCCAGGTCTGTGGGTCTATGCAAGCGGTTCCCAAAGAGCTTTAGAACAAGGCATAGTTTTCCCTGCTGGCTCTTTTGGCAGGGGACCCATCTCCAGCCGTATGGCCATTTTTGTCCCTGGCCCGGCGCCAAGTGGGAAAGGGTGGTGTTGAGGCTGAAGGCAGCAGCAAAGACTGCAGCCCCCAGGTCTGTGGGGCCAAGCAAGCGGTTCCCAAAGAGCTTTAGAACAAGGCATAGTTTTCCCTGCTGGCTCTTTGGGCGGGGGACCCATCTCCAGCCGTATGGCCATTTTTGTGCCTGGCGCGGCGCCAAGTGGGAAAGGGTGGCTTTGAGGCTGAAGGCAGCAGCAAAGCCTGCAGCCCCCAGGTCTGTGGGGCTACGCAAGCGGTTCCCAAAGAGCTTTAGAACAAGGCATAGTTTTCCCTGCTGGCTCTCTGGGCGGGGGACCCATCTGCAGCCGTATGGCCATTTTTGAGCCTGGAGCAGTGCCAAGTGGGAAAGGGTGGTTTTGAGGCTGAAGGCAGCAGGAAAGCCCGCAGCCCCCAGGTCTGTGGGGCTACGCAAGCGGTTCCCAAAGAGCTTTAGAACAAGGCATAGTTTTCCCTGCTGGCTCTTTGGGCGGGGGACCCATCTCCAACCGTATGGCCATTTTTGTGCCTGGCGCGGCGCCAAGTGGGAAAGGGTGGTGTCGAGGCTGAAGGCAGCAGGAAAGCCCGCAGCCCCCACGTCTGTGGGCCCAAGCAAGCGGTTCCCAAAGAGCTTTAGAACAAGGCATAGTTTTCCCTGCTGGCTCTTTGGGCATGGGACCCATCTCCACCCATAGGCCATTTTTGTGCTTGATAGGGCGCCAAGTGGGAAAGGGTGGCTTTGAGGCTGAAGGCAGCAGGAAAGCCTGCAGCCCCCAGGTCTGTGGGGCTACACAAGCAGTTCCCAAAGAGCTTTAGAACAAGGCATAGTTTTCCCTGCTGGCTCTTTGTTCGGGGGACCCATCTCCAGCCATAGGCCATTTTTGTGCCTGGCCCGGCGCCCAGTGGGAAAGGGTGGCTTTGAGGCTTGAAGGCAGCAGGAAAGCCCGCAGCCCCCAGGTCTGTGGGGCTACGCAAGCGGTTCCCAAAGAGCTTTAGAACAAGGCATAGTTTTCCCTGCTGGCTCTCTGGGCGGGGGACCCATCTCCAGCCGTATGGCCATTTTTGAGCCTGGCGCGGCGCCAAGTGGGAAAGGGTTGTGTCGAGGCTAAAGGCAGCAGGAAAGCCCGCAGCCCCCAGGTCTGTGGGGCTACGCAAGCGGTTCCCAAAGAGCTTTAGAACAAGGCATAATTTTCCCTGCTGGCTCTTTGGGCGGGGGACCCATCTCCAGCCGTATGGCCATTTTTGTGCCTGGCGCGGCGCCAAGTGGGAAAGGGTGGCTTTGAGGCTGAAGGCAGCAGCAAAGCCCGCAGCCCCCAGGTCTGTGGGGCTACGCAAGCGGTTCCCAAAGAGCTTTAGAACAAGGCATAGTTTTCCCTGCTGGCTCTTTGGGCGGGGGACACATCTCCAGCCGTATGGCCATTTTTGTGCCTGATAGGGCGCCAAGTGGGAAAGGGTGGTGTCGAGGCTGAAGGCAGCAGGAAAGCCCGCAGCCCCCAGGTCTGTGGGGCTACGCAAGCGGTTCCCAAAGAGCTTTAGAACAAGGCATAGTTTTCCCTGCTGGCTCTTTGGGCGGGGGACACATCTCCAGCCGTATGGCCATTTTTGTGCCTGATAGGGCGCCAAGTGGGAAAGGGTGGCTTTGAGGCTGAAGACAGCAGGAAAGCCTGCAGCCCCCAGGTCTGTGGGGCTATGCAAGCGGTTCCCAAAGAGCTTTAGAACAAGGCATAGTTTTCCCTGCTGGCTCTTTGGGCGGGGGACCCATCTCCAGCCGTATGGCCATTTTTGTGCCTGGCGCGGCGCCAAGTGGGAAAGGGTGGTGTCGAGGCTGAAGGCAGCAGGAAAGCCCGCAGTCCCCAGGTCTGTGGGGCTACGCAAGCGGTTCCCAAAGAGCTTTAGAACAAGGCATAGTTTTCCCTGCTGGCTCTTTGGGCGGGGGACCCATCTCCAGCCGTATGGCCATTTTTGAGCCTGGCGCGGCGCCAGGTGGGAAAGGGTGGCTTTGAGGCTGAAGGCAGGAGCAAAGCCTGCAGCCCCCAGGTCTGTGGGGCTACGCAAGCGGTTCCCAAAGAGCTTTAGAACAAGGCATAGTTTTCCCTGCTGGCTCTTTGGGCGGGGGACCCATCTCCAGCCGTATGGCCATTTTTGAGCCTGGCGCGGCGCCAAGTGGGAAAGGGTGGTGTAGAGGCTGAAGGCAGCAGGAAAGCCCGCAGCCCCCAGGTCTGTGGGGCTACGCAAGCGGTTCCCAAAGAGCTTTAGAACAAGGCATAGTTTTCGCTGCTCGCTCTTTGGGCGGGGGACCCATCTCCAGCCGTATGGCCATTTTTGTGCCTGGCGAAGCCCCAAGAGGGAAAGGGTGGCTTTGAATCTGAAGGCAGCAGGAAAGCCCGCAGCCCCCAGGTCTGTGGGGCTACGCAAGCGGTTCCCAAAGAGCTTTAGAACAAGGCATAGTTTTCCCTGCTGGCTCTTTGGGCGGGGGACCCATCTCCAGCCGTATGGCCATTTTTGTCCCTGGCCCGGCGCCAAGTGGGAAAGGGTGGTGTTGAGGCTGAAGGCAGCAGCAAAGACTGCAGCCCCCAGGTCTGTGGGGCCAAGCAAGCGGTTCCCAAAGAGCTTTAGAACAAGGCATAGTTTTCCCTGCTGGCTCTTTGGGCGGGGGACCCATCTCCAGCCGTATGGCCATTTTTGTGCCTGGCACGGCGCCAAGTGGGAAAGGGTGGCTTTGAGGCTGAAGGCAGCAGCAAAGCCCGCAGCCCCCAGGTCTGTGGGGCTACGCAAGCGGTTCCCAAAGAGCTTTAGAACAAGGCATAGTTTTCCCTGCTGGCTCTTTGGGCGGGGGACCCATCTCCAGCCGTATGGCCATTTTTGTGCCTGGCGCGGCGCCAAGTGGGAAAGGGTGGTGTCGAGGCTGAAGGCAGCAGGAAAGCCCGCAGCCCCCAGGTCTGTGGGGCTACGCAAGCGGTTCCCAAAGAGCTTTAGAACAAGGCATAGTTTTCCCTGCTGGCTCTTTGGGCCTGGGACCCATCTCCAGCCATAGGCCATTTTTGTGCTTGATAGGGCGCCAAGTGGGAAAGGGTGGCTTTGAGGCTGAAGGCAGCAGGAAAGCCTGCAGCCCCCAGGTCTGTGGGGCTACGCAAGCAGTTCCCAAAGAGCTTTAGAACAAGGCATAGTTTTCCCTGCTGGCTCTTTGTTCGGGGGACCCATCTCCAGCCATAGGCCATTTTTGTGCCTGGCCCGGCGCCCAGTGGGAAAGGGTGGCTTTGAGGCTTGAAGGCAGCAGGAAAGCCCGCAGCCCCCAGGTCTGTGGGGCTACGCAAGCGGTTCCCAAAGAGCTTTAGAACAAGGCATAGTTTTCCCTGCTGGCTCTCTGGGCGGGGGACCCATCTCCAGCCGTATGGCCATTTTTGAGCCTGGCGCGGCGCCAAGTGGGAAAGGGTTGTGTCGAGGCTAAAGGCAGCAGGAAAGCCCGCAGCCCCCAGGTCTGTGGGGCTACGCAAGCGGTTCCCAAAGAGCTTTAGAACAAGGCATAATTTTCCCTGCTGGCTCTTTGGGCGGGGGACCCATCTCCAGCCGTATGGCCATTTTTGTGCCTGGCGCAGCGCCAAGTGGGAAAGGGTGGTTTTGAGGCTGAAGGCAGCAGCAAAGCCTGCAGCCCCCAGGTCTGTGGGGCTACGCAAGCGGTTCCCAAAGAGCTTTAGAACAAGGCATAGTTTTCCCTGCTGGCTCTTTGGGCGGGGGACCCATCTCCAGCCGTATGGCCATTTTTGTGCCTGGCCGGGGGCCAAGTGGGAAAGGGTGGTGTCGAGGCTGAAGGCAGCAGGAAAGCCCGCAGCCCCCAGGTCTGTGCGGCTACGCAAGCGGTTCCCAAAGAGCTTTAGAACAAGGCATAGTTTTCCCTGCTGGCTCTTTGGGCATGGGACCCATCTCCAGCCATAGGCCATTTTTGTGCTTGATAGGGCGCCAAGTGGGAAAGGGTTGCTTTGAGGCTGAAGACAGCAGGAAAGCCCGCAGCCCCCAGGTCTGTGGGGCTACGCAAGCGGTTCCCAAAGAGCTTTAGAACAAGGCATAGTTTTCCCTGCTGGCTCTCTGGGCGGGGGACCCATCTCCAGCCGTATGGCCATTTTTGAGCCTGGCGCGGCGCCAGGTGGGAAAGGGTGGCTTTGAGGCTGAAGGCAGGAGCAAAGCCTGCAGCCCCCAGGTCTGTGGTGCTACGCAAGCGGTTCCCAAAGAGCTTTAGAACAAGGCATAGTTTTCCCAGCTGGCTCTTAGGGCATGGGACCCATCTCCAGCCATAGGCCATTTTTGTGCCTGGCGCGAAGCCAAGTGGGAAAGGGTGCTGTCGAGGCTGAAGGCAGCAGGAAAGCCCGCAGCCCCAAGGTCTGTGGGGCTACGCAAGCGGTTCCCAAAGAGCTTTAGAACAAGGCATAGTTTTCCCTGCTGGCTCTTTGGGCGGGGCACCCATCTCCAGCCGTATGGCCATTTTTGTGCCTGGCCCGGCGCAAAGTGGGAAAGGGTGGCTTTGAGGCTGAAGGCAGCAGGAAAGCCCGCAGCCCCCAGGTCTGTGCGGCTACGCAAGCGGTTCCCAAAGAGCTTTAGAACAAGGCATAGTTTTCCCTGCTGGATCTTTGGGCGGGGGACCCATCTCCAGCCATACGGCCATTTTTGTGCCTGGCGCGGCGCCAAGAGGGAAAGGGTGGTGTCGAGGCTAAAGGCAGCAGGAAAGCCCGCAGCCCCCAGGTCTGTGGGGCTACGCAAGCGGTTCCCAAAGAGCTTTAGAACAAGGCATAGTTTTCCCTGCTGGCTCTTTGGGCATGGGACCCATCTCCACCCATAGGCCATTTTTGTGCCTGATAGGGCGCCAAGTGGGAAAGGGTGGCTTTGAGGCTGAAGACAGCAGGAAAGCCTGCAGCCCCCAGGTCTGTGGGGCTACGCAAGCGGTTCCCAAAGAGCTTTAGAACAAGGCATAGTTTTCCCTGCTGGCTCTTTGGGTGGGGGACCCATCTCCAGCCGTATGGCTATTTTTGTGCCTGACGCGGTGCGTAGTGGCATAGGGTGGTTTTGAGGCTGAAGGCAGCAGGAAAGCCCGCAGCCCCCACGTCTGTGGGGCCAAGCAAGCGGTTCCCAAAGAGCTTTAGAACAAGGCATAGTTTTCCCAGCTGGCTCTTTGGGCGGGGGACCCATCTCCAGCCGTATGGCCATTTTTGTGCCTGGCGCGGTGCGTAGTGGGAAAGGGTGGTTTTGAGGCTGAAGGCAGCAGGAAAGCCCGCAGCCCCCAGGTCTGTGGGGCTACGCAAGCGGTTCCCAAAGAGCTTTAGAACAAGGCATAATTTTCCCTGCTGGCTCTTTGGGCGGGGGACCCATCTCCAGCCGTATGGCCATTTTTGTGCCTGGCGCGGCGCCAAGTGGGTAAGGGTGGTGTCGAGGCTGAAGGCAGCAGCAAAGCCTGCAGCCCCCAGGTCTGTGGGGCCAAGCAAGCGGTTCCCAAAGAGCTTTAGAACAAGGCATAGTTTTCCCTGCTGGCTCTTTGGGCATGGGACCCATCTCCAGCCGTATGGCCATTTTTGTCCCTGGCCCGGCGCCAAGTGGGAAAGGGTGGCTTTGAGGCTGAAGGCAGCAGGAAAGCCCGCAGCCCCCAGGTCTGTGGGGCTACGCAAGCGGTTCCCAAAGAGCTTTAGAACAAGGCATAGTTTTCCCTGCTCGCTCTTAGGGCATGGGACCCATCTCCAGCCATAGGCCATTTTTGTGCCTGGCGCGAAGCCAAGTGGGAAAGGGTGCTGTCGAGGCTGAAGGCAGCAGGAAAGCCCGCAGCCCCCAGGTCTGTGGGGCTACGCAAGCGGTTCCCAAAGAGCTTTAGAACAAGGCATAGTTTTCCCTGCTGGCTCTTTGGGCGGGGGACCCATCTCCAGCCGTATGGCCATTTTTGTGCCTGGCGCGGCGCCAAGTGGGAAAGGGTGGTGTCGAGTCTGAAGGCAGCAGGAAAGCCTGCAGCCCCCAGGTCTGTGGGGCTACGCAAGCGGTTCCCAAAGAGCTTTAGAACAAGGCAGAGTTTTCCCTGCTGGCTCTTTGGGCGGGGGACCCATCTCCAGCCGTATGGCCATTTTTGTGCCTGGCGCGGCGCCAAGTGGGAAAGGGTGGTGTCGAGGCTGAAGGCAGCAGGAAAGCCCGCAGCCCCCACGTCTGTGGGGCCAAGCAAGCGGTTCCCAAAGAGCTTTAGAACAAGGCATAGTTTTCCCTGCTGGCTCTTTGGGCGGGGGACCCATCTCCAGACGTATGGCTATTTTTGTGCCTGGCGCGGTGCGTAGTGGCATAGGGTGGTTTTGAGGCTGAAGGCAGCAGGAAAGCCCGCAGCCCCCAGGTCTGTGGGCCCAAGCAAGCGGTTCCCAGAGAGCTTTAGAACAAGGCATAGTTTTCCCTGCTGGCTCTTTGGGCGGGGGACCCATCTCCAGCCGTATGGCCATTTTTGTGCCTGATAGGGCGCCAAGTGGGAAAGGGTGGCTTTGAGGCTGAAGACAGCAGGAAAGCCTGCAGCTCCCAGGTCTGTGGGGCTATGCAAGCGGTTCCCAAAGAGCTTTAGAACAAGGCATATTTTTCCCTGCTGGCTCTTTGGGCGGGGGACCCATCTCCAGCCGTATGGCCATTTTTGTGCCTGGCGCGGCGCCAAGTGTGAAAGGGTGGTGTCGAGGCTGAAGGCAGCAGGAAAGCCCGCAGCCCCCAGGTCTGTGGGGCTACGCAAGCGGTTCCCAAAGAGCTTTAGAACAAGGCATAGTTTTCCCTGCTGGCTCTTTGGGCGGGGGACCCATCTCCAGACGTATGGCTATTTTTGTACCTGGCGCGGTGCGTAGTGGCATAGGGTGGTTTTGAGGCTGAAGGCAGCAGGAAAGCCCGCAGCCCCCACGTCTGTGGGCCCAAGCAAGCGGTTCCCAGAGAGCTTTAGAACAAGGCATAGTTTTCCCTGCTGGCTCTTTGGGCGGGGGGCCAACTCCAGTCATATGGCCATTTTTGTGCCTGGCGCGGTGCGTAGTGGGAAAGGGTGGTTTTGAGGCTGAAGGCAGCAGGAAAGCCCGCAGCCCCCAGGTCTGTGGGGCCAAGCAAGCGGTTCCCAAAGAGCTTTAGAACAAGGCATAGTTTTCCCTGCTGGCTCTTTGGGCATGGGACCCATCTCCAGCTATAGGCCATTTTTGTGCCTGGCGCGGCGCCAAGTGGGAAAGGGTGGCTTTGAGGCTGAAGGCAGCAGCAAAGCCCGCAGCCCCCAGGTCTGTGGGGCTACGCAAGCGGTTCCCAAAGAGCTTTAGAACAAGGCATAGTTTTCCCTGCTGGCTCTTTGGGCGGGGGACACATCTCCAGCCGTATGGCCATTTTTGTGCCTGATAGGGCGCCAAGTGGGAAAGGGTGGCTTTGAGGCTGAAGGCAGCAGCAAAGCCCGCAGCCCCCAGGTCTGTGGGGCTACGCAAGCGGTTCCCAAAGAGCTTTAGAACAAGGCATAGTTTTCCCTGCTGGCTCTTTGGGCGGGGGACACATCTCCAGCCGTATGGCCATTTTTGTGCCTGATAGGGCGCCAAGTGGGAAAGGGTGGTGTCGAGGCTGAAGGCAGCAGGAAAGCCCGCAGTCCCCAGGTCTGTGGGGCTACGCAAGCGGTTCCCAAAGAGCTTTAGAACAAGGCATAGTTTTCCCTGCTGGCTCTCTGGGCGGGGACCCATCTCCAGCCGTATGGCCATTTTTGAGCCTGGCGCGGCGCTAAGTGGGAAAGGGTGGCTTTGAGGCTGAAGGCAGGAGCAAAGCCTGCAGCCCCCAGGTCTGTGGGGCTACGCAAGCGGTTCCCAAAGAGCTTTAGAACAAGGCATAGTTTTCCCTGCTGGCTCTTAGGGCGGGGGACCCATCTCCAGCCGTATGGCCATTTTTGAGCCTGGCGCGGCGCCAAGTGGGAAAGGGTGGTGTCGAGGCTGAAGGCAGCAGGAAAGCCCGCAGCCCCCAGGTCTGTGGGGCTACGCGAGCGGTTCCCAAAGAGCTTTAGAACAAGGCATAGTTTTCCCTGCTCGCTCTTTGGGCGGGGGACCCATCTACAGCCGTATGGCCATTTTTGTGCCTGGCAAAGCCCCAAGAGGGAAAGGGTGGCTTTGAATCTGAAGGCAGCAGGAAAGCCCGCAGCCCCCAGGTCTGTGGGGCTATGCAAGCGGTTCCCAAAGAGCTTTAGAACAAGGCATAGTTTTCCCTGCTGGCTCTTTTGGCAGGGGACCCATCTCCAGCCGTATGGCCATTTTTGTCCCTGGCGCGGCGCCAAGTGGGAAAGGGTGGTGTTGAGGCTGAAGGCAGCAGCAAAGACTGCAGCCCCCAGGTCTGTGGGCCCAAGCAAGCGGTTCCCAAAGAGCTTTAGAACAAGGCATAGTTTTCCCAGCTGGCTCTTAGGGCATGGGACCCATCTCCAGCCATAGGCCATTTTTGTGCCTGGCGCGAAGCCAAGTGGGAAAGGGTGCTGTCGAGGCTGAAGGCAGCAGGAAAGCCCGCAGCCCCAAGGTCTGTGGGGCTACGCAAGCGGTTCCCAAAGAGCTTTAGAACAAGGCATAGTTTTCCCTGCTGGCTCTTTGGGCGGGGGACCCATCTCCAGCCGTATGGCCATTTTTGTGCCTGGCGCGGCGCAAAGTGGGAAAGGGTGGCTTTGAGGCTGAAGGCAGCAGGAAAGCCCGCAGCCCCCAGGTCTGTGGGGCTACGCAAGCGGTTCCCAAAGAGCTTTAGAACAAGGCATAGTTTTCCCTGCTGGCTCTTTGGGCGGGGGACCCATCTCCAGCCGTACGGCCATTTTTGTGCCTGGCGCGGCGCCAAGAGGGAAAGGGTGGTGTCGAGGCTAAAGGCAGCAGGAAAGCCCGCAGCCCCCAGGTCTGTGGGGCTACGCAAGCGGTTCCCAAAGAGCTTTAGAACAAGGCATAGTTTTCCCTGCTGTCTCTTTGGGCGGGGGACCCATCTCCAGCCGTATGGCCATTTTTGTGCATGGCGCAGCGCCAAGTGGGAAATGGTGGTATCGAGGCTGAAGGCAGCAGGAAAGCCCGCAGCCCCCAGGTCTGTGGGGCTACGCAAGCGGTTCCCAAAGAGCTTTAGAACAAGGCATAGTTTTCCCTGCTGGCTCTTTGGGCATGGGACCCATCTCCACCCATAGGCCATTTTTGTGCCTGATAGGGCGCCAAGTGGGAAAGGGTGGCTTTGAGGCTGAAGACAGCAGGAAAGCCTGCAGCCCCCAGGTCTGTGGGGCTACGCAAGCGGTTCCCAAAGAGCTTTAGAACAAGGCATAGTTTTCCCTGCTGGCTCTTTGGGTGGGGGACCCATCTCCAGCCGTATGGCTATTTTTGTGCCTGACGCGGTGCGTAGTGGCATAGGGTGGTTTTGAGGCTGAAGGCAGCAGGAAAGCCCGCAGCCCCCACGTCTGTGGGGCCAAGCAAGCGGTTCCCAAAGAGCTTTAGAACAAGGCATAGTTTTCCCAGCTGGCTCTTTGGGCGGGGGACCCATCTCCAGCCGTATGGCCATTTTTGAGCCTGGCGCGGCGCCAAGTGGGAAAGGGTGGTTTTGAGGCTGAAGGCAGCAGCAAAGCCTGCAGCCCTAACGTCTGTGGGGCTACGCAAGCGGTTCCCAAAGAGCTTTAGAACAAGAGTTTTCCCTGCTGGCTCTTTGGGCGGCGGACACATGTCCAGTCGTATGGCCATTTTTGTGCCTGGCGCGGCGCCAAGTGGGAAAGGGTGGTGTCGAGTCTGAAGGCAGCAGGAAAGCCTGCAGCCCCCAGGTCTGTGGGGCTATGGAAGCGGTTCCCAAAGAGCTTTAGAACAAGGCATAGTTTTCCCTGCTGGCTCTTTGGGCGGGGGACCCATCTCCAGCCGTATGGCCATTTTTGTGCCTGGCGCGGCGCAAAGTGGGAAAGGGTGGCTTTGAGGCTGAAGGCAGCAGGAAAGCCCGCAGCCCCCAGGTCTGTGGGGCTACGCAAGCGGTTCCCAAAGAGCTTTAGAACAAGGCATAGTTTTCCCTGCTGGCTCTTTGGGCGGGGGACCCATCTCCAGCCGTACGGCCATTTTTGTGCCTGGCGCGGCGCCAAGAGGGAAAGGGTGGTGTCGAGGCTAAAGGCAGCAGGAAAGCCCGCAGCCCCCAGGTCTGTGGGGCTACGCAAGCGGTTCCCAAAGAGCTTTAGAACAAGGCATAGTTTTCCCTGCTGGCTCTTTGGGCGGGGGACCCATCTCCAGCCGTATGGCCATTTTTGTGCATGGCGCAGCGCCAAGTGGGAAATGGTGGTATCGAGGCTGAAGGCAGCAGGAAAGCCCGCAGCCCCCAGGTCTGTGGGGCTACGCAAGCGGTTCCCAAAGAGCTTTAGAACAAGGCATAGTTTTCCCTGCTGGCTCTTTGGGTGGGGGACCCATCTCCAGCCGTATGGCTATTTTTGTGCCTGACGCGCTGCGTAGTGGCATAGGGTGGTTTTGAGGCTGAAGGCAGCAGGAAAGCCCGCAGCCCCCACGTCTGTGGGGCCAAGCAAGCGGTTCCCAAAGAGCTTTAGAACAAGGCATAGTTTTCCCAGCTGGCTCTTTGGGCGGGGGACCCATCTCCAGCCGTATGGCCATTTTTGAGCCTGGCGCGGCGCCAAGTGGGAAAGGGTGGTTTTGAGGCTGAAGGCAGCAGCAAAGCCTGCAGCCCTAACGTCTGTGGGGCTACGCAAGCGGTTCCCAAAGAGCTTTAGAACAAGGCAGAGTTTTCCCTGCTGGCTCTTTGGGCGGCGGACACATGTCCAGTCGTATGGCCATTTTTGTGCCTGGCGCGGCGCCAAGTGGGAAAGGGTGGTGTCGAGGCTGAAGGCAGCAGGAAAGCCCGCAGCCCCCACGTCTGTGGGGCCAAGCAAGCGGTTCCCAAAGAGCTTTAGAACAAGGCATAGTTTTCCCTGCTGGCTCTTTGGGCGGGGGACCCATCTCCAGACGTATGGCTATTTTTGTGCCTGGCGCGGTGCGTAGTGGCATAGGGTGGTTTTGAGGCTGAAGGCAGCAGGAAAGCCCGCAGCCCCCAGGTCTGTGGGGCCAAGCAAGCGGTTCCCAAAGAGCTTTAGAACAAGGCATAGTTTTCCCTGCTGGCTCTTTGGGCATGGGACCCATCTCCAGCCATAGGCCATTTTTGTGCCTGATAGGGCGCCAAGTGGGAAAGGGTGGCTTTGAGGCTGAAGACAGCAGGAAAGCCTGCAGCTCCCAGGTCTGTGGGGCTATGCAAGCGGTTCCCAAAGAGCTTTAGAACAAGGCATATTTTTCCCTGCTGGCTCTTTGGGCGGGGGACCCATCTCCAGCCGTATGGCCATTTTTGTGCCTGGCGCGGCGCCAAGTGGGAAAGGGTGGTGTCGAGGCTGAAGGCAGCAGGAAAGCCCGCAGCCCCCAGGTCTGTGGGGCTACGCAAGCGGTTCCCAAAGAGCTTTAGAACAAGGCATAGTTTTCCCTGCTGGCTCTTTGGGTGGGGGACCCATCTCCAGACGTATGGCTATTTTTGTGCCTGGCGCGGTGCGTAGTGGCATAGGGTGGTTTTGAGGCTGAAGGCAGCAGGAAAGCCCGCAGCCCCCACGTCTGTGCGCCCAAGCAAGCGGTTCCCAGAGAGCTTTAGAACAAGGCATAGTTTTCCCTGCTGGCTCTTTGGGCGGGGGACCAACTCCAGCCATATGGCCATTTTTGTGCCTGGCGCGGTGCGTAGTGGGAAAGGGTGGTTTTGAGGCTGAAGGCAGCAGGAAAGCCCGCAGCCCCCAGGTCTGTGGGGCCAAGCAAGCGGTTCCCAAAGAGCTTTAGAACAAGGCATAGTTTTCCCTGCTGGCTCTTTGGGCATGGGACCCAGCTCCAGCCATAGGCCATTTTTGTGCCTGGCGCGGCGCCAAGTGGGAAAGGGTGGCTTTGAGGCTGAAGGCAGCAGCAAAGCCCGCAGCCCCCAGGTCTGTGGGGCTACGCAAGCGGTTCCCAAAGAGCTTTAGAACAAGGCATAGTTTTCCCTGCTGGCTCTTTGGGCGGGGGACACATCTCCAGCCGTATGGCCATTCTTGTTCCTGATAGGGCGCCAAGTGGGAAAGGGTGGTGTCGAGGCTGAAGGCAGCAGGAAAGCCCGCAGCCCCCAGGTCTGTGGGGCTACGCAAGCGGTTCCCAAAGAGCTTTAGAACAAGGCATAGTTTTCCCTGCTGGATCTTTGGGCATGGGACCCATCTCCACCCATAGGCCATTTTTGTGCTTGATAGGGCGCCAAGTGGGAAAGGGTGGCTTTGAGGCTGAAGGCAGCAGGAAAGCCTGCAGCCCCCAGGTCTGTGGGGCTACACAAGCAGTTCCCAAAGAGCTTTAGAACAAGGCATAGTTTTCCCTGCTGGCTCTTTGTTCGGGGGACCCATCTCCAGCCATAGGCCATTTTTGTGCCTGGCCCGGCGCCCAGTGGGAAAGGGTGGCTTTGAGGCTTGAAGGCAGCAGGAAAGCCCGCAGCCCCCAGGTCTCTGGGGCTACGCAAGCGGTTCCCCAAAGAGCTTTAGAACAAGGCATAGTTTTCCCTGCTGGCTCTCTGGGCGGGGGACCCATCTCCAGCCGTATGGCCATTTTTGAGCCTGGCGCGGCGCCAAGTGGGAAAGGGTTGTGTCGAGGCTAAAGGCAGCAGGAAAGCCCGCAGCCCCCAGGTCTGTGGGGCTACGCAAGCGGTTCCCAAAGAGCTTTAGAACAAGGCATAATTTTCCCTGCTGGCTCTTTGGGCGGGGGACCCATCTCCAGCCGTATGGCCATTTTTGTGCCTGGCGCGAAGCCAAGTGGGAAAGGGTGGCTTTGAGGCTGAAGGCAGCAGGAAAGCCCGCAGCCCCCACGTCTGTGGGGCCAAGCAAGCGGTTCCCAAAGAGCTTTAGAACAAGGCATAGTTTTCCCCTGCTGGCTCTTTGGGCATGGGACCCAGCTCCAGCCATAGGCCATTTTTGTGCCTGGCGCGGCGCCAAGTGGGAAAGGGTGGCTTTGAGGCTGAAGGCAGCAGCAAAGCCCGCAGCCCCCAGGTCTGTGGGGCTACGCAAGCGGTTCCCAAAGAGCTTTAGAACAAGGCATAGTTTTCCCTGCTGGCTCTTTGGGCGGGGGACACATCTCCAGCCGTATGGCCATTTTTGTGCCTGATAGGGCGCCAAGTGGGAAAGGGTGGTGTCGAGGCTGAAGGCAGCAGGAAAGCCCGCAGCCCCCAGGTCTGTGGGGCTACGCAAGCGGTTCCCAAAGAGCTTTAGAACAAGGCATAGTTTTCCCTGCTGGCTCTTTGGGCGGGGGGACCCATCTCCAGCCGTATGGCCATTTTTGTGCCTGGCCCGGCGCCAAGTGGGAAAGGGTGGCTTTGAGGCTGAAGACAGCAGGAAAGCCTGCAGCCCCCAGGTCTGTGGGGCTATGCAAGCGGTTCCCAAAGAGCTTTAGAACAAGGCATAGTTCTCCCTGCTGGCTCTTTGGGCGGGGGGACCCATCTCCAGCCGTATGGCCATTTTTGTGCCTGGCGCGGCGCCAAGTGGGAAAGGGTGGTGTCGAGGCTGAAGGCAGCAGGAAAGCCCGCAGTCCCCAGGTCTGTGGGGCTACGCAAGCGGTTCCCAAAGAGCTTTAGAACAAGGCATAGTTTTCCCTGCTGGCTCTCTGGGCGGGGACCCATCTCCAGCCGTATGGCCATTTTTGAGCCTGGCGCGGCGCTAAGTGGGAAAGGGGTGGCTTTGAGGCTGAAGGCAGGAGCAAAGCCTGCAGCCCCCAGGTCTGTGGGGCTACGCAAGCGGTTCCCAAAGAGCTTTAGAACAAGGCATAGTTTTCCCTGCTGGCTCTTAGGGCGGGGGGACCCATCTCCAGCCGTATGGCCATTTTTGAGCCTGGCGCGGCGCCAAGTGGGAAAGGGTGGTGTCGAGGCTGAAGGCAGCAGGAAAGCCCGCAGCCCCCAGGTCTGTGGGGCTACGCGAGCGGTTCCCAAAGAGCTTTAGAACAAGGCATAGTTTTCCCTGCTCGCTCTTTGGGCGGGGGACCCATCTCCAGCCGTAATGGCCATTTTTGTGCCTGGCGAAGCCCCAAGAGGGAAAGGGTGGCTTTGAATCTGAAGGCAGCAGGAAAGCCCGCAGCCCCCAGGTCTGTGGGGGCTATGCAAGCGGTTCCCAAAGAGCTTTAGAACAAGGCATAGTTTTTCCCTGCTGGCTCTTTTGGCAGGGGACCCATCTCCAGCCGTATGGCCATTTTTGTCCCTGGCGCGGCGCCAAGTGGGAAAGGGTGGTGTTGAGGCTGAAGGCAGCAGCAAAGACTGCAGCCCCCAGGTCTGTGGCGCCAAGCAAGCGGTTCCCAAAGAGCTTTAGAACAAGGCATAGTTTTCCCTGCTGTCTCTTTGGGCGGGGGGACCCATCTCCAGCCGTAATGGCCATTTTTGTGCCTGGACACGGCGCCAAGTGGGAAAGGGTGGCTTTGAGGCTGAAGGCAGCAGGAAAGCCCGCAGCCCCCAGGTCTGTGGGGCTACGCAAGCGGTTCCCAAAGAGCTTTAGAACAAGGCATAGTTTTCCCTGCTGGCTCTTTGGGCGGGGGACCCATCTCCAGCCGTATGGCCATTTTTGTGCCTGGCCCGGCGCCAAGTGGGAAAGGGTGGCTTTGAGGCTGAAGGCAGCAGCAAAGCCTGCAGCCCCCAGGTCTGTGGGGCTACGCAAGCGGTTCCCAAAGAGCTTTAGAACAAGGCATAGTTTTCCCTGCTGGCTCTTTGGGTGGGGGACCCATCTCCAGCCGTATGGCCATTTTTGTTCCTGGCCGGGGGCCAAGTGGGAAAGGGTGGTTTTGAGGCTGAAGGCAGCAGGAAAGCCCGCAGCCCCCAGGTCTGTGGGGCTACGCAAGCGGTTCCCAAAGAGCTTTAGAACAAGGCATAGTTTTCCCTGCTGGCTCTCTGGGCGGGGGACCCATCTCCAGCCGTATGGCCATTTTTGAGCCTGGCGCGGCGCCAGGTGGGAAAGGGTGGCTTTGAGGCTGAAGGCAGGAGCAAAGCCTGCAGCCCCCAGGTCTGTGGTGCTACGCAAGCGGTTCCCAAAGAGCTTTAGAACAAGGCATAGTTTTCCCAGCTGGCTCTTAGGGCATGGGACCCATCTCCAGCCATAGGCCATTTTTGTGCCTGGCGCGGCGCCAAGTGGGAAAGGGTGCTGTCGAGGCTGAAGGCAGCAGGAAAGCCCGCAGCCCCAAGGTCTGTGGGGCTACGCAAGCGGTTCCCAAAGAGCTTTAGAACAAGGCATAGTTTTCCCTGCTGGCTCTTTGGGCGGGGGGACCCATCTCCAGCCGTATGGCCATTTTTGTGCCTGGCGCGGCGCAAAGTGGGAAAGGGTGGCTTTGAGGCTGAAGGCAGCAGGAAAGCCCGCAGCCCCCAGGTCTGTGGGGCTACGCAAGCGGTTCCCAAAGAGCTTTAGAACAAGGCATAGTTTTCCCTGCTGGCTCTTTGGGCGGGTGACCCATCTCCAGCCGTACGGCCATTTTTGTGCCTGGCGCGGCGCCAAGAGGGAAAGGGTGGTGTCGAGGCTAAAGGCAGCAGGAAAGCCCGCAGCCCCAGGTCTGTGGGGCTACGCAAGCGGTTCCCAAAGAGCTTTAGAACAAGGCATAGTTTTCCCTGCTGGCTCTTTGGGCATGGGACCCATCTCCACCCATAGGCTATTTTTGTGCCTGACGCGGTGCGTAGTGGCATAGGGTGGTTTTGAGGCTGAAGGCAGCAGGAAAGCCCGCAGCCCCCACGTCTGTGGGGCCAAGCAAGCGGTTCCCAAAGAGCTTTAGAACAAGGCATAGTTTTCCCAGCTGGCTCTTTGGGCGGGGGACCCATCTCCAGCCGTATGGCCATTTTTGAGCCTGGCGCGGCGCCAAGTGGGAAAGGGTGGTTTTGAGGCTGAAGGCAGCAGCAAAGCCTGCAGCCCTAACGTCTGTGGGGCTACGCAAGCGGTTCCCAAAGAGCTTTAGAACAAGGCAGAGTTTTCCCTGCTGGCTCTTTGGGCGGCGGACACATGTCCAGTCGTATGGCCATTTTTGTGCCTGGCGCGGCGCCAAGTGGGAAAGGGTGGTGTCGAGTCTGAAGGCAGCAGGAAAGCCTGCAGCCCCCAGGTCTGTGGGGCTATGGAAGCGGTTCCCAAAGAGCTTTAGAACAAGGCATAGTTTTCCCTGCTGGCTCTTTGGGCGGGGGACCCATCTCCAGCCGTATGGCCATTTTTGTGCCTGGCGCGGCGCAAAGTGGGAAAGGGTGGCTTTGAGGCTGAAGGCAGCAGGAAAGCCCGCAGCCCCCAGGTCTGTGGGGCTACGCAAGCGGTTCCCAAAGAGCTTTAGAACAAGGCATAGTTTTCCCTGCTGGCTCTTTGGGCGGGGGACCCATCTCCAGCCGTACGGCCATTTTTGTGCCTGGCGCGGCGCCAAGAGGGAAAGGGTGGTGTCGAGGCTAAAGGCAGCAGGAAAGCCCGCAGCCCCCAGGTCTGTGGGGCTACGCAAGCGGTTCCCAAAGAGCTTTAGAACAAGGCATAGTTTTCCCTGCTGGCTCTTTGGGCGGGGGACCCATCTCCAGCCGTATGGCCATTTTTGTGCATGGCGCAGCGCCAAGTGGGAAATGGTGGTATCGAGGCTGAAGGCAGCAGGAAAGCCCGCAGCCCCCAGGTCTGTGGGGCTACGCAAGCGGTTCCCAAAGAGCTTTAGAACAAGGCATAGTTTTCCCTGCTGGCTCTTTGGGTGGGGGACCCATCTCCAGCCGTATGGCTATTTTTGTGCCTGACGCGCTGCGTAGTGGCATAGGGTGGTTTTGAGGCTGAAGGCAGCAGGAAAGCCCGCAGCCCCCACGTCTGTGGGGCCAAGCAAGCGGTTCCCAAAGAGCTTTAGAACAAGGCATAGTTTTCCCAGCTGGCTCTTTGGGCGGGGGACCCATCTCCAGCCGTATGGCCATTTTTGAGCCTGGCGCGGCGCCAAGTGGGAAAGGGTGGTTTTGAGGCTGAAGGCAGCAGCAAAGCCTGCAGCCCTAACGTCTGTGGGGCTACGCAAGCGGTTCCCAAAGAGCTTTAGAACAAGGCAGAGTTTTCCCTGCTGGCTCTTTGGGCGGCGGACACATGTCCAGTCGTATGGCCATTTTTGTGCCTGGCGCGGCGCCAAGTGGGAAAGGGTGGTGTCGAGGCTGAAGGCAGCAGGAAAGCCCGCAGCCCCCAGGTCTGTGGGGCTACGCAAGCGGTTCCCAAAGAGCTTTAGAACAAGGCATAGTTTTCCCTGCTGGCTCTTTGGGCGGGGGACCCATCTCCAGACGTATGGCTATTTTTGTGCCTGGCGCGGTGCGTAGTGGCATAGGGTGGTTTTGAGGCTGAAGGCAGCAGGAAAGCCCGCAGCCCCCAGGTCTGTGGGGCCAAGCAAGCGGTTCCCAAAGAGCTTTAGAACAAGGCATAGTTTTCCCTGCTGGCTCTTTGGGCATGGGACCCATCTCCAGCCATAGGCCATTTTTGTGCCTGATAGGGCGCCAAGTGGGAAAGGGTGGCTTTGAGGCTGAAGACAGCAGGAAAGCCTGCAGCTCCCAGGTCTGTGGGGCTATGCAAGCGGTTCCCAAAGAGCTTTAGAACAAGGCATATTTTTCCCTGCTGGCTCTTTGGGCGGGGGACCCATCTCCAGCCGTATGGCCATTTTTGTGCCTGGCGCGGCGCCAAGTGGGAAAGGGTGGTGTCGAGGCTGAAGGCAGCAGGAAAGCCCGCAGCCCCCAGGTCTGTGGGGCTACGCAAGCGGTTCCCAAAGAGCTTTAGAACAAGGCATAGTTTTCCCTGCTGGCTCTTTGGGTGGGGGACCCATCTCCAGACGTATGGCTATTTTTGTGCCTGGCGCGGTGCGTAGTGGCATAGGGTGGTTTTGAGGCTGAAGGCAGCAGGAAAGCCCGCAGCCCCCACGTCTGTGCGCCCAAGCAAGCGGTTCCCAGAGAGCTTTAGAACAAGGCATAGTTTTCCCTGCTGGCTCTTTGGGCGGGGGACCAACTCCAGCCATATGGCCATTTTTGTGCCTGGCGCGGTGCGTAGTGGGAAAGGGTGGTTTTGAGGCTGAAGGCAGCAGGAAAGCCCGCAGCCCCCAGGTCTGTGGGGCCAAGCAAGCGGTTCCCAAAGAGCTTTAGAACAAGGCATAGTTTTCCCTGCTGGCTCTTTGGGCATGGGACCCAGCTCCAGCCATAGGCCATTTTTGTGCCTGGCGCGGCGCCAAGTGGGAAAGGGTGGCTTTGAGGCTGAAGGCAGCAGCAAAGCCCGCAGCCCCCAGGTCTGTGGGGCTACGCAAGCGGTTCCCAAAGAGCTTTAGAACAAGGCATAGTTTTCCCTGCTGGCTCTTTGGGCGGGGGACACATCTCCAGCCGTATGGCCATTCTTGTTCCTGATAGGGCGCCAAGTGGGAAAGGGTGGTGTCGAGGCTGAAGGCAGCAGGAAAGCCCGCAGCCCCCAGGTCTGTGGGGCTACGCAAGCGGTTCCCAAAGAGCTTTAGAACAAGGCATAGTTTTCCCTGCTGGATCTTTGGGCATGGGACCCATCTCCACCCATAGGCCATTTTTGTGCTTGATAGGGCGCCAAGTGGGAAAGGGTGGCTTTGAGGCTGAAGGCAGCAGGAAAGCCTGCAGCCCCCAGGTCTGTGGGGCTACACAAGCAGTTCCCAAAGAGCTTTAGAACAAGGCATAGTTTTCCCTGCTGGCTCTTTGTTCGGGGGACCCATCTCCAGCCATAGGCCATTTTTGTGCCTGGCCCGGCGCCCAGTGGGAAAGGGTGGCTTTGAGGCTTGAAGGCAGCAGGAAAGCCCGCAGCCCCCAGGTCTCTGGGGCTACGCAAGCGGTTCCCAAAGAGCTTTAGAACAAGGCATAGTTTTCCCTGCTGGCTCTCTGGGCGGGGGACCCATCTCCAGCCGTATGGCCATTTTTGAGCCTGGCGCGGCGCCAAGTGGGAAAGGGTTGTGTCGAGGCTAAAGGCAGCAGGAAAGCCCGCAGCCCCCAGGTCTGTGGGGCTACGCAAGCGGTTCCCAAAGAGCTTTAGAACAAGGCATAATTTTCCCTGCTGGCTCTTTGGGCGGGGGACCCATCTCCAGCCGTATGGCCATTTTTGTGCCTGGCGCGAAGCCAAGTGGGAAAGGGTGGCTTTGAGGCTGAAGGCAGCAGGAAAGCCCGCAGCCCCCACGTCTGTGGGGCCAAGCAAGCGGTTCCCAAAGAGCTTTAGAACAAGGCATAGTTTTCCCTGCTGGCTCTTTGGGCATGGGACCCAGCTCCAGCCATAGGCCATTTTTGTGCCTGGCGCGGCGCCAAGTGGGAAAGGGTGGCTTTGAGGCTGAAGGCAGCAGCAAAGCCCGCAGCCCCCAGGTCTGTGGGGCTACGCAAGCGGTTCCCAAAGAGCTTTAGAACAAGGCATAGTTTTCCCTGCTGGCTCTTTGGGCGGGGGACACATCTCCAGCCGTATGGCCATTTTTGTGCCTGATAGGGCGCCAAGTGGGAAAGGGTGGTGTCGAGGCTGAAGGCAGCAGGAAAGCCCGCAGCCCCCAGGTCTGTGGGGCTACGCAAGCGGTTCCCAAAGAGCTTTAGAACAAGGCATAGTTTTCCCTGCTGGCTCTTTGGGCGGGGGACCCATCTCCAGCCGTATGGCCATTTTTGTGCCTGGCCCGGCGCCAAGTGGGAAAGGGTGGCTTTGAGGCTGAAGACAGCAGGAAAGCCTGCAGCCCCCAGGTCTGTGGGGCTATGCAAGCGGTTCCCAAAGAGCTTTAGAACAAGGCATAGTTCTCCCTGCTGGCTCTTTGGGCGGGGGACCCATCTCCAGCCGTATGGCCATTTTTGTGCCTGGCGCGGCGCCAAGTGGGAAAGGGTGGTGTCGAGGCTGAAGGCAGCAGGAAAGCCCGCAGTCCCCAGGTCTGTGGGGCTACGCAAGCGGTTCCCAAAGAGCTTTAGAACAAGGCATAGTTTTCCCTGCTGGCTCTCTGGGCGGGGACCCATCTCCAGCCGTATGGCCATTTTTGAGCCTGGCGCGGCGCTAAGTGGGAAAGGGTGGCTTTGAGGCTGAAGGCAGGAGCAAAGCCTGCAGCCCCCAGGTCTGTGGGGCTACGCAAGCGGTTCCCAAAGAGCTTTAGAACAAGGCATAGTTTTCCCTGCTGGCTCTTAGGGCGGGGGACCCATCTCCAGCCGTATGGCCATTTTTGAGCCTGGCGCGGCGCCAAGTGGGAAAGGGTGGTGTCGAGGCTGAAGGCAGCAGGAAAGCCCGCAGCCCCCAGGTCTGTGGGGCTACGCGAGCGGTTCCCAAAGAGCTTTAGAACAAGGCATAGTTTTCCCTGCTCGCTCTTTGGGCGGGGGACCCATCTCCAGCCGTATGGCCATTTTTGTGCCTGGCGAAGCCCCAAGAGGGAAAGGGTGGCTTTGAATCTGAAGGCAGCAGGAAAGCCCGCAGCCCCCAGGTCTGTGGGGCTATGCAAGCGGTTCCCAAAGAGCTTTAGAACAAGGCATAGTTTTCCCTGCTGGCTCTTTTGGCAGGGGACCCATCTCCAGCCGTATGGCCATTTTTGTCCCTGGCGCGGCGCCAAGTGGGAAAGGGTGGTGTTGAGGCTGAAGGCAGCAGCAAAGACTGCAGCCCCCAGGTCTGTGGCGCCAAGCAAGCGGTTCCCAAAGAGCTTTAGAACAAGGCATAGTTTTCCCTGCTGTCTCTTTGGGCGGGGGACCCATCTCCAGCCGTATGGCCATTTTTGTGCCTGGCACGGCGCCAAGTGGGAAAGGGTGGCTTTGAGGCTGAAGGCAGCAGGAAAGCCCGCAGCCCCCAGGTCTGTGGGGCTACGCAAGCGGTTCCCAAAGAGCTTTAGAACAAGGCATAGTTTTCCCTGCTGGCTCTTTGGGCGGGGGACCCATCTCCAGCCGTATGGCCATTTTTGTGCCTGGCCCGGCGCCAAGTGGGAAAGGGTGGCTTTGAGGCTGAAGGCAGCAGCAAAGCCTGCAGCCCCCAGGTCTGTGGGGCTACGCAAGCGGTTCCCAAAGAGCTTTAGAACAAGGCATAGTTTTCCCTGCTGGCTCTTTGGGTGGGGGACCCATCTCCAGCCGTATGGCCATTTTTGTTCCTGGCCGGGGGCCAAGTGGGAAAGGGTGGTTTTGAGGCTGAAGGCAGCAGGAAAGCCCGCAGCCCCCAGGTCTGTGGGGCTACGCAAGCGGTTCCCAAAGAGCTTTAGAACAAGGCATAGTTTTCCCTGCTGGCTCTCTGGGCGGGGGACCCATCTCCAGCCGTATGGCCATTTTTGAGCCTGGCGCGGCGCCAGGTGGGAAAGGGTGGCTTTGAGGCTGAAGGCAGGAGCAAAGCCTGCAGCCCCCAGGTCTGTGGTGCTACGCAAGCGGTTCCCAAAGAGCTTTAGAACAAGGCATAGTTTTCCCAGCTGGCTCTTAGGGCATGGGACCCATCTCCAGCCATAGGCCATTTTTGTGCCTGGCGCGGCGCCAAGTGGGAAAGGGTGCTGTCGAGGCTGAAGGCAGCAGGAAAGCCCGCAGCCCCAAGGTCTGTGGGGCTACGCAAGCGGTTCCCAAAGAGCTTTAGAACAAGGCATAGTTTTCCCTGCTGGCTCTTTGGGCGGGGGACCCATCTCCAGCCGTATGGCCATTTTTGTGCCTGGCGCGGCGCAAAGTGGGAAAGGGTGGCTTTGAGGCTGAAGGCAGCAGGAAAGCCCGCAGCCCCCAGGTCTGTGGGGCTACGCAAGCGGTTCCCAAAGAGCTTTAGAACAAGGCATAGTTTTCCCTGCTGGCTCTTTGGGCGGGTGACCCATCTCCAGCCGTACGGCCATTTTTGTGCCTGGCGCGGCGCCAAGAGGGAAAGGGTGGTGTCGAGGCTAAAGGCAGCAGGAAAGCCCGCAGCCCCCAGGTCTGTGGGGCTACGCAAGCGGTTCCCAAAGAGCTTTAGAACAAGGCATAGTTTTCCCTGCTGGCTCTTTGGGCATGGGACCCATCTCCACCCATAGGCCATTTTTGTGCCTGATAGGGCGCCAAGTGGGAAAGGGTGGCTTTGAGGCTGAAGACAGCAGGAAAGCCTGCAGCCCCCAGGTCTGTGGGGCTACGCAAGCGGTTCCCAAAGAGCTTTAGAACAAGGCATAGTTTTCCCTGCTGGCTCTTTGGGTGGGGGACCCATCTCCAGCCGTATGGCTATTTTTGTGCCTGACGCGCTGCGTAGTGGCATAGGGTGGTTTTGAGGCTGAAGGCAGCAGGAAAGCCCGCAGCCCCCACGTCTGTGGGGCCAAGCAAGCGGTTCCCAAAGAGCTTTAGAACAAGGCATAGTTTTCCCAGCTGGCTCTTTGGGCGGGGGACCCATCTCCAGCCGTATGGCCATTTTTGAGCCTGGCGCGGCGCCAAGTGGGAAAGGGTGGTTTTGAGGCTGAAGGCAGCAGCAAAGCCTGCAGCCCTAACGTCTGTGGGGCTACGCAAGCGGTTCCCAAAGAGCTTTAGAACAAGGCAGAGTTTTCCCTGCTGGCTCTTTGGGCGGCGGACACATGTCCAGTCGTATGGCCATTTTTGTGCCTGGCGCGGCGCCAAGTGGGAAAGGGTGGTGTCGAGGCTGAAGGCAGCAGGAAAGCCCGCAGCCCCCACGTCTGTGGGGCCAAGCAAGCGGTTCCCAAAGAGCTTTAGAACAAGGCATAGTTTTCCCTGCTGGCTCTTTGGGCGGGGGACCCATCTCCAGACGTATGGCTATTTTTGTGCCCTGGCGCGGTGCGTAGTGGCATAGGGTGGTTTTGAGGCTGAAGGCAGCAGGAAAGCCCGCAGCCCCCAGGTCTGTGGGGCCAAGCAAGCGGTTCCCAAAGAGCTTTAGAACAAGGCATAGTTTTCCCTGCTGGCTCTTTGGGCATGGGACCCATCTCCAGCCATAGGCCATTTTTGTGCCTGATAGGGCGCCAAGTGGGAAAGGGTGGCTTTGAGGCTGAAGACAGCAGGAAAGCCTGCAGCTCCCAGGTCTGTGGGGCTATGCAAGCGGTTCCCAAAGAGCTTTAGAACAAGGCATATTTTTCCCTGCTGGCTCTTTGGGCGGGGGACCCATCTCCAGCCGTATGGCCATTTTTGTGCCTGGCGCGGCGCCAAGTGGGAAAGGGTGGTGTCGAGGCTGAAGGCAGCAGGAAAGCCCGCAGCCCCCAGGTCTGTGGGGCTACGCAAGCGGTTCCCAAAGAGCTTTAGAACAAGGCATAGTTTTCCCTGCTGGCTCTTTGGGTGGGGGACCCATCTCCAGACGTATGGCTATTTTTGTGCCTGGCGCGGTGCGTAGTGGCATAGGGTGGTTTTGAGGCTGAAGGCAGCAGGAAAGCCCGCAGCCCCCACGTCTGTGGGCCCAAGCAAGCGGTTCCCAGAGAGCTTTAGAACAAGGCATAGTTTTCCCTGCTGGCTCTTTGGGCGGGGGACCAACTCCAGCCATATGGCCATTTTTGTGCCTGGCGCGGTGCGTAGTGGGAAAGGGTGGTTTGAGGCTGAAGGCAGCAGGAAAGCCCGCAGCCCCCAGGTCTGTGGGGCCAAGCAAGCGGTTCCCAAAGAGCTTTAGAACAAGGCATAGTTTTCCCTGCTGGCTCTTTGGGCATGGGACCCAGCTCCAGCCATAGGCCATTTTTGTGCCTGGCGCGGCGCCAAGTGGGAAAGGGTGGCTTTGAGGCTGAAGGCAGCAGCAAAGCCCGCAGCCCCCAGGTCTGTGGGGCTACGCAAGCGGTTCCCAAAGAGCTTTAGAACAAGGCATAGTTTTCCCTGCTGGCTCTTTGGGCGGGGGACACATCTCCAGCCGTATGGCCATTCTTGTTCCTGATAGGGCGCCAAGTGGGAAAGGGTGGTGTCGAGGCTGAAGGCAGCAGGAAAGCCCGCAGCCCCCAGGTCTGTGGGGCTACGCAAGCGGTTCCCAAAGAGCTTTAGAACAAGGCATAGTTTTCCCTGCTGGCTCTTTGGGCATGGGACCCATCTCCACCCATAGGCCATTTTTGTGCTTGATAGGGCGCCAAGTGGGAAAGGGTGGCTTTGAGGCTGAAGGCAGCAGGAAAGCCTGCAGCCCCCAGGTCTGTGGGGCTACACAAGCAGTTCCCAAAGAGCTTTAGAACAAGGCATAGTTTTCCCTGCTGGCTCTTTGTTCGGGGGACCCATCTCCAGCCATAGGCCATTTTTGTGCCTGGCCCGGCGCCCAGTGGGAAAGGGTGGCTTTGAGGCTTGAAGGCAGCAGGAAAGCCCGCAGCCCCCAGGTCTCTGGGGCTACGCAAGCGGTTCCCAAAGAGCTTTAGAACAAGGCATAGTTTTCCCTGCTGGCTCTCTGGGCGGGGGACCCATCTCCAGCCGTATGGCCATTTTTGAGCCTGGCGCGGCGCCAAGTGGGAAAGGGTTGTGTCGAGGCTAAAGGCAGCAGGAAAGCCCGCAGCCCCCAGGTCTGTGGGGCTACGCAAGCGGTTCCCAAAGAGCTTTAGAACAAGGCATAATTTTCCCTGCTGGCTCTTTGGGCGGGGGACCCATCTCCAGCCGTATGGCCATTTTTGTGCCTGGCGCGGCGCCAAGTGGGAAAGGGTGGCTTTGAGGCTGAAGGCAGCAGGAAAGCCCGCAGCCCCCACGTCTGTGGGGCCAAGCAAGCGGTTCCCAAAGAGCTTTAGAACAAGGCATAGTTTTCCCTGCTGGCTCTTTGGGCATGGGACCCAGCTCCAGCCATAGGCCATTTTTGTGCCTGGCGCGGCGCCAAGTGGGAAAGGGTGGCTTTGAGGCTGAAGGCAGCAGCAAAGCCCGCAGCCCCCAGGTCTGTGGGGCTACGCAAGCGGTTCCCAAAGAGCTTTAGAACAAGGCATAGTTTTCCCTGCTGGCTCTTTGGGCGGGGGACCCATCTCCAGCTGTATGGCCATTTTTGTGCCTGATAGGGCGCCAAGTGGGAAAGGGTGGTGTCGAGGCTGAAGGCAGCAGGAAAGCCCGCAGCCCCCAGGTCTGTGGGGCTACGCAAGCGGTTCCCAAAGAGCTTTAGAACAAGGCATAGTTTTCCCTGCTGGCTCTTTGGGCGGGGGACCCATCTCCAGCCGTATGGCCATTTTTGTGCCTGGCCCGGCGCCAAGTGGGAAAGGGTGGCTTTGAGGCTGAAGACAGCAGGAAAGCCTGCAGCCCCCAGGTCTGTGGGGCTATGCAAGCGGTTCCCAAAGAGCTTTAGAACCAGGCATAGTTTTCCCTGCTGGCTCTTTGGGCGGGGGACCCATCTCCAGCCGTATGGCCATTTTTGTGCCTGGCGCGGCGCCAAGTGGGAAAGGGTGGTGTCGAGGCTGAAGGCAGCAGGAAAGCCCGCAGTCCCCAGGTCTGTGGGGCTACGCAAGCGGTTCCCAAAGAGCTTTAGAACAAGGCATAGTTTTCCCTGCTGGCTCTCTGGGCGGGGACCCATCTCCAGCCGTATGGCCATTTTTGAGCCTGGCGCGGCGCTAAGTGGGAAAGGGTGGCTTTGAGGCTGAAGGCAGGAGCAAAGCCTGCAGCCCCCAGGTCTGTGGGGCTACGCAAGCGGTTCCCAAAGAGCTTTAGAACAAGGCATAGTTTTCCCTGCTGGCTCTTAGGGCGGGGGACCCATCTCCAGCCGTATGGCCATTTTTGAGCCTGGCGCGGCGCCAAGTGGGAAAGGGTGGTGTCGAGGCTGAAGGCAGCAGGAAAGCCCGCAGCCCCCAGGTCTGTGGGGCTACGCAAGCGGTTCCCAAAGAGCTTTAGAACAAGGCATAGTTTTCCCTGCTCGCTCTTTGGGCGGGGGACCCATCTCCAGCCGTATGGCCACTTTTGTGCCTGGCGAAGCCCCAAGAGGGAAAGGGTGGCTTTGAATCTGAAGGCAGCAGGAAAGCCCGCAGCCCCCAGGTCTGTGGGGCTATGCAAGCGGTTCCCAAAGAGCTTTAGAACAAGGCATAGTTTTCCCTGCTGGCTCTTTTGGCAGGGGACCCATCTCCAGCCGTATGGCCATTTTTGTCCCTGGCGCGGCGCCAAGTGGGAAAGGGTGGTGTTGAGGCTGAAGGCAGCAGCAAAGACTGCAGCCCCCAGGTCTGTGGGGCCAAGCAAGCGGTTCCCAAAGAGCTTTAGAACAAGGCATAGTTTTCCCTGCTGTCTCTTTGGGCGGGGGACCCATCTCCAGCCGTATGGCCATTTTTGTGCCTGGCACGGCGCCAAGTGGGAAAGGGTGGTGTCGAGGCTGAAGGCAGCAGGAAAGCCCGCAGCCCCCAGGTCTGTGGGGCTACGCAAGCGGTTCCCAAAGAGCTTTAGAACAAGGCATAGTTTTCCCTGCTGGCTCTTTGGGCGGGGGACCCATCTCCAGCCGTATGGCCATTTTTGTGCCTGGCCCGGCGCCAAGTGGGAAAGGGTGGCTTTGAGGCTGAAGGCAGCAGCAAAGCCTGCAGCCCCCAGGTCTGTGGGGGTACGCAAGCGGTTCCCAAAGAGCTTTAGAACAAGGCATAGTTTTCCCTGCTGGCTCTTTGGGTGGGGGACCCATCTCCAGCCGTATGGCCATTTTTGTTCCTGGCCGGGGGCCAAGTGGGAAAGGGTGGTTTTGAGGCTGAAGGCAGCAGGAAAGCCCGCAGCCCCCAGGTCTGTGGGGCTACGCAAGCGGTTCCCAAAGAGCTTTAGAACAAGGCATAGTTTTCCCTGCTGGCTCTCTGGGCGGGGGACCCATCTCCAGCCGTATGGCCATTTTTGAGCCTGGCGCGGCGCCAGGTGGGAAAGGGTGGCTTTGAGGCTGAAGGCAGGAGCAAAGCCTGCAGCCCCCAGGTCTGTGGTGCTACGCAAGCGGTTCCCAAAGAGCTTTAGAACAAGGCATAGTTTTCCCAGCTGGCTCTTAGGGCATGGGACCCATCTCCAGCCATAGGCCATTTTTGTGCCTGGCGCGAAGCCAAGTGGGAAAGGGTGCTGTCGAGGCTGAAGGCAGCAGGAAAGCCCGCAGCCCCAAGGTCTGTGGGGCTACGCAAGCGGTTCCCAAAGAGCTTTAGAACAAGGCATAGTTTTCCCTGCTGGCTCTTTGGGCGGGGGACCCATCTCCAGCCGTATGGCCATTTTTGTGCCTGGCGCGGCGCAAAGTGGGAAAGGGTGGCTTTGAGGCTGAAGGCAGCAGGAAAGCCCGCAGCCCCCAGGTCTGTGGGGCTACGCAAGCGGTTCCCAAAGAGCTTTAGAACAAGGCATAGTTTTCCCTGCTGGCTCTTTGGGCGGGGGACCCATCTCCAGCCGTACGGCCATTTTTGTGCCTGGCGCGGCGCCAAGAGGGAAAGGGTGGTGTCGAGGCTAAAGGCAGCAGGAAAGCCCGCAGCCCCCAGGTCTGTGGGGCTACGCAAGCGGTTCCCAAAGAGCTTTAGAACAAGGCATAGTTTTCCCTGCTGGCTCTTTGGGCGGGGGACCCATCTCCAGCCGTATGGCCATTTTTGTGCATGGCGCAGCGCCAAGTGGGAAATGGTGGTATCGAGGCTGAAGGCAGCAGGAAAGCCCGCAGCCCCCAGGTCTGTGGGGCTACGCAAGCGGTTCCCAAAGAGCTTTAGAACAAGGCATAGTTTTCCCTGCTGGCTCTTTGGGCATGGGACCCATCTCCACCCATAGGCCATTTTTGTGCCTGATAGGGCGCCAAGTGGGAAAGGGTGGCTTTGAGGCTGAAGACAGCAGGAAAGCCTGCAGCCCCCAGGTCTGTGGGGCTACGCAAGCGGTTCCCAAAGAGCTTTAGAACAAGGCATAGTTTTCCCTGCTGGCTCTTTGGGTGGGGGACCCATCTCCAGCCGTATGGCTATTTTTGTGCCTGACGCGGTGCGTAGTGGCATAGGGTGGTTTTGAGGCTGAAGGCAGCAGGAAAGCCCGCAGCCCCCACGTCTGTGGGGCCAAGCAAGCGGTTCCCAAAGAGCTTTAGAACAAGGCATAGTTTTCCCAGCTGGCTCTCTGGGCGGGGGACCCATCTCCAGCCGTATGGCCATTTTTGAGCCTGGCGCGGCGCCAAGTGGGAAAGGGTGGTTTTGAGGCTGAAGGCAGCAGCAAAGCCTGCAGCCCTAACGTCTGTGGGGCTACGCAAGCGGTTCCCAAAGAGCTTTAGAACAAGGCAGAGTTTTCCCTGCTGGCTCTTTGGGCGGCGGACACATGTCCAGTCGTATGGCCATTTTTGTGCCTGGCGCGGCGCCAAGTGGGAAAGGGTGGTGTCGAGTCTGAAGGCAGCAGGAAAGCCTGCAGCCCCCAGGTCTGTGGGGCTACGCAAGCGGTTCCCAAAGAGCTTTAGAACAAGGCATAGTTTTCCCTGCTGGCTCTTTGGGCGGGGGACCCATCTCCAGCCGTATGGCCATTTTTGTGCCTGGCGCGGCGCCAAGAGGGAAAGGGTGGTGTCGAGGCTAAAGGCAGCAGGAAAGCCCGCAGCCCCCAGGTCTGTGGGGCTACGCAAGCGGTTCCCAAAGAGCTTTAGAACAAGGCATAGTTTTCCCTGCTGGCTCTTTGGGCGGGGGACCCATCTCCAGCCGTATGGCCATTTTTGTGCATGGCGCAGCGCCAAGTGGGAAATGGTGGTATCGAGGCTGAAGGCAGCAGGAAAGCCCGCAGCCCCCAGGTCTGTGGGGCTACGCAAGCGGTTCCCAAAGAGCTTTAGAACAAGGCATAGTTTTCCCTGCTGGCTCTTTGGGCATGGGACCCATCTCCACCCATAGGCCATTTTTGTGCCTGATAGGGCGCCAAGTGGGAAAGGGTGGCTTTGAGGCTGAAGACAGCAGGAAAGCCTGCAGCCCCCAGGTCTGTGGGGCTACGCAAGCGGTTCCCAAAGAGCTTTAGAACAAGGCATAGTTTTCCCTGCTGGCTCTTTGGGTGGGGGACCCATCTCCAGCCGTATGGCTATTTTTGTGCCTGACGCGGTGCGTAGTGGCATAGGGTGGTTTTGAGGCTGAAGGCAGCAGGAAAGCCCGCAGCCCCCACGTCTGTGGGGCCAAGCAAGCGGTTCCCAAAGAGCTTTAGAACAAGGCATAGTTTTCCCAGCTGGCTCTTTGGGCGGGGGACCCATCTCCAGCCGTATGGCCATTTTTGAGCCTGGCGCGGCGCCAAGTGGGAAAGGGTGGTTTTGAGGCTGAAGGCAGCAGCAAAGCCTGCAGCCCTAACGTCTGTGGGGCTACGCAAGCGGTTCCCAAAGAGCTTTAGAACAAGGCAGAGTTTTCCCTGCTGGCTCTTTGGGCGGCGGACACATGTCCAGTCGTATGGCCATTTTTGTGCCTGGCGCGGCGCCAAGTGGGAAAGGGTGGTGTCGAGTCTGAAGGCAGCAGGAAAGCCTGCAGCCCCCAGGTCTGTGGGGCTATGGAAGCGGTTCCCAAAGAGCTTTAGAACAAGGCAGAGTTTTCCCTGCTGGCTCTTTGGGCGGGGGACCCATCTCCACCCGTATGGCCATTTTTGTGCCTGGCGCGGCGCCAAGTGGGAAAGGGTGGTGTCGAGGCTGAAGGCAGCAGGAAAGCCCGCAGCCCCCACGTCTGTGGGGCCAAGCAAGCGGTTCCCAAAGAGCTTTAGAACAAGGCATAGTTTTCCCTGCTGGCTCTTTGGGCGGGGGACCCATCTCCAGACGTATGGCTATTTTTGTGCCTGGCGCGGTGCGTAGTGGCATAGGGTGGTTTTGAGGCTGAAGGCAGCAGGAAAGCCCGCAGCCCCCAGGTCTGTGGGCCCAAGCAAGCGGTTCCCAAAGAGCTTTAGAACAAGGCATAGTTTTCCCTGCTGGCTCTTTGGGCGGGGGACCCATCTCCAGCCGTATGGCCATTTTTGTGCCTGGCGCGGCGCCAAGTGGGAAAGGGTGGTGTCGAGGCTGAAGGCAGCAGGAAAGCCCGCAGCCCCCAGGTCTGTGGGGCTACGCAAGCGGTTCCCAAAGAGCTTTAGAACAAGGCATAGTTTTCCCTGCTGGCTCTTTGGGTGGGGGACCCATCTCCAGACGTATGGCTATTTTTGTGCCTGGCGCGGTGCGTAGTGGCATAGGGTGGTTTTGAGGCTGAAGGCAGCAGGAAAGCCCGCAGCCCCCACGTCTGTGGGCCCAAGCAAGCGGTTCCCAGAGAGCTTTAGAACAAGGCATAGTTTTCCCTGCTGGCTCTTTGGGCGGGGGACACATCTCCAGCCGTATGGCCATTCTTGTGCCTGATAGGGCGCCAAGTGGGAAAGGGTGGTGTCGAGGCTGAAGGCAGCAGGAAAGCCCGCAGCCCCCAGGTCTGTGGGGCTACGCAAGCGGTTCCCAAAGAGCTTTAGAACAAGGCATAGTTTTCCCTGCTGGCTCTTTGGGCATGGGACCCATCTCCACCCATAGGCCATTTTTGTGCTTGATAGGGCGCCAAGTGGGAAAGGGTGGCTTTGAGGCTGAAGGCAGCAGGAAAGCCTGCAGCCCCCAGGTCTGTGGGGCTACACAAGCAGTTCCCAAAGAGCTTTAGAACAAGGCATAGTTTTCCCTGCTGGCTCTTTGTTCGGGGGACCCATCTCCAGCCATAGGCCATTTTTGTGCCTGGCCCGGCGCCCAGTGGGAAAGGGTGGCTTTGAGGCTTGAAGGCAGCAGGAAAGCCCGCAGCCCCCAGGTCTCTGGGGCTACGCAAGCGGTTCCCAAAGAGCTTTAGAACAAGGCATAGTTTTCCCTGCTGGCTCTCTGGGCGGGGGACCCATCTCCAGCCGTATGGCCATTTTTGTGCCTGGCGCGGCGCCAAGTGGGAAAGGGTGGCTTTGAGGCTGAAGGCAGCAGCAAAGCCCGCAGCCCCCAGGTCTGTGGGGCTACGCAAGCGGTTCCCAAAGAGCTTTAGAACAAGGCATAGTTTTCCCTGCTGGCTCTTTGGGCGGGGGACCCATCTCCAGCCGTATGGCCATTTTTGTGCCTGATAGGGCGCCAAGTGGGAAAGGGTGGTGTCGAGGCTGAAGGCAGCAGGAAAGCCCGCAGCCCCCAGGTCTGTGGGGCTACGCAAGCGGTTCCCAAAGAGCTTTAGAACAAGGCATAGTTTTCCCTGCTGGCTCTTTGGGCATGGGACCCATCTCCACCCATAGGCCATTTTTGTGCTTGATAGGGCGCCAAGTGGGAAAGGGTGGCTTTGAGGCTGAAGGCAGCAGGAAAGCCTGCAGCCCCCAGGTCTGTGGGGCTACACAAGCAGTTCCCAAAGAGCTTTAGAACAAGGCATAGTTTTCCCTGCTGGCTCTTTGTTCGGGGGACCCATCTCCAGCCATAGGCCATTTTTGTGCCTGGCCCGGCGCCCAGTGGGAAAGGGTGGCTTTGAGGCTTGAAGGCAGCAGGAAAGCCCGCAGCCCCCAGGTCTCTGGGGCTACGCAAGCGGTTCCCAAAGAGCTTTAGAACAAGGCATAGTTTTCCCTGCTGGCTCTCTGGGCGGGGGACCCATCTCCAGCCGTATGGCCATTTTTGTGCCTGGCGCGGCGCCAAGTGGGAAAGGGTGGCTTTGAGGCTGAAGGCAGCAGCAAAGCCCGCAGCCCCCAGGTCTGTGGGGCTACGCAAGCGGTTCCCAAAGAGCTTTAGAACAAGGCATAGTTTTCCCTGCTGGCTCTTTGGGCGGGGGACCCATCTCCAGCCGTATGGCCATTTTTGTGCCTGATAGGGCGCCAAGTGGGAAAGGGTGGTGTCGAGGCTGAAGGCAGCAGGAAAGCCCGCAGCCCCCAGGTCTGTGGGGCCAAGCAAGCGGTTCCCAAAGAGCTTTAGAACAAGGCATAGTTTTCCCTGCTGGCTCTTTGGGCGGGGGACACATCTCCAGCCGTATGGCCATTTTTGTGCCTGATAGGGCGCCAAGTGGGAAAGGGTGGCTTTGAGGCTGAAGACAGCAGGAAATCCTGCAGCCCCCAGGTCTGTGGGGCTATGCAAGCGGTTCCCAAAGAGCTTTAGAACAAGGCATAGTTTTCCCTGCTGGCTCTTTGGGCGGGGGACCCATCTCCAGCCGTATGGCCATTTTTGTGCCTGGCGCGGCGCCAAGTGGGAAAGGGTGGTGTCGAGGCTGAAGGCAGCAGGAAAGCCCGCAGTCCCCAGGTCTGTGGGGCTACGCAAGCGGTTCCCAAAGAGCTTTAGAACAAGGCATAGTTTTCCCTGCTGTCTCTTTGGGCGGGGGACCCATCTCCAGCCGTATGGCCATTTTTGTGCCTGGCACGGCGCCAAGTGGGAAAGGGTGGCTTTGAGGCTGAAGGCAGCAGGAAAGCCCGCAGCCCCCAGGTCTGTGGGGCTACGCAAGCGGTTCCCAAAGAGCTTTAGAACAAGGCATAGTTTTCCCTGCTGGCTCTTTGGGCGGGGGACCCATCTCCAGCCGTATGGCCATTTTTGTGCCTGGCCCGGCGCCAAGTGGGAAAGGGTGGCTTTGAGGCTGAAGGCAGCAGCAAAGCCCGCAGCCCCCAGGTCTGTGGGGCTACGCAAGCGGTTCCCAAAGAGCTTTAGAACAAGGCATAGTTTTCCCTGCTGGCTCTTTGGGTGGGGGACCCATCTCCAGCCGTATGGCCATTTTTGTTCCTGGCCGGGGGCCAAGTGGGAAAGGGTGGTTTTGAGGCTGAAGGCAGCAGGAAAGCCCGCAGCCCCCAGGTCTGTGGGGCTACGCAAGCGGTTCCCAAAGAGCTTTAGAACAAGGCATAGTTTTCCCTGCTGGCTCTCTGGGCGGGGGACCCATCTCCAGCCGTATGGCCATTTTTGAGCCTGGCGCGGCGCCAGGTGGGAAAGGGTGGCTTTGAGGCTGAAGGCAGGAGCAAAGCCTGCAGCCCCCAGGTCTGTGGTGCTACGCAAGCGGTTCCCAAAGAGCTTTAGAACAAGGCATAGTTTTCCCAGCTGGCTCTTAGGGCATGGGACCCATCTCCAGCCATAGGCCATTTTTGTGCCTGGCGCGAAGCCAAGTGGGAAAGGGTGCTGTCGAGGCTGAAGGCAGCAGGAAAGCCCGCAGCCCCAAGGTCTGTGGGGCTACGCAAGCGGTTCCCAAAGAGCTTTAGAACAAGGCATAGTTTTCCCTGCTGGCTCTTTGGGCGGGGGACCCATCTCCAGCCGTATGGCCATTTTTGTGCCTGGCACGGCGCAAAGTGGGAAAGGGTGGCTTTGAGGCTGAAGGCAGCAGGAAAGCCCGCAGCCCCCAGGTCTGTGGGGCTACGCAAGCGGTTCCCAAAGAGCTTTAGAACAAGGCATAGTTTTCCCTGCTGGCTCTTTGGGCGGGGGACCCATCTCCAGCCGTACGGCCATTTTTGTGCCTGGCGCGGCGCCAAGAGGGAAAGGGTGGTGTCGAGGCTAAAGGCAGCAGGAAAGCCCGCAGCCCCCAGGTCTGTGGGGCTACGCAAGCGGTTCCCAAAGAGCTTTAGAACAAGGCATAGTTTTCCCTGCTGGCTCTTTGGGCGGGGGACCCATCTCCACCCATAGGCCATTTTTGTGCCTGATAGGGCGCCAAGTGGGAAAGGGTGGCTTTGAGGCTGAAGACAGCAGGAAAGCCTGCAGCCCCCAGGTCTGTGGGGCTACGCAAGCGGTTCCCAAAGAGCTTTAGAACAAGGCATAGTTTTCCCTGCTGGCTCTTTGGGTGGGGGACCCATCTCCAGCCGTATGGCTATTTTTGTGCCTGACGCGGTGCGTAGTGGCATAGGGTGGTTTTGAGGCTGAAGGCAGCAGGAAAGCCCGCAGCCCCCACGTCTGTGGGGCCAAGCAAGCGGTTCCCAAAGAGCTTTAGAACAAGGCATAGTTTTCCCAGCTGGCTCTTTGGGCGGGGGACCCATCTCCAGCCGTATGGCCATTTTTGAGCCTGGCGCGGCGCCAAGTGGGAAAGGGTGGTTTTGAGGCTGAAGGCAGCAGCAAAGCCTGCAGCCCTAACGTCTGTGGGGCTACGCAAGCGGTTCCCAAAGAGCTTTAGAACAAGGCAGAGTTTTCCCTGCTGGCTCTTTGGGCGGCGGACACATGTCCAGTCGTATGGCCATTTTTGTGCCTGGCGCGGCGCCAAGTGGGAAAGGGTGGTGTCGAGTCTGAAGGCAGCAGGAAAGCCTGCAGCCCCCAGGTCTGTGGGGCTATGGAAGCGGTTCCCAAAGAGCTTTAGAACAAGGCATAGTTTTCCCTGCTGGCTCTTTGGGCGGGGGACCCATCTCCAGCCGTATGGCCATTTTTGTGCCTGGCGCGGCGCAAAGTGGGAAAGGGTGGCTTTGAGGCTGAAGGCAGCAGGAAAGCCCGCAGCCCCCAGGTCTGTGGGGCTACGCAAGCGGTTCCCAAAGAGCTTTAGAACAAGGCATAGTTTTCCCTGCTGGCTCTTTGGGCGGGGGACCCATCTCCAGCCGTACGGCCATTTTTGTGCCTGGCGCGGCGCCAAGAGGGAAAGGGTGGTGTCGAGGCTAAAGGCAGCAGGAAAGCCCGCAGCCCCCAGGTCTGTGGGGCTACGCAAGCGGTTCCCAAAGAGCTTTAGAACAAGGCATAGTTTTCCCTGCTGGCTCTTTGGGCGGGGGACCCATCTCCAGCCGTATGGCCATTTTTGTGCATGGCGCAGCGCCAAGTGGGAAATGGTGGTATCGAGGCTGAAGGCAGCAGGAAAGCCCGCAGCCCCCAGGTCTGTGGGGCTACGCAAGCGGTTCCCAAAGAGCTTTAGAACAAGGCATAGTTTTCCCTGCTGGCTCTTTGGGCATGGGACCCATCTCCACCCATAGGCCATTTTTGTGCCTGATAGGGCGCCAAGTGGGAAAGGGTGGCTTTGAGGCTGAAGACAGCAGGAAAGCCTGCAGCCCCCAGGTCTGTGGGGCTACGCAAGCGGTTCCCAAAGAGCTTTAGAACAAGGCATAGTTTTCCCTGCTGGCTCTTTGGGTGGGGGACCCATCTCCAGCCGTATGGCTATTTTTGTGCCTGGCGCGGCGCCAAGTGGGAAAGGGTGGTGTCGAGGCTGAAGGCAGCAGGAAAGCCCGCAGCCCCCAGGTCTGTGGGGCTACGCAAGCGGTTCCCAAAGAGCTTTAGAACAAGGCATAGTTTTCCCTGCTGGCTCTTTGGGTGGGGGACCCATCTCCAGACGTATGGCTATTTTTGTGCCTGGCGCGGTGCGTAGTGGCATAGGGTGGTTTTGAGGCTGAAGGCAGCAGGAAAGCCCGCAGCCCCCACGTCTGTGGGCCCAAGCAAGCGGTTCCCAGAGAGCTTTAGAACAAGGCATAGTTTTCCCTGCTGGCTCTTTGGGCGGGGGACCAACTCCAGCCATATGGCCATTTTTGTGCCTGGCGCGGTGCGTAGTGGGAAAGGGTGGTTTTGAGGCTGAAGGCAGCAGGAAAGCCCGCAGCCCCCAGGTCTGTGGGGCCAAGCAAGCGGTTCCCAAAGAGCTTTAGAACAAGGCATAGTTTTCCCTGCTGGCTCTTTCGGCATGGGACCCAGCTCCAGCCATAGGCCATTTTTGTGCCTGGCGCGGCGCCAAGTGGGAAAGGGTGGCTTTGAGGCTGAAGGCAGCAGCAAAGCCCGCAGCCGCCAGGTCTGTGGGGCTACGCAAGCGGTTCCCAAAGAGCTTTAGAACAAGGCATAGTTTTCCCTGCTGGCTCTTTGGGCGGGGGACACATCTCCAGCCGTATGGCCATTCTTGTGCCTGATAGGGCGCCAAGTGGGAAAGGGTGGTTTTGAGGCTGAAGGCAGCAGGAAAGCCCGCAGCCCCCAGGTCTGTGCGGCTACGCAAGCGGTTCCCAAAGAGCTTTAGAACAAGGCATAGTTTTCCCTGCTGGCTCTTTGGGCATGGGACCCATCTCCACCCATAGGCCATTTTTGTGCTTGATAGGGCGCCAAGTGGGAAAGGGTGGCTTTGAGGCTGAAGGCAGCAGGAAAGCCTGCAGCCCCCAGGTCTGTGGGGCTACACAAGCAGTTCCCAAAGAGCTTTAGAACAAGGCATAGTTTTCCCTGCTGGCTCTTTGTTCGGGGGACCCATCTCCAGCCATAGGCCATTTTTGTGCCTGGCCCGGCGCCCAGTGGGAAAGGGTGGCTTTGAGGCTTGAAGGCAGCAGGAAAGCCCGCAGCCCCCAGGTCTCTGGGGCTACGCAAGCGGTTCCCAAAGAGCTTTAGAACAAGGCATAGTTTTCCCTGCTGGCTCTCTGGGCGGGGGACCCATCTCCAGCCGTATGGCCATTTTTGAGCCTGGCGCGGCGCCAAGTGGGAAAGGGTTGTGTCGAGGCTAAAGGCAGCAGGAAAGCCCGCAGCCCCCACGTCTGTGGGGCTACGCAAGCGGTTCCCAAAGAGCTTTAGAACAAGGCATAATTTTCCCTGCTGGCTCTTTGGGCGGGGGACCCATCTCCAGCCGTATGGCCATTTTTGTGCCTGGCGCGGCGCCAAGTGGGAAAGGGTGGCTTTGAGGCTGAAGGCAGCAGCAAAGCCCGCAGCCCCCAGGTCTGTGGGGCTACGCAAGCGGTTCCCAAAGAGCTTTAGAACAAGGCATAGTTTTCCCTGCTGGCTCTTTGGGCGGGGGACCCATCTCCAGCCGTATGGCCATTTTTGTGCCTGATAGGGCGCCAAGTGGGAAAGGGTGGTGTCGAGGCTGAAGGCAGCAGGAAAGCCCGCAGCCCCCAGGTCTGTGGGGCCAAGCAAGCGGTTCCCAAAGAGCTTTAGAACAAGGCATAGTTTTCCCTGCTGGCTCTTTGGGCGGGGGACACATCTCCAGCCGTATGGCCATTTTTGTGCCTGATAGGGCGCCAAGTGGGAAAGGGTGGCTTTGAGGCTGAAGACAGCAGGAAATCCTGCAGCCCCCAGGTCTGTGGGGCTATGCAAGCGGTTCCCAAAGAGCTTTAGAACAAGGCATAGTTTTCCCTGCTGGCTCTTTGGGCGGGGGACCCATCTCCAGCCGTATGGCCATTTTTGTGCCTGGCGCGGCGCCAAGTGGGAAAGGGTGGTGTCGAGGCTGAAGGCAGCAGGAAAGCCCGCAGTCCCCAGGTCTGTGGGGCTACGCAAGCGGTTCCCAAAGAGCTTTAGAACAAGGCATAGTTTTCCCTGCTGGCTCTCTGGGCGGGGACCCATCTCCAGCCGTATGGCCATTTTTGAGCCTGGCGCGGCGCCAGGTGGGAAAGGGTGGCTTTGAGGCTGAAGGCAGGAGCAAAGCCTGCAGCCCCCAGGTCTGTGGGGCTACGCAAGCGGTTCCCAAAGAGCTTTAGAACAAGGCATAGTTTTCCCTGCTGGCTCTTTGGGCGGGGGACCCATCTCCAGCCGTATGGCCATTTTTGAGCCTGGCGCGGCGCCAAGTGGGAAAGGGTGGTGTCGAGGCTGAAGGCAGCAGCAAAGCCCGCAGCCCCCAGGTCTGTGGGGCTACGCAAGCGGTTCCCAAAGAGCTTTAGAACAAGGCATAGTTTTCCCTGCTGTCTCTTTGGGCGGGGGACCCATCTCCAGCCGTATGGCCATTTTTGTGCCTGGCGAAGCCCCAAGAGGGAAAGGGTGGCTTTGAATCTGAAGGCAGCAGGAAAGCCCGCAGCCCCCAGGTCTGTGGGGCTACGCAAGCGGTTCCCAAAGAGCTTTAGAACAAGGCATAGTTTTCCCTGCTGGCTCTTTGGGCGGGGGACCCATCTCCAGCCGTATGGCCATTTTTGTCCCTGGCCCGGCGCCAAGTGGGAAAGGGTGGTGTTGAGGCTGAAGGCAGCAGCAAAGACTGCAGCCCCCAGGTCTGTGGGGCCAAGCAAGCGGTTCCCAAAGAGCTTTAGAACAAGGCATAGTTTTCCCTGCTGGCTCTTTGGGCCTGGGACCCATCTCCAGCCATAGGCCATTTTTGTGCTTGATAGGGCGCCAAGTGGGAAAGGGTGGCTTTGAGGCTGAAGGCAGCAGGAAAGCCTGCAGCCCCCAGGTCTGTGGGGCTACGCAAGCAGTTCCCAAAGAGCTTTAGAACAAGGCATAGTTTTCCCTGCTGGCTCTTTGTTCGGGGGACCCATCTCCAGCCATAGGCCATTTTTGTGCCTGGCCCGGCGCCCAGTGGGAAAGGGTGGCTTTGAGGCTTGAAGGCAGCAGGAAAGCCCGCAGCCCCCAGGTCTGTGGGGCTACGCAAGCGGTTCCCAAAGAGCTTTAGAACAAGGCATAGTTTTCCCTGCTGGCTCTCTGGGCGGGGGACCCATCTCCAGCCGTATGGCCATTTTTGAGCCTGGCGCGGCGCCAAGTGGGAAAGGGTTGTGTCGAGGCTAAAGGCAGCAGGAAAGCCCTAAGCCCCCAGGTCTGTGGGGCTACGCAAGCGGTTCCCAAAGAGCTTTAGAACAAGGCATAATTTTCCCTGCTGGCTCTTTGGGCGGGGGACCCATCTCCAGCCGTATGGCCATTTTTGTGCCTGGCGCAGCGCCAAGTGGGAAAGGGTGGTTTTGAGGCTGAAGGCAGCAGCAAAGCCTGCAGCCCCCAGGTCTGTGGGGCTACGCAAGCGGTTCCCAAAGAGCTTTAGAACAAGGCATAGTTTTCCCTGCTGGCTCTTTGGGCGGGGGACCCATCTCCAGCCGTATGGCCATTTTTGTGCCTGGCCGGGGGCCAAGTGGGAAAGGGTGGTTTTGAGGCTGAAGGCAGCAGGAAAGCCCGCAGCCCCCAGGTCTGTGCGGCTACGCAAGCGGTTCCCAAAGAGCTTTAGAACAAGGCATAGTTTTCCCTGCTGGCTCTTTGGGCATGGGACCCATCTCCAGCCATAGGCCATTTTTGTGCTTGATAGGGCGCCAAGTGGGAAAGGGTTGCTTTGAGGCTGAAGGCAGCAGGAAAGCCCGCAGCCCCCAGGTCTGTGGGGCTACGCAAGCGGTTCCCAAAGAGCTTTAGAACAAGGCATAGTTTTCCCTGCTGGCTCTCTGGGCGGGGGACCCATCTCCAGCCGTATGGCCATTTTTGAGCCTGGCGCGGCGCCAGGTGGGAAAGGGTGGCTTTGAGGCTGAAGGCAGGAGCAAAGCCTGCAGCCCCCAGGTCTGTGGTGCTACGCAAGCGGTTCCCAAAGAGCTTTAGAACAAGGCATAGTTTTCCCAGCTGGCTCTTAGGGCATGGGACCCATCTCCAGCCATAGGCCATTTTTGTGCCTGGCGCGAAGCCAAGTGGGAAAGGGTGCTGTCGAGGCTGAAGGCAGCAGGAAAGCCCGCAGCCCCAAGGTCTGTGGGGCTACGCAAGCGGTTCCCAAAGAGCTTTAGAACAAGGCATAGTTTTCCCTGCTGGCTCTTTGGGCGGGGGACCCATCTCCAGCCATACGGCCATTTTTGTGCCTGGCGCGGCGCCAAGAGGGAAAGGGTGGTGTCGAGGCTAAAGGCAGCAGGAAAGCCCGCAGCCCCCAGGTCTGTGCGGCTACGCAAGCGGTTCCCAAAGAGCTTTAGAACAAGGCATAGTTTTCCCTGCTGGCTCTTTGGGCATGGGACCCATCTCCACCCATAGGCCATTTTTGTGCCTGATAGGGCGCCAAGTGGGAAAGGGTGCCTTTGAGGCTGAAGACAGCAGGAAAGCCTGCAGCCCCCAGGTCTGTGGGGCTACGCAAGCGGTTCCCAAAGAGCTTTAGAACAAGGCATAGTTTTCCCTGCTGGCTCTCTGGGTGGGGGACCCATCTCCAGCCGTATGGCTATTTTTGTGCCTGACGCGGTGCGTAGTGGCATAGGGTGGTTTTGAGGCTGAAGGCAGCAGGAAAGCCCGCAGCCCCCCCGTCTGTGGGGCCAAGCAAGCGGTTCCCAAAGAGCTTTAGAACAAGGCATAGTTTTCCCTGCTGGCTCTTTGGGCGGGGGACCCATCTCCAGCCGTATGGCCATTTTTGTGCCTGGCGCTGTGCGTAGTGGGAAAGGGTGGTTTTGAGGCTGAAGGCAGCAGGAAAGCCCGCAGCCCCCAGGTCTGTGGGGCTACGCAAGCGGTTCCCAAAGAGCTTTAGAACAAGGCATAGTTTTCCCTGCTCGCTCTTAGGGCATGGGACCCATCTCCAGCCATAGGCCATTTTTGTGCCTGGCGCGAAGCCAAGTGGGAAAGGGTGCTGTCGAGGCTAAAGGCAGCAGGAAAGCCCGCAGCCCCCAGGTCTGTGGGGCTACGCAAGCGGTTCCCAAAGAGCTTTAGAACAAGGCATAGTTTTCCCTGCTGGCTCTTTGGGCGGGGGACCCATCTCCAGCCGTATGGCCATTTTTGTGCCTGGCGCGGCGCCAAGTGGGAAAGGGTGGTGTCGAGTCTGAAGGCAGCAGGAAAGCCTGCAGCCCCCAGGTCTGTGGGGCTACGCAAGCGGTTCCCAAAGAGCTTTAGAACAAGGCAGAGTTTTCCCTGCTGGCTCTTTGGGCGGGGGACCCATCTCCAGCCGTATGGCCATTTTTGTGCCTGGCGCGGCGCCAAGTGGGAAAGGGTGGTGTCGAGGCTGAAGGCAGCAGGAAAGCCCGCAGCCCCCACGTCTGTGGGGCCAAGCAAGCGGTTCCCAAAGAGCTTTAGAACAAGGCATAGTTTTCCCTGCTGGCTCTTTGGGCGGGGGACCCATCTCCAGACGTATGGCTATTTTTGTGCCTGGCGCGGTGCGTAGTGGCATAGGGTGGTTTTGAGGCTGAAGGCAGCAGGAAAGCCCGCAGCCCCCAGGTCTGTGGGCCCAAGCAAGCGGTTCCCAGAGAGCTTTAGAACAAGGCATAGTTTTCCCTGCTGGCTCTTTGGGCATGGGACCCATCTCCAGCCATAGGCCATTTTTGTGCCTCATAGGGCGCCAAGTGGGAAAGGGTGGTGTCGAGGCTGAAGACAGCAGGAAAGCCCGCAGCTCCCAGGTCTGTGGGTCTATGCAAGCGGTTCCCAAAGAGCTTTAGAACAAGGCATAGTTTTCCCTGCTGGCTCTCTGGGCGGGGACCCATCTCCAGCCGTATGGCCATTTTTGAGCCTGGCGCGGCGCCAGGTGGGAAAGGGTGGCTTTGAGGCTGAAGGCAGGAGCAAAGCCTGCAGCCCCCAGGTCTGTGGGGCTACGCAAGCGGTTCCCAAAGAGCTTTAGAACAAGGCATAGTTTTCCCTGCTGGCTCTTAGGGCTGGGGGACCCATCTCCAGCCGTATGGCCATTTTTGAGCCTGGCGCGGCGCCAAGTGGGAAAGGGTGGTGTCGAGGCTGAAGGCAGCAGGAAAGCCCGCAGCCCCCAGGTCTGTGGGGCTACGCAAGCGGTTCCCAAAGAGCTTTAGAACAAGGCATAGTTTTCCCTGCTGGCTCTTTGGGCGGGGGACCCATCTCCAGCCGTATGGCCATTTTTGTGCCTGGCGAAGCCCCAAGAGGGAAAGGGTGGCTTTGAATCTGAAGGCAGCAGGAAAGCCCGCAGCCCCCAGGTCTGTGGGGCTATGCAAGCGGTTCCCAAAGAGCTTTAGAACAAGGCATAGTTTTCCCTGCTGGCTCTTTTGGCAGGGGACCCATCTCCAGCCGTATGGCCATTTTTGTCCCTGGCCCGGCGCCAAGTGGGAAAGGGTGGTGTTGAGGCCGAAGGCAGCAGCAAAGACTGCAGCCCCCAGGTCTGTGGGGCCAAGCAAGCGGTTCCCAAAGAGCTTTAGAACAAGGCATAGTTTTCCCTGCTGGCTCTTTGGGCGGGGGACCCATCTCCAGCCGTATGGCCATTTTTGTGCCTGGCACGGCGCCAAGTGGGAAAGGGTGGCTTTGAGGCTGAAGGCAGCAGCAAAGCCCGCAGCCCCCAGGTCTGTGGGGCTACGCAAGCGGTTCCCAAAGAGCTTTAGAACAAGGCATAGTTTTCCCTGCTGGCTCTTTGGGCGGGGGACCCATCTCCAGCCGTATGGCCATTTTTGTGCCTGGCCCGGCGCCAAGTGGGAAAGGGTGGCTTTGAGGCTGAAGGCAGCAGCAAAGCCTGCAGCCCCCAGGTCTGTGGGGCTACGCAAGCGGTTCCCAAAGAGCTTTAGAACAAGGCATAGTTTTCCCTGCTGGCTCTCTGGGCGGGGGACCCATCTGCAGCCGTATGGCCATTTTTGAGCCTGGAGCAGTGCCAAGTGGGAAAGGGTGGTTTTGAGGGTGAAGGCAGCAGGAAAGCCCGCAGCCCCCAGGTCTGTGGGGCTACGCAAGCGGTTCCCAAAGAGCTTTAGAACAAGGCATAGTTTTCCCTGCTGGCTCTTTGGGCGGGGGACCCATCTCCAACCGTATGGCCATTTTTGTGCCTGGCGCGGCGCCAAGTGGGAAAGGGTGGTGTCGAGGCTGAAGGCAGCAGGAAAGCCCGCAGCCCCCACGTCTGTGGGGCCAAGCAAGCGGTTCCCAAAGAGCTTTAGAACAAGGCATAGTTTTCCCTGCTGGCTCTTTGGGCATGGGACCCATCTCCACCCATAGGCCATTTTTGTGCTTGATAGGGCGCCAAGTGGGAAAGGGTGGCTTTGAGGCTGAAGGCAGCAGGAAAGCCTGCAGCCCCCAGGTCTGTGGGGCTACGCAAGCAGTTCCCAAAGAGCTTTAGAACAAGGCATAGTTTTCCCTGCTGGCTCTTTGTTCGGGGGACCCATCTCCAGCCATAGGCCATTTTTGTGCCTGGCCCGGCGCCCAGTGGGAAAGGGTGGCTTTGAGGCTTGAAGGCAGCAGGAAAGCCCGCAGCCCCCAGGTCTGTGGGGCTACGCAAGCGGTTCCCAAAGAGCTTTAGAACAAGGCATAGTTTTCCCTGCTGGCTCTCTGGGCGGGGGACCCATCTCCAGCCGTATGGCCATTTTTGAGCCTGGCGCGGCGCCAAGTGGGAAAGGGTTGTGTCGAGGCTAAAGGCAGCAGGAAAGCCCGCAGCCCCCAGGTCTGTGGGGCTACGCAAGCGGTTCCCAAAGAGCTTTAGAACAAGGCATAATTTTCCCTGCTGGCTCTTTGGGCGGGGGACCCATCTCCAGCCGTATGGCCATTTTTGTGCCTGGCGCGGCGCCAAGTGGGAAAGGGTGGCTTTGAGGCTGAAGGCAGCAGCAAAGCCAGCAGCCCCCAGGTCTGTGGGGCTACGCAAGCGGTTCCCAAAGAGCTTTAGAACAAGGCATAGTTTTCCCTGCTGGCTCTTTGGGCGGGGGACACATCTCCAGCCGTATGGCCATTTTTGTGCCTGATAGGGCGCCAAGTGGGAAAGGGTGGTGTCGAGGCTGAAGGCAGCAGGAAAGCCCGCAGCCCCCAGGTCTGTGCGGCTACGCAAGCGGTTCCCAAAGAGCTTTAGAACAAGGCATAGTTTTCCCTGCTGGCTCTTTGGGCGGGGGACCCATCTCCAGCCGTATGGCCATTTTTGTGCCTGGCCGGGGGCCAAGTGGGAAAGGGTGGCTTTGAGGCTGAAGACAGCAGGAAAGCCTGCAGCCCCCAGGTCTGTGGGGCTATGCAAGCGGTTCCCAAAGAGCTTTAGAACAAGGCATAGTTTTCCCTGCTGGCTCTTTGGGCGGGGGACCCATCTCCAGCCGTACGGCCATTTTTGTGCCTGGCGCGGCGCCAAGTGGGAAAGGGTGGTTTTGAGGGTGAAGGCAGCAGGAAAGCCCGCAGCCCCCAGGTCTGTGGGGCTACGCAAGCGGTTCCCAAAGAGCTTTAGAACAAGGCATAGTTTTCCCTGCTGGCTCTCTGGGCGGGGACCCATCTCCAGCCGTATGGCCATTTTTGAGCCTGGCGCGGCGCCAGGTGGGAAAGGGTGGCTTTGAGGCTGAAGGCAGGAGCAAAGCCTGCAGCCCCCAGGTCTGTGGGGCTACGCAAGCGGTTCCCAAAGAGCTTTAGAACAAGGCATAGTTTTCCCTGCTGGCTCTTAGGGCGGGGGACCCATCTCCAGCCGTATGGCCATTTTTGAGCCTGGCGCGGCGCCAAGTGGGAAAGGGTGGTGTCGAGGCTGAAGGCAGCAGGAAAGCCCGCAGCCCCCAGGTCTGTGGGGCTATGCAAGCGGTTCCCAAAGAGCTTTAGAACAAGGCATAGTTTTCCCTGCTCGCTCTTTGGGCGGGGGGACCCATCTCCAGCCGTATGGCCATTTTTGTGCCTGGCGAAGCCCCAAGAGGGAAAGGGTGGCTTTGAATCTGAAGGCAGCAGGAAAGCCCGCAGCCCCCACGTCTGTGGGGCTACGCAAGCGGTTCCCAAAGAGCTTTAGAACAAGGCATAGTTTTCCCTGCTGGCTCTTTGGGCGGGGGACCCATCTCCAGCCGTATGGCCATTTTTGTCCCTGGCCCGGCGCCAAGTGGGAAAGGGTGGTGTTGAGGCTGAAGGCAGCAGCAAAGACTGCAGCCCCCAGGTCTGTGGGGCCAAGCAAGCGGTTCCCAAAGAGCTTTAGAACAAGGCATAGTTTTCCCTGCTGGCTCTTTGGGCGGGGGACCCATCTCCAGCCGTATGGCCATTTTTGTGCCTGGCACGGCGCCAAGTGGGAAAGGGTGGCTTTGAGGCTGAAGGCAGCAGCAAAGCCCGCAGCCCCCAGGTCTGTGGGGCTACGCAAGCGGTTCCCAAAGAGCTTTAGAACAAGGCAGAGTTTTCCCTGCTGGCTCTTTGGGCGGGGGACCCATCTCCAGCCGTATGGCCATTTTTGTGCCTGGCGCGGCGCCAAGTGGGAAAGGGTGGTGTCGAGGCTGAAGGCAGCAGGAAAGCCCGCAGCCCCCACGTCTGTGGGGCCAAGCAAGCGGTTCCCAAAGAGCTTTAGAACAAGGCATAGTTTTCCCTGCTGGCTCTTTGGGCCTGGGACCCATCTCCAGCCATAGGCCATTTTTGTGCTTGATAGGGCGCCAAGGGGGAAAGGGTGGCTTTGAGGCTGAAGGCAGGAGCAAAGCCTGCAGCCCCCAGGTCTGTGGTGCTACGCAAGCGGTTCCCAAAGAGCTTTAGAACAAGGCATAGTTTTCCCAGCTGGCTCTTAGGGCATGGGACCCATCTCCAGCCATAGGCCATTTTTGTGCCTGGCGCGAAGCCAAGTGGGAAAGGGTGCTGTCGAGGCTGAAGGCAGCAGGAAAGCCCGCAGCCCCCAGGTGTGTGGGGCTACGCAAGCGGTTCCCAAAGAGCTTTAGAACAAGGCATATTTTTCCCTGCTGGCTCTTTGGGCGGGGGGACCCATCTCCAGCCGTATGGCCATTTTTGTGCCTGGCCCGGCGCAAAGTGGGAAAGGGTGGCTTTGAGGCTGAAGGCAGCAGGAAAGCCCGCAGCCCCCAGGTCTGTGCGGCTACGCAAGCGGTTCCCAAAGAGCTTTAGAACAAGGCATAGTTTTCCCTGCTGGCTCTTTGGGCGGGGGACCCATCTGCAGCCGTATGGCCATTTTTGTGCCTGGCGCGGCGCCAAGAGGGAAAGGGTGGTGTCGAGGCTAAAGGCAGCAGGAAAGCCCGCAGCCCCCAGGTCTGTGGGGCTACGCAAGCGGTTCCCAAAGAGCTTTAGAACAAGGCATAGTTTTCCCTGCTGGCTCTTTGGGCATGGGACCCATCTCCACCCATAGGCCATTTTTGTGCCTGATAGGGCGCCAAGTGGGAAAGGGTGGCTTTGAGGCTGAAGACAGCAGGAAAGCCTGCAGCCCCCAGGTCTGTGGGGCTACGCAAGCGGTTCCCAAATAGCTTTAGAACAAGGCATAGTTTTCCCTGCTGGCTCTTTGGGTGGGGGACCCATCTCCAGCCGTATGGCTATTTTTGTGCCTGACGCGGTGCGTAGTGGCATAGGGTGGTTTTGAGGCTGAAGGCAGCAGGAAAGCCCGCAGCCCCCAGGTCTGTGGGGCTACGCGAGCGGTTCCCAAAGAGCTTTAGAACAAGGCATAGTTTTCCCAGCTGGCTCTTTGGGCGGGGGACCCATCTCCAGCCGTATGGCCATTTTTGTGCCTGGCGCGGTGCGTAGTGGGAAAGGGTGGTTTTGAGGCTGAAGGCAGCAGGAAAGCCCGCAGCCCCCAGGTCTGTGGGGCTACGCAAGCGGTTCCCAAAGAGCTTTAGAACAAGGCATAATTTTCCCTGCTGGCTCTTTGGGCGGGGGACCCATCTCCAGCCGTATGGCCATTTTTGTGCCTGGCGCGGCGCCAAGTGGGTAAGGGTGGTGTCGAGGCTGAAGGCAGCAGCAAAGCCTGCAGCCCCCAGGTCTGTGGGGCTACGCAAGCGGTTCCCAAAGAGCTTTAGAACAAGGCATAGTTTTCCCTGCTGGCTCTTTGGGCGGGGGACCCATCTCCAGCCGTATGGCCATTTTTGTCCCTGGCCCGGCGCCAAGTGGGAAAGGGTGGCTTTGAGGCTGAAGGCAGCAGGAAAGCCCGCAGCCCCCAGGTCTGTGCGGCTACGCAAGCGGTTCCCAAAGAGCTTTAGAACAAGGCATAGTTTTCCCTGCTGGCTCTTTGGGCGGGGGAACCATCTCCAGCCGTACGGCCATTTTTGTGCCTGGCGCGGCGCCAAGAGGGAAAGGGTGGTGTCGAGGCTAAAGGCAGCAGCAAAGCCCGCAGCCCCCAGGTCTGTGGGGCTACGCAAGCGGTTCCCAAAGAGCTTTAGAACAAGGCATAGTTTTCCCTGCTGGCTCTTTGGGCGGGGCACCCATCTCCAGCCGTATGGCCATTTTTGTGCATGGCGCAGCGCCAAGTGGGAAATGGTGGTATCGAGGCTGAAGGCAGCAGGAAAGCCCGCAGCCCCCAGGTCTGTGGGGCTACGCAAGCGGTTCCCAAAGAGCTTTAGAACAAGGCATAGTTTTCCCTGCTGGCTCTTTTGGCAGGGGACCCATCTCCAGCCGTATGGCCATTTTTGTGCCTGGCCCGGCGCCAAGTGGGAAAGGGTGGCTTTGAGGCTGAAGGCAGCAGCAAAGACTGCAGCCCCCAGGTCTGTGGGGCCAAGCAAGCGGTTCCCAAAGAGCTTTAGAACAAGGCATAGTTTTCCCTGCTGGCTCTTTGGGCGGGGGACCCATCTCCAGCCGTATGGCCATTTTTGTGCCTGGCACGGCGCCAAGTGGGAAAGGGTGGCTTTGAGGCTGAAGGCAGCAGCAAAGCCCGCAGCCCCCAGGTCTGTGGGGCTACGCAAGCGGTTCCCAAAGAGCTTTAGAACAAGGCAGAGTTTTCCCTGCTGGCTCTTTGGGCGGGGGACCCATCTCCAGCCGTATGGCCATTTTTGTGCCTGGCGCGGCGCCAAGTGGGAAAGGGTGGTGTCGAGGCTGAAGGCAGCAGGAAAGCCCGCAGCCCCCACGTCTGTGGGGCCAAGCAAGCGGTTCCCAAAGAGCTTTAGAACAAGGCATAGTTTTCCCTGCTGGCTCTTTGGGCCTGGGACCCATCTCCAGCCATAGGCCATTTTTGTGCTTGATAGGGCGCCAAGTGGGAAAGGGTGGCTTTGAGGCTGAAGGCAGCAGGAAAGCCTGCAGCCCCCAGGTCTGTGGGGCTACGCAAGCAGTTCCCAAAGAGCTTTAGAACAAGGCATAGTTTTCCCTGCTGGCTCTTTGTTCGGGGGACCCATCTCCAGCCATAGGCCATTTTTGTGCCTGGCCCGGCGCCCAGGGGGAAAGGGTGGCTTTGAGGCTTGAAGGCAGCAGGAAAGCCCGCAGCCCCCAGGTCTGTGGGGCTACGCAAGCGGTTCCCAAAGAGCTTTAGAACAAGGCATAGTTTTCCCTGCTGGCTCTCTGGGCGGGGGACCCATCTCCAGCCGTATGGCCATTTTTGAGCCTGGCGCGGCGCCAAGTGGGAAAGGGTGGTTTTGAGGCTGAAGGCAGCAGGAAAGCCCGCAGCCCCCAGGTCTGTGGGGCTACGCAAGCGGTTCCCAAAGAGCTTTAGAACAAGGCATAGTTTTCCCTGCTGGCTCTTTGGGCGGGGGACCCATCTCCAGCCGTATGGCCATTTTTGTGCCTGGCGCGGCGCCAAGTGGGAAAGGGTGGCTTTGAGGCTGAAGGCAGCAGCAAAGCCCGCAGCCCCCAGGTCTGTGGGGCTACGCAAGCGGTTCCCAAAGACCTTTAGAACAAGGCATAGTTTTCCCTGCTGGCTCTTTGGGCGGGGGACCCATCTCCAGCCGTATGGCCATTTTTGTACCTGATAGGGCGCCAAGTGGGAAAGGGTGGTGTCGAGGCTGAAGGCAGCAGGAAAGCCCGCAGCCCCCAGGTCTGTGGGGCTACGCAAGCGGTTCCCAAAGAGCTTTAGAACAAGGCATAGTTTTCCCTGCTGGCTCTTTGGGCGGGGGACCCATCTCCAGCCGTATGGCCATTTTTGTGCCTGATAGGGCGCCAAGTGGGAAAGGGTGGCTTTGAGGCTGAAGACAGCAGGAAAGCCTGCAGCCCCCAGGTCTGTGGGGCTATGCAAGCGGTTCCCAAAGAGCTTTAGAACAAGGCATAGTTTTCCCTGCTGGCTCTTAGGGCGGGGGACCCATCTCCAGCCGTATGGCCATTTTTGTGCCTGGCGCGGCGCCAAGTGGGAAAGGGTGGTGTCGAGGCTGAAGGCAGCAGGAAAGCCCGCAGTCCCCAGGTCTGTGGGGCTACGCAAGCGGTTCCCAAAGAGCTTTAGAACAAGGCATAGTTTTCCCTGCTGGCTCTCTGGGCGGGGACCCATCTCCAGCCGTATGGCCATTTTTGAGCCTGGCGCGGCGCCAGGTGGGAAAGGGTGGCTTTGAGGCTGAAGGCAGGAGCAAAGCCTGCAGCCCCCAGGTCTGTGGGGCTACGCAAGCGGTTCCCAAAGAGCTTTAGAACAAGGCATAGTTTTCCCTGCTGGCTCTTAGGGCGGGGGACCCATCTCCAGCCGTATGGCCATTTTTGAGCCTGGCGCGGCGCCAAGTGGGAAAGGGTGGTGTCGAGGCTGAAGGCAGCAGGAAAGCCCGCAGCCCCCAGGTCTGTGGGGCTACGCAAGCGGTTCCCAAAGAGCTTTAGAACAAGGCATAGTTTTCCCTGCTCGCTCTTTGGGCGGGGGACCCATCTCCAGCCGTATGGCCATTTTTGTGCCTGGCGAAGCCCCAAGACGGAAAGGGTGGCTTTGAATCTGAAGGCAGCAGGAAAGCCCGCAGCCCCCAGGTCTGTGGGGCTACGCAAGCGGTTCCCAAAGAGCTTTAGAACAAGGCATAGTTTTCCCTGCTGGCTCTTTGGGCGGGGGACCCATCTCCAGCCGTATGGCCATTTTTGTGCCTGGCGCGGCGCCAAGTGGGAAAGGGTGGTGTCGAGGCTGAAGGCAGCAGGAAAGCCCGCAGCCCCCACGTCTGTGGGGCCAAGCAAGCGGTTCCCAAAGAGCTTTAGAACAAGGCATAGTTTTCCCTGCTGGCTCTTTGGGCCTGGGACCCATCTCCAGCCGTATGGCCATTTTTGTGCCTGGCACGGCGCCAAGTGGGAAAGGGTGGCTTTGAGGCTGAAGGCAGCAGCAAAGCCCGCAGCCCCCAGGTCTGTGGGGCTACGCAAGCGGTTCCCAAAGAGCTTTAGAACAAGGCATAGTTTTCCCTGCTGGCTCTTTGTTCGGGGGACCCATCTCCAGCCATAGGCCATTTTTGTGCCTGGCCCGGCGCCCAGTGGGAAAGGGTGGCTTTGAGGCTTGAAGGCAGCAGGAAAGCCCGCAGCCCCCAGGTCTGTGGGGCTACGCAAGCGGTTCCCAAAGAGCTTTAGAACAAGGCATAGTTTTCCCTGCTGGCTCTCTGGGCGGGGGACCCATCTCCAGCCGTATGGCCATTTTTGAGCCTGGCGCAGCGCCAAGTGGGAAAGGGTGGTTTTGAGGCTGAAGGCAGCAGCAAAGCCTGCAGCCCCCAGGTCTGTGGGGCTACGCAAGCGGTTCCCAAAGAGCTTTAGAACAAGGCATAGTTTTCCCTGCTGGCTCTTTGGGCGGGGGACCCATCTCCAGCCGTATGGCCATTTTTGTGCCTGGCGCGGCGCCAAGTGGGAAAGGGTGGTGTCGAGGCTGAAGGCAGCAGGAAAGCCCGCAGCCCCCACGTCTGTGGGGCCAAGCAAGCGGTTCCCAAAGAGCTTTAGAACAAGGCATAGTTTTCCCTGCTGGCTCTTTGGGCCTGGGACCCATCTCCAGCCGTATGGCCATTTTTGTGCCTGGCACGGCGCCAAGTGGGAAAGGGTGGCTTTGAGGCTGAAGGCAGCAGCAAAGCCCGCAGCCCCCAGGTCTGTGGGGCTACGCAAGCGGTTCCCAAAGAGCTTTAGAACAAGGCATAGTTTTCCCTGCTGGCTCTTTGTTCGGGGGACCCATCTCCAGCCATAGGCCATTTTTGTGCCTGGCCCGGCGCCCAGTGGGAAAGGGTGGCTTTGAGGCTTGAAGGCAGCAGGAAAGCCCGCAGCCCCCAGGTCTGTGGGGCTACGCAAGCGGTTCCCAAAGAGCTTTAGAACAAGGCATAGTTTTCCCTGCTGGCTCTCTGGGCGGGGGACCCATCTCCAGCCGTATGGCCATTTTTGAGCCTGGCGCAGCGCCAAGTGGGAAAGGGTGGTTTTGAGGCTGAAGGCAGCAGCAAAGCCTGCAGCCCCCAGGTCTGTGGGGCTACGCAAGCGGTTCCCAAAGAGCTTTAGAACAAGGCATAGTTTTCCCTGCTGGCTCTTTGGGCGGGGGACCCATCTCCAGCCGTATGGCCATTTTTGTGCCTGGCCGGGGGCCAAGTGGGAAAGGGTGGTTTTGAGGCTGAAGGCAGCAGGAAAGCCCGCAGCCCCCAGGTCTGTGCGGCTACGCAAGCGGTTCCCAAAGAGCTTTAGAACAAGGCATAGTTTTCCCTGCTGGCTCTTTGGGCATGGGACCCATCTCCAGCCATAGGCCATTTTTGTGCTTGATAGGGCGCCAAGTGGGAAAGGGTTGCTTTGAGGCTGAAGACAGCAGGAAAGCCCGCAGCCCCCAGGTCTGTGGGGCTACGCAAGAGGTTCCCAAAGAGCTTTAGAACAAGGCATAGTTTTCCCTGCTGGCTCTCTGGGCGGGGGACCCATCTCCAGCCGTATGGCCATTTTTGAGCCTGGCGCGGCGCCAGGTGGGAAAGGGTGGCTTTGAGGCTGAAGGCAGGAGCAAAGCCTGCAGCCCCCAGGTCTGTGGTGCTACGCAAGCGGTTCCCAAAGAGCTTTAGAACAAGGCATAGTTTTCCCAGCTGGCTCTTAGGGCATGGGACCCATCTCCAGCCATAGGCCATTTTTGTGCCTGGCGCGAAGCCAAGTGGGAAAGGGTGGTGTCGAGGCTGAAGGCAGCAGGAAAGCCCGCAGCCCCAAGGTCTGTGGGGCTACGCAAGCGGTTCCCAAAGAGCTTTAGAACAAGGCATAGTTTTCCCTGCTGGCTCTTTGGGCGGGGGACCCATCTCCAGCCATAGGCCATTTTTGTGCCTGGCGCGAAGCCAAGTGGGAAAGGGTGGCTTTGAGGCTGAAGGCAGCAGGAAAGCCCGCAGCCCCCAGGTCTGTGCGGCTACGCAAGCGGTGCCCAAAGAGCGTTAGAACAAGGCATAGTTTTCCCTGCTGGCTCTTTGGGTGGGGGACCCATCTCCAGCCGTATGGCCATTTTTGTGCATGGCGCAGCGCCAAGTGGGAAATGGTGGTATCGAGGCTGAAGGCAGCAGGAAAGCCCGCAGCCCCCAGGTCTGTGGGGCCAAGCAAGCGGTTCCCAAAGAGCTTTAGAACAAGGCATAGTTTTCCCAGCTGGCTCTTTGGGCGGGGGACCCATCTCCAGCCGTATGGCCATTTTTGTGCCTGGCGCGGTGCGTAGTGGGAAAGGGTGGTTTTGAGGCTGAAGGCAGCAGGAAAGCCCGCAGCCCCCAGGTCTGTGGGGCTACGCAAGCGGTTCCCAAAGAGCTTTAGAACAAGGCATACTTTTCCCTGCTGGCTCTTTGGGCGGGGGACCCATCTCCAGCCGTATGGCCATTTTTGTGCCTGGCGCGGCGCCAAGTGGGTAAGGGTGGTGTCGAGGCTGAAGGCAGCAGCAAAGCCTGCAGCCCCCAGGTCTGTGGGGCCAAGCAAGCGGTTCCCAAAGAGCTTTAGAACAAGGCATAGTTTTCCCTGCTGGCTCTTTGGGCATGGGACCCAGCTCCAGCCGTATGGCCATTTTTGTCCCTGGCCCGGCGCCAAGTGGGAAAGGGTGGCTTTGAGGCTGAAGGCAGCAGGAAAGCCCGCAGCCCCCAGGTCTGTGGGGCTACGCAAGCGGTTCCCAAAGAGCTTTAGAACAAGGCATAGTTTTCCCTGCTGGGTCTTTGGGCATGGGACCCATCTCCAGCCATAGGCCATTTTTGTGCCTGGCGCGGCGCCAAGTGGGAAAGGGTGCTGTCGAGGCTGAAGGCAGCAGGAAAGCCCGCAGCCCCCAGGTCTGTGGGGCTACGCAAGCGGTTCCCAAAGAGCTTTAGAACAAGGCATAGTTTTCCCTGCTGGCTCTTTGGGCGGGGGACCCATCTCCAGCCGTATGGCCATTTTTGTGCCTGGCCCGGCGCAAAGTGGGAAAGGGTGGCTTTGAGGCTGAAGGCAGCAGGAAAGCCCGCAGCCCCCAGGTCTGTGCGGCTACGCAAGCGGTTCCCAAAGAGCTTTAGAACAAGGCATAGTTTTCCCTGCTGGCTCTTTGGGCGGGGGACCCATCTCCAGCCGTACGGCCATTTTTGTGCCTGGCGCGGCGCCAAGAGGGAAAGGGTGGTGTCGAGGCTAAAGGCAGCAGGAAAGCCCGCAGCCCCCAGGTCTGTGGGGCTACGCAAGCGGTTCCCAAAGAGCTTTAGAACAAGGCATAGTTTTCCCTGCTGGCTCTTTGGGCGGGGGACCCATCTCCAGCCGTATGGCCATTTTTGTGCATGGCGCAGCGCCAAGTGGGAAATGGTGGTATCGAGGCTGAAGGCAGCAGGAAAGCCCGCAGCCCCCAGGTCTGTGGGGCTACGCAAGCGGTTCCCAAAGAGCTTTAGAACAAGGCATAGTTTTCCCTGCTGGCTCTTTGGGTGGGGGACCCATCTCCAGCCGTATGGCTATTTTTGTGCCTGACGCGGTGCGTAGTGGCATAGGGTGGTTTTGAGGCTGAAGGCAGCAGGAAAGCCCGCAGCCCCCACGTCTGTGGGGCCAAGCAAGCGGTTCCCAAAGAGCTTTAGAACAAGGCATAGTTTTCCCAGCTGGCTCTTTGGGCGGGGGACCCATCTCCAGCCGTATGGCCATTTTTGTGCCTGGCGCGGTGCGTAGTGGGAAAGGGTGGTTTTGAGGCTGAAGGCAGCAGGAAAGCCCGCAGCCCCCAGGTCTGTGGGGCTACGCAAGCGGTTCCCAAAGAGCTTTAGAACAAGGCATAGTTTTCCCTGCTGGCTCTTTGGGCGGGGGACCCATCTCCAGCCGTATGGCCATTTTTGTGCCTGGCACGGCGCCAAGTGGGAAAGGGTGGCTTTGAGGCTGAAGGCATCAGCAAAGCCCACAGCCCCCAGGTCTGTGGGGCTACGCAAGCGGTTCCCAAAGAGCTTTAGAACAAGGCATAGTTTTCCCTGCTGGCTCTTTGGGCGGGGGACCCATCTCCAGCCGTATGGCCATTTTTGTGCCTGGCGCGGCGCCAAGTGGGAAAGGGTGGCTTTGAGGCTGAAGGCAGCAGGAAAGCCTGCAGCCCCCAGGTCTGTGGGGCTACGCAAGCGGTTCCCAAAGAGCTTTAGAACAAGGCATAGTTTTCCCTGCTGGCTCTCTGGGCGGGGGACCCATCTGCAGCCGTATGGCCATTTTTGAGCCTGGAGCAGTACCAAGTGGGAAAGGGTGGTTTTGAGGGTGAAGGCAGCAGGAAAGCCCGCAGCCCCCAGGTCTGTGGGGCTACGCAAGCGGTTCCCAAAGAGCTTTAGAACAAGGCATAGTTTTCCCTGCTGGCTCTTTGGGCGGGGGAACCATCTCCAGCCGTATGGCCATTTTTGTGCCTGGCGCGGCGCCAAGTGGGAAAGGGTGGTGTCGAGGCTGAAGGCAGCAGGAAAGCCCGCAGCCCCCACGTCTGTGGGGCCAAGCAAGCGGTTCCCAAAGAGCTTTAGAACAAGGCATAGTTTTCCCTGCTGGCTCTTTGGGCGGGGGACCCATCTCCAGCCGTACGGCCATTTTTGTGCCTGGCGCGGCGCCAAGAGGGAAAGGGTGGTGTCGAGGCTAAAGGCAGCAGGAAAGCCCGCAGCCCCCAGGTCTGTGGGGCTACGCAAGCGGTTCCCAAAGAGCTTTAGAACAAGGCATAGTTTTCCCTGCTGGCTCTTTGGGCGGGGGACCCATCTCCAGCCGTATGGCCATTTTTGTGCATGGCGCAGCGCCAAGTGGGAAATGGTGGTATCGAGGCTGAAGGCAGCAGGAAAGCCCGCAGCCCCCAGGTCTGTGGGGCTACGCAAGCGGTTCCCAAAGAGCTTTAGAACAAGGCATAGTTTTCCCTGCTGGCTCTTTGGGTGGGGGACCCATCTCCAGCCGTATGGCTATTTTTGTGCCTGACGCGGTGCGTAGTGGCATAGGGTGGTTTTGAGGCTGAAGGCAGCAGGAAAGCCCGCAGCCCCCACGTCTGTGGGGCCAAGCAAGCGGTTCCCAAAGAGCTTTAGAACAAGGCATAGTTTTCCCAGCTGGCTCTTTGGGCGGGGGACCCATCTCCAGCCGTATGGCCATTTTTGTGCCTGGCGCGGTGCGTAGTGGGAAAGGGTGGTTTTGAGGCTGAAGGCAGCAGGAAAGCCCGCAGCCCCCAGGTCTGTGGGGCTACGCAAGCGGTTCCCAAAGAGCTTTAGAACAAGTCATAGTTTTCCCTGCTGGCTCTTTGGGCGGGGGACCCATCTCCAGCCGTATGGCCATTTTTGTGCCTGGCACGGCGCCAAGTGGGAAAGGGTGGCTTTGAGGCTGAAGGCATCAGCAAAGCCCACAGCCCCCAGGTCTGTGGGGCTACGCAAGCGGTTCCCAAAGAGCTTTAGAACAAGGCATAGTTTTCCCTGCTGGCTCTTTGGGCGGGGGACCCATCTCCAGCCGTATGGCCATTTTTGTGCCTGATAGGGCGCCAAGTGGGAAAGGGTGGCTTTGAGGCTGAAGGCAGCAGCAAAGCCTGCAGCCCCCAGGTCTGTGGGGCTACGCAAGCGGTTCCCAAAGAGCTTTAGAACAAGGCATAGTTTTCCCTGCTGGCTCTCTGGGCGGGGGACCCATCTGCAGCCGTATGGCCATTTTTGAGCCTGGAGCAGTGCCAAGTGGGAAAGGGTGGTTTTGAGGGTGAAGGCAGCAGGAAAGCCCGCAGCCCCCAGGTCTGTGGGGCTACGCAAGCGGTTCCCAAAGAGCTTTAGAACAAGGCATAGTTTTCCCTGCTGGCTCTTTGGGCGGGGGAACCATCTCCAGCCGTATGGCCATTTTTGTGCCTGGCGCGGCGCCAAGTGGGAAAGGGTGGTGTCGAGGCTGAAGGCAGCAGGAAAGCCCGCAGCCCCCACGTCTGTGGGGCCAAGCAAGCGGTTCCCAAAGAGCTTTAGAACAAGGCATAGTTTTCCCTGCTGGCTCTTTGGGCCTGGGACCCATCTCCAGCCATAGGCCATTTTTGTGCTTGATAGGGCGCCAAGTGGGAAAGGGTGGCTTTGAGGCTGAAGACAGCAGGAAAGCCTGCAGCCCCCAGGTCTGTGGGGCTACGCAAGCAGTTCCCAAAGAGCTTTAGAACAAGGCATAGTTTTCCCTGCTGGCTCTTTGTTCGGGGGACCCATCTCCAGCCATAGGCCATTTTTGTGCCTGGCCCGGCGCCCAGTGGGAAAGGGTGGCTTTGAGGCTTGAAGGCAGCAGGAAAGCCCGCAGCCCCCAGGTCTGTGGGGCTACGCAAGCGGTTCCCAAAGAGCTTTAGAACAAGGCATAATTTTCCCTGCTGGCTCTTTGGGCGGGGGACCCATCTCCAGCCGTATGGCCATTTTTGTGCCTGGCGCGGCGCCAAGTGGGAAAGGGTGGCTTTGAGGCTGAAGGCAGCAGCAAAGCCCACAGCCCCCAGGTCTGTGGGGTACGCAAGCGGTTCCCAAAGAGCTTTAGAACAAGGCATAGTTTTCCCTGCTGGCTCTTTGGGCGGGGGACCCATCTCCAGCCGTATGGCCATTTTTGTGCCTGATAGGGCGCCAAGTGGGAAAGGGTGGTGTCGAGGCTGAAGGCAGCAGGAAAGCCCGCAGCCCCCAGGTCTGTGGGGTTACGCAAGCGGTTCCCAAAGAGCTTTAGAACAAGGCATAGTTTTCCCTGCTGGCTCTTTGGGCGGGGGACCCATCTGCAGCCGTATGGCCATTTTTGAGCCTGGAGCAGTGCCAAGTGGGAAAGGGTGGTTTTGAGGGTGAAGGCAGCAGGAAAGCCCGCAGCCCCCAGGTCTGTGGGGCTACGCAAGCGGTTCCCAAAGAGCTTTAGAACAAGGCATAGTTTTCCCTGCTGGCTCTTTGGGCGGGGGACCCATCTCCAGCCGTATGGCCATTTTTGTGCCTGGCGCGGCGCCAAGTGGGAAAGGGTGGTGTCGAGGCTGAAGGCAGCAGGAAAGCCCGCAGCCCCCACGTCTGTGGGGCCAAGCAAGCGGTTCCCAAAGAGCTTTAGAACAAGGCATAGTTTTCCCTGCTGGCTCTTTGGGCCTGGGACCCATCTCCAGCCATAGGCCATTTTTGTGCTTGATAGGGCGCCAAGTGGGAAAGGGTGGCTTTGAGGCTGAAGGCAGCAGGAAAGCCTGCAGCCCCCAGGTCTGTGGGGCTACGCAAGCAGTTCCCAAAGAGCTTTAGAACAAGGCATAGTTTTCCCTGCTGGCTCTTTGTTCGGGGGACCCATCTCCAGCCATAGGCCATTTTTGTGCCTGGCCCGGCGCCCAGTGGGAAAGGGTGGCTTTGAGGCTTGAAGGCAGCAGGAAAGCCCGCAGCCCCCAGGTCTGTGGGGCTACGCAAGCGGTTCCCAAAGAGCTTTAGAACAAGGCATAGTTTTCCCTGCTGGCTCTCTGGGCGGGGGACCCATCTCCAGCCGTATGGCCATTTTTGAGCCTGGCGCGGCGCCAAGTGGGAAAGGGTTGTGTCGAGGCTAAAGGCAGCAGGAAAGCCCGCAGCCCCCAGGTCTGTGGGGCTACGCAAGCGGTTCCCAAAGAGCTTTAGAACAAGGCATAATTTTCCCTGCTGGCTCTTTGGGCGGGGAACCCATCTCCAGCCGTATGGCCATTTTTGTGCCTGGCGCAGCGCCAAGTGGGAAAGGGTGGTTTTGAGGCTGAAGGCAGCAGCAAAGCCTGCAGCCCCCAGGTCTGTGGTGCTACGCAAGCGGTTCCCAAAGAGCTTTAGAACAAGGCATAGTTTTCCCTGCTGGCTCTTTGGGCGGGGGACCCATCTCCAGCCGTATGGCCATTTTTGTGCCTGGCCGGGGGCCAAGTGGGAAAGGGTGGTTTTGAGGCTGAAGGCAGCAGGAAAGCCCGCAGCCCCCAGGTCTGTGCGGCTACGCAAGCGGTTCCCAAAGAGCTTTAGAACAAGGCATAGTTTTCCCTGCTGGCTCTTTGGGCATGGGACCCATCTCCAGCCATAGGCCATTTTTGTGCTTGATAGGGCGCCAAGTGGGAAAGGGTTGCTTTGAGGCTGAAGACAGCAGGAAAGCCCGCAGCCCCCAGGTCTGTGGGGCTACGCAAGAGGTTCCCAAAGAGCTTTAGAAGAAGGCATAGTTTTCCCTGCTGGCTCTCTGGGCGGGGGACCCATCTCCAGCCGTATGGCCATTTTTGAGCCTGGCGCGGCGCCAGGTGGGAAAGGGTGGCTTTGAGGCTGAAGGCAGGAGCAAAGCCTGCAGCCCCCAGGTCTGTGGTGCTACGCAAGCGGTTCCCAAAGAGCTTTAGAACAAGGCATAGTTTTCCCAGCTGGCTCTTTGGGCAGGGGACACATCTCCAGCCATAGGCCATTTTTGTGCCTGGCGCGAAGCCAAGTGGGAAAGGGTGCTGTCGAGGCTGAAGGCAGCAGGAAAGCCCGCAGCCCCAAGGTCTGTGGGGCTACGCAAGCGGTTCCCAAAGAGCTTTAGAACAAGGCATAGTTTTCCCTGCTGGCTCTTTGGGCGGGGGACCCATCTCCAGCCGTATGGCCATTTTTGTGCCTGGCCCGGCGCAAAGTGGGAAAGGGTGGCTTTGAGGCTGAAGGCAGCAGGAAAGCCCGCAGCCCCCAGGTCTGTGCGGCTACGCAAGCGGTTCCCAAAGAGCTTTAGAACAAGGCATAGTTTTCCCTGCTGGCTCTTTGGGCGGGGGACCCATCTCCAGCCGTACGGCCATTTTTGTGCCTGGCGCGGCGCCAAGAGGGAAAGGGTGGTATCGAGGCTGAAGGCAGCAGGAAAGCCCGCAGCCCCCAGGTCTGTGGGGCTACGCAAGCGGTTCCCAAAGAGCGTTAGAACAAGGCATAGTTTTCCCTGCTGGCTCTTTGGGCGGGGGACCCATCTCCAGCCGTATGGCCATTTTTGTGCATGGCGCAGCGCCAAGTGGGAAATGGTGGTATCGAGGCTGAAGGCAGCAGGAAAGCCCGCAGCCCCCAGGTCTGTGGGGCTACGCAAGCGGTTCCCAAAGAGCTTTAGAACAAGGCATAGTTTTCCCTGCTGGCTCTTTGGGCATGGGACCCATCTCCACCCATAGGCCATTTTTGTGCCTGATAGGGCGCCAAGTGGGAAAGGGTGGCTTTGAGGCTGAAGACAGCAGGAAAGCCTGCAGCCCCCAGGTCTGTGGGGCTACGCAAGCGGTTCCCAAAGAGCTTTAGAACAAGGCATAGTTTTCCCTGCTGGCTCTTTGGGCGGGGGACCCATCTCCAGCCGTATGGCCATTTTTGTACCTGATAGGGCGCCAAGTGGGAAAGGGTGGTGTCGAGGCTGAAGGCAGCAGGAAAGCCCGCAGCCCCCAGGTCTGTGGGGCTACGCAAGCGGTTCCCAAAGAGCTTTAGAACAAGGCATAGTTTTCCCTGCTGGCTCTTTGGGCGGGGGACCCATCTCCAGCCGTATGGCCATTTTTGTGCCTGATAGGGCGCCAAGTGGGAAAGGGTGGCTTTGAGGCTGAAGACAGCAGGAAAGCCTGCAGCCCCCAGGTCTGTGGGGCTATGCAAGCGGTTCCCAAAGAGCTTTAGAACAAGGCATAGTTTTCCCTGCTGGCTCTTTGGGCGGGGGACCCATCTCCAGCCGTATGGCCATTTTTGTGCCTGGCGCGGCGCCAAGTGGGAAAGGGTGGTGTCGAGGCTGAAGGCAGCAGGAAAGCCCGCAGTCCCCAGGTCTGTGGGGCTACGCAAGCGGTTCCCAAAGAGCTTTAGAACAAGGCATAGTTTTCCCTGCTGGCTCTCTGGGCGGGGACCCATCTCCAGCCGTATGGCCATTTTTGAGCCTGGCGCGGCGCCAGGTGGGAAAGGGTGGCTTTGAGGCTGAAGGCAGGAGCAAAGCCTGCAGCCCCCAGGTCTGTGGGGCTACGCAAGCGGTTCCCAAAGAGCTTTAGAACAAGGCATAGTTTTCCCTGCTGGCTCTTAGGGCGGGGGACCCATCTCCAGCCGTATGGCCATTTTTGAGCCTGGCGCGGCGCCAAGTGGGAAAGGGTGGTGTCGAGGCTGAAGGCAGCAGGAAAGCCCGCAGCCCCCAGGTCTGTGGGGCTACGCAAGCGGTTCCCAAAGAGCTTTAGAACAAGGCATAGTTTTCCCTGCTCGCTCTTTGGGCGGGGGACCCATCTCCAGCCGTATGGCCATTTTTGTGCCTGGCGAAGCCCCAAGACGGAAAGGGTGGCTTTGAATCTGAAGGCAGCAGGAAAGCCCGCAGCCCCCAGGTCTGTGGGGCTACGCAAGCGGTTCCCAAAGAGCTTTAGAACAAGGCATAGTTTTCCCTGCTGGCTCTTTGGGCGGGGGACCCATCTCCAGCCGTATGGCCATTTTTGTGCCTGGCGCGGCGCCAAGTGGGAAAGGGTGGTGTCGAGGCTGAAGGCAGCAGGAAAGCCCGCAGCCCCCACGTCTGTGGGGCCAAGCAAGCGGTTCCCAAAGAGCTTTAGAACAAGGCATAGTTTTCCCTGCTGGCTCTTTGGGCCTGGGACCCATCTCCAGCCGTATGGCCATTTTTGTGCCTGGCACGGCGCCAAGTGGGAAAGGGTGGCTTTGAGGCTGAAGGCAACAGCAAAGCCCGCAGCCCCCAGGTCTGTGGGGCTACGCAAGCGGTTCCCAAAGAGCTTTAGAACAAGGCATAGTTTTCCCTGCTGGCTCTTTGTTCGGGGGACCCATCTCCAGCCATAGGCCATTTTTGTGCCTGGCCCGGCGCCCAGTGGGAAAGGGTGGCTTTGAGGCTTGAAGGCAGCAGGAAAGCCCGCAGCCCCCAGGTCTGTGGGGCTACGCAAGCGGTTCCCAAAGAGCTTTAGAACAAGGCATAGTTTTCCCTGCTGGCTCTCTGGGCGGGGGACCCATCTCCAGCCGTATGGCCATTTTTGAGCCTGGCGCGGCGCCAAGTGGGAAAGGGTTGTGTCGAGGCTAAAGGCAGCAGGAAAGCCCGCAGCCCCCAGGTCTGTGGGGCTACGCAAGCGGTTCCCAAAGAGCTTTAGAACAAGGCATAATTTTCCCTGCTGGCTCTTTGGGCGGGGGACCCATCTCCAGCCGTATGGCCATTTTTGTGCCTGGCGCAGCGCCAAGTGGGAAAGGGTGGTTTTGAGGCTGAAGGCAGCAGCAAAGCCTGCAGCCCCCAGGTCTGTGGGGCTACGCAAGCGGTTCCCAAAGAGCTTTAGAACAAGGCATAGTTTTCCCTGCTGGCTCTTTGGGCGGGGGACCCATCTCCAGCCGTATGGCCATTTTTGTGCCTGGCCGGGGGCCAAGTGGGAAAGGGTGGTTTTGAGGCTGAAGGCAGCAGGAAAGCCCGCAGCCCCCAGGTCTGTGCGGCTACTCAAGCGGTTCCCAAAGAGCTTTAGAACAAGGCATAGTTTTCCCTGCTGGCTCTTTGGGCATGGGACCCATCTCCAGCCATAGGCCATTTTTGTGCTTGATAGGGCGCCAAGTGGGAAAGGGTTGCTTTGAGGCTGAAGACAGCAGGAAAGCCCGCAGCCCCCAGGTCTGTGGGGCTACGCAAGAGGTTCCCAAAGAGCTTTAGAACAAGGCATAGTTTTCCCTGCTGGCTCTCTGGGCGGGGGACCCATCTCCAGCCGTATGGCCATTTTTGAGCCTGGCGCGGCGCCAGGTGGGAAAGGGTGGCTTTGAGGCTGAAGGCAGGAGCAAAGCCTGCAGCCCCCAGGTCTGTGGTGCTACGCAAGCGGTTCCCAAAGAGCTTTAGAACAAGGCATAGTTTTCCCAGCTGGCTCTTTGGGCATGGGACCCATCTCCAGCCATAGGCCATTTTTGTGCCTGGCGCGAAGCCAAGTGGGAAAGGGTGCTGTCGAGGCTAAAGGCAGCAGGAAAGCCCGCAGCCCCCAGGTCTGTGGGGCTACGCAAGCGGTTCCCAAAGAGCGTTAGAACAAGGCATAGTTTTCCCTGCTGGCTCTTTGGGTGGGGGACCCATCTCCAGCCGTATGGCCATTTTTGTGCATGGCGCAGCGCCAAGTGGGAAATGGTGGTATCGAGGCTGAAGGCAGCAGGAAAGCCCGCAGCCCCCAGGTCTGTGCGGCTACGCAAGCGGTTCCCAAAGAGCTTTAGAACAAGGCATAGTTTTCCCTGCTGGCTCTTTGGGCATGGGACCCATCTCCACCCATAGGCCATTTTTGTGCCTGATAGGGCGCCAAGTGGGAAAGGGTGGCTTTGAGGCTGAAGACAGCAGGAAAGCCTGCAGCCCCCAGGTCTGTGGGGCTACGCAAGCGGTTCCCAAAGAGCTTTAGAACAAGGCATAGTTTTCCCTGCTGGCTCTTTGGGTGGGGGACCCATCTCCAGCCGTATGGCTATTTTTGTGCCTGACGCGGTGCGTAGTGGCATAGGGTGGTTTTGAGGCTGAAGGCAGCAGGAAAGCCCGCAGCCCCCACGTCTGTGGGGCCAAGCAAGCGGTTCCCAAAGAGCTTTAGAACAAGGCATAGTTTTCCCAGCTGGCTCTTTGGGCGGGGGACCCATCTCCAGCCGTATGGCCATTTTTGTGCCTGGCGCGGTGCGTAGTGGGAAAGGGTGGTTTTGAGGCTGAAGGCAGCAGGAAAGCCCGCAGCCCCCAGGTCTGTGGGGCTACGCAAGCGGTTCCCAAAGAGCTTTAGAACAAGGCATAGTTTTCCCTGCTGGCTCTTTGTTCGGGGGACCCATCTCCAGCCGTATGGCCATTTTTGTGCCTGGCGCGGCGCCAAGTGGGTAAGGGTGGTGTCGAGGCTGAAGGCAGCAGCAAAGCCTGCAGCCCCCAGGTCTGTGGGGCCAAGCAAGCGGTTCCCAAAGAGCTTTAGAACAAGGCATAGTTTTCCCTGCTGGCTCTTTGGGCATGGGACCCAGCTCCAGCCGTATGGCCATTTTTGTCCCTGGCCCGGCGCCAAGTGGGAAAGGGTGGCTTTGAGGCTGAAGGCAGCAGGAAAGCCCGCAGCCCCCAGGTCTGTGGGGCTACGCAAGCGGTTCCCAAAGAGCTTTAGAACAAGGCATAGTTTTCCCTGCTGGCTCTTAGGGCATGGGACCCATCTCCAGCCATAGGCCATTTTTGTGCCTGGCGCGGCGCCAAGTGGGAAAGGGTGCTGTCGAGGCTGAAGGCAGCAGGAAAGCCCGCAGCCCCAAGGTCTGTGGGGCTACGCAAGCGGTTCCCAAAGAGCTTTAGAACAAGGCATAGTTTTCCCTGCTGGCTCTTTGGGCGGGGGAACCATCTCCAGCCGTATGGCCATTTTTGTGCCTGGCCCGGCGCAAAGTGGGAAAGGGTGGCTTTGAGGCTGAAGGCAGCAGGAAAGCCCGCAGCCCCCAGGTCTGTGCGGCTACGCAAGCGGTTCCCAAAGAGCTTTAGAACAAGGCATAGTTTTCCCTGCTGGCTCTTTGGGCGGGGGACCCATCTCCAGCCGTACGGCCATTTTTGTGCCTGGCGCGGCGCCAAGAGGGAAAGGGTGGTGTCGAGGCTAAAGGCAGCAGGAAAGCCCGCAGCCCCCAGGTCTGTGGGGCTACGCAAGCGGTTCCCAAAGAGCTTTAGAACAAGGCATAGTTTTCCCTGCTGGCTCTTTGGGCGGGGGACCCATCTCCAGCCGTATGGCCATTTTTGTGCATGGCGCAGCGCCAAGTGGGAAATGGTGGTATCGAGGCTGAAGGCAGCAGGAAAGCCCGCAGCCCCCAGGTCTGTGGGGCTACGCAAGCGGTTCCCAAAGAGCTTTAGAACAAGGCATAGTTTTCCCTGCTGGCTCTTTGGGTGGGGGACCCATCTCCAGCCGTATGGCTATTTTTGTGCCTGACGCGGTGCGTAGTGGCATAGGGTGGTTTTGAGGCTGAAGGCAGCAGGAAAGCCCGCAGCCCCCACGTCTGTGGGGCCAAGCAAGCGGTTCCCAAAGAGCTTTAGAACAAGGCATAGTTTTCCCAGCTGGCTCTTTGGGCGGGGGACCCATCTCCAGCCGTATGGCCATTTTTGTGCCTGGCGCGGTGCGTAGTGGGAAAGGGTGGTTTTGAGGCTGAAGGCAGCAGGAAAGCCCGCAGCCCCCAGGTCTGTGGGGCTACGCAAGCGGTTCCCAAAGAGCTTTAGAACAAGGCATAGTTTTCCCTGCTGGCTCTTTGGGCGGGGGACCCATCTCCAGCCGTATGGCCATTTTTGTGCCTGGCACGGGGCCAAGTGGGAAAGGGTGGCTTTGAGGCTGAAGGCATCAGCAAAGCCCACAGCCCCCAGGTCTGTGGGGCTACGCAAGCGGTTCCCAAAGAGCTTTAGAACAAGGCATAGTTTTCCCTGCTGGCTCTTTGGGCGGGGGACCCATCTCCAGCCGTATGGCCATTTTTGTGCCTGGCGCGGCGCCAAGTGGGAAAGGGTGGCTTTGAGGCTGAAGGCAGCAGCAAAGCCTGCAGCCCCCAGGTCTGTGGGGCTACGCAAGCGGTTCCCAAAGAGCTTTAGAACAAGGCATAGTTTTCCCTGCTGGCTCTCTGGGCGGGGGACCCATCTGCAGCCGTATGGCCATTTTTGAGCCTGGAGCAGTGCCAAGTGGGAAAGGGTGGTTTTGAGGGTGAAGGCAGCAGGAAAGCCCGCAGCCCCCAGGTCTGTGGGGCTACGCAAGCGGTTCCCAAAGAGCTTTAGAACAAGGCATAGTTTTCCCTGCTGGCTCTTTGGGCGGGGGAACCATCTCCAGCCGTATGGCCATTTTTGTGCCTGGCGCGGCGCCAAGTGGGAAAGGGTGGTGTCGAGGCTGAAGGCAGCAGGAAAGCCCGCAGCCCCCACGTCTGTGGGGCCAAGCAAGCGGTTCCCAAAGAGCTTTAGAACAAGGCATAGTTTTCCCTGCTGGCTCTTTGGGCCTGGGACCCATCTCCAGCCATAGGCCTTTTTTGTGCTTGATAGGGCGCCAAGTGGGAAAGGGTGGCTTTGAGGCTGAAGGCAGCAGGAAAGCCTGCAGCCCCCAGGTCTGTGGGGCTACGCAAGCAGTTCCCAAAGAGCTTTAGAACAAGGCATAGTTTTCCCTGCTGGCTCTTTGTTCGGGGGACCCATCTCCAGCCATAGGCCATTTTTGTGCCTGGCCCGGCGCCCAGTGGGAAAGGGTGGCTTTGAGACTTGAAGGCAGCAGGAAAGCCCGCAGCCCCCAGGTCTGTGGGGCTACGCAAGCGGTTCCCAAAGAGCTTTAGAACAAGGCATAGTTTTCCCTGCTGGCTCTTTGGGCGGGGGACCCATCTCCAGCCGTATGGCCATTTTTGAGCCTGGCGCGGCGCCAAGTGGGAAAGGGTTGTGTCGAGGCTAAAGGCAGCAGGAAAGCCCGCAGCCCCCAGGTCTGTGGGGCTACGCAAGCGGTTCCCAAAGAGCTTTAGAACAAGGCATAATTTTCCCTGCTGGCTCTTTGGGCGGGGGACCCATCTCCAGCCGTATGGCCATTTTTGTGCCTGGCGCGGCGCCAAGTGGGAAAGGGTGGCTTTGAGGCTGAAGGCAGCAGCAAAGCCCACAGCCCCCAGGTCTGTGGGGTACGCAAGCGGTTCCCAAAGAGCTTTAGAACAAGGCATAGTTTTCCCTGCTGGCTCTTTGGGCGGGGGACACATCTCCAGCCGTATGGCCATTTTTGTGCCTGATAGGGCGCCAAGTGGGAAAGGGTGGTGTCGAGGCTGAAGGCAGCAGGAAAGCCCGCAGCCCCCAGGTCTGTGGGGCTACGCAAGCGGTTCCCAAAGAGCTTTAGAACAAGGCATAGTTTTCCCTGCTGGCTCTTTGGGCGGGGGACCGATCTCCAGCCATATGGCCATTTTTGTGCCTGATAGGGCGCCAAGTGGGAAAGGGTGGCTTTGAGGCTGAAGACAGCAGGAAAGCCTGCAGCCCCCAGGTCTGTGGGGCTATGCAAGCGGTTCCCAAAGAGCTTTAGAACAAGGCATAGTTTTCCCTGCTGGCTCTTAGGGCGGTGGACCCATCTCCAGCCGTATGGCCATTTTTGTGCCTGGCGCGGCGCCAAGTGGGAAAGGGTGGTGTCGAGGCTGAAGGCAGCAGGAAAGCCCGCAGTCCCCAGGTCTGTGGGGCTACGCAAGCGGTTCCCAAAGAGCTTTAGAACAAGGCATAGTTTTCCCTGCTGGCTCTCTGGGCGGGGACCCATCTCCAGCCGTATGGCCATTTTTGAGCCTGGCGCGGCGCCAGGTGGGAAAGGGTGGCTTTGAGGCTGAAGGCAGGAGCAAAGCCTGCAGCCCCCAGGTCTGTGGGGCTACGCAAGCGGTTCCCAAAGAGCTTTAGAACAAGGCATAGTTTTCCCTGCTGGCTCTTTTGGCAGGGGACCCATCTCCAGCCGTATGGCCATTTTTGTGCCTGGCCCGGCGCCAAGTGGGAAAGGGTGGCTTTGAGGCTGAAGGCAGCAGCAAAGACTGCAGCCCCCAGGTCTGTGGGGCTACGCAAGCGGTTCCCAAAGAGCTTTAGAACAAGGCATAATTTTCCCTGCTGGCTCTCTGGGCGGGGGACCCATCTGCAGCCGTATGGCCATTTTTGAGCCTGGAGCAGTGCCAAGTGGGAAAGGGTGGTTTTGAGGGTGAAGGCAGCAGGAAAGCCCGCAGCCCCCAGGTCTGTGGGGCTACGCAAGCGGTTCCCAAAGAGCTTTAGAACAAGGCATAGTTTTCCCTGCTGGCTCTTTGGGCGGGGGACCCATCTCCAGCCGTATGGCCATTTTTGTGCCTGGCGCGGCGCCAAGTGGGAAAGGGTGGTTTTGAGGCTGAAGGCAGCAGGAAAGCCCGCAGCCCCCACGTCTGTGGGGCCAAGCAAGCGGTTCCCAAAGAGCTTTAGAACAAGGCATAGTTTTCCCTGCTGGCTCTTTGGGCCTGGGACCCATCTCCAGCCATAGGCCATTTTTGTGCTTGATAGGGCGCCAAGTGGGAAAGGGTGGCTTTGAGGCTGAAGGCAGCAGGAAAGCCTGCAGCCCCCAGGTCTGTGGGGCTACGCAAGCAGTTCCCAAAGAGCTTTAGAACAAGGCATAGTTTTCCCTGCTGGCTCTTTGTTCGGGGGACCCATCTCCAGCCATAGGCCATTTTTGTGCCTGGCCCGGCGCCCAGTGGGAAAGGGTGGCTTTGAGGCTTGAAGGCAGCAGGAAAGCCCGCAGCCCCCAGGTCTGTGGGGCTACGCAAGCGGTTCCCAAAGAGCTTTAGAACAAGGCATAGTTTTCCCTGCTGGCTCTCTGGGCGGGGGACCCATCTCCAGCCGTATGGCCATTTTTGAGCCTGGCGCGGCGCCAAGTGGGAAAGGGTTGTGTCGAGGCTAAAGGCAGCAGGAAAGCCCGCAGCCCCCAGGTCTGTGGGGCTACGCAAGCGGTTCCCAAAGAGCTTTAGAACAAGGCATAATTTTCCCTGCTGGCTCTTTGGGCGGGGAACCCATCTCCAGCCGTATGGCCATTTTTGTGCCTGGCGCGGCGCCAAGTGGGAAAGGGTGGCTTTGAGGCTGAAGGCAGCAGCAAAGCCCACAGCCCCCAGGTCTGTGGGGTACGCAAGCGGTTCCCAAAGAGCTTTAGAACAAGGCATAGTTTTCCCTGCTGGCTCTTTGGGCGGGGGACACATCTCCAGCCGTATGGCCATTTTTGTGCCTGATAGGGCGCCAAGTGGGAAAGGGTGGTGTCGAGGCTGAAGGCAGCAGGAAAGCCCGCAGCCCCCAGGTCTGTGGGGCTACGCAAGCGGTTCCCAAAGAGCTTTAGAACAAGGCATAGTTTTCCCTGCTGGCTCTTTGGGCGGGGGACCCATCTCCAGCCATATGGCCATTTTTGTGCCTGATAGGGCGCCAAGTGGGAAAGGGTGGCTTTGAGGCTGAAGACAGCAGGAAAGCCTGCAGCCCCCAGGTCTGTGGGGTATGCAAGCGGTTCCCAAAGAGCTTTAGAACAAGGCATAGTTTTCCCTGCTGGCTCTTAGGGCGGGGGACCCATCTCCAGCCGTATGGCCATTTTTGTGCCTGGCGCGGCGCCAAGTGGGAAAGGGTGGTGTCGAGGCTGAAGGCAGCAGGAAAGCCCGCAGTCCCCAGGTCTGTGGGGCTACGCAAGCGGTTCCCAAAGAGCTTTAGAACAAGGCATAGTTTTCCCTGCTGGCTCTCTGGGCGGGGACCCATCTCCAGCCGTATGGCCATTTTTGAGCCTGGCGCGGCGCCAGGTGGGAAAGGGTGGCTTTGAGGCTGAAGGCAGGAGCAAAGCCTGCAGCCCCCAGGTCTGTGGGGCTACGCAAGCGGTTCCCAAAGAGCTTTAGAACAAGGCATAGTTTTCCCTGCTGGCTCTTTTGGCAGGGGACCCATCTCCAGCCGTATGGCCATTTTTGTGCCTGGCCCGGCGCCAAGTGGGAAAGGGTGGCTTTGAGGCTGAAGGCAGCAGCAAAGACTGCAGCCCCCAGGTCTGTGGGGCTACGCAAGCGGTTCCCAAAGAGCTTTAGAACAAGGCATAATTTTCCCTGCTGGCTCTCTGGGCGGGGGACCCATCTGCAGCCGTATGGCCATTTTTGAGCCTGGAGCAGTGCCAAGTGGGAAAGGGTGGTTTTGAGGGTGAAGGCAGCAGGAAAGCCCGCAGCCCCCACGTCTGTGGGGCCAAGCAAGCGGTTCCCAAAGAGCTTTAGAACAAGGCATAGTTTTCCCTGCTGGCTCTTTGGGCCTGGGACCCATCTCCAGCCATAGGCCATTTTTGTGCTTGATAGGGCGCCAAGTGGGAAAGGGTGGCTTTGAGGCTGAAGGCAGCAGGAAAGCCTGCAGCCCCCAGGTCTGTGGGGCTACGCAAGCAGTTCCCAAAGAGCTTTAGAACAAGGCATAGTTTTCCCTGCTGGCTCTTTGTTCGGGGGACCCATCTCCAGCCATAGGCCATTTTTGTGCCTGGCCCGGCGCCCAGTGGGAAAGGGTGGCTTTGAGGCTTGAAGGCAGCAGGAAAGCCCGCAGCCCCCAGGTCTGTGGGGCTACGCAAGCGGTTCCCAAAGAGCTTTAGAACAAGGCATAGTTTTCCCTGCTGGCTCTCTGGGCGGGGGACCCATCTCCAGCCGTATGGCCATTTTTGAGCCTGGCGCGGCGCCAAGTGGGAAAGGGTTGTGTCGAGGCTAAAGGCAGCAGGAAAGCCCGCAGCCCCCAGGTCTGTGGGGCTACGCAAGCGGTTCCCAAAGAGCTTTAGAACAAGGCATAATTTTCCCTGCTGGCTCTTTGGGCGGGGAACCCATCTCCAGCCGTATGGCCATTTTTGTGCCTGGCGCAGCGCCAAGTGGGAAAGGGTGGTTTTGAGGCTGAAGGCAGCAGCAAAGCCTGCAGCCCCCAGGTCTGTGGGGCTACGCAAGCGGTTCCCAAAGAGCTTTAGAACAAGGCATAGTTTTCCCTGCTGGCTCTTTGGGCGGGGGACCCATCTCCAGCCGTATGGCCATTTTTGTGCCTGGCCGGGGGCCAAGTGAGAAAGGGTGGTTTTGAGGCTGAAGGCAGCAGGAAAGCCCGCAGCCCCCAGGTCTGTGCGGCTACGCAAGCGGTTCCCAAAGAGCTTTAGAACAAGGCATAGTTTTCCCTGCTGGCTCTTTGGGCATGGGACCCATCTCCAGCCATAGGCCATTTTTGTGCTTGATAGGGCGCCAAGTGGGAAAGGGTTGCTTTGAGGCTGAAGACAGCAGGAAAGCCCGCATCCCCCAGGTCTGTGGGGCTACGCAAGAGGTTCCCAAAGAGCTTTAGAACAAGGCATAGTTTTCCCTGCTGGCTCTCTGGGCGGGGGACCCATCTCCAGCCGTATGGCCATTTTTGAGCCTGGCGCGGCGCCAGGTGGGAAAGGGTGGCTTTGAGGCTGAAGGCAGGAGCAAAGCCTGCAGCCCCCAGGTCTGTGGTGCTACGCAAGCGGTTCCCAAAGAGCTTTAGAACAAGGCATAGTTTTCCCAGCTGGCTCTTAGGGCATGGGACCCATCTCCAGCCATAGGCCATTTTTGTGCCTGGCGCGAAGCCAAGTGGGAAAGGGTGCTGTCGAGGCTGAAGGCAGCAGGAAAGCCCGCAGCCCCAAGGTCTGTGGGGCTACGCAAGCGGTTCCCAAAGAGCTTTAGAACAAGGCATAGTTTTCCCTGCTGGCTCTTTGGGCGGGGGACCCATCTCCAGCCGTATGGCCATTTTTGTGCCTGGCCCGGCGCAAAGTGGGAAAGGGTGGCTTTGAGGCTGAAGGCAGCAGGAAAGCCCGCAGCCCCCAGGTCTGTGCGGCTACGCAAGCGGTTCCCAAAGAGCTTTAGAACAAGGCATAGTTTTCCCTGCTGGCTCTTTGGGCGGGGGACCCATCTCCAGCCGTACGGCCATTTTTGTGCCTGGCGCGGCGCCAAGAGGGAAAGGGTGGTATCGAGGCTGAAGGCAGCAGGAAAGCCCGCAGCCCCCAGGTCTGTGGGGCTACGCAAGCGGTTCCCAAAGAGCGTTAGAACAAGGCATAGTTTTCCCTGCTGGCTCTTTGGGCGGGGGACCCATCTCCAGCCGTATGGCCATTTTTGTGCATGGCGCAGCGCCAAGTGGGAAATGGTGGTATCGAGGCTGAAGGCAGCAGGAAAGCCCGCAGCCCCCAGGTCTGTGGGGCTATGCAAGCGGTTCCCAAAGAGCTTTAGAACAAGGCATAGTTTTCCCTGCTGGCTCTTTGGGCATGGGACCCATCTCCACCCATAGGCCATTTTTGTGCCTGATAGGGCGCCAAGTGGGAAAGGGTGGCTTTGAGGCTGAAGACAGCAGGAAAGCCTGCAGCCCCCAGGTCTGTGTGGCTACGCAAGCGGTTCCCAAAGAGCTTTAGAACAAGGCATAGTTTTCCCTGCTCGCTCTTAGGGCATGGGACCCATCTCCAGCCATAGGCCATTTTTGTGCCTGGCGCGGCGCCAAGTGGGAAAGGGTGCTGTCGAGGCTGAAGGCAGCAGGAAAGCCCGCAGCCCCAAGGTCTGTGGGGCTACGCAAGCGGTTCCCAAAGAGCTTTAGAACAAGGCATAGTTTTCCCTGCTGGCTCTTTGGGCGGGGGACCCATCTCCAGCCGTATGGCCATTTTTGTGCCTGGCCCGGCGCAAAGTGGGAAAGGGTGGCTTTGAGGCTGAAGGCAGCAGGAAAGCCCGCAGCCCCCAGGTCTGTGGGGCTACGCAAGCGGTTCCCAAAGAGCTTTAGAACAAGGCATAATTTTCCCTGCTGGCTCTTTGGGCGGGGAACCCATCTCCAGCCGTATGGCCATTTTTGTGCCTGGCGCAGCGCCAAGTGGGAAAGGGTGGTTTTGAGGCTGAAGGCAGCAGCAAAGCCCGCAGCCCCCAGGTCTGTGGGGCTACGCAAGCGGTTCCCAAAGAGCTTTAGAACAAGGCATAGTTTTCCCTGCTGGCTCTTTGGGCGGGGGACCCATCTCCAGCCGTATGGCCATTTTTGTGCCTGGCCGGGGGCCAAGTGAGAAAGGGTGGTTTTGAGGCTGAAGGCAGCAGGAAAGCCCGCAGCCCCCAGGTCTGTGCGGCTACGCAAGCGGTTCCCAAAGAGCTTTAGAACAAGGCATAGTTTTCCCTGCTGGCTCTTTGGGCATGGGACCCATCTCCAGCCATAGGCCATTTTTGTGCTTGATAGGGCGCCAAGTGGGAAAGGGTTGCTTTGAGGCTGAAGACAGCAGGAAAGCCCGCATCCCCCAGGTCTGTGGGGCTACGCAAGAGGTTCCCAAAGAGCTTTAGAACAAGGCATAGTTTTCCCTGCTGGCTCTCTGGGCGGGGGACCCATCTCCAGCCGTATGGCCATTTTTGAGCCTGGCGCGGCGCCAGGTGGGAAAGGGTGGCTTTGAGGCTGAAGGCAGGAGCAAAGCCTGCAGCCCCCAGGTCTGTGGTGCTACGCAAGCGGTTCCCAAAGAGCTTTAGAACAAGGCATAGTTTTCCCAGCTGGCTCTTAGGGCATGGGACCCATCTCCAGCCATAGGCCATTTTTGTGCCTGGCGCGAAGCCAAGTGGGAAAGGGTGCTGTCGAGGCTGAAGGCAGCAGGAAAGCCCGCAGCCCCAAGGTCTGTGGGGCTACGCAAGCGGTTCCCAAAGAGCTTTAGAACAAGGCATAGTTTTCCCTGCTGGCTCTTTGGGCGGGGGACCCATCTCCAGCCGTATGGCCATTTTTGTGCCTGGCCCGGCGCAAAGTGGGAAAGGGTGGCTTTGAGGCTGAAGGCAGCAGGAAAGCCCGCAGCCCCCAGGTCTGTGGGGCTACGCAAGCGGTTCCCAAAGAGCGTTAGAACAAGGCATAGTTTTCCCTGCTGGCTCTTTGGGCGGGGGACCCATCTCCAGCCGTATGGCCATTTTTGTGCATGGCGCAGCGCCAAGTGGGAAATGGTGGTATCGAGGCTGAAGGCAGCAGGAAAGCCCGCAGCCCCCAGGTCTGTGGGGCTATGCAAGCGGTTCCCAAAGAGCTTTAGAACAAGGCATAGTTTTCCCTGCTGGCTCTTTGGGCATGGGACCCATCTCCACCCATAGGCCATTTTTGTGCCTGATAGGGCGCCAAGTGGGAAAGGGTGGCTTTGAGGCTGAAGACAGCAGGAAAGCCTGCAGCCCCCAGGTCTGTGTGGCTACGCAAGCGGTTCCCAAAGAGCTTTAGAACAAGGCATAGTTTTCCCTGCTCGCTCTTAGGGCATGGGACCCATCTCCAGCCATAGGCCATTTTTGTGCCTGGCGCGGCGCCAAGTGGGAAAGGGTGCTGTCGAGGCTGAAGGCAGCAGGAAAGCCCGCAGCCCCAAGGTCTGTGGGGCTACGCAAGCGGTTCCCAAAGAGCTTTAGAACAAGGCATAGTTTTCCCTGCTGGCTCTTTGGGCGGGGGACCCATCTCCAGCCGTATGGCCATTTTTGTGCCTGGCCCGGCGCAAAGTGGGAAAGGGTGGCTTTGAGGCTGAAGGCAGCAGGAAAGCCCGCAGCCCCCAGGTCTGTGCGGCTACGCAAGCGGTTCCCAAAGAGCTTTAGAACAAGGCATAGTTTTCCCTGCTGGCTCTTTGGGCGGGGGACCCATCTCCAGCCGTACGGCCATTTTTGTGCCTGGCGCGGCGCCAAGAGGGAAAGGGTGGTGTCGAGGCTAAAGGCAGCAGGAAAGCCCGCAGCCCCCAGGTCTGTGCGGCTACGCAAGCGGTTCCCAAAGAGCTTTAGAACAAGGCATAGTTTTCCCTGCTGGCTCTTTGGGCGGGGGACCCATCTCCAGCCGTATGGCCATTTTTGTGCATGGCGCAGCGCCAAGTGGGAAATGGTGGTATCGAGGCTGAAGGCAGCAGGAAAGCCTGCAGCCCCCAGGTCTGTGGGGCTACGCAAGCGGTTCCCAAGAGCTTTAGAACAAGGCATAGTTTTCCCTGCTGGCTCTTTGGGTGGGGGACCCATCTCCAGCCGTATGGCTATTTTTGTGCCTGACGCGGTGCGTAGTGGCATAGGGTGGTTTTGAGGCTGAAGGCAGCAGGAAAGCCCGCAGCCCCCACGTCTGTGGGGCCAAGCAAGCGGTTCCCAAAGAGCTTTAGAACAAGGCATAGTTTTCCCAGCTGGCTCTTTGGGCGGGGGACCCATCTCCAGCCGTATGGCCATTTTTGTGCCTGGCGCGGTGCGTAGTGGGAAAGGGTGGTTTTGAGGCTGAAGGCAGCAGGAAAGCCCGCAGCCCCCAGGTCTGTGGGGCTACGCAAGCGGTTCCCAAAGAGCTTTAGAACAAGGCATAGTTTTCCCTGCTGGCTCTTTGGGCGGGGGACCCATCTCCAGCCGTATGGCCATTTTTGTGCCTGGCACGGCGCCAAGTGGGAAAGGGTGGCTTTGAGGCTGAAGGCATCAGCAAAGCCCACAGCCCCCAGGTCTGTGGGGCTACGCAAGCGGTTCCCAAAGAGCTTTAGAACAAGGCATAGTTTTCCCTGCTGGCTCTTTGGGCGGGGGACCCATCTCCAGCCGTATGGCCATTTTTGTGCCTGGCGCGGCGCCAAGTGGGAAAGGGTGGCTTTGAGGCTGAAGGCAGCAGCAAAGCCTGCAGCCCCCAGGTCTGTGGGGCTACGCAAGCGGTTCCCAAAGTGCTTTAGAACAAGGCATAGTTTTCCCTGCTGGCTCTCTGGGCGGGGGACCCATCTGCAGCCGTATGGCCATTTTTGAGCCTGGAGCAGTGCCAAGTGGGAAAGGGTGGTTTTGAGGCTGAAGGCAGCAGGAAAGCCCGCAGCCCCCAGGTCTGTGGGGCTACGCAAGCGGTTCCCAAAGAGCTTTAGAACAAGGCATAGTTTTCCCTGCTGGCTCTTTGGGCGGGGGACCCATCTCCAGCCGTATGGCCATTTTTGTGCCTGGCGCGGCGCCAAGTGGGTAAGGGTGGTGTCGAGGCTGAAGGCAGCAGCAAAGCCTGCAGCCCCCAGGTCTGTGGGGCCAAGCAAGCGGTTCCCAAAGAGCTTTAGAACAAGGCATAGTTTTCCCTGCTGGCTCTTTGGGCATGGGACCCAGCTCCAGCCGTATGGCCATTTTTGTCCCTGGCCCGGCGCCAAGTGGGAAAGGGTGGCTTTGAGGCTGAAGGCAGCAGGAAAGCCCGCAGCCCCCAGGTCTGTGGGGCTACGCAAGCGGTTCCCAAAGAGCTTTAGAACAAGGCATAGTTTTCCCTGCTCGCTCTTAGGGCATGGGACCCATCTCCAGCCATAGGCCATTTTTGTGCCTGGCGCGAAGCCAAGTGGGAAAGGGTGCTGTCGAGGCTGAAGGCAGCAGGAAAGCCCGCAGCCCCAAGGTCTGTGGGGCTACGCAAGCGGTTCCCAAAGAGCTTTAGAACAAGGCATAGTTTTCCCTGCTGGCTCTTTGGGCGGGGGACCCATCTCCAGCCGTATGGCCATTTTTGTGCCTGGCCCGGCGCAAAGTGGGAAAGGGTGGCTTTGAGGCTGAAGGCAGCAGGAAAGCCCGCAGCCCCCACTTGTGTGGGGCTACGCAAGCGGTTCCCAAAGAGCTTTAGAACAAGGCATAGTTTTCCCTGCTGGCTCTTTGGGCGGGGGACCCATCTCCAGCCGTACGGCCATTTTTGTGCCTGGCGCGGCGCCAAGAGGGAAAGGGTGGTGTCGAGGCTAAAGGCAGCAGGAAAGCCCGCAGCCCCCAGGTCTGTGGGGCTACGCAAGCGGTTCCCAAAGAGCTTTAGAACAAGGCATAGTTTTCCCTGCTGGCTCTTTGGGCGGGGGACCCATCTCCAGCCGTATGGCCATTTTTGTGCATGGCGCAGCGCCAAGTGGGAAATGGTGGTATCGAGGCTGAAGGCAGCAGGAAAGCCCGCAGCCCCCAGGTCTGTGGGGCTACGCAAGCGGTTCCCAAAGAGCTTTAGAACAAGGCATAGTTTTCCCTGCTGGCTCTTTGGGTGGGGGACCCATCTCCAGCCGTATGGCTATTTTTGTGCCTGACGCGGTGCGTAGTGGCATAGGGTGGTTTTGAGGCTGAAGACAGCAGGAAAGCCCGCAGCCCCCACGTCTGTGGGGCCAAGCAAGCGGTTCCCAAAGAGCTTTAGAACAAGGCATAGTTTTCCCAGCTGGCTCTTTGGGCGGGGGACCCATCTCCAGCCGTATGGCCATTTTTGTGCCTGGCGCGGTGCGTAGTGGGAAAGGGTGGTTTTGAGGCTGAAGGCAGCAGGAAAGCCCGCAGCCCCCAGGTCTGTGGGGCTACGCAAGCGGTTCCCAAAGAGCTTTAGAACAAGGCATAGTTTTCCCTGCTGGCTCTTTGGGCGGGGGACCCATCTCCAGCCGTATGGCCATTTTTGTGCCTGGCACGGCGCCAAGTGGGAAAGGGTGGCTTTGAGGCTGAAGGCATCAGCAAAGCCCACAGCCCCCAGGTCTGTGGGGCTACGCAAGCGGTTCCCAAAGAGCTTTAGAACAAGGCATAGTTTTCCCTGCTGGCTCTTTGGGCGGGGGACCCATCTCCAGCCGTATGGCCATTTTTGTGCCTGGCGCGGCGCCAAGTGGGAAAGGGTGGCTTTGAGGCTGAAGGCAGCAGCAAAGCCTGCAGCCCCCAGGTCTGTGGGGCTACGCAAGCGGTTCCCAAAGAGCTTTAGAACAAGGCATAGTTTTCCCTGCTGGCTCTCTGGGCGGGGGACCCATCTGCAGCCGTATGGCCATTTTTGAGCCTGGAGCAGTGCCAAGTGGGAAAGGGTGGTTTTGAGGGTGAAGGCAGCAGGAAAGCCCGCAGCCCCCAGGTCTGTGGGGCTACGCAAGCGGTTCCCAAAGAGCTTTAGAACAAGGCATAGTTTTCCCTGCTGGCTCTTTGGGCGGGGGAACCATCTCCAGCCGTATGGCCATTTTTGTGCCTGGCGCGGCGCCAAGTGGGAAAGGGTGGTGTCGAGGCTGAAGGCAGCAGGAAAGCCCGCAGCCCCCACGTCTGTGGGGCCAAGCAAGCGGTTCCCAAAGAGCTTTAGAACAAGGCATAGTTTTCCCTGCTGGCTCTTTGGGCCTGGGACCCATCTCCAGCCATAGGCCTTTTTTGTGCTTGATAGGGCGCCAAGTGGGAAAGGGTGGCTTTGAGGCTGAAGGCAGCAGGAAAGCCTGCAGCCCCCAGGTCTGTGGGGCTACGCAAGCAGTTCCCAAAGAGCTTTAGAACAAGGCATAGTTTTCCCTGCTGGCTCTTTGTTCGGGGGACCCATCTCCAGCCATAGGCCATTTTTGTGCCTGGTCCGGCGCCCAGTGGGAAAGGGTGGCTTTGAGGCTTGAAGGCAGCAGGAAAGCCCGCAGCCCCCAGGTCTGTGGGGCTACGCAAGCGGTTCCCAAAGAGCTTTAGAACAAGGCATAGTTTTCCCTGCTGGCTCTTTGGGCGGGGGACCCATCTCCAGCCGTATGGCCATTTTTGAGCCTGGCGCGGCGCCAAGTGGGAAAGGGTTGTGTCGAGGCTAAAGGCAGCAGGAAAGCCCGCAGCCCCCACGTCTGTGGGGCTACGCAAGCGGTTCCCAAAGAGCTTTAGAACAAGGCATAATTTTCCCTGCTGGCTCTTTGGGCGGGGGACCCATCTCCAGCCGTATGGCCATTTTTGTGCCTGGCGCGGCGCCAAGTGGGAAAGGGTGGCTTTGAGGCTGAAGGCAGCAGCAAAGCCTGCAGCCCCCAGGTCTGTGGGGTACGCAAGCGGTTCCCAAAGAGCTTTAGAACAAGGCATAGTTTTCCCTGCTGGCTCTTTGGGTGGGGGACACATCTCCAGCCGTATGGCCATTTTTGTGCCTGATAGGGCGCCAAGTGGGAAAGGGTGGTGTCGAGGCTGAAGGCAGCAGGAAAGCCCGCAGCCCCCAGGTCTGTGGGGCTACGCAAGCGGTTCCCAAAGAGCTTTAGAACAAGGCATAGTTTTCCCTGCTGGCTCTTAGGGCATGGGACCCATCTCCAGCCATATGGCCATTTTTGTGCCTGATAGGGCGCCAAGTGGGAAAGGGTGGCTTTGAGGCTGAAGACAGCAGGAAAGCCTGCAGCCCCCAGGTCTGTGGGGCTATGCAAGCGGTTCCCAAAGAGCTTTAGAACAAGGCATAGTTTTCCCTGCTGGCTCTTAGGGCGGGGGACCCATCTCCAGCCGTATGGCCATTTTTGTGCCTGGCGCGGCGCCAAGTGGGAAAGGGTGGTGTCGAGGCTGAAGGCAGCAGGAAAGCCCGCAGTCCCCAGGTCTGTGGGGCTACGCAAGCGGTTCCCAAAGAGCTTTAGAACAAGGCATAGTTTTCCCTGCTGGCTCTCTGGGCGGGGACCCATCTCCAACCGTATGGCCATTTTTGAGCCTGGCGCGGCGCCAGGTGGGAAAGGGTGGCTTTCAGGCTGAAGGCAGGAGCAAAGCCTGCAGCCCCCAGGTCTGTGGGGCTACGCAAGCGGTTCCCAAAGAGCTTTAGAACAAGGCATAGTTTTCCCTGCTGGCTCTTTTGGCAGGGGACCCATCTCCAGCCGTATGGCCATTTTTGTCCCTGGCCCGGCGCCAAGTGGGAAAGGGTGGTGTTGAGGCTGAAGGCAGCAGCAAAGACTGCAGCCCCCACGTCTGTGGGGCCAAGCAAGCGGTTCCCAAAGAGCTTTAGAACAAGGCATAGTTTTCCCTGCTGGCTCTTTGGGCGGGGGACCCATCTCCAGCCGTATGGCCATTTTTGTGCCTGGCCCGGCGCCAAGTGGGAAAGGGTGGCTTTGAGGCTGAAGGCAGCAGCAAAGACTGCAGCCCCCAGGTCTGTGGGGCTACGCAAGCGGTTCCCAAAGAGCTTTAGAACAAGGCATAATTTTCCCTGCTGGCTCTCTGGGCGGGGGACCCATCTGCAGCCGTATGGCCATTTTTGAGCCTGGAGCAGTGCCAAGTGGGAAAGGGTGGTTTTGAGGGTGAAGGCAGCAGGAAAGCCCGCAGCCCCCAGGTCTGTGGGGCTACGCAAGCGGTTCCCAAAGAGCTTTAGAACAAGGCATAGTTTTCCCTGCTGGCTCTTTGGGCGGGGGACCCATCTCCAGCCGTATGGCCATTTTTGTGCCTGGCGCGGCGCCAAGTGGGAAAGGGTGGTGTCGAGGCTGAAGGCAGCAGGAAAGCCCGCAGCCCCCACGTCTGTGGGGCCAAGCAAGCGGTTCCCAAAGAGCTTTAGAACAAGGCATAGTTTTCCCTGCTGGCTCTTTGGGCATGGGACCCATCTCCAGCCATAGGCCATTTTTGTGCTTGATAGGGCGCCAAGTGGGAAAGGGTGGCTTTGAGGCTGAAGGCAGCAGGAAAGCCTGCAGCCCCCAGGTCTGTGGGGCTACGCAAGCAGTTCCCAAAGAGCTTTAGAACAAGGCATATTTTTCCCTGCTGGCTCTTTGTTCGGGGGACCCATCTCCAGCCATAGGCCATTTTTGTGCCTGGCCCGGCGCCCAGTGGGAAAGGGTGGCTTTGAGGCTTGAAGGCAGCAGGAAAGCCCGCAGCCCCCAGGTCTGTGGGGCTACGCAAGCGGTTCCCAAAGAGCTTTAGAACAAGGCATAGTTTTCCCTGCTGGCTCTCTGGGCGGGGGACCCATCTCCAGCCGTATGGCCATTTTTGAGCCTGGCGCGGCGCCAAGTGGGAAAGGGTTGTGTCGAGGCTAAAGGCAGCAGGAAAGCCCGCAGCCCCCAGGTCTGTGGGGCTACGCAAGCGGTTCCCAAAGAGCTTTAGAACAAGGCATAATTTTCCCTGCTGGCTCTTTGGGCGGGGAACCCATCTCCAGCCGTATGGCCATTTTTGTGCCTGGCGCAGCGCCAAGTGGGAAAGGGTGGTTTTGAGGCTGAAGGCAGCAGCAAAGCCTGCAGCCCCCAGGTCTGTGGGGCTACGCAAGCGGTTCCCAAAGAGCTTTAGAACAAGGCATAGTTTTCCCTGCTGGCTCTTTGGGCGGGGGACCCATCTCCAGCCGTATGGCCATTTTTGTGCCTGGCGCAGCGCCAAGTGGGAAAGGGTGGTTTTGAGGCTGAAGGCAGCAGGAAAGCCCGCAGCCCCCAGGTCTGTGCGGCTACGCAAGCGGTTCCCAAAGAGCTTTAGAACAAGGCATAGTTTTCCCTGCTGGCTCTTTGGGCATGGGACCCATCTCCAGCCATAGGCCATTTTTGTGCTTGATAGGGCGCCAAGTGGGAAAGGGTTGCTTTGAGGCTGAAGACAGCAGGAAAGCCCGCAGCCCCCAGGTCTGTGGGGCTACGCAAGAGGTTCCCAAAGAGCTTTAGAACAAGGCATAGTTTTCCCTGCTGGCTCTCTGGGCGGGGGACCCATCTCCAGCCGTATGGCCATTTTTGAGCCTGGCGCGGCGCCAGGTGGGAAAGGGTGGCTTTGAGGCTGAAGGCAGGAGCAAAGCCTGCAGCCCCCAGGTCTGTGGTGCTACGCAAGCGGTTCCCAAAGAGCTTTAGAACAAGGCATAGTTTTCCCTGCTGGCTCTTAGGGCATGGGACCCATCTCCAGCCATAGGCCATTTTTGTGCCTGGCGCGAAGCCAAGTGGGAAAGGGTGCTGTCGAGGCTGAAGGCAGCAGGAAAGCCCGCAGCCCCCAGGTCTGTGGGGCTACGCAAGCGGTTCCCAAAGAGCTTTAGAACAAGGCATAGTTTTCCCTGCTGGCTCTTTGGGCGGGGGACCCATCTCCAGCCGTATGGCCATTTTTGTGCCTGGCCCGGCGCAAAGTGGGAAAGGGTGGCTTTGAGGCTGAAGGCAGCAGGAAAGCCCGCAGCCCCCAGGTCTGTGGGGCTACGCAAGCGGTTCCCAAAGAGCTTTAGAACAAGGCATAGTTTTCCCTGCTGGCTCTTTGGGCGGGGGACCCATCTCCAGCCGTACGGCCATTTTTGTGCCTGGCGCGGCGCCAAGAGGGAAAGGGTGGTATCGAGGCTGAAGGCAGCAGGAAAGCCCGCAGCCCCCAGGTCTGTGGGGCTATGCAAGCGGTTCCCAAAGAGCGTTAGAACAAGGCATAGTTTTCCCTGCTGGCTCTTTGGGCGGGGGACCCATCTCCAGCCGTATGGCCATTTTTGTGCATGGCGCAGCGCCAAGTGGGAAATGGTGGTATCGAGGCTGAAGGCAGCAGGAAAGCCCGCAGCCCCCAGGTCTGTGGGGCTACGCAAGCGGTTCCCAAAGAGCTTTAGAACAAGGCATAGTTTTCCCTGCTGGCTCTTTGGGCATGGGACCCATCTCCACCCATAGGCCATTTTTGTGCCTGATAGGGCGCCAAGTGGGAAAGGGTGGCTTTGAGGCTGAAGACAGCAGGAAAGCCTGCAGCCCCCAGGTCTGTGGGGCTACGCAAGCGGTTCCCAAAGAGCTTTAGAACAAGGCATAGTTTTCCCTGCTGGCTCTTTGGGTGGGGGACCCATCTCCAGCCGTATGGCTATTTTTGTGCCTGACGCGGTGCGTAGTGGCATAGGGTGGTTTTGAGGCTGAAGGCAGCAGGAAAGCCCGCAGCCCCCACGTCTGTGGGGCCAAGCAAGCGGTTCCCAAAGAGCTTTAGAACAAGGCATAGTTTTCCCAGCTGGCTCTTTGGGCGGGGGACCCATCTCCAGCCGTATGGCCATTTTTGTGCCTGGCACGGCGCCAAGTGGGAAAGGGTGGTTTTGAGGCTGAAGGCAGCAGGAAAGCCCGCAGCCCCCAGGTCTGTGGGGCTACGCAAGCGGTTCCCAAAGAGCTTTAGAACAAGGCATAGTTTTCCCTGCTGGCTCTTTGGGCGTGGGACCCATCTCCAGCCGTATGGCCATTTTTGTGCCTGGCACGGCGCCAAGTGGGTAAGGGTGGTGTCGAGGCTGAAGGCAGCAGCAAAGCCTGCAGCCCCCAGGTCTGTGGGGCCAAGCAAGCGGTTCCCAAAGAGCTTTAGAACAAGGCATAGTTTTCCCTGCTGGCTCTTTGGGCATGGGACCCATCTCCAGCCGTATGGCCATTTTTGTCCCTGGCCCGGCGCCAAGTGGGAACGGGTGGCTTTGAGGCTGAAGGCAGCAGGAAAGCCCGCAGCCCCCAGGTCTGTGGGGCTACGCAAGCGGTTCCCAAAGAGCTTTAGAACAAGGCATAGTTTTCCCTGCTGGCTCTTTGGGCGGGGGACCCATCTCCAGCCATAGGCCATTTTTGTGCCTGGCGCGAAGCCAAGTGGGAAAGGGTGCTGTCGAGGCTGAAGGCAGCAGGAAAGCCCGCAGCCCCAAGTTCTGTGGGGCTACGCAAGCGGTTCCCAAAGAGCTTTAGAACAAGGCATAGTTTTCCCTGCTGGCTCTTTGGGCGGGGGACCCATCTCCAGCCGTATGGCCATTTTTGTGCCTGGCCCGGCGCAAAGTGGGAAAGGGTGGCTTTGAGGCTGAAGGCAGCAGGAAAGCCCGCAGCCCCCAGGTCTGTGCGGCTACGCAAGCGGTTCCCAAAGAGCTTTAGAACCAGGCATAGTTTTCCCTGCTGGCTCTTTGGGCGGGGGACCCATCTCCAGCCGTACGGCCATTTTTGTGCCTGGCGCGGCGCCAAGAGGGAAAGGGTGGTGTCGAGGCTAAAGGCAGCAGGAAAGCCCGCAGCCCCCACGTCTGTGGGGCCAAGCAAGCGGTTCCCAAAGAGCTTTAGAACAAGGCATAGTTTTCCCTGCTGGCTCTTTGGGCGGGGGACCCATCTCCAGCCGTATGGCCATTTTTGTGCATGGCGCAGCGCCAAGTGGGAAATGGTGGTATCGAGGCTGAAGGCAGCAGGAAAGCCCGCAGCCCCCAGGTCTGTGGGGCTACGCAAGCGGTTCCCAAAGAGCTTTAGAACAAGGCATAGTTTTCCCTGCTGGCTCTTTGGGCATGGGACCCATCTCTACCCATAGGCCATTTTTGTCCCTGATAGGGCGCCAAGTGGAAAGGGTGGCTTTGAGGCTGAAGACAGCAGGAAAGCCTGCAGCCCCCAGGTCTGTGGGGCTACGCAAGCGGTTCCCAAAGAGCTTTAGAACAAGGCATAGTTTTCCCTGCTGGCCCTTTTGGCAGGGGACCCATCTCCAGCCGTATGGCCATTTTTGTCCCTGGCCCGGCGCCAAGTGGGAAAGGGTGGTGTTGAGGCTGAAGGCAGCAGGAAAGCCTGCAGCCCCCAGGTCTGTGGGGCCAAGCAAGCGGTTCCCAAAGAGCTTTAGAACAAGGCATAGTTTTCCCAGCTGGCTCTTTGGGCGGGGGACCCATCTCCAGCCGTATGGCCATTTTTGTGCCTGGCACGGCGCCAAGTGGGAAAGGGTGGTTTTGAGGCTGAAGGCAGCAGCAAAGCCCGCAGCCCCCAGGTCTGTGGGGCTACGCAAGCGGTTCCCAAAGAGCTTTAGAACAAGGCATAGTTTTACCTGCTGGCTCTTTTGGCAGGGGACCCATCTCCAGTCGTATGGCCATTTTTGTGCCTGGCGCGGCGCCACGTGGGAAAGGGTGATTTTTGAGGCTGAAGGCGTCACGAAAGCCTGCCGTCCGAGGGTTTCTTAATGACTTTTCTTAATGATGTCTCCACAGTGTGAAGTTTTGCAGGATTTGAAAAAGTAATAGACACAGTGAAATTGAGTCTATTGGAAACTTCCATACTTTTCCCTCCCTCTAAAATCTCAGGTGTCCTGTAGTATCCACTGCCTGCAACTGCTGTTGCAGGAGCAGACAGATTGGTATCAAATTTAGAAAAAAAGGGACATCATTAAGAGGATTCACTCGCCTTATTTTTCACCGGTGTGGCCAGTAAAGAAACCAAAAAGGCAATGGCTTTTCACAGTAGATTACGGAAAATTAAACGCCAACACTGCACCTCTGACCGCTGCTGTTCCGAATATCGCGGAAATTGTGACAATGATAAAAGGAGCTGCCCATCCTTGCAGGGTTGCCTTAGATTTTAAAGACATATTTTTTTATGATTCTCCTCCTTGAGCAGGACAAAGCGCAGTTTGCATTCACATGGAAAGGAGTGCAATATACCTTTAACCGCTTTCCACAAGGATACAAACATTCCCCCACTATTGCCCATAATGCTTTGGCTAAAGTGCTATCAGAGATTCCTGTTTCACAGGGATGTACAGTATACCAATATATTATTGATGACATCTTAATAGGGGAGAGAACCAAGAAAGTGTACAAGACATGATGGAAAACATCCGAAAAACATTATCAGATTTGGGATTGGAAATTCCCGACTCAAAGTGTCAGGGACCCGCACAGGAAGTTAAATTCCTGGGGGTCTGGTGGATTAAGGGAGCTGCTTCTGTCCCTCAGGATACCCTGAAAAAATAGAACATGGACAGAATCCTTCCAGCACGAAGGAGTTACAGCAAGTCCTGGGAACTTTAAGTTATTAGCGTAAACACATCCCTGGCTTTTCCATCATTGCTCGCCCCCTTTATTGTTTGCTCAAAAAAGGTAAATCCTGGGAGTCGACTGAACAACACACTAATGCACTAGAATTGCTAATAAAAGAGCTAAGGTTATTCCAACAACTTGGCCCCATACATCCAACTGACCCTGTCCATGTAGAATGGGGGCTCAGTGAACATGGTTCCCATTGTAATTTATGCCAGAAGGGACCAGCAGGACCGGAGAGACCATTAGAATTTAGCTCTCACGCCTTTAATGATACTGAGAGCAGCTATTCAGACCTGGAGAAGGGTTTACTGTCCCTGGTGCGAGCATTGCAACGAGCAGAGCAGATAAGGAGAGAACAGAGCGTGATTGTTCGGGGCCCTTTTCGCCTCCCAGATGTGGTCCTTAAAGGGACACCACCACCAGCTGGCATTCCCCAGAAACCCACAGTTCGAAAGTGGTATGCTTATTTAGAAGGCATTAATGATATCATGCCAATCTCTGAAGGTAGTATCAAAGTATCCATGCTCCAGAAGGATAGAGATGGTGCCCTATTGTTCCAATCCCCACCAAACAGACCATCTCCAATCCAAGAAGCACCTCCTCTGAAAGCAGGCAGTGATCTTACAGGAGTGTGGTTTACTGGTGTGTCATCTCACCGTGAGAACAGCAAGTGGAAATACAAGGCCGTAGCACTGGAAGTAGCAACGGGGGAAAGAGCAATTGAAACAGGAGAAGGTAGGGCACAAGTAGGGGAACTCAGAGCCGTCCTACTAGCTGCACAACATGGAGCTACTTACATTTACACTGACTCATATGCTGTTTTTAAAGGAGCCACTGAATGGCTAGGACACTGGGCAGCCAATGATTGGCAGGTGAATAGAGTCCCAATCTGGGAGACAGACAGTTGGAAGCAACTGTTGGAAATAGGAGGACAGAGACCATTGCACATTGCTTGGGTAAAAGGCCACGATCGTTCAAACTCGATCACTGCTCAGTTCAACCAACAGGTAGATAGCCTCACGCGGCTACAACAAATTGACACTGTAGATGATGGTCGGGAATGGTTACATATTAAGCCTGGCCATACAGGCCGTGCTGATCTGTATCAGGAAGGTCTAGCCCGGGGGTGGCCTGTGTCGGTTAAGCTGTGCGAACAAGTAGTAACTGCCTGGTCACAATGTCGCCTACGACTCAGCAAAGATCATCCGAGTAAGGCGCCTCCCTTACACATGCGGGACAAGAAAATGTTGTGGCATTCATGGCAGATTGATTATATTGGGCCCTTGAGATCATCAGGTGGGAAAAGATATGTCCTAGTCGGAGTGGAGATTATCTCCAGCCTCAGTATGGCCACTGGCTTCAAATCAGCTGCTGGGGACAACACAGTGAAAGGCCTAAAAGGGTGGCTCAGCACACTTCCCCTTCCCGAGGAAATCCAAAGTGATAACGGTTCACACTTTACCGCTACAGTGGTACAAGATTGGGCCAAAGAAGAAGGGATTCGATGGGTATTTCATACTCCCTATTATCCTCAGGCTAATGGCATTGTTGAATGCACCAACGGATTGGTTAAGCGTTTTGCAAAAACTCATAAATCATAAGGGAAGGTGAAGAAGGCACCTTGCCCACCGAAATTCGAAAAGTAATATGGGATAACGCAATTGAGTTTGAGAGAAAATTTCAATCCTGGTGGTATCTGGTTAATTTCACCTACGATCCCACTGAGAGCAAAGCCACAGCTTTTGTCTTAACGATACGCAATGCCTCAGTATCCACCATATACCCAATCATCGCACTGGGGTTGAATCATCAAGGAGCTCTACTCTATCCAACACAGCACAGAGGTTGGGCACGACAAAATGAGACTAAATGGCAAACTGCTGATGTTGACGCATGCGTTTCACGAGACCAACAAGGATTCATTTGTGAGAGTAATACTCTCAAAGCACAAGACCTTTGTCTTGACACCAACCAGAATGCTTGTCACTTTGAGACACATCCCGATGAAACCCCAGAGACTGTGCTTGACTATATTGGGAAAGGGTGCGTTAGCATGAGGTCTCCCTGTAGTCTTGTATTATAGACGAGAAAGGCTTGAGACCATGGCCACTCTGGGTCTCTTTGACTACAAACAACAGGGAATAAAAAGGTGAAACTGAATAGCATCAATTCCATCTGCCAATTCGTCATTTTAGAATTTGGGCCTCCAAATAGCCATACATCATAAAAGTAGTATTATTGCCAGGTTCAATGTCAGGATTCCCTGGAGACATTCAAAGGTAGCGTAGGCCAATCCGTCTGTACAGCTCATCCAAGGTTCCTGTAAGACATAAAGGAAAAGAAAATCTGCTCGGTCTTATTCGACCGACGGGGTTAAAAAGAAGGTGCGGTCCACCGGGTGCTGATCCGGTGTATCTTCCCTGAACAATCCTTGGCTTCCCATGCATAGGGATTTTTGGGAGTAGCTAGCACCATTGGCACCGTCCCATTTTGAGGCATTTTCACTAGCACAGGTAGTCCAGGGTGAAATCTTCCGGGGTATTTTCCCGGTTCATTGGCAGCCTTTGGCGAGATAATATTGGCAGGTACACAGAAAGCTTTCATTTTAGGACAGCCGTCTCCACTCCATTTGTTATTTAGTTGATAGATGGCATCATCCAATCGCAAATGCCAACCAGGTTCATGACTTTTTGCAAAACGCTTAACCAATCTATTGGTGCGTTCAACAATGCCATTAGCCTGGGGATAATAGGGAGTATGAAATACCCATCGAATCCCTTCTTCCTTGGCCCAATCTTGTACCACCGAAGCCGTAAAGTGTGAAACGTTATCACTCTGGATTTCGTCGGGAAGGGGAAGTGTGCTGAACCACCCTGTTAGGCCTTTCACTGTGTTGTCCCTCGTAGCTGGTTTGAAACTGCTGGCCATACTGAGGCTGGAGATAATCTCCACTCCTACCAGGACATATCTTTTCCCACCTGATGATCTCAAGGGCCCAATATAATCAAGCTGCCATGAATGCCACAACGCTTTCTTGTCCCGCATGTGTAAGGGAGGCGCCTTACTCGGATGATCTTTGCTGAGTCGTAGGCGACATTGTGAACAGGCAGTTACTATTTGTTCGCACAGCTTAACTGACACAAGCCACCCACCTTCCCGATACAGGTCAGGACGGCCTGTGCGGCCACGTTTAACATGTAACGATTCAAGTAAGCGTTCCCATTCCCGACCATCATCTACAATGTCAATTTGTTGTAGCCGCGTGAGGCCATCTACCTGTTGGTTGAACTGAGCAGTGATCGAGTTTGAACGATCGTGGCCTTTTACTCAAGCAATGTGCAATGGTCTCTGTCCTCCTATTTCCAACAGTTGCTTCCAATTATCTGTCTCCCAAACTGGGACTCTATTCACCTGCCAATCGTTGGCTGCCCAGTGTCCTAGCCATTCAGTGGCTCCTTTAAGAACAGCATATGACTCAGCGTAAAAGGAGGTGGCTCCATGTTGTGCAGCTAGTAGGACAGCTCTGAGTTCCCCTACCCTCCCCTATTTCAATTGCTCTTTCTCCCGTTGTTACTTCCAGTGCTACGGCCTTATATTTGCACTTATTTTTTTAACGGTGAGATGACGCACCAGTAAACCACACTCCTCTAAGATCACTGCTGTCCCTCAAAGGAGGTGCTTCTTGGATCGGAGATGGTCTGTTTGGTGGGGATTGGAACAATAGGGCACCATCTATATCCTTTGGTATCCTTGTGAAGTAGCCTTGGATACTTTAACACTGCCTTCAGAGACTGGCTTGATTTCATTAATGCCTTCTAAATAAGCATACCACTTTCGAACTGTAGGTCTCTGGGCAATGCCAGCTGGTGGTGGTGTCCCTTTAAGGACCACATCTGGGAGGCGAAAAGGTCCCAGGAAAGATCACACTCTGTTCTCTTCTTATCTGCTCTGCTCGTTGCAACGCTCGCACCAGGGACAGTAAACCCTTCTCCAGGTCTGAATAGCTGCATTCAGTATCATTGAAGGAGTGGGAGCAAAATTCTAATGGTCTCTCCGGTCCTGCTGGTCCCTTCTGCCATAAATTACAACGGGAACCATGTTCACTGAGCCCCCATTCTACATGGACAGGGTCAGTTGGATGTATGGGGCCAAGTTGTTGGAATAACCTTAGCTCCTTTATTAGTAATTGCAGAGCATTAGTGTGTTGTTCAGTCCACACCCAGGATTTACCCTTTTTTGGCAAGCTATGAAGGGGGCGAGCAATGATGGAAAAGCCAGGGATGTGTTTACGCCAATAACTTAAAGTTCCCAGGACCTGCTGTAACTCCTTCGTGCTGGAAGGATTCTGTCCATGTTCTATTTTTTCAGGGTATCCTGAGGGACAGAAGCAGCTCCCTTAATCCACCAGACCCCCAGGAATTTAACTTCCTGTGCGGGTCCCTGACACTTTGAGTCGGGTCTACGTGAGGCACCCACTAACACTTCTGCCCTAGTCATTCGCTGCTCTCCCGGCAACCAGAGGTTAATTTTTGCAGTGGGGCATGTTTTTACCACACCATCAATTCCTGTGAAGTTGACTCTGCGTCGGGTGGGATTTATACCTAGAAGTTGTGCTGTTTCGTTAGTGATTGCAGACATTTGGGCTCCGGTATCAATAATAAAATTTACCAATATCTTCCGGGGTCCAACAGGAATGACAATAACAGGTTCGGAGTCTTTATGAGAGCGCCATTGGATTGCTAGTACCTGCCCGACAGGGTTGCTCAGTGCCCTCCCCGGGGATAGGAGTGTTGTGGCTGGGACTCTGTCAAATCAATCAAGTTATGTTCCGGTGCAGAAGGCACAGTTTTCTCACGGCTTGGGGATTCTCTGGTTAGACTTTTCTCCCCAGCCGCATTATTCTTTCTAGGTAGAGATTGGACTAGCGTACGGAGATCTCCCGTAGGGTCACCGTGCAAGAATTGTCGGGGCACCCCTAATTGTAGGGCTTTACGCCACAACTCATTCCGGTCCTTATCTGGCTTAAACCTTCCCTCTGATTTAGGGTTTTGAGTGTGAGTTTGGACTTGGCGAACCTTTCGCGGGTGTTCGGAGGATTTCTCACTAGTTTGGCTGGCCCAGCCCATTCGGCGCCCATATTGATCTATTTCCTGTACATTCCAGGTGGGCATGTAGTGACGACGGCCCCGCCCATGAGCACCCCGAGCATCCCGTATACGATCTTGAGTGCGAACAAGGAACGGTTTCAGGCAACCGGGAAGACCACGGATGAGAGGGGCTAATCGATCCGGGTCGATAGGGGCTGACATTGGGGATTTCCGAAATTCCTCTCTGTCATACATGGCTTGCAGACAAGCTGCTTTCCGTACAGCCGCAAACAGATCAGAGTAGCCTGTAGCTCTAATCTCTAACGGCTCCCCCCTCTCTCGCGGATCCATACCCCCTGCCCAAAAGGCTGCTCGAGCGGTTAGGGAATAATTATGATCCCCAGGCATAGTGGTTAAAAACACTCCTGGTCCCCAAGAGTCTCCTGCTTCTTCCTCACTCAGCATAATTCTGCCCCCCCCTTCAGAAGAAACTCGCCACACGTACTCAACAGCTGACTCTTCTGGTCGCCTCGAATATTTCTCCCTTATTTTTGTTAACTCGGTTGGTGTCCATGGAACGGTACGCACAGTGGTGTGAATTTCATCACCATCATCAACTGCAGTTTCAGTTTTAACCAGAGGACGTAAAGGAAAAACTTGGGATTTCAAAGTAAAAGTCCTTTCCTCCTCATCTTCTTCGTCATCCTCACTATTAGACAAAAAAATCTCCGGTCTGGGTTCCGGAATTTGGATAACACATTAACTTACGAATCTGTTGGACCTGGGTCGAGGGCTGCATTTTATCTAAGAGCCCGGTCACCCTTTCAATAACATTTTAAGTTGGCGATTTTCACTCCCAAGTTGAGCATTCCGGTTTCCTAAACATTCATTCTCACTCACAAGCTTATCGACTTGAGTTCTTAATCTTTCTCCTGTCTCCTTTTGCAAGGCTAATGATGACTTCAGCACCTCATTCTCCGATTTCAGGGTTGCATATTCTACAGCTGAAATCAGATTAGGAGCGGGGGTTTCTCTAGCTTCTTGTTGTGCACAAGATAAACAGGCGCCTAACACAGCACAAATCACACCCTTGCCTTTCCCCGCTCTGAGCTTCTGTGAAACCCGACGCTCTTCAATACGTTCCACCACTTTCTCTTCATCCTTCCAAAATTTTTGGGCCCACTCCTTCCCAGCCTGGGAAGGGGCACAATCATATTTTTGCAGCAGTTTATCCATGGCAATCCTGCCGACTACGCCAAATTCTGTTGCGTGAAACGGGGCCAAGCGGTTTTGGCAGAAGATAAACCCCCTTGCGTTCTAACACTCCTCACCGAGGTGGGAGGCCAGGTGCGGCTGGGTTTCAATTCTGAGTGATGCCCAATTCAGCACTATCAGGCCAATCGCGTTTACTATGTGTTAAACTATTACGATTTGGAGACACTAATAGTGGGCTGCACCTTCAGTCTAGTCGTGCTCCTGAACCAGCACGGCCTCTCTCAAGTTTTGGTCGCGTTCAGTGAGAAAGCGAAACGACTAGCTACTGAAACAGTGCAGTTTATTTAAACAACAGATATACAGGTTCTTTAGGATTGCCGGTGATAAATACACTGTCTGCAAAGCACGTGCAAATAAAGACATTGTTAAATAGACAAACGCGCGACAAAATTATAAACGATACAGCCTGGCTATAAATGTAGGGTAGAGATTCTCTAGAGAAATTTCTAGAGTCCCCGAGAAAGCACTCGGTGTAATCAAAGTCTTACCCAAAGGCGTCCTTATGAGGGGGAAGAAAGGCTCAGCCCGTCGACTGATCCCAGAAAACAGCGGTGGGATTCTTCGCGATGGTGTCTTCCCAGACATTCCCCCTCTCGGGCTATTTTTATATTATTTTTTTAACTTCAAAGTGGAGTTTGAGTGACTTTAGTCATATGTACTTTTATTATGATTAATGTACTCAAGGAGGAGTGTTCACACCTCGGGGGCGGATAGCCTCCGGGATGGAGGTGTGTTTTGGTACATTGTGGTGAGCAAAGTTCGCACAAAAGGACAGCATTTCATCAACATTTGACGAAATGTTGGCTCGGGTGGCGTGTAAGCCGCTTATCAGTTCCGTAGTACCATCTCGTCCCCATATCTGCTATTCGTCACAAGGGAAGGCCACGGAACAAGCACGTTCCGTTCCATCCCTCGTGTAGTTTCGCAAACAACCTTGTACAGGGAATCACAGCTGTTGCATTCTTCGTGTGCCAGCTGCGGCTGTATTCTACCTCAGAAGCCTCTTGATTTTATGACTTTCCTTAATGTGTGAACAATGCTGTATTTTTGTATTCTTGGCCAATTTAGTAATTATTCCACAAGAACACACATTGGTTGCCGATTTATCAACGGGTCTAATCACCACAGGCCAACTGTAATTAAAACCATCTATGTAGACTCTACCAAAGCGGACAAATACAACACTGATTGTTACAAAATTATGGAGCCAAATTCAGATTGCTGGCACAATTTCACTTTCATCAAACCTACAGTAGTGTACTGTATTTGGGGCTACAAGGGCACAGAATTGTTATTTGAATTTATGATTGACTCAAATACACCTGAACTTGCTGAAATGAATCCAGAACCTACACCCCACAAACTCTCAAAGGCTCTCTCTTCTAAGAGAAAAAAAAAAAAAAAACACCTCTCTCTTTTCTAAGCCCTCCATTAGACTAACTCCTTACATTTTCAACATTGGCCCTTACGTTATTAAACACACACAGGTCAACAACAGGTACTGTTTAATCCCACATATTCCCTCAAACGAGCAGAATTGTCAATGCAGATTAAAATCTCTGCGATCAAACCCACCTGCTTACCATTCCTGAGTACATCTTATGCAGAATGGTCAGCATGGTTACGCAAACGAACTCTTGCCACTTCACACGGACGGAAGAGGGATGCGACTGGTATCTTAGGAACAGGCCTGGGAGTCTTGAATAGTATAGATGCTGAGATACTTGCCAACAAACTAGTCACAACCGCTACTGATCTGGACAAATTAAGACGTCCCCTACAGTCCTCTCTATTAGCATTGGGAAACCACCAACGGCTTTTATCGAATATATTGCCTCAATGGGAAGAAACGGGTGAAAAAGACCATCAGCTGATCACAGATGCACTTGGTACAACTCAAACCAATGTTTCCTTGGCTCTTAGTTGTATCCAAGCCCAATTGTGGATGCAATCTATGACAGCCGCAATCATAAGGGAAGGTGAAGAAGGCACCTTGCCCACCGAAATTCGAAAAGTAATATGGGATAACGCAATTGAATTTGAGAAAAAATTTCAGTCCAGGTGGTATCTGGTTAATTTCACCTACGATCCCACTGAGAGCAAAGCCACAGCTTTTGTCTTAACGATACGCAATGCCTCCGTATACACCACATACCCAATCATCGCACTGGGGTTGAATCACCAAGGAGCTCTACTCTATCCAACACAGCACAGAGGTTGGGCACGACAAAATGAGACTAAATGGCAAACTGCTGATGTTGACGCATGCGTTTCACGAGACCAACAAGGATTCATTTGTGAGAGTAATACTCTCAAAGCACAAGACCTTTGTCTTGACACCAACCAGAATGCTTGTCACTTTGAGACACATCCCGATGAAACCCCAGAGACTGTGCTTGACTATATTGGGAAAGGGTGCGTTAGCATGAGGTCTCCCTGTAGTCTTGTATTCAGAGATGACATAGTAATCACTCAAATCTTTGTGTTTGAACTTTACTAACACAAAGTTACGGGATGCGACTTCAATTATTAAGCTCCTGTTACGTCTTTTCAATTGCTACAACCTAATTATACGTTGATTCGAGATTGTTGCCTGCCCCTATCGGAATGAATCTCTCCCTGGTGAAGAAGCTGCTAAAACACAATGAATTGAAGCGACTCTTGAAAGAGGCCCAAGAAAATAGACAGACAACTTTGATTACCGTCCATCATCAGGTTGAAGAAATACACCAAGCGTTGGAAAGAGTGAAGAGAGGCGAAGGACATAGATGGGGAGATCCTCTTTTTGGATGGTCACCGACAGTTACAGGACTTTATAACAAGATGCTTCACTCTGTTGTTGTTTTACTAATACTCACTGTATTGTGCTTTGCTTAGACAATTGTTTTGCATGTTAGACTTTGGATTATGATGAAAAGTTTAAATCGCTTGATCACTCCGCGAGAAGGATTTCCACTTGATATCCCTCACCACAAGAACACATGTGATCTTTCTTATCAGTGTTGAGTACGTCGACCTTGACTGACTGTAGACAAAGTTTTCCCTGCTGGCTCTTTGGGCGGGGGACCCATCTCCAGCCGTATGGCCATTTTTGTGCCTGATAGGGCGCCAAGTGGGAAAGGGTGGTGTCGAGGCTGAAGGCAGCAGGAAAGCCCACAGCCCCCAGGTCTGTGGGGCTACGCAAGCGGTTCCCAAAGAGCTTTAGAACAAGGCATAGTTTTCCCTGCTGGCTCCTTCAGCGGGGAACCCATCTCCAGCCGTATGGCCATTTTTGTGCCTGGCGCGGCGCCAAGTGGGAAAGGGTGGTGTCGAGGCTGAAGGCAGCAGGAAAGCCCGCAGCCCCCAGGTCTGTGGGGCTACGCAAGCGGTTCCCAAAGAGCTTTAGAACAAGGCATAGTTTTCCCTGCTGGCTCTTTGGGCGGGGGACCCATCTCCAGCCATATGGCCATTTTTGTGCCTGGCGCGGCGCCAAGTGGGAAAGGGTGGTGTCGAGTCTGAAGGCAGCAGGAAATCCCGCAGCCCCCAGGTCTGTGGGGCTACGCAAGCGGTTCCCAAAGAGCTTTAGAACAAGGCATAGTTTTCCCTGCTGGCTCTTTGGGCATGGGACCCATCTCCAGCCGTATGGCCATTTTTGAGCCTGGCGCGGCGCCAAGTGGGAAAGGGTGGTGTCGAGGCTGAAGGCAGCAGGAAAGCCCGCAGCCCCCAGGTCTGTGGGGCTACGCAAGCGGTTCTGAAAGAGCTTTAGAACAAGGCATAGTTTTCCCTGCTGGCTCCTTGGGCGGGGGCCCCATCTCCAGCCATAGGCCATTTTTGTGACTGACGCGGTGCCAAGTGGGAAAGTGTGCTGTCGAGGCTGAAGGCAGCAAGAAAGCCTGCAGCCCCCAGGTCTGTGGGGCTACGCAAGCAGTTCCCAAAGAGCTTTAGAACAAGGCATAGTTTACCCTGCTGGCTCTTTGGGCATGGGACCCATCTCCAGCCGTATAGCTATTTTTGTGCCTGGCACGGCGCCAAGTGGGAAAGGGTGTTGTCGAGGCTGAAGGCAGCAGGAAAGCCCGCAGCCCCCAGGTCTGTGGGGCTACGCAAGCGGTTCCCAAAGAGCTTTAGAACAAGGCATAGTTTTCCCTGCTGGCTCTTTGGGCGGGGCACCCATCTCCAGCCGTATGGCCATTTTTGTGCCTGGCGCGGCGCCAAGTGGGAAAGGGTGGTGTCGAGTCTGAAGGCAGCAGGAAATCCCGCAGCCCCCAGGTCTGTGGGGCTACGCAAGCGGTTCCCAAAGAGCTTTAGAACAAGGCATAGTTTTCCCTGCTGGCTCTTTGGGCGGGGCACCAATCTCCAGCCATAGGCCATTTTTGTGCCTGGCGCGGCGCCAAGTGGGAAAGGGTGGTGTCGAGGCTGAAGGCAGCAGGAGAGCCTGCAGCCCCCAGGTCTGTGGGGCTATCCAAGCGGTTCACAAAGAGCTTTAGAACAAGGCATAGTTTTCCCTGCTGGCTCTTTGGGTGGGGGACCCATCTCCAGCCGTATGGCCATTTTTGAGCCTGGCGCGGCGCCAAGTGGGAAAGGGTGGCTTTGAGGCTGAAGGCAGCAGGAAAGCCCGCAGCCCCCAGGTCTGTGGGGCTACGCAAGCGGTTCCCAAAGAGCTTTAGAACAAGGCATAGTTTTCCCTGCTGGCTCCTTGGGCAGGGGACCCATCTCCAGCCATAGGCCATTTTTGTGACTGACGCGGTGCCAAGTGGGAAAGTGTGCTGTCGAGGCTGAAGGCAGCAAGAAAGCCTGCAGCCCCCAGGTCTGGGGGCTACGCAAGCGGTTCTGAAAGAGCTTTAGAACAAGGCATAGTTTTCCCTGCTGGCTCTTTGGGCATGGGACCCATCTCCAGCCGTATAGCTATTTTTGTGCCTGGCGCGGCGCCAAGTGGGAAAGGGTGTTGTCGAGGCTGAAGGCAGCAGGAAAGCCCGCAGCCCCCAGGTCTGTGGGGCTACGCAAGCGGTTCCCAAAGAGCTTTAGAACAAGGCATAGTTTTCCCTGCTGGCTCTTTGGGCATGGGACCCATCTCCATCCATAGGCCATTTTTGTGACTGACGCGGTGCCAAAAGGGAAAGTGTGCTGTCGAGGCTGAAGGCAGCAAGAAAGCCTGCAGCCCCCAGGTCTGTGGGGCCAAGCAAGCGGTTCCCAAAGAGCTTTAGAACAAGGCATAGTTTTCCCTGCTGGCTCCTTGGGCAGGGGACCCATCTCCAGCCGTATGGCCATTTGTGTGTGTGCGAGGCACCTAGTGGGAAAGGGTGTTGTCTAGGCTGAAGGCAGCAGGAAAGCCCACAGGCCCAAGATCTGTTGGGCTACGCATGCGGTTCCCAAAGAGCTTTAGAACAAGGCATAGTTTTCCCTGCTGGCTCTTTGGGCGGGGGACCCATCTCCAGCCGTATGGCCATTTTTGTGCCTGATAGGGCGCCAAGTGGGAAAGGGTGGTTTTGAGGCTGAAGGCAGCAGGAAAGCCCGCAGCCCCCAGGTCTGTTGGGCTACGCAAGTGGTTCCCAAAGAGATTTAGAACAAGGCATAGTTTTCCCTGCTGGCTCTTTGGGCGGGGGACCCATCTCCAGCCGTATGGCCATTTTTGTGCCTGGCGCGGCGCCAAGTGGGAAAGGGTGGTGTCGAGGCTGAAGGCAGCAGGAAAGCCCGCAGCCCCCAGGTCTGTGGGGCTACGCAAGCGGTTCCCAAAGAGCTTTAGAACAAGGCATAGTTTTCCCTGCTGGCTTTTTGGGCATGGGACCCATCTCCACCCATAGGCCATTTTTGTGCCTGATAGGGCGCCAAGTGGGAAAGGGTGGCTTTGAGGCTGAAGACAGCAGGAAAGCCTGCAGCCCCCAGGTCTGTGGGGCTACGCAAGCGGTTCCCAAAGACCTTTAGAACAAGGCATAGTTTTCCCTGCTGGCTCTTTGGGCGGGGGACCCATCTCCAGCCGTATGGCTATTTTTGTGCCTGAAGCGGTGCGTAGTGGCATAGGGTGGTTTTGAGGCTGAAGGCAGCAGGAAAGCCTGCAGCCCCCACGTCTGTGGGGCCAAGCAAGCGGTTCCCAAAGAGCTTTAGAACAAGGCATAGTTTTCCCTGCTGGCTCTTTGGGCGGGGGACCCATCTCCAGCCGTATGGCCATTTTTGTGCCTGGCGCGGCGCCAGGTGGGAAAGGGTGGTGTCGAGGCTGAAGGCAGCAGCAAAGCCTGCAGCCCCCAGGTCTGTGGGGCTACGCAAGCGGTTCCCAAAGAGCTTTAGAAGAAGGCATAGTTTTCCCTGCTGGCTCTTTGGGCATGGGACCCATCTCCAGCCGTATGGACATTTTTGTCCCTGGCCCGGCGCCAAGTGGGAAAGGGTGGCTTTGAGGCTGAAGGCAGCAGGAAAGCCCGCAGCCCCCAGGTCTGTGGGGCTACGCAAGCGGTTCCCAAAGAGCTTTAGAACAAGGCATAGTTTTCCCTGCTCGCTCTTTGGGAGGGGGACCCATCTCCAGCCATATGGCCATTTTTGTGCCTGGCGAAGCCCCAAGTGCGAAAGGGTGGCTTTGAGGCTGAAGGCAGCAGGAAAGCCCGCAGCCCCCAGGTCTGTGGGGCTACGCAAGCGGTTCCCAAAGAGCTTTAGAACAAGGCATAGTTTTCCCTGCTGGCTCTTTGGGCGGGGGGACCCATCTCCAGCCGTATGGCCATTTTTGTGCCTGATAGGGCGCCAAGTGGGAAAGGGTGGTGTCGAGGCTGAAGACAGCAGGAAAGCCCGCAGCCCCCACGTCTGTGGGGCCAAGCAAGCGGTTCCCAAAGAGCTTTAGAACAAGGCATAGTTTTCCCAGCTGGCTCTTTGGGCGTGGGACCCATCTCCAGACGTATGGCCATTTTTGTGCCTGGCGCGGTGCGTAGTGGGAAAGGGTGGTGTCGAGGCTGAAGGCAGCAGCAAAGCCTGCAGCCCCCAGGTCTGTGGGGCCAAGCAAGCGGTTCCCAAAGAGCTTTAGAACAAGGCATAGTTTTCCCTGCTGGCTCTTTGAGCATGGGACCCATCTCCAGCCGTATGGCCATTTTTGTGCCTGGCGCGAAGCCAAGTGGGAAAGGGTGGCTTTGAGGCTGAAGGCAGCAGGAAAGCCCGCAGCCCCCAGGTCTGTGGGGCTACGCAAGCGGTTCCCAAAGAGCTTTAGAACAAGGCATAGTTTTCCCTGCTCGCTCTTTGGGAGGGGGACCCATCTCCAGCCATATGGCCATTTTTGTGCCTGGCGAAGCCCTAAGTGCGAAAGGGTGGCTTTGAGGCTGAAGGCAGCAGGAAAGCCCGCAGCCCCCAGGTCTGTGGGGCTACGCAAGCAGTTCCCAAAGAGCTTTAGAACAAGGCATAGTTTTCCCTGCTGGCTCTTTGGGCGGGGGACCCATCTCCAGCCGTATGGCCATTTTTGTGCCTGATAGGGCGCCAAGTGGGAAAGGGTGGTTTTGAGGCTGAAGGCAGCAGGAAAGCCCGCAGCCCCCACGTGTGTGGGGCTACGCAAGCGGTTCCCAAAGAGCTTTAGAACAAGGCATAGTTTTCCCTGCTGGCTCTTTGGGCGGGGGACCCATCTCCAGCCGTATGGCCATTTTTGTGCCTGATAGGGCGCCAAGTGGGAAAGGGTGGTTTTGAGGCTGAAGGCAGCAGGAAAGCCCGCAGCCCCCAGGCCTGTGGGGCTACGCAAGCGGTTCCCAAAGACCTTTAGAACAAGGCATAGTTTTCCCTGCTGGCTCTTTGGGTGGGGGACCCATCTCCAGCCGTATGGCTATTTTTGTGCCTGACGCGGTGCGTAGTGGCATAGGGTGGTTTTGAGGCTGAAGGCAGCAGGAAAGCCCGCAGCCCCCACGTCTGTGGGGCCAAGCAAGCGGTTCATAAAGAGCTTTAGAACAAGGCATAGTTTTCCCTGCTGGCTCTTTGGGCGGGGGACCCATCTCCAGCCGTATGGCCATTTTTGTGCCTGGCGCGGTGCGTAGTGGGAAAGGGTGGTTTTGAGGCTGAAGGCAGCAGGAAAGCCCGCAGCCCCCAGGTCTGTGGGGCTACGCAAGCGGTTCCCAAAGAGCTTTAGAACAAGGCATAGTTTTCCCTGCTGGCTCTTTGGGCGGGGGACCCATCTCCAGCCGTATGGCCATTTTTGTGCCTGGCGCGGCGCCAAGTGGGTAAGGGTGGTGTCGAGGCTGAAGGCAGCAGCAAAGCCTGCAGCCCCCAGGTCTGTGGGGCCAAGCAAGCGGTTCCCAAAGAGCTTTAGAACAAGGCATAGTTTTCCCTGCTGGCTCTTTGGGCATGGGACCCATCTCCAGCCGTATGGCCATTTTTGTCCCTGGCCCGGCGCCAAGTGGGAAAGGGTGGCTTTGAGGCTGAAGGCAGCAGCAAAGCCCGCAGCCCCCAGGTCTGTGGGGCTACGCAAGCGGTTCCCAAAGAGCTTTAGAACAAGGCATAGTTTTCCCTGCTCGCTCTTTGGGCGGGGGACACATCTCCAGCCATATGGCCATTTTTGTGCCTGGCGAAGCCCCAAGTGCGAAAGGGTGGCTTTGAGGCTGAAGGCAGCAGGAAAGCCCGCAGCCCCCAGGTCTGTGGGGCTACGCAAGCGGTTCCCAAAGAGCTTTAGAACAAGGCATAGTTTTCCCTGCTGGCTCTTTTGGCAGGGGACCCATCTCCAGCCGTATGGCCATTTTTGTGCCTGGCCCGGCGCCAAGTGGGAAAGGGTGGCTTTGAGACTGAAGGCAGCAGGAAAGCCCGCAGCCCCCAGGTGTGTGGGGCTACGCAAGCGGTTCCCAAAGAGCTTTAGAACAAGGCATAGTTTTCCCTGCTGGCTCTCTGGGCGGGGGACCCATCTCCAGCCGTATGGCCATTTTTGAGCCTGGAGCAGTGCCAAGTGGGAAAGGGTGGTGTCGAGGCTGAAGGCAGCAGGAAAGCCCGCAGCCCCCAGGTCTGTGGGGCTACGCAAGCAGTTCCCAAAGAGCTTTAGAACAAGGCATAGTTTTCCCTGCTGGCTCTTTGGGCGGGGGACCCATCTCCAGCCGTATGGCCATTTTTGTGCCTGGCGCGGCGCCAAGTGGGAAAGGGTGGTTTTGAGGCTGAAGGCAGCAGGAAAGCCCGCAGCCCCCAGGTGTGTGGGGCTACGCAAGCGGTTCCCAAAGAGCTTTAGAACAAGGCATAGTTTTCCCTGCTGGCTCTTTGGGCATGGGACCCATCTCCAGCCATAGGCCATTTTTGTGCCTGATGCGGCGCCAAGTGGGAAAGGGTGGCTTTGAGGCTGAAGGCAGCAGGAAAGCCCGCAGCCCCCAGGTCTGTGGGGCTACGCAAGCGGTTCCCAAAGAGCTTTAGAACAAGGCATAGTTTTCCCTGCTGGCTCTTTGGGCGGGGGACCCATCTCCAGCCGTACGGCCATTTTTGTGCCTGGCGCGGCGCCAAGAGGGAAAGGGTGGTGTCGAGGCTAAAGGCAGCAGGAAAGCCCGCAGCCCCCAGGTCTGTGGGGCTACGCAAGCGGTTCCCAAAGAGCTTTAGAACAAGGCATAGTTTTCCCTGCTGGCTCTTTGGGCGGGGGACCCATCTCCAGCCGTATGGCCATTTTTGTGCATGGCGCAGCGCCAAGTGGGAAATGGTGGTATCGAGGCTGAAGGCAGCAGGAAAGCCCGCAGCCCCCAGGTCTGTGGGGCTACGCAAGCGGTTCCCAAAGAGCTTTAGAACAAGGCATAGTTTTCCCTGCTGGCTCTTTGGGCATGGGACCCATCTCCACCCATAGGCCATTTTTGTGCCTGATAGGGCGCCAAGTGGGAAAGGGTGGCTTTGAGGCTGAAGACAGCAGGAAAGCCTGCAGCCCCCAGGTCTGTGGGGCTACGCAAGCGGTTCCCAAAGACCTTTAGAACAAGGCATAGTTTTCCCTGCTGGCTCTTTGGGCGGGGGACCCATCTCCAGCCGTATGGCTATTTTTGTGCCTGGCGCGGTGCGTAGTGGGAAAGGGTGGTGTCGAGGCTGAAGGCAGCAGCAAAGCCTGCAGCCCCCAGGTCTGTGGGGCCAAGCAAGCGGTTCCCAAAGAGCTTTAGAACAAGGCATAGTTTTCCCTGCTGGCTCTTTGGGCATGGGACCCATCTCCAGCCGTATGGCCATTTTTGTCCCTGGCCCGGCGCCAAGTGGGAAAGGGTGGCTTTGAGGCTGAAGGCAGCAGGAAAGCCCGCAGCCCCCAGGTCTGTGGGGCTACGCAAGCGGTTCCCAAAGAGCTTTAGAACAAGGCATAGTTTTCCCTGCTCGCTCTTTGGGAGGGGGACCCATCTCCAGCCATATGGCCATTTTTGTGCCTGGCGAAGCCCCAAGTGCGAAAGGGTGGTGTCGAGGCTGAAGACAGCAGGAAAGCCCGCAGCCCCCAGGTCTGTGGGGCTACACAAGCAGTTCCCAAAGAGCTTTAGAACAAGGCATAGTTTTCCCTGCTGGCTCTTTGGGCGGGGGACCCATCTCCAGCCGTATGGCCATTTTTGTGCCTGATAGGGCGCCAAGTGGGAAAGGGTGGTTTTGAGGCTGAAGGCAGCAGGAAAGCCCGCAGCTCCCACTTGTGTGGGGCTACGCAAGCGGTTCCCAAAGAGCTTTAGAACAAGGCATAGTTTTCCCTGCTGGCTCTTTGGGCGGGGGACCCATCTCCAGTCGTATGGCTATTTTTATGCCTGGCGCGTTGCGTAGTGGGAAAGGGTGGTTTTGAGGCTGAAGGCAGCAGGAAAGCCTGCAGCCCCCAGGTCTGTGGGGCTACACAAGCGGTTCCCAAAGAGCTTTAGAACAAGGCATAGTTTTCCCTGCTGGCTCTTTGGGCGGGGGACTCATCTCCAGCCGTATGGCAATTTTTGTGCCTGGCCCGGCGCAAAGTGGGAAAGGGTGGCTTTGAGGCTGAAGGCAGCAGGAAAGCCCGCAGCCCCCAGGTCTGTGCGGCTACGCAAGCGGTTCCCAAAGAGCTTTAGAACAAGGCATAGTTTTCCCTGCTGGCTCTTTGGGCGGGGGACCCATCTCCAGCCGTACGGCCATTTTTGTGCCTGGCGCGGCGCCAAGAGGGAAAGGGTGGTGTCGAGGCTAAAGGCAGCAGGAAAGCCCGCAGCCCCCAGGTCTGTGGGGCTACGCAAGCGGTTCCCAAAGAGCTTTAGAACAAGGCATAGTTTTCCCTGCTTGTTCTTTGGGCGGGGGACCCATCTCCACCCATAGGCCATTTTTGTGCCTGATAGGGCGCCAAGTGGGAAAGGGTGGCTTTGAGGCTGAAGACAGCAGGAAAGCCTGCAGCCCCCAGGCCTGTGGGGCTACGCAAGCGGTTCCCAAAGACCTTTAGAACAAGGCATAGTTTTCCCTGCTGGCTCTTTGGGTGGGGGACCCATCTCCAGCCGTATGGCTATTTTTGTGCCTGACGCGGTGCGTAGTGGCATAGGGTGGTTTTGAGGCTGAAGGCAGCAGGAAAGCCCGCAGCCCCCAGGTCTGTGGGGCCAAGCAAGCGGTTCATAAAGAGCTTTAGAACAAGGCATAGTTTTCCCTGCTGGCTCTTTGGGCGGGGGACCCATCTCCAGCCGTATGGCCATTTTTGTGCCTGGCGCGGCGCCAAGTGGGAAAGGGTGGTTTTGAGGCTGAAGGCAGCAGGAAAGCCCGCAGCCCCCAGGTCTGTGGGGCTACGCAAGCGGTTCCCAAAGAGCTTTAGAACAAGGCATAGTTTTCCCTGCTGGCTCTTTGGGCATGGGACCCATCTCCAGCCGTATGGCCATTTTTGTCCCTGGCCCGGCGCCAAGTGGGAAAGGGTGGCTTTGAGGCTGAAGGCAGCAGGAAAGCCCGCAGCCCCCAGGTCTGTGGGGCTACGCAAGCGGTTCCCAAAGAGCTTTAGAACAAGGCATAGTTTTCCCTGCTCGCTCTTTGGGCGGGGGACACATCTCCAGCCATATGGCCATTTTTGTGCCTGGCGAAGCCCCAAGTGCGAAAGGGTGGCTTTGAGGCTGAAGGCAGCAGGAAAGCCCGCAGCCCCCACGTGTGTGGGGCTACGCAAGCGGTTCCCAAAGAGCTTTAGAACAAGGCATAGTTTTCCCTGCTGGCTCTTTGGGCGGGGGACCCATCTCCAGCCATAGGCCATTTTTGTGCTTGATAGGGCGCCAAGTGGGAAAGGGTGCTGTCGAGGCTGAAGGCAGCAGGAAAGCCCGCAGCCCCCAGGTCTGTGCGGCTACGCAAGCGGTTCCCAAAGAGCTTTAGAACAAGGCATAGTTTTCCCTGCTGGCTCTCTGGGCGGGGGACCCATCTCCAGCCGTATGGCCATTTTTGTGCCTGGCGCGGCGCCAAGTGGGAAAGGGTGGTGTCGAGGCTGAAGGCAGCAGGAAAGCCCGCAGCCCCCAGGTCTGTGCGGCTACGCAAGCGGTTCCCAAAGAGCTTTAGAACAAGGCATAGTTTTCCCTGCTGGCTCTTTGGGCGGGGGACCCATCTCCACCCATAGGCCATTTTTCTGCCTGGCGCGGCGCCAAGTGGGAAAGGGTGGTGTCGAGGCTGAAGGCAGCAGCAAAGCCCGCAGCCCCCATGTCTGTAGGGCTACGCAAGCGGTTCCCAAAGTGCTTTAGAACAAGGCATAGTTTTCCCTGCTGGCTCTCTGGGCGGGGGACCCATCTCCAGCCATAGGCCATTTTTGTGCCTGGCGCGGCGCCAAGTGGGAAAGGGTGGCTTTGAGGCTGAAGGCAGCAGCAAAGCCTGCAGGCCCCACGTCTGTGGGGCCACGCAAGCGGTTCCCAAAGAGCTTTAGAACAAGGCATAGTTTTCCTTGCTGGGTCTTTGGGCATGGGACCGATCTCCAGCCATAGGCCATTTTTTTACCTGATGGAGTGCCAAGTGGGAAAGGGTGGCTTTGAGGCTGAAGGCAGCAGGAAAGCCTGCAGCCCCCAGGTCTGTGGGGCTACGCAAGCGGTTCCCAAAGAGCTTTAGAACAAGGCATAGTTTTCCTTGCTGGCTCTTTGGGCATGGGCCCCATCTCCAGCCATAGGCCATTTTTGTGCCTGATGCGGCGCCAAGTGGGAAAGGGTGCTGTCGAGGCTGATGGCAGCAGGAAAGCCTGCAGCCCCCAGGTCTGTGGGGCTACGCAAGCGGTTCCCAAAGAGCTTTAGAACAAGGCATAGTTTTCCCTGCTGGCTCTTTGGGCGGGGGACCCATCTCCAGCCATATGGCCATTTTTGTGCCTGGCGCGGCGCCAAGTGGGAAAGGGTGGTGTCGAGCCTGAAGGCAGCAGGAAAGCCCGCAGCCCCCACTTGTGTGGGGCTACGCAAGCGGTTCCCAAAGAGCTTTAGAACAAGGCATAGTTTTCCCTGCTTGTTCTTTGGGCGGGGGACCCATCTCCAGCCGTATGGCCATTTTTGTGCCTGGCGCGGCGCCAAGTGGGAAAGGGTGGTGTCGAGGCTGAAGGCAGCAGGAAAGCCCGCAGCCCCCAGGTCTGTGGGGCTACGCAAGCGGTTCCCAAAGAGCTTTAGAACAAGGCATAGTTTTCCCTGCTGGGTCTTTGGGCATGGGACCCATCTCCAGCCGTATGGCCATTTTTGTGCCTGGCGCGGCGCCAAGTGGGAAAGGGTGGTTTTGAGGCTGAAGGCAGCAGGAAAGCCCGCAGCCCCCAGGTCTTTGGGGCTACGCAAGCGGTTCCCAAAGAGCTTTAGAACAAGGCATAGTTTTCCCTGCTGGCTCTTTGGGCGGGGGACCCATCTCCAGCCGTATGGCCATTTTTGTGCCTGGCACGGCGCCAAGTGGGAAAGGGTGGTGTCGAGGCTGAAGGCAGCAGGAAAGCCCGCAGCCCCCATGTCTGTAGGGCTACGCAAGCGGTTCCCAAAGAGCTTTAGAACAAGGCATAGTTTTCCCTGCTGGCTCTCTGGGCGGGGGACCCATCTCCAGCCATAGACCATTTTTGTGCCTAGCGCGGCGCCAAGTGGGAAAGGGTGGCTTTGAGGCTGAAGGCAGCAGCAAAGCCTGCAGGCCCCACGTCTGTGGGGCCACGCAAGCGGTTCCCAAAGAGCTTTAGAACAAGGCATAGTTTTCCTTGCTGGGTCTTTGGGCATGGGACCGATCTCCAGCCATAGATCATTTTTTTACCTGATGGAGTGCCAAGTGGGAAAGGGTGGCTTTGAGGCTGAAGGCAGCAGGAAAGCCTGCAGCCCCCAGGTCTGTGGGGCTACGCAAGCGGTTCCCAAAGAGCTTTAGAACAAGGCATAGTTTTCCTTGCTGGCTCTTTGGGCATGGGCCCCATCTCCAGCCATAGGCCATTTTTGTGCCTGATGCGGCGCCAAGTGGGAAAGGGTGGCTTTGAGGCTGAAGGCAGCAGGAAAGCCCACAGCCCCCAGGTCTGTGCGGCTACGCAAGCGGTTCCCAAAGAGCTTTAGAACAAGGCATAATTTTCCTTGCTGGCTCTCTGGGCGGGGGACCCATCTCCAGCCGTATGGCCATTTTTGTGCCTAGCGCGACGCCAAGTGGGAAAGGGTGGCTTTGAGGCTGAAGGCAGCAGCAAAGCCTGCAGCCCCCAGGTCTGTGGGGCTACGCAAGCGGTTCCCAAAGAGCTTTAGAACAAGGCATAGTTTTCCCTGCTGGCTCTTTGGGCATGGGACCCATCTCCAGCCATAGGCCATTTTTGTGCCTGGCGCGACACCAAGTGGGAAAGGGTGGCTTTGAGGCTGAAGGCAGCAGGAAAGCCCGCAGCGCCAGGTCTGTGGGGCTACGCAAGCGGTTCCCAAAGAGCTTTAGAACAAGGCATAATTTTCCTTGCTGGCTCTCTGGGCGGGGGACCCATCTCCAGCCGTATGGCCATTTTTGTGCCTGGCGCGGCGCCAAGTGGGAAAGGGTGGTGTCGAGGCTGAAGGCAGCAGGAAAGCCCGCAGCCCCCAGGTCTGTGGGGCTACGCAAGCGGTTCCCAAAGAGCTTTAGAACAAGGCATAGTTTTCCCTGCTGGCTCTTTGGGCGGGGGACCCATCTCCAGCCGTATGGCCATTTTTGTGCCTGGCGCGGTGCGTAGTGGGAAAGGGTGGTTTTGAGGCTGAAGGCAGCAGGAAAGCCTGCAGCCCCCAGGTCTGTGGGGCCAAGCAAGCGGTTCCCAAAGAGCTTTAGAACAAGGCATAGTTTTCCCTGATGGCTCTTTGGGCATGGGACCCATCTCCAGCCATAGGCCATTTTTGTGCCTGATGCGGCGCCAAGTGGGAAAGGGTGGCTTTGAGGCTGAAGGCAGCAGGAAAGCCCACAGCCCCCAGGTCTGTGCGGCTACGCAAGCGGTTCCCAAAGAGCTTTAGAACAAGGCATAATTTTCCTTGCTGGCTCTCTGGGCGGGGGACCCATCTCCAGCCGTATGGCCATTTTTGTGCCTAGCGCGACGCCAAGTGGGAAAGGGTGGCTTTGAGGCTGAAGGCAGCAGCAAAGCCTGCAGCCCCCAGGTCTGTGGGGCTACACAAGCAGTTCCCAAAGAGCTTTAGAACAAGGCATAGTTTTCCCTGCTGGGTCTTTGGGCATGGGACCCATCTCCAGCCATAGGCCATTTTTGTGCCTGGCGCGACACCAAGTGGGAAAGGGTGGCTTTGAGGCTGAAGGCAGCAGGAAAGCCCGCAGCGCCAGGTCTGTGGGGCTACGCAAGCGGTTCCCAAAGAGCTTTAGAACAAGGCATAATTTTCCTTGCTGGCTCTCTGGGCGGGGGACCCATCTCCAGCCGTATGGCCATTTTTGTGCCTGGCGCGGCGCCAAGTGGGAAAGGGTGGTGTCGAGGCTGAAGGCAGCAGGAAAGCCCGCAGCCCCCAGGTCTGTGGGGCTACGCAAGCGGTTCCCAAAGAGCTTTAGAACAAGGCATAGTTTTCCCTGCTGGCTCTTTGGGCGGGGGACCCATCTCCAGCCGTATGGCCATTTTTGTGCCTGATGCGGTGCGTAGTGGGAAAGGGTGGTTTTGAGGCTGAAGGCAGCAGGAAAGCCTGCAGCCCCCAGGTCTGTGGGGCCAAGCAAGCGGTTCCCAAAGAGCTTTAGAACAAGGCATAGTTTTCCCTGATGGCTCTTTGGGCATGGGACCCATCTCCAGCCATAGGCCATTTTTGTGCCTGATAGGGCGCCAAGTGGGAAAGGGTGGCTTTGAGGCTGAAGGCAGCAGGAAAGCCTGCAGCCCCCAGGTCTGTGGGGCTACGCAAGCGGTTCCCAAAGAGCTTTAGAACAAGGCATAGTTTTCCCTGCTGGCTCTTTGGGCGGGGGACCCATCTCCAGCCGTATGGCCATTTTTGTGCCTGGCGCGGCGCCAAGTGGGAAAGGGTGGTTTTGAGGCTGAAGGCAGCAGCAAAGCCTGCAGCCCCCAGGTCTGTGGGGCCAAGCAAGCGGTTCCCAAAGAGCTTTAGAACAAGGCATAGTTTTCCCTGCTGGCTCTTTGGGCATGGGACCCATCTCCAGCCATAGGCCATTTTTGTGCCTGGCGCGGCGCCAAGTGGGAAAGGGTGGCTTTGAGGCTGAAGGCAGCAGCAAAGCCTGCAGGCCCCACGTCTGTGGGGCCACGCAAGCGGTTCCCAAAGAGCTTTAGAACAAGGCATAGTTTTCCTTGCTGGGTCTTTGGGCATGGGACCGATCTCCAGCCATAGGCCATTTTTTTGCCTGATGGAGTGCCAAGTGGGAAAGGGTGGCTTTGAGGCTGAAGGCAGCAGGAAAGCCTGCAGCCCCCAGGTCTGTGGGGCTACGCAAGCGGTTCCCAAAGAGCTTTAGAACAAGGCATAGTTTTCCTTGCTGGCTCTTTGGGCATGGGACCCATCTCCAGCCATAGGCCATTTTTGTGCCTGATGCGGCGCCAAGTGGGAAAGGGTGGCTTTGAGGCTGAAGGCAGCAGGAAAGCCCGCAGCCCCCAGGTCTGTGCGGCTACGCAAGCGGTTCCCAAAGAGATTTAGAACAAGGCATAATTTTCCTTGCTGGCTCTCTGGGCGGGGGACCCATCTCCAGCCGTATGGCCATTTTTGTGCCTAGCGCGACGCCAAGTGGGAAAGGGTGCTTTGAGGCTGAAGGCAGCAGCAAAGCCCGCAGCCCCCAGGTCTGTGGGGCTACGCAAGCGGTTCCCAAAGAGCTTTAGAACAAGGCATAGTTTTCCCTGCTGGCTCTTTTGGCATGGGACCCATCTCCAGCCATAGGCCATTTTGGTGCCTGGCGCTACGCCAAGTGGGAAAGGGTGGCTTTGAGGCTGAAGGCAGCAGGAAAGCCCGCAGCCCCCAGGTCTGTGGGGCTACGCAAGCGGTTCCCAAAGAGCTTTAGAACAAGGCATAATTTTCCTTGCTGGCTCTCTGGGCGGGGGACCCATCTCCAGCCGTATGGCCATTTTTGTGCCTGGCGCGGCGCCAAGTGGGAAAGGGTGGTGTCGAGGCTGAAGGCAGCAGGAAAGCCCGCAGCCCCCAGGTCTGTGGGGCTACACAAGCGGTTCCCAAAGAGCTTTAGAACAAGGCATAGTTTTCCCTGCTGGCTCTTTGGGCGGGGGACCCATCTCCAGCCGTATGGCCATTTTTGTGCCTGGCGCGGCGCCAAGTGGGAAAGGGTGGTTTTGAGGCTGAAGGCAGCAGGAAAGCCTGCAGCCCCCAGGTCTGTGGGGCTACGCAAGCGGTTCCCAAAGAGCTTTAGAAGAAGGCATAGTTTTCCCTGATGGCTCTTTGGACGGGGGACCCATTTCCAGCCGTATGGCCATTTTTGTGCCTGGCGCGGTGCGTAGTGGGAAAGGGTGGTTTTGACGCTGAAGGCAGCAGCAAAGCCCGCAGCCCCCAGGTCTGTGCGGCTACGCAAGCGGTTCCCAAAGAGCTTTAGAACAAGGCATAGTTTTCCCTGCTGGCTCTTTGGGCGGGGGACCCATCTCCAGCCGTATGGCCATTTTTGTGCCTGGCGCGGCGCCAAGTGGGAAAGGGTGGTGTCGAGGCTGAAGGCAGCAGGAAAGCCCGCAGCCCCCAGGTCTGTGGGGCTACGCAAGTGGTTCCCAAAGAGCTTTAGAACAAGGCATAGTTTTCCCTGTTGGCTCTTTTGACAGGGGACACATCTCCAGCCGTATGGCCATTTTTGAGCCTGGCGCGGCGCCAAGTGGGAAAGGGTGGTGTCGAGGCTGAAGGCAGTAGGAAAGCCCGCAGCCCCCAGGTCTGTGGGGCTATGCAAGCGGTTCCCAAAGAGCTTTAGAACAAGGCATAGTTTTCCCTGCTGGCTCTTTGGGCGGGGGACCCATCTCCAGCCATATGGCCATTTTTGTGCCTGGCGCGGCGCCAAGTGGGAAAGGGTGGTTTTGAGGCTGAAGGCAGCAGGAAAGCCGGCAGCCCCCAGGTCTGTGGGGCTACGCAAGCGGTTCCCAAAGAGCTTTAGAACAAGGCATAGTTTTCCCTGCTGGCTCTTTGGGCATGGGACCCATCTCCAGCCATAGGCCATTTTTGTGCCTGGCGCGACGCCAAGTGGGAAAGGGTGTTGTCGAGGCTGAAGGCAGCAGCAAAGCCTGCAGGCCCCACGTCTGTGGGGCCACGCAAGCGGTTCCCAAAGAGCTTTAGAACAAGGCATAGTTTTCCTTGCTGGGTCTTTGGGCATGGGACCGATCTCCAGCCATAGGCCATTTTTTTGCCTGATGGAGTGCCAAGTGTGAAAGGGTGGCTTTGAGGCTGAAGGCAGCAGGAAAGCCTGCAGCCCCCAGGTCTGTGGGGCTACGCAAGCGGTTCCCAAAGAGCTTTAGAACAAGGCATAGTTTTCCTTGCTGGCTCTTTGGGCATGGGACCCATCTCCAGCCATAGGCCATTTTTGTGCCTGATGCGGCGCCAAGTGGGAAAGGGTGGCTTTGAGGCTGAAGGCAGCAGGAAAGCCCGCAGCCCCCAGGTCTGTGCGGCTACGCAAGCGGTTCCCAAAGAGCTTTAGAACAAGGCATAATTTTCCCTGCTGGCTCTCTGGGCGGGGGACCCATCTCCAGCCGTATGGCCATTTTTGTGCCTAGCGCGACGCCAAGTGGGAAAGGGTGGCTTTGAGGCTGAAGGCAGCAGGAAAGCCCGCAGCCCCCAGGTCTGTGGGGCTACGCAAGCGGTTCCCAAAGAGCTTTAGAACAAGGCATAGTTTTCCCTGATGGCTCTTTGGGCATGGGACCCATCTCCAGCCGTATGGCCATTTTTGTGCCTGGCGCGGCGCCAAGTGGGAAAGGGTGGTTTTGAGGCTGAAGGCAGCAGGAAAGCCCGCAGCCCCCAGGTCTTTGGGGCTACGCAAGCGGTTCCCAAAGAGCTTTAGAACAAGGCATAGTTTTCCCTGCTGGCTCTTTGGGCGGGGGACCGATCTCCAGCCATAGATCATTTTTTTACCTGATGGAGTGCCAAGTGGGAAAGGGTGGCTTTGAGGCTGAAGGCAGCAGGAAAGCCTGCAGCCCCCAGGTCTGTGGGGCTACGCAAGCGGTTCCCAAAGAGCTTTAGAACAAGGCATAGTTTTCCCTGCTGGGTCTTTGGGCATGGGACCCATCTCCAGCCATAGGCCATTTTTGTGCCTGGCGCGACACCAAGTGGGAAAGGGTGGCTTTGAGGCTGAAGGCAGCAGGAAAGCCCGCAGCGCCAGGTCTGTGGGGCTACGCAAGCGGTTCCCAAAGAGCTTTAGAACAAGGCATAATTTTCCTTGCTGGCTCTCTGGGCGGGGGACCCATCTCCAGCCGTATGGCCATTTTTGTGCCTGGCGCGGCGCCAAGTGGGAAAGGGTGGTGTCGAGGCTGAAGGCAGCAGGAAAGCCCGCAGCCCCCAGGTCTGTGGGGCTACGCAAGCGGTTCCCAAAGAGCTTTAGAACAAGGCATAGTTTTCCCTGCTGGCTCTTTGGGCGGGGGACCCATCTCCAGCCGTATGGCCATTTTTGTGCCTGGCGCGGTGCGTAGTGGGAAAGGGTGGTTTTGAGGCTGAAGGCAGCAGGAAAGCCTGCAGCCCCCAGGTCTGTGGGGCCAAGCAAGCGGTTCCCAAAGAGCTTTAGAACAAGGCATAGTTTTCCCTGATGGCTCTTTGGGCATGGGACCCATCTCCAGCCATAGGCCATTTTTGTGCCTGATGCGGCGCCAAGTGGGAAAGGGTGGCTTTGAGGCTGAAGGCAGCAGGAAAGCCCACAGCCCCCAGGTCTGTGCGGCTACGCAAGCGGTTCCCAAAGAGCTTTAGAACAAGGCATAATTTTCCTTGCTGGCTCTCTGGGCGGGGGACCCATCTCCAGCCGTATGGCCATTTTTGTGCCTAGCGCGACGCCAAGTGGGAAAGGGTGGCTTTGAGGCTGAAGGCAGCAGCAAAGCCTGCAGCCCCCAGGTCTGTGGGGCTACACAAGCAGTTCCCAAAGAGCTTTAGAACAAGGCATAGTTTTCCCTGCTGGCTCTTTGGGCGGGGGACCCATCTCCACCCATAGGCCATTTTTGTGCCTGGCGCGACACCAAGTGGGAAAGGGTGGCTTTGAGGCTGAAGGCAGCAGGAAAGCCCGCAGCGCCAGGTCTGTGGGGCTACGCAAGCGGTTCCCAAAGAGCTTTAGAACAAGGCATAATTTTCCTTGCTGGCTCTCTGGGCGGGGGACCCATCTCCAGCCGTATGGCCATTTTTGTGCCTGGCGCGGCGCCAAGTGGGAAAGGGTGGTGTCGAGGCTGAAGGCAGCAGGAAAGCCCGCAGCCCCCAGGTCTGTGGGGCTACGCAAGCGGTTCCCAAAGAGCTTTAGAACAAGGCATAGTTTTCCCTGCTGGCTCTTTGGGCGGGGGACCCATCTCCAGCCGTATGGCCATTTTTGTGCCTGATGCGGTGCGTAGTGGGAAAGGGTGGTTTTGAGGCTGAAGGCAGCAGGAAAGCCTGCAGCCCCCAGGTCTGTGGGGCCAAGCAAGCGGTTCCCAAAGAGCTTTAGAACAAGGCATAGTTTTCCCTGATGGCTCTTTGGGCATGGGACCCATCTCCAGCCATAGGCCATTTTTGTGCCTGATAGGGCGCCAAGTGGGAAAGGGTGGCTTTGAGGCTGAAGGCAGCAGGAAAGCCTGCAGCCCCCAGGTCTGTGGGGCTACGCAAGCGGTTCCCAAAGAGCTTTAGAAGAAGGCATAGTTTTCCCTGCTGGCTCTTTGGACGGGGGACCCATTTCCAGCCGTATGGCCATTTTTGTGCCTGGCGCGGTGCGTAGTGGGAAAGGGTGGTGTCGAGCCTGAAGGCAGCAGGAAAGCCCGCAGCCCCCACTTGTGTGGGGCTACGCAAGCGGTTCCCAAAGAGCTTTAGAACAAGGCATAGTTTTCCCTGCTTGTTCTTTGGGCGGGGGACCCATCTCCAGCCGTATGGCCATTTTTGTGCCTGGCGCGGCGCCAAGTGGGAAAGGGTGGTGTCGAGGCTGAAGGCAGCAGGAAAGCCCGCAGCCCCCAGGTCTGTGGGGCTACGCAAGTGGTTCCCAAAGAGCTTTAGAACAAGGCATAGTTTTCCCTGTTGGCTCTTTTGACAGGGGACACATCTCCAGCCGTATGGCCATTTTTGAGCCTGGCGCGGCGCCAAGTGGGAAAGGGTGGTGTCGAGGCTGAAGGCAGTAGGAAAGCCCGCAGCCCCCAGGTCTGTGGGGCTATGCAAGCGGTTCCCAAAGAGCTTTAGAACAAGGCATAGTTTTCCCTGCTGGCTCTTTGGGCGGGGGACCCATCTCCAGCCATATGGCCATTTTTGTGCCTGGCGCGGCGCCAAGTGGGAAAGGGTGGTTTTGAGGCTGAAGGCAGCAGCAAAGCCGGCAGCCCCCAGGTCTGTGGGGCTACGCAAGCGGTTCCCAAAGAGCTTTAGAACAAGGCATAGTTTTCCCTGCTGGCTCTTTGGGCATGGGACCCATCTCCAGCCATAGGCCATTTTTGTGCCTGGCGCGACGCCAAGTGGGAAAGGGTGTTGTCGAGGCTGAAGGCAGCAGCAAAGCCTGCAGGCCCCACGTCTGTGGGGCCACGCAAGCGGTTCCCAAAGAGCTTTAGAACAAGGCATAGTTTTCCTTGCTGGGTCTTTGGGCATGGGACCGATCTCCAGCCATAGGCCATTTTTTTGCCTGATGGAGTGCCAAGTGTGAAAGGGTGGCTTTGAGGCTGAAGGCAGCAGGAAAGCCTGCAGCCCCCAGGTCTGTGGGGCTACGCAAGCGGTTCCCAAAGAGCTTTAGAACAAGGCATAGTTTTCCTTGCTGGCTCTTTGGGCATGGGACCCATCTCCAGCCATAGGCCATTTTTGTGCCTGATGCGGCGCCAAGTGGGAAAGGGTGGCTTTGAGGCTGAAGGCAGCAGGAAAGCCCGCAGCCCCCAGGTCTGTGCGGCTACGCAAGCGGTTCCCAAAGAGCTTTAGAACAAGGCATAATTTTCCCTGCTGGCTCTCTGGGCGGGGGACCCATCTCCAGCCGTATGGCCATTTTTGTGCCTAGCGCGACGCCAAGTGGGAAAGGGTGGCTTTGAGGCTGAAGGCAGCAGGAAAGCCCGCAGCCCCCAGGTCTGTGGGGCTACGCAAGCGGTTCCCAAAGAGCTTTAGAACAAGGCATAGTTTTCCCTGCTGTGTCTTTGGGCATGGGACCCATCTCCAGCCGTATGGCCATTTTTGTGCCTGGCGCGGCGCCAAGTGGGAAAGGGTGGTTTTGAGGCTGAAGGCAGCAGGAAAGCCCGCAGCCCCCAGGTCTTTGGGGCTACGCAAGCGGTTCCCAAAGAGCTTTAGAACAAGGCATAGTTTTCCCTGCTGGCTCTTTGGGCGGGGGACCCATCTCCAGCCGTATGGCCATTTTTGTGCCTGGCACGGCGCCAAGTGGGAAAGGGTGGTGTCGAGGCTGAAGGCAGCAGGAAAGCCCGCAGCCCCCATGTCTGTAGGGCTACGCAAGCGGTTCCCAAAGAGCTTTAGAACAAGGCATAGTTTTCCCTGCTGGCTCTCTGGGCGGGGGACCCATCTCCAGCCATAGACCATTTTTGTGCCTAGCGCGGCGCCAAGTGGGAAAGGGTGGCTTTGAGGCTGAAGGCAGCAGCAAAGCCTGCAGGCCCCACGTCTGTGGGGCCACGCAAGCGGTTCCCAAAGAGCTTTAGAACAAGGCATAGTTTTCCTTGCTGGGTCTTTGGGCATGGGACCGATCTCCAGCCATAGATCATTTTTTTACCTGATGGAGTGCCAAGTGGGAAAGGGTGGCTTTGAGGCTGAAGGCAGCAGGAAAGCCTGCAGCCCCCAGGTCTGTGGGGCTACGCAAGCGGTTCCCAAAGAGCTTTAGAACAAGGCATAGTTTTCCTTGCTGGCTCTTTGGGCATGGGCCCCATCTCCAGCCATAGGCCATTTTTGTGCCTGATGCGGCGCCAAGTGGGAAAGGGTGGCTTTGAGGCTGAAGGCAGCAGGAAAGCCCACAGCCCCCAGGTCTGTGCGGCTACGCAAGCGGTTCCCAAAGAGCTTTAGAACAAGGCATAATTTTCCTTGCTGGCTCTCTGGGCGGGGGACCCATCTCCAGCCGTATGGCCATTTTTGTGCCTAGCGCGACGCCAAGTGGGAAAGGGTGGCTTTGAGGCTGAAGGCAGCAGCAAAGCCTGCAGCCCCCAGGTCTGTGGGGCTACGCAAGCGGTTCCCAAAGAGCTTTAGAACAAGGCATAGTTTTCCCTGCTGGGTCTTTGGGCATGGGACCCATCTCCAGCCATAGGCCATTTTTGTGCCTGGCGCGACACCAAGTGGGAAAGGGTGGCTTTGAGGCTGAAGGCAGCAGGAAAGCCCGCAGCGCCAGGTCTGTGGGGCTACGCAAGCGGTTCCCAAAGAGCTTTAGAACAAGGCATAATTTTCCTTGCTGGCTCTCTGGGCGGGGGACCCATCTCCAGCCGTATGGCCATTTTTGTGCCTGGCGCGGCGCCAAGTGGGAAAGGGTGGTGTCGAGGCTGAAGGCAGCAGGAAAGCCCGCAGCCCCCAGGTCTGTGGGGCTACGCAAGCGGTTCCCAAAGAGCTTTAGAACAAGGCATAGTTTTCCCTGCTGGCTCTTTGGGCGGGGGACCCATCTCCAGCCGTATGGCCATTTTTGTGCCTGGCGCGGTGCGTAGTGGGAAAGGGTGGTTTTGAGGCTGAAGGCAGCAGGAAAGCCTGCAGCCCCCAGGTCTGTGGGGCCAAGCAAGCGGTTCCCAAAGAGCTTTAGAACAAGGCATAGTTTTCCCTGATGGCTCTTTGGGCATGGGACCCATCTCCAGCCATAGGCCATTTTTGTGCCTGATGCGGCGCCAAGTGGGAAAGGGTGGCTTTGAGGCTGAAGGCAGCAGGAAAGCCCACAGCCCCCAGGTCTGTGCGGCTACGCAAGCGGTTCCCAAAGAGCTTTAGAACAAGGCATAATTTTCCTTGCTGGCTCTCTGGGCGGGGGACCCATCTCCAGCCGTATGGCCATTTTTGTGCCTAGCGCGACGCCAAGTGGGAAAGGGTGGCTTTGAGGCTGAAGGCAGCAGCAAAGCCTGCAGCCCCCAGGTCTGTGGGGCTACACAAGCAGTTCCCAAAGAGCTTTAGAACAAGGCATAGTTTTCCCTGCTGGGTCTTTGGGCATGGGACCCATCTCCAGCCATAGGCCATTTTTGTGCCTGGCGCGACACCAAGTGGGAAAGGGTGGCTTTGAGGCTGAAGGCAGCAGGAAAGCCCGCAGCGCCAGGTCTGTGGGGCTACGCAAGTGGTTCCCAAAGAGCTTTAGAACAAGGCATAATTTTCCTTGCTGGCTCTCTGGGCGGGGGACCCATCTCCAGCCGTATGGCCATTTTTGTGCCTGGCGCGGCGCCAAGTGGGAAAGGGTGGTGTCGAGGCTGAAGGCAGCAGGAAAGCCCGCAGCCCCCAGGTCTGTGGGGCTACGCAAGCGGTTCCCAAAGAGCTTTAGAACAAGGCATAGTTTTCCCTGCTGGCTCTTTGGGCGGGGGACCCATCTCCAGCCGTATGGCCATTTTTGTGCCTGATGCGGTGCGTAGTGGGAAAGGGTGGCTTTGAGGCTGAAGGCAGCAGGAAAGCCTGCAGCCCCCAGGTCTGTGGGGCCAAGCAAGCGGTTCCCAAAGAGCTTTAGAACAAGGCATAGTTTTCCCTGATGGCTCTTTGGGCATGGGACCCATCTCCAGCCATAGGCCATTTTTGTGCCTGATAGGGCGCCAAGTGGGAAAGGGTGGCTTTGAGGCTGAAGGCAGCAGGAAAGCCTGCAGCCCCCAGGTCTGTGGGGCTACGCAAGCGGTTCCCAAAGAGCTTTAGAAGAAGGCATAGTTTTCCCTGCTGGCTCTTTGGACGGGGGACCCATTTCCAGCCGTATGGCCATTTTTGTGCCTGGCGCGGTGCGTAGTGGTAAAGGGTGGTTTTGACGCTGAAGGCAGCAGGAAAGCCCGCAGCCCCCAGGTCTGTGCGGCTACGCAAGCGGTTCCCAAAGAGCTTTAGAACAAGGCATAGTTTTCCCTGCTGGCTCTTTGGGCGGGGGACCCATCTCCAGCCGTATGGCCATTTTTGTGCCTGGCGCGGCGCCAAGTGGGAAAGGGTGGTTTTGAGGCTGAAGGCAGCAGCAAAGCCTGCAGCCCCCAGGTCTGTGGGGCCAAGCAAGCGGTTCCCAAAGAGCTTTAGAACAAGGCATAGTTTTCCCTGCTGGCTCTTTGGGCATGGGACCCATCTCCAGCCATAGGCCATTTTTGTGCCTGGCGCGGCGCCAAGTGGGAAAGGGTGGCTTTGAGGCTGAAGGCAGCAGCAAAGCCTGCAGGCCCCACGTCTGTGGGGCCACGCAAGCGGTTCCCAAAGAGCTTTAGAACAAGGCATAGTTTTCCTTGCTGGGTCTTTGGGCATGGGACCGATCTCCAGCCATAGGCCATTTTTTTGCCTGATGGAGTGCCAAGTGTGAAAGGGTGGCTTTGAGGCTGAAGGCAGCAGGAAAGCCTGCAGCCCCCAGGTCTGTGGGGCTACGCAAGCGGTTCCCAAAGAGCTTTAGAACAAGGCATAGTTTTCCTTGCTGGCTCTTTGGGCATGGGACCCATCTCCAGCCATAGGCCATTTTTGTGCCTGATGCGGCGCCAAGTGGGAAAGGGTGGCTTTGAGGCTGAAGGCAGCAGGAAAGCCCGCAGCCCCCAGGTCTGTGCGGCTACGCAAGCGGTTCCCAAAGAGCTTTAGAACAAGGCATAATTTTCCCTGCTGGCTCTCTGGGCGGGGGACCCATCTCCAGCCGTATGGCCATTTTTGTGCCTAGCGCGACGCCAAGTGGGAAAGGGTGGCTTTGAGGCTGAAGGCAGCAGGAAAGCCCGCAGCCCCCAGGTCTGTGGGGCTACGCAAGCGGTTCCCAAAGAGCTTTAGAACAAGGCATAGTTTTCCTTGCTGGCTCTCTGGGCGGGGGACCCATCTCCAGCCGTATGGCCATTTTTGTGCCTGGCGCGGCGCCAAGTGGGAAAGGGTGGTGTCGAGGCTGAAGGCAGCAGGAAAGCCCGCAGCCCCCAGGTCTGTGGGGCTACGCAAGCGGTTCCCAAAGAGCTTTAGAACAAGGCATAGTTTTCCCTGCTGGCTCTTTGGGCGGGGGACCCATCTCCAGCCGTATGGCCATTTTTGTGCCTGATGCGGTGCGTAGTGGGAAAGGGTGGTTTTGAGGCTGAAGGCAGCAGGAAAGCCTGCAGCCCCCAGGTCTGTGGGGCCAAGCAAGCGGTTCCCAAAGAGCTTTAGAACAAGGCATAGTTTTCCCTGATGGCTCTTTGGGCATGGGACCCATCTCCAGCCATAGGCCATTTTTGTGCCTGATAGGGCGCCAAGTGGGAAAGGGTGGCTTTGAGGCTGAAGGCAGCAGGAAAGCCTGCAGCCCCCAGGTCTGTGGGGCTACGCAAGCGGTTCCCAAAGAGCTTTAGAAGAAGGCATAGTTTTCCCTGCTGGCTCTTTGGACGGGGGACCCATTTCCAGCCGTATGGCCATTTTTGTGCCTGGCGCGGTGCGTAGTGGGAAAGGGTGGTGTCGAGCCTGAAGGCAGCAGGAAAGCCCGCAGCCCCCACTTGTGTGGGGCTACGCAAGCGGTTCCCAAAGAGCTTTAGAACAAGGCATAGTTTTCCCTGCTTGTTCTTTGGGCGGGGGACCCATCTCCAGCCGTATGGCCATTTTTGTGCCTGGCGCGGCGCCAAGTGGGAAAGGGTGGTGTCGAGGCTGAAGGCAGCAGGAAAGCCCGCAGCCCCCAGGTCTGTGGGGCTACGCAAGTGGTTCCCAAAGAGCTTTAGAACAAGGCATAGTTTTCCCTGTTGGCTCTTTTGACAGGGGACACATCTCCAGCCGTATGGCCATTTTTGAGCCTGGCGCGGCGCCAAGTGGGAAAGGGTGGTGTCGAGGCTGAAGGCAGTAGGAAAGCCCGCAGCCCCCAGGTCTGTGGGGCTATGCAAGCGGTTCCCAAAGAGCTTTAGAACAAGGCATAGTTTTCCCTGCTGGCTCTTTGGGCGGGGGACCCATCTCCAGCCATATGGCCATTTTTGTGCCTGGCGCGGCGCCAAGTGGGAAAGGGTGGTTTTGAGGCTGAAGGCAGCAGCAAAGCCGGCAGCCCCCAGGTCTGTGGGGCTACGCAAGCGGTTCCCAAAGAGCTTTAGAACAAGGCATAGTTTTCCCTGCTGGCTCTTTGGGCATGGGACCCATCTCCAGCCATAGGCCATTTTTGTGCCTGGCGCGACGCCAAGTGGGAAAGGGTGTTGTCGAGGCTGAAGGCAGCAGCAAAGCCTGCAGGCCCCACGTCTGTGGGGCCACGCAAGCGGTTCCCAAAGAGCTTTAGAACAAGGCATAGTTTTCCTTGCTGGGTCTTTGGGCATGGGACCGATCTCCAGCCATAGGCCATTTTTTTGCCTGATGGAGTGCCAAGTGTGAAAGGGTGGCTTTGAGGCTGAAGGCAGCAGGAAAGCCTGCAGCCCCCAGGTCTGTGGGGCTACGCAAGCGGTTCCCAAAGAGCTTTAGAACAAGGCATAGTTTTCCTTGCTGGCTCTTTGGGCATGGGACCCATCTCCAGCCATAGGCCATTTTTGTGCCTGATGCGGCGCCAAGTGGGAAAGGGTGGCTTTGAGGCTGAAGGCAGCAGGAAAGCCCGCAGCCCCCAGGTCTGTGCGGCTACGCAAGCGGTTCCCAAAGAGCTTTAGAACAAGGCATAATTTTCCCTGCTGGCTCTCTGGGCGGGGGACCCATCTCCAGCCGTATGGCCATTTTTGTGCCTAGCGCGACGCCAAGTGGGAAAGGGTGGCTTTGAGGCTGAAGGCAGCAGGAAAGCCCGCAGCCCCCAGGTCTGTGGGGCTACGCAAGCGGTTCCCAAAGAGCTTTAGAACAAGGCATAGTTTTCCCTGCTGTGTCTTTGGGCATGGGACCCATCTCCAGCCGTATGGCCATTTTTGTGCCTGGCGCGGCGCCAAGTGGGAAAGGGTGGTTTTGAGGCTGAAGGCAGCAGGAAAGCCCGCAGCCCCCAGGTCTTTGGGGCTACGCAAGCGGTTCCCAAAGAGCTTTAGAACAAGGCATAGTTTTCCCTGCTGGCTCTTTGGGCGGGGGACCCATCTCCAGCCGTATGGCCATTTTTGTGCCTGGCACGGCGCCAAGTGGGAAAGGGTGGTGTCGAGGCTGAAGGCAGCAGGAAAGCCCGCAGCCCCCATGTCTGTAGGGCTACGCAAGCGGTTCCCAAAGAGCTTTAGAACAAGGCATAGTTTTCCCTGCTGGCTCTCTGGGCGGGGGACCCATCTCCAGCCATAGACCATTTTTGTGCCTAGCGCGGCGCCAAGTGGGAAAGGGTGGCTTTGAGGCTGAAGGCAGCAGCAAAGCCTGCAGGCCCCACGTCTGTGGGGCCACGCAAGCGGTTCCCAAAGAGCTTTAGAACAAGGCATAGTTTTCCTTGCTGGGTCTTTGGGCATGGGACCGATCTCCAGCCATAGATCATTTTTTTACCTGATGGAGTGCCAAGTGGGAAAGGGTGGCTTTGAGGCTGAAGGCAGCAGGAAAGCCTGCAGCCCCCAGGTCTGTGGGGCTACGCAAGCGGTTCCCAAAGAGCTTTAGAACAAGGCATAGTTTTCCTTGCTGGCTCTTTGGGCATGGGCCCCATCTCCAGCCATAGGCCATTTTTGTGCCTGATGCGGCGCCAAGTGGGAAAGGGTGGCTTTGAGGCTGAAGGCAGCAGGAAAGCCCACAGCCCCCAGGTCTGTGCGGCTACGCAAGCGGTTCCCAAAGAGCTTTAGAACAAGGCATAATTTTCCTTGCTGGCTCTCTGGGCGGGGGACCCATCTCCAGCCGTATGGCCATTTTTGTGCCTAGCGCGACGCCAAGTGGGAAAGGGTGGCTTTGAGGCTGAAGGCAGCAGCAAAGCCTGCAGCCCCCAGGTCTGTGGGGCTACGCAAGCGGTTCCCAAAGAGCTTTAGAACAAGGCATAGTTTTCCCTGCTGGGTCTTTGGGCATGGGACCCATCTCCAGCCATAGGCCATTTTTGTGCCTGGCGCGACACCAAGTGGGAAAGGGTGGCTTTGAGGCTGAAGGCAGCAGGAAAGCCCGCAGCGCCAGGTCTGTGGGGCTACGCAAGCGGTTCCCAAAGAGCTTTAGAACAAGGCATAATTTTCCTTGCTGGCTCTCTGGGCGGGGGACCCATCTCCAGCCGTATGGCCATTTTTGTGCCTGGCGCGGCGCCAAGTGGGAAAGGGTGGTGTCGAGGCTGAAGGCAGCAGGAAAGCCCGCAGCCCCCAGGTCTGTGGGGCTACGCAAGCGGTTCCCAAAGAGCTTTAGAACAAGGCATAGTTTTCCCTGCTGGCTCTTTGGGCGGGGGACCCATCTCCAGCCGTATGGCCATTTTTGTGCCTGGCGCGGTGCGTAGTGGGAAAGGGTGGTTTTGAGGCTGAAGGCAGCAGGAAAGCCTGCAGCCCCCAGGTCTGTGGGGCCAAGCAAGCGGTTCCCAAAGAGCTTTAGAACAAGGCATAGTTTTCCCTGATGGCTCTTTGGGCATGGGACCCATCTCCAGCCATAGGCCATTTTTGTGCCTGATGCGGCGCCAAGTGGGAAAGGGTGGCTTTGAGGCTGAAGGCAGCAGGAAAGCCCACAGCCCCCAGGTCTGTGCGGCTACGCAAGCGGTTCCCAAAGAGCTTTAGAACAAGGCATAATTTTCCTTGCTGGCTCTCTGGGCGGGGGACCCATCTCCAGCCGTATGGCCATTTTTGTGCCTAGCGCGACGCCAAGTGGGAAAGGGTGGCTTTGAGGCTGAAGGCAGCAGCAAAGCCTGCAGCCCCCAGGTCTGTGGGGCTACACAAGCAGTTCCCAAAGAGCTTTAGAACAAGGCATAGTTTTCCCTGCTGGGTCTTTGGGCATGGGACCCATCTCCAGCCATAGGCCATTTTTGTGCCTGGCGCGACACCAAGTGGGAAAGGGTGGCTTTGAGGCTGAAGGCAGCAGGAAAGCCCGCAGCGCCAGGTCTGTGGGGCTACGCAAGTGGTTCCCAAAGAGCTTTAGAACAAGGCATAATTTTCCTTGCTGGCTCTCTGGGCGGGGGACCCATCTCCAGCCGTATGGCCATTTTTGTGCCTGGCGCGGCGCCAAGTGGGAAAGGGTGGTGTCGAGGCTGAAGGCAGCAGGAAAGCCCGCAGCCCCCAGGTCTGTGGGGCTACGCAAGCGGTTCCCAAAGAGCTTTAGAACAAGGCATAGTTTTCCCTGCTGGCTCTTTGGGCGGGGGACCCATCTCCAGCCGTATGGCCATTTTTGTGCCTGATGCGGTGCGTAGTGGGAAAGGGTGGCTTTGAGGCTGAAGGCAGCAGGAAAGCCTGCAGCCCCCAGGTCTGTGGGGCCAAGCAAGCGGTTCCCAAAGAGCTTTAGAACAAGGCATAGTTTTCCCTGATGGCTCTTTGGGCATGGGACCCATCTCCAGCCATAGGCCATTTTTGTGCCTGATAGGGCGCCAAGTGGGAAAGGGTGGCTTTGAGGCTGAAGGCAGCAGGAAAGCCTGCAGCCCCCAGGTCTGTGGGGCTACGCAAGCGGTTCCCAAAGAGCTTTAGAAGAAGGCATAGTTTTCCCTGCTGGCTCTTTGGACGGGGGACCCATTTCCAGCCGTATGGCCATTTTTGTGCCTGGCGCGGTGCGTAGTGGTAAAGGGTGGTTTTGACGCTGAAGGCAGCAGGAAAGCCCGCAGCCCCCAGGTCTGTGCGGCTACGCAAGCGGTTCCCAAAGAGCTTTAGAACAAGGCATAGTTTTCCCTGCTGGCTCTTTGGGCGGGGGACCCATCTCCAGCCGTATGGCCATTTTTGTGCCTGGCGCGGCGCCAAGTGGGAAAGGGTGGTTTTGAGGCTGAAGGCAGCAGCAAAGCCTGCAGCCCCCAGGTCTGTGGGGCCAAGCAAGCGGTTCCCAAAGAGCTTTAGAACAAGGCATAGTTTTCCCTGCTGGCTCTTTGGGCATGGGACCCATCTCCAGCCATAGGCCATTTTTGTGCCTGGCGCGGCGCCAAGTGGGAAAGGGTGGCTTTGAGGCTGAAGGCAGCAGCAAAGCCTGCAGGCCCCACGTCTGTGGGGCCACGCAAGCGGTTCCCAAAGAGCTTTAGAACAAGGCATAGTTTTCCTTGCTGGGTCTTTGGGCATGGGACCGATCTCCAGCCATAGGCCATTTTTTTGCCTGATGGAGTGCCAAGTGGGAAAGGGTGGCTTTGAGGCTGAAGGCAGCAGGAAAGCCTGCAGCCCCCAGGTCTGTGGGGCTACGCAAGCGGTTCCCAAAGAGCTTTAGAACAAGGCATAGTTTTCCTTGCTGGCTCTTTGGGCATGGGACCCATCTCCAGCCATAGGCCATTTTTGTGCCTGATGCGGCGCCAAGTGGGAAAGGGTGGCTTTGAGGCTGAAGGCAGCAGGAAAGCCCGCAGCCCCCAGGTCTGTGCGGCTACGCAAGCGGTTCCCAAAGAGATTTAGAACAAGGCATAATTTTCCTTGCTGGCTCTCTGGGCGGGGGACCCATCTCCAGCCGTATGGCCATTTTTGTGCCTAGCGCGACGCCAAGTGGGAAAGGGTGCTTTGAGGCTGAAGGCAGCAGCAAAGCCCGCAGCCCCCAGGTCTGTGGGGCTACGCAAGCGGTTCCCAAAGAGCTTTAGAACAAGGCATAGTTTTCCCTGCTGGGTCTTTGGGCATGGGACCCATCTCCAGCCATAGGCCATTTTGGTGCCTGGCGCTACGCCAAGTGGGAAAGGGTGGCTTTGAGGCTGAAGGCAGCAGGAAAGCCCGCAGCCCCCAGGTCTGTGGGGCTACGCAAGCGGTTCCCAAAGAGCTTTAGAACAAGGCATAATTTTCCTTGCTGGCTCTCTGGGCGGGGGACCCATCTCCAGCCGTATGGCCATTTTTGTGCCTGGCGCGGCGCCAAGTGGGAAAGGGTGGTGTCGAGGCTGAAGGCAGCAGGAAAGCCCGCAGCCCCCAGGTCTGTGGGGCTACACAAGCGGTTCCCAAAGAGCTTTAGAACAAGGCATAGTTTTCCCTGCTGGCTCTTTGGGCGGGGGACCCATCTCCAGCCGTATGGCCATTTTTGTGCCTGGCGCGGCGCCAAGTGGGAAAGGGTGGTTTTGAGGCTGAAGGCAGCAGGAAAGCCTGCAGCCCCCAGGTCTGTGGGGCTACGCAAGCGGTTCCCAAAGAGCTTTAGAAGAAGGCATAGTTTTCCCTGATGGCTCTTTGGACGGGGGACCCATTTCCAGCCGTATGGCCATTTTTGTGCCTGGCGCGGTGCGTAGTGGGAAAGGGTGGTTTTGACGCTGAAGGCAGCAGCAAAGCCCGCAGCCCCCAGGTCTGTGCGGCTACGCAAGCGGTTCCCAAAGAGCTTTAGAACAAGGCATAGTTTTCCCTGCTGGCTCTTTGGGCGGGGGACCCATCTCCAGCCGTATGGCCATTTTTGTGCCTGGCGCGGCGCCAAGTGGGAAAGGGTGGTGTCGAGGCTGAAGGCAGCAGGAAAGCCCGCAGCCCCCAGGTCTGTGGGGCTACGCAAGTGGTTCCCAAAGAGCTTTAGAACAAGGCATAGTTTTCCCTGTTGGCTCTTTTGACAGGGGACACATCTCCAGCCGTATGGCCATTTTTGAGCCTGGCGCGGCGCCAAGTGGGAAAGGGTGGTGTCGAGGCTGAAGGCAGTAGGAAAGCCCGCAGCCCCCAGGTCTGTGGGGCTATGCAAGCGGTTCCCAAAGAGCTTTAGAACAAGGCATAGTTTTCCCTGCTGGCTCTTTGGGCGGGGGACCCATCTCCAGCCATATGGCCATTTTTGTGCCTGGCGCGGCGCCAAGTGGGAAAGGGTGGTTTTGAGGCTGAAGGCAGCAGCAAAGCCGGCAGCCCCCAGGTCTGTGGGGCTACGCAAGCGGTTCCCAAAGAGCTTTAGAACAAGGCATAGTTTTCCCTGCTGGCTCTTTGGGCATGGGACCCATCTCCAGCCATAGGCCATTTTTGTGCCTGGCGCGACGCCAAGTGGGAAAGGGTGTTGTCGAGGCTGAAGGCAGCAGCAAAGCCTGCAGGCCCCACGTCTGTGGGGCCACGCAAGCGGTTCCCAAAGAGCTTTAGAACAAGGCATAGTTTTCCTTGCTGGGTCTTTGGGCATGGGACCGATCTCCAGCCATAGGCCATTTTTTTGCCTGATGGAGTGCCAAGTGTGAAAGGGTGGCTTTGAGGCTGAAGGCAGCAGGAAAGCCTGCAGCCCCCAGGTCTGTGGGGCTACGCAAGCGGTTCCCAAAGAGCTTTAGAACAAGGCATAGTTTTCCTTGCTGGCTCTTTGGGCATGGGACCCATCTCCAGCCATAGGCCATTTTTGTGCCTGATGCGGCGCCAAGTGGGAAAGGGTGGCTTTGAGGCTGAAGGCAGCAGGAAAGCCCGCAGCCCCCAGGTCTGTGCGGCTACGCAAGCGGTTCCCAAAGAGCTTTAGAACAAGGCATAATTTTCCCTGCTGGCTCTCTGGGCGGGGGACCCATCTCCAGCCGTATGGCCATTTTTGTGCCTAGCGCGACGCCAAGTGGGAAAGGGTGGCTTTGAGGCTGAAGGCAGCAGGAAAGCCCGCAGCCCCCAGGTCTGTGGGGCTACGCAAGCGGTTCCCAAAGAGCTTTAGAACAAGGCATAGTTTTCCCTGCTGGGTCTTTGGGCATGGGACCCATCTCCAGCCGTATGGCCATTTTTGTGCCTGGCGCGGCGCCAAGTGGGAAAGGGTGGTTTTGAGGCTGAAGGCAGCAGGAAAGCCCGCAGCCCCCAGGTCTTTGGGGCTACGCAAGCGGTTCCCAAAGAGCTTTAGAACAAGGCATAGTTTTCCCTGCTGGCTCTTTGGGCGGGGGACCCATCTCCAGCCGTATGGCCATTTTTGTGCCTGGCACGGCGCCAAGTGGGAAAGGGTGGTGTCGAGGCTGAAGGCAGCAGGAAAGCCCGCAGCCCCCATGTCTGTAGGGCTACGCAAGCGGTTCCCAAAGAGCTTTAGAACAAGGCATAGTTTTCCCTGCTGGCTCTCTGGGCGGGGGACCCATCTCCAGCCATAGACCATTTTTGTGCCTAGCGCGGCGCCAAGTGGGAAAGGGTGGCTTTGAGGCTGAAGGCAGCAGCAAAGCCTGCAGGCCCCACGTCTGTGGGGCCACGCAAGCGGTTCCCAAAGAGCTTTAGAACAAGGCATAGTTTTCCTTGCTGGGTCTTTGGGCATGGGACCGATCTCCAGCCATAGATCATTTTTTTACCTGATGGAGTGCCAAGTGGGAAAGGGTGGCTTTGAGGCTGAAGGCAGCAGGAAAGCCTGCAGCCCCCAGGTCTGTGGGGCTACGCAAGCGGTTCCCAAAGAGCTTTAGAACAAGGCATAGTTTTCCTTGCTGGCTCTTTGGGCATGGGCCCCATCTCCAGCCATAGGCCATTTTTGTGCCTGATGCGGCGCCAAGTGGGAAAGGGTGGCTTTGAGGCTGAAGGCAGCAGGAAAGCCCACAGCCCCCAGGTCTGTGCGGCTACGCAAGCGGTTCCCAAAGAGCTTTAGAACAAGGCATAATTTTCCTTGCTGGCTCTCTGGGCGGGGGACCCATCTCCAGCCGTATGGCCATTTTTGTGCCTAGCGCGACGCCAAGTGGGAAAGGGTGGCTTTGAGGCTGAAGGCAGCAGCAAAGCCTGCAGCCCCCAGGTCTGTGGGGCTACGCAAGCGGTTCCCAAAGAGCTTTAGAACAAGGCATAGTTTTCCCTGCTGGGTCTTTGGGCATGGGACCCATCTCCAGCCATAGGCCATTTTTGTGCCTGGCGCGACACCAAGTGGGAAAGGGTGGCTTTGAGGCTGAAGGCAGCAGGAAAGCCCGCAGCGCCAGGTCTGTGGGGCTACGCAAGCGGTTCCCAAAGAGCTTTAGAACAAGGCATAATTTTCCTTGCTGGCTCTCTGGGCGGGGGACCCATCTCCAGCCGTATGGCCATTTTTGTGCCTGGCGCGGCGCCAAGTGGGAAAGGGTGGTGTCGAGGCTGAAGGCAGCAGGAAAGCCCGCAGCCCCCAGGTCTGTGGGGCTACGCAAGCGGTTCCCAAAGAGCTTTAGAACAAGGCATAGTTTTCCCTGCTGGCTCTTTGGGCGGGGGACCCATCTCCAGCCGTATGGCCATTTTTGTGCCTGGCGCGGTGCGTAGTGGGAAAGGGTGGTTTTGAGGCTGAAGGCAGCAGGAAAGCCTGCAGCCCCCAGGTCTGTGGGGCCAAGCAAGCGGTTCCCAAAGAGCTTTAGAACAAGGCATAGTTTTCCCTGCTGGCTCTTTGGGCATGGGACCCATCTCCAGCCATAGGCCATTTTTGTGCCTGATGCGGCGCCAAGTGGGAAAGGGTGGCTTTGAGGCTGAAGGCAGCAGGAAAGCCCACAGCCCCCAGGTCTGTGCGGCTACGCAAGCGGTTCCCAAAGAGCTTTAGAACAAGGCATAATTTTCCTTGCTGGCTCTCTGGGCGGGGGACCCATCTCCAGCCGTATGGCCATTTTTGTGCCTAGCGCGACGCCAAGTGGGAAAGGGTGGCTTTGAGGCTGAAGGCAGCAGCAAAGCCTGCAGCCCCCAGGTCTGTGGGGCTACACAAGCAGTTCCCAAAGAGCTTTAGAACAAGGCATAGTTTTCCCTGCTGGCTCTTTGGGCGGGGGACCCATCTCCAGCCATAGGCCATTTTTGTGCCTGGCGCGACACCAAGTGGGAAAGGGTGGCTTTGAGGCTGAAGGCAGCAGGAAAGCCCGCAGCGCCAGGTCTGTGGGGCTACGCAAGCGGTTCCCAAAGAGCTTTAGAACAAGGCATAATTTTCCTTGCTGGCTCTCTGGGCGGGGGACCCATCTCCAGCCGTATGGCCATTTTTGTGCCTGGCGCGGCGCCAAGTGGGAAAGGGTGGTGTCGAGGCTGAAGGCAGCAGGAAAGCCCGCAGCCCCCAGGTCTGTGGGGCTACGCAAGCGGTTCCCAAAGAGCTTTAGAACAAGGCATAGTTTTCCCTGCTGGCTCTTTGGGCGGGGGACCCATCTCCAGCCGTATGGCCATTTTTGTGCCTGATGCGGTGCGTAGTGGGAAAGGGTGGTTTTGAGGCTGAAGGCAGCAGGAAAGCCTGCAGCCCCCAGGTCTGTGGGGCCAAGCAAGCGGTTCCCAAAGAGCTTTAGAACAAGGCATAGTTTTCCCTGATGGCTCTTTGGGCATGGGACCCATCTCCAGCCATAGGCCATTTTTGTGCCTGATAGGGCGCCAAGTGGGAAAGGGTGGCTTTGAGGCTGAAGGCAGCAGGAAAGCCTGCAGCCCCCAGGTCTGTGGGGCTACGCAAGCGGTTCCCAAAGAGCTTTAGAAGAAGGCATAGTTTTCCCTGCTGGCTCTTTGGACGGGGGACCCATTTCCAGCCGTATGGCCATTTTTGTGCCTGGCGCGGTGCGTAGTGGTAAAGGGTGGTTTTGACGCTGAAGGCAGCAGGAAAGCCCGCAGCCCCCAGGTCTGTGCGGCTACGCAAGCGGTTCCCAAAGAGCTTTAGAACAAGGCATAGTTTTCCCTGCTGGCTCTTTGGGCGGGGGACCCATCTCCAGCCGTATGGCCATTTTTGTGCCTGGCGCGGCGCCAAGTGGGAAAGGGTGGTTTTGAGGCTGAAGGCAGCAGCAAAGCCTGCAGCCCCCAGGTCTGTGGGGCCAAGCAAGCGGTTCCCAAAGAGCTTTAGAACAAGGCATAGTTTTCCCTGCTGGCTCTTTGGGCATGGGACCCATCTCCAGCCATAGGCCATTTTTGTGCCTGGCGCGGCGCCAAGTGGGAAAGGGTGGCTTTGAGGCTGAAGGCAGCAGCAAAGCCTGCAGGCCCCACGTCTGTGGGGCCACGCAAGCGGTTCCCAAAGAGCTTTAGAACAAGGCATAGTTTTCCTTGCTGGGTCTTTGGGCATGGGACCGATCTCCAGCCATAGGCCATTTTTTTGCCTGATGGAGTGCCAAGTGGGAAAGGGTGGCTTTGAGGCTGAAGGCAGCAGGAAAGCCTGCAGCCCCCAGGTCTGTGGGGCTACGCAAGCGGTTCCCAAAGAGCTTTAGAACAAGGCATAGTTTTCCTTGCTGGCTCTTTGGGCATGGGACCCATCTCCAGCCATAGGCCATTTTTGTGCCTGATGCGGCGCCAAGTGGGAAAGGGTGGCTTTGAGGCTGAAGGCAGCAGGAAAGCCCGCAGCCCCCAGGTCTGTGCGGCTACGCAAGCGGTTCCCAAAGAGATTTAGAACAAGGCATAATTTTCCTTGCTGGCTCTCTGGGCGGGGGACCCATCTCCAGCCGTATGGCCATTTTTGTGCCTAGCGCGACGCCAAGTGGGAAAGGGTGCTTTGAGGCTGAAGGCAGCAGCAAAGCCCGCAGCCCCCAGGTCTGTGGGGCTACGCAAGCGGTTCCCAAAGAGCTTTAGAACAAGGCATAGTTTTCCCTGCTGGGTCTTTGGGCATGGGACCCATCTCCAGCCATAGGCCATTTTGGTGCCTGGCGCTACGCCAAGTGGGAAAGGGTGGCTTTGAGGCTGAAGGCAGCAGGAAAGCCCGCAGCCCCCAGGTCTGTGGGGCTACACAAGCGGTTCCCAAAGAGCTTTAGAACAAGGCATAGTTTTCCCTGCTGGCTCTTTGGGCGGGGGACCCATCTCCAGCCGTATGGCCATTTTTGTGCCTGGCGCGGCGCCAAGTGGGAAAGGGTGGTTTTGAGGCTGAAGGCAGCAGGAAAGCCTGCAGCCCCCAGGTCTGTGGGGCTACGCAAGCGGTTCCCAAAGAGCTTTAGAAGAAGGCATAGTTTTCCCTGATGGCTCTTTGGACGGGGGACCCATTTCCAGCCGTATGGCCATTTTTGTGCCTGGCGCGGTGCGTAGTGGGAAAGGGTGGTTTTGACGCTGAAGGCAGCAGCAAAGCCCGCAGCCCCCAGGTCTGTGCGGCTACGCAAGCGGTTCCCAAAGAGCTTTAGAACAAGGCATAGTTTTCCCTGCTGGCTCTTTGGGCGGGGGACCCATCTCCAGCCGTATGGCCATTTTTGTGCCTGGCGCGGCGCCAAGTGGGTAAGGGTGGTGTCGAGGCTGAAGGCAGCAGCAAAGCCTGCAGCCCCCAGGTCTGTGGGGCCAAGCAAGCGGTTCCCAAAGAGCTTTAGAACAAGGCATAGTTTTCCCTGCTGGCTCTTTGGGCATGGGACCCATCTCCAGCCATAGGCCATTTTTGTGCCTGGCGCGGCGCCAAGTGGGAAAGGGTGGCTTTGAGGCTGAAGGCAGCAGGAAAGCCTGCAGCCCCCAAGTCTCTGGGGCTACGCAAGCAGTTCCCAAAGAGCTTTAGAACAAGGCATAATTTTCCCTGCTGGCTCTCTGGGCGGGGGACCCATCTCCAGCCATAGGCCGTTTTTGTGCCTGGCGCGGCGCCAAGTGGGAAAGGGTGCTGTCGAGGCTGAAGGCAGCAGCAAAGCCTGCAGCCCCCAGGTCTGTGGGGCTATGCAAGCGGTTCCCAAAGAGCTTTAGAACAAGGCATAGTTTTCCCTGCTGGCTCTTTGGGCGGGGGACCCATCTCCAGCCGTATGGCCATTTTTGTGCCTGGCACGGCGCCAAGTGGGAAAGGGTGGTGTCGAGGCTGAAGGCAGCAGGAAAGCCCGCAGCCCCCATGTCTGTAGGGCTACGCAAGCGGTTCCCAAAGAGCTTTAGAACAAGGCATAGTTTTCCCTGCTGGCTCTTTGGGCGGGGGACCCATCTCCAGCCATAGACCATTTTTGTGCCTAGCGCGGCGCCAAGTGGGAAAGGGTGGCTTTGAGGCTGAAGGCAGCAGCAAAGCCTGCAGGCCCCACGTCTGTGGGGCCACGCAAGCGGTTCCCAAAGAGCTTTAGAACAAGGCATAGTTTTCCTTGCTGGGTCTTTGGGCATGGGACCGATCTCCAGCCATAGGCCATTTTTTTACCTGATGGAGTGCCAAGTGGGAAAGGGTGGCTTTGAGGCTGAAGGCAGCAGGAAAGCCTGCAGCCCCCAGGTCTGTGCGGCTACGCAAGCGGTTCCCAAAGAGCTTTAGAACAAGGCATAGTTTTCCTTGCTGGCTCTTTGGGCATGGGCCCCATCTCCAGCCATAGGCCATTTTTGTGCCTGATGCGGCGCCAAGTGGGAAAGGGTGGCTTTGAGGCTGAAGGCAGCAGGAAAGCCCGCAGCCCCCAGGTCTGTGCGGCTACGCAAGCGGTTCCCAAAGAGCTTTAGAACAAGGCAAAATTTTCCTTGCTGGCTCTCTGGGCGGGGGACCCATCTCCAGCCGTATGGCCATTTTTGTGCCTAGCGCGACGCCAAGTGGGAAAGGGTGGCTTTGAGGCTGAAGGCAGCAGCAAAGCCTGCAGCCCCCAGGTCTGTGGGGCTACGCAAGCGGTTCCCAAAGAGCTTTAGAACAAGGCATAGTTTTCCCTGCTGGGTCTTTGGGCATGGGACCCATCTCCAGCCATAGGCCATTTTTGTGCCTGGCGCGACACCAAGTGCGAAAGGGTGGCTTTGAGGCTGAAGGCAGCAGGAAAGCCCGCAGCGCCAGGTCTGTGGGGCTACGCAAGCGGTTCCCAAAGAGCTTTAGAACAAGGCATAATTTTCCTTGCTGGCTCTCTGGGCGGGGGACCCATCTCCAGCCGTATGGCCATTTTTGTGCCTGGCGCGGCGCCAAGTGGGAAAGGGTGGTGTCGAGGCTGAAGGCAGCAGGAAAGCCCGCAGCCCCCAGGTCTGTGGGGCTACGCAAGCGGTTCCCAAAGAGCTTTAGAACAAGGCATAATTTTCCTTGCTGGCTCTCTGGGCGGGGGACCCATCTCCAGCCGTATGGCCATTTTTGTGCCTGGCGCGGCGCCAAGTGGGAAAGGGTGGTGTCGAGGCTGAAGGCAGCAGCAAAGCCCGCAGCCCCCAGGTCTGTGGGGCTACGCAAGCGGTTCCCAAAGAGCTTTAGAACAAGGCATAGTTTTCCCTGCTGGCTCTTTGGGCGGGGGACCCATCTCCAGCCGTATGGCCATTTTTGTGCCTGGCGCGGTGCGTAGTGGGAAAGGGTGGTTTTGAGGCTGAAGGCAGCAGGAAAACCTGCAGCCCCCAGGTCTGTGCGGCCAAGCAAGCGGTTCCCAAAGAGCTTTAGAACAAGGCATAGTTTTCCCTGATGGCTCTTTGGGCATGGGACCCATCTCCACCCATAGGCCATTTTTGTGCCTGATAGGGCGCCAAGTGGGAAAGGGTGGCTTTGAGGCTGAAGGCAGCAGGAAAGTCTGCAGCCCCCAGGTCTGTGGGGCTACGCAAGCGGTTCCCAAAGAGCTTTAGAAGAAGGCATAGTTTTCCCTGCTGGCTCTTTGGACGGGGGACCCATTTCCAGCCGTATGGCCATTTTTGTGCCTGGCGCGGTGCGTAGTGGTAAAGGGTGGTTTTGACGCTGAAGGCAGCAGCAAAGCCCGCAGCCCCCAGGTCTGTGCGGCTACGCAAGCGGTTCCCAAAGAGCTTTAGAACAAGGCATAGTTTTCCCTGCTGGCTCTTTGGGCATGGGACCCATCTCCAGCCATAGGCCATTTTTGTGCCTGGCGCGGCGCCAAGTGGGAAAGGGTGGCTTTGAGCCTGAAGGCAGCAGCAAAGCCTGCAGGCCCCACGTCTGTGGGGCCACGCAAGCGGTTCCCAAAGAGCTTTAGAACAAGGCATAGTTTTCCTTGCTGGGTCTTTGGGCATGGGACCGATCTCCAGCCATAGGCCATTTTTTTGCCTGATGGAGTGCCAAGTGGGAAAGGGTGGCTTTGAGGCTGAAGGCAGCAGGAAAGCCTGCAGCCCCCAGGTCTGTGGGGCTACGCAAGCGGTTCCCAAAGAGCTTTAGAACAAGGCATAGTTTTCCTTGCTGGCTCTTTGGGCATGGGACCCATCTCCAGCCATAGGCCATTTTTGTGCCTGATGCGGCGCCAAGTGGGAAAGGGTGGCTTTGAGGCTGAAGGCAGCAGGAAAGCCCGCAGCCCCCAGGTCTGTGGGGCTACGCAAGCGGTTCCCAAAGAGATTTAGAACAAGGCATAATTTTCCTTGCTGGCTCTCTGGGCGGGGGACCCATCTCCAGCCGTATGGCCATTTTTGTGCCTAGCGCGACGCCAAGTGGGAAAGGGTGCTTTGAGGCTGAAGGCAGCAGCAAAGCCTGCAGCCCCCAGGTCTGTGGGGCTACGCAAGCGGTTCCCAAAGAGCTTTAGAACAAGGCATAGTTTTCCCTGCTGGGTCTTTGGGCATGGGACCCATCTCCAGCCATAGGCCATTTTGGTGCCTGGCGCTACGCCAAGTGGGAAAGGGTGGCTTTGAGGCTGAAGGCAGCAGGAAAGCCCGCAGCCCCCAGGTCTGTGGGGCTACGCAAGCGGTTCCCAAAGAGCTTTAGAACAAGGCATAATTTTCCTTGCTGGCTCTCTGGGCGGGGGACCCATCTCCAGCCGTATGGCCATTTTTGTGCCTGGCGCGGCGCCAAGTGGGAAAGGGTGGTGTCGAGGCTGAAGGCAGCAGGAAAGCCCGCAGCCCCCAGGTCTGTGGGGCTACACAAGCGGTTCCCAAAGAGCTTTAGAACAAGGCATAGTTTTCCCTGCTGGCTCTTTGGGCGGGGGACCCATCTCCAGCCGTATGGCCATTTTTGTGCCTGGCGCGGCGCCAAGTGGGAAAGGGTGGTTTTGAGGCTGAAGGCAGCAGGAAAGCCTGCAGCCCCCAGGTCTGTGGGGCTACGCAAGCGGTTCCCAAAGAGCTTTAGAAGAAGGCATAGTTTTCCCTGCTGGCTCTTTGGACGGGGGACCCATTTCCAGCCGTATGGCCATTTTTGTGCCTGGCGCGGTGCGTAGTGGTAAAGGGTGGTTTTGACGCTGAAGGCAGCAGCAAAGCCCGCAGCCCCCAGGTCTGTGCGGCTACGCAAGCGGTTCCCAAAGAGCTTTAGAACAAGGCATAGTTTTCCCTGCTGGCTCTTTGGGCGGGGGACCCATCTCCAGCCGTATGGCCATTTTTGTGCCTGGCGCGGCGCCAAGTGGGTAAGGGTGGTGTCGAGGCTGAAGGCAGCAGCAAAGCCTGCAGCCCCCAGGTCTGTGGGGCCAAGCAAGCGGTTCCCAAAGAGCTTTAGAACAAGGCATAGTTTTCCCTGCTGGCTCTTTGGGCATGGGACCCATCTCCAGCCATAGGCCATTTTTGTGCCTGGCGCGGCGCCAAGTGGGAAAGGGTGGCTTTGAGGCTGAAGGCAGCAGGAAAGCCTGCAGCCCCCAAGTCTCTGGGGCTACGCAAGCAGTTCCCAAAGAGCTTTAGAACAAGGCATAATTTTCCCTGCTGGCTCTCTGGGCGGGGGACCCATCTCCAGCCATAGGCCGTTTTTGTGCCTGGCGCGGCGCCAAGTGGGAAAGGGTGCTGTCGAGGCTGAAGGCAGCAGCAAAGCCTGCAGCCCCCAGGTCTGTGGGGCTATGCAAGCGGTTCCCAAAGAGCTTTAGAACAAGGCATAGTTTTCCCTGCTGGCTCTTTGGGCGGGGGACCCATCTCCAGCCGTATGGCCATTTTTGTGCCTGGCACGGCGCCAAGTGGGAAAGGGTGGTGTCGAGGCTGAAGGCAGCAGGAAAGCCCGCAGCCCCCATGTCTGTAGGGCTACGCAAGCGGTTCCCAAAGAGCTTTAGAACAAGGCATAGTTTTCCCTGCTGGCTCTCTGGGCGGGGGACCCATCTCCAGCCATAGACCATTTTTGTGCCTAGCGCGGCGCCAAGTGGGAAAGGGTGGCTTTGAGGCTGAAGGCAGCAGCAAAGCCTGCAGGCCCCACGTCTGTGGGGCCACGCAAGCGGTTCCCAAAGAGCTTTAGAACAAGGCATAGTTTTCCTTGCTGGGTCTTTGGGCATGGGACCGATCTCCAGCCATAGGCCATTTTTTTACCTGATGGAGTGCCAAGTGGGAAAGGGTGGCTTTGAGGCTGAAGGCAGCAGGAAAGCCTGCAGCCCCCAGGTCTGTGCGGCTACGCAAGCGGTTCCCAAAGAGCTTTAGAACAAGGCATAGTTTTCCTTGCTGGCTCTTTGGGCATGGGCCCCATCTCCAGCCATAGGCCATTTTTGTGCCTGATGCGGCGCCAAGTGGGAAAGGGTGGCTTTGAGGCTGAAGGCAGCAGGAAAGCCCGCAGCCCCCAGGTCTGTGCGGCTACGCAAGCGGTTCCCAAAGAGCTTTAGAACAAGGCAAAATTTTCCTTGCTGGCTCTCTGGGCGGGGGACCCATCTCCAGCCGTATGGCCATTTTTGTGCCTAGCGCGACGCCAAGTGGGAAAGGGTGGCTTTGAGGCTGAAGGCAGCAGCAAAGCCTGCAGCCCCCAGGTCTGTGGGGCTACGCAAGCGGTTCCCAAAGAGCTTTAGAACAAGGCATAGTTTTCCCTGCTGGGTCTTTGGGCATGGGACCCATCTCCAGCCATAGGCCATTTTTGTGCCTGGCGCGACACCAAGTGGGAAAGGGTGGCTTTGAGGCTGAAGGCAGCAGGAAAGCCCGCAGCGCCAGGTCTGTGGGGCTACGCAAGCGGTTCCCAAAGAGCTTTAGAACAAGGCATAATTTTCCTTGCTGGCTCTCTGGGCGGGGGACCCATCTCCAGCCGTATGGCCATTTTTGTGCCTGGCGCGGCGCCAAGTGGGAAAGGGTGGTGTCGAGGCTGAAGGCAGCAGGAAAGCCCGCAGCCCCCAGGTCTGTGGGGCTACGCAAGCGGTTCCCAAAGAGCTTTAGAACAAGGCATAATTTTCCTTGCTGGCTCTCTGGGCGGGGGACCCATCTCCAGCCGTATGGCCATTTTTGTGCCTGGCGCGGCGCCAAGTGGGAAAGGGTGGTGTCGAGGCTGAAGGCAGCAGCAAAGCCCGCAGCCCCCAGGTCTGTGGGGCTACGCAAGCGGTTCCCAAAGAGCTTTAGAACAAGGCATAGTTTTCCCTGCTGGCTCTTTGGGCGGGGGACCCATCTCCAGCCATATGGCCATTTTTGTGCCTGGCGCGGTGCGTAGTGGGAAAGGGTGGTTTTGAGGCTGAAGGCAGCAGGAAAACCTGCAGCCCCCAGGTCTGTGCGGCCAAGCAAGCGGTTCCCAAAGAGCTTTAGAACAAGGCATAGTTTTCCCTGATGGCTCTTTGGGCATGGGACCCATCTCCACCCATAGGCCATTTTTGTGCCTGATAGGGCGCCAAGTGGGAAAGGGTGGCTTTGAGGCTGAAGGCAGCAGGAAAGCCTGCAGCCCCCAGGTCTGTGGGGCTACGCAAGCGGTTCCCAAAGAGCTTTAGAAGAAGGCATAGTTTTCCCTGCTGGCTCTTTGGACGGGGGACCCATTTCCAGCCGTATGGCCATTTTTGTGCCTGGCACGGTGCGTAGTGGTAAAGGGTGGTTTTGACGCTGAAGGCAGCAGCAAAGCCCGCAGCCCCCAGGTCTGTGCGGCTACGCAAGCGGTTCCCAAAGAGCTTTAGAACAAGGCATAGTTTTCCCTGCTGGCTCTTTGGGCGGGGGACCCATCTCCAGCCGTATGGCCATTTTTGTGCCTGGCGCGGCGCCAAGTGGGAAAGGGTGGTTTTGAGGCTGAAGGCAGCAGGAAAGCCTGCAGCCCCCAGGTCTGTGGGGCCAAGCAAGAGGTTCCCAAAGAGCTTTAGAACAAGGCATAGTTTTCCCTGCTGGCTCTTTGGGCATGGGACCCATCTCCAGCCATAGGCCATTTTTGTGCCTGGCGCGGCGCCAAGTGGGAAAGGGTGGCTTTGAGGCTGAAGGCAGCAGCAAAGCCTGCAGGCCCCACGTCTGTGGGGCCACGCAAGCGGTTCCCAAAGAGCTTTAGAACAAGGCATAGTTTTCCTTGCTGGGTCTTTGGGCATGGGACCGATCTCCAGCCATAGGCCATTTTTTTGCCTGATGGAGTGCCAAGTGGGAAAGGGTGGCTTTGAGGCTGAAGGCAGCAGGAAAGCCTGCAGCCCCCAGGTCTGTGGGGCTACGCAAGCGGTTCCCAAAGAGCTTTAGAACAAGGCATAGTTTTCCTTGCTGGCTCTTTGGGCATGGGACCCATCTCCAGCCATAGGCCATTTTTGTGCCTGATGTGGCGCCAAGTGGGAAAGGGTGGCTTTGAGGCTGAAGGCAGCAGGAAAGCCCGCAGCCCCCAGGTCTGTGCGGCTACGCAAGCGGTTCCCAAAGAGCTTTAGAACAAGGCATAATTTTCCTTGCTGGCTCTCTGGGCGGGGGACCCATCTCCAGCCGTATGGCCATTTTTGTGCCTAGCGCGACGCCAAGTGGGAAAGGGTGGCTTTGAGGCTGAAGGCAGCAGCAAAGCCCGCAGCCCCCAGGTCTGTGGGGCTACGCAAGCGGTTCCCAAAGAGCTTTAGAACAAGGCATAGTTTTCCCAGCTGGGTCTTTGGGCATGGGACCCATCTCCAGCCGTATGGCTATTTTTGTGTCTGGCGCGGCGCCAAGTGGGAAAGGGTGGTTTTGAGGGTGAAGGCAGCAGGAAAGCCCGCAGCCCCCAGGTCTTTGGGGCTACGCAAGCGGTTCCCAAAGAGCTTTAGAACAAGGCATAGTTTTCCCTGCTGGCTCTTTGGGCGGGGGACCCATCTCCAGCCGTATGGCCATTTTTGTGCCTGGCACGGCGCCAAGTGGGAAAGGGTGGTGTCGAGGCTGAAGGCAGCAGGAAAGCCCGCAGCCCCCATGTCTGTAGGGCTACGCAAGCGGTTCCCAAAGAGCTTTAGAACAAGGCATAGTTTTCCCTGCTGGCTCTCTGGGCGGGGGACCCATCTCCAGCCATAGACCATTTTTGTGCCTAGCGCGGCGCCAAGTGGGAAAGGGTGGCTTTGAGGCTGAAGGCAGCAGCAAAGCCTGCAGGCCCCACGTCTGTGGGGCCACGCAGGCGGTTCCCAAAGAGCTTTAGAACAAGGCATAGTTTTCCTTGCTGGGTCTTTGGGCATGGGACCGATCTCCAGCCATAGATCATTTTTTTACCTGATGGAGTGCCAAGTGGGAAAGGGTGGCTTTGAGGCTGAAGGCAGCAGGAAAGCCTGCAGCCCCCAGGTCTGTGGGGCTACGCAAGCGGTTCCCAAAGAGCTTTAGAACAAGGCATAGTTTTCCTTGCTGGCTCTTTGGGCATGGGCCCCATCTCCAGCCATAGGCCATTTTTGTGCCTGATGCGGCGCCAAGTGGGAAAGGGTGGCTTTGAGGCTGAAGGCAGCAGGAAAGCCCGCAGCCCCCAGGTCTGTGCGGCTACGCAAGCGGTTCCCAAAGAGCTTTAGAACAAGGCAAAATTTTCCTTGCTGGCTCTCTGGGCGGGGGACCCATCTCCAGCCGTATGGCCATTTTTGTGCCTAGCGCGACGCCAAGTGGGAAAGGGTGGCTTTGAGGCTGAAGGCAGCAGCAAAGCCTGCAGCCCCCAGGTCTGTGGGGCTACGCAAGCGGTTCCCAAAGAGCTTTAGAACAAGGCATAGTTTTCCCTGCTGGGTCTTTGGGCATGGGACCCATCTCCAGCCATAGGCCATTTTTGTGCCTGGCGCGACACCAAGTGGGAAAGGGTGGCTTTGAGGCTGAAGGCAGCAGGAAAGCCCGCAGCGCCAGGTCTGTGGGGCTACGCAAGCGGTTCCCAAAGAGCTTTAGAACAAGGCATAATTTTCCTTGCTGGCTCTCTGGGCGGGGGACCCATCTCCAGCCGTATGGCCATTTTTGTGCCTGGCGCGGCGCCAAGTGGGAAAGGGTGGTGTCGAGGCTGAAGGCAGCAGGAAAGCCTGCAGCCCCCAGGTCTGTGGGGCCAAGCAAGCGGTTCCCAAAGAGCTTTAGAACAAGGCATAGTTTTCCCTGATGGCTCTTTGGGCATGGGACCCATCTGCAGCCATAGGCCATTTTTGTGCCTGGCGCGGCGCCAAGTGGGAAAGGGTGGCTTTGAGGCTGAAGGCAGCAGGAAAGCCTGCAGCCCCCAGGTCTGTGGGGCTACGCAAGCGGTTCCCAAAGAGCTTTAGAAGAAGGCATAGTTTTCCCTGCTGGCTCTTTGGACGGGGGACCCATTTCCAGCCGTATGGCCATTTTTGTGCCTGGCGCGGTGCGTAGTGGTAAAGGGTGGTTTTGACGCTGAAGGCAGCAGCAAAGCCCGCAGCCCCCAGGTCTGTGCGGCTACGCAAGCGGTTCCCAAAGAGCTTTAGAACAAGGCATAGTTTTCCCTGCTGGCTCTTTGGGCGGGGGACCCATCTCCAGCCGTATGGCCATTTTTGTGCCTGGCCCGGCGCCAAGTGGGAAAGGGTGGCTTTGAGGCTGAAGGCAGCAGCAAAGCCTGCAGCCCCCAGGTCTGTGGGGCCAAGCAAGCGGTTCCCAAAGAGCTTTAGAACAAGGCATAGTTTTCCTTGCTGGCTCTTTGGGCATGGGACCCATCTCCAGCCATAGGCCATTTTTGTGCCTGATGCGGCGCCAAGTGGGAAAGGGTGGCTTTGAGGCTGAAGGCAGCAGGAAAGCCCGCAGCCCCCAGGTCTGTGGGGCTACGCAAGCGGTTCCCAAAGAGCTTTAGAACAAGGCATAGTTTTCCCTGCTGGGTCTTTGGGCATGGGACCCATCTCCAGCCATAGGCCATTTTTGTGCCTGGCGCGACGCCAAGTGGGAAAGGGTGGCTTTGAGGCTGAAGGCAGCAGGAAAGCCCGCAGCCCCCAGGTCTGTGGGGCTACGCAAGCGGTTCCCAAAGAGCTTTAGAACAAGGCATAATTTTCCTTGCTGGCTCTCTGGGCGGGGGACCCATCTCCAGCCGTATGGCCATTTTTGTGCCTGGCGCGGCGCCAAGTGGGAAAGGGTGGTGTCGAGGCTGAAGGCAGCAGGAAAGCCCGCAGCCCCAAGGTCTGTGGGGCTACGCAAGCGGTTCCCAAAGAGCTTTAGAACAAGGCATAGTTTTCCCTGCTGGCTCTTTTGGCGGGGGACCCATCTCCAGCCGTATGGCCATTTTTGTGCCTGGCGCGGCGCCAAGTGGGAAAGGGTGGTTTTGAGGCTGAAGGCAGCAGGAAAGCCTGCAGCCCCCAGGTCTGTGGGGCTACGCAAGCGGTTCCCAAAGAGCTTTAGAAGAAGGCATAGTTTTCCCTGCTGGCTCTTTGGACGGGGGACCCATTTCCAGCCGTATGGCCATTTTTCTGCCTGGCGCGGTGCGTAGTGGGAAAGGGTGGTTTTGAGGCTGAAGGCAGCAGGAAAGCCCGCAGCCCCCAGGTCTGTGCGGCTACGCAAGCGGTTCCCAAAGAGCTTTAGAACAAGGCATAGTTTTCCCTGCTGGCTCTTTGGGCGGGGGACCCATCTCCAGCCGTATGGCCATTTATGTGCCTGGCGCGGCGCCAAGTGGGAAAGGGTGGTTTTGAGGCTGAAGGCAGCAGCAAAGCCTGCAGGCCCCACGTCTGTGGGGCCACGCAAGCGGTTCCCAAAGAGCTTTAGAACAAGGCATAGTTTTCCTTGCTGGGTCTTTGGGCATGGGACCGATCTCCAGCCATAGATCATTTTTTTACCTGATGGAGTGCCAAGTGGGAAAGGGTGGCTTTGAGGCTGAAGGCAGCAGGAAAGCCTGCAGGCCCCACGTCTGTGGGGCCACGCAAGCGGTTCCCAAAGAGCTTTAGAACAAGGCATAGTTTTCCTTGCTGGCTCTTTGGGCATGGGCCCCATCTCCAGCCATAGGCCATTTTTGTGCCTGATGCGGCGCCAAGTGGGAAAGGGTGGCTTTGAGGCTGAAGGCAGCAGGAAAGCCCGCAGCCCCCAGGTCTGTGCGGCTACGCAAGCGGTTCCCAAAGAGCTTTAGAACAAGGCAAAATTTTCCTTGCTGGCTCTCTGGGCGGGGGACCCATCTCCAGCCGTATGGCCATTTTTGTGCCTAGCGCGACGCCAAGTGGGAAAGGGTGGCTTTGAGGCTGAAGGCAGCAGCAAAGCCTGCAGCCCCCAGGTCTGTGGGGCTACGCAAGCGGTTCCCAAAGAGCTTTAGAACAAGGCATAGTTTTCCCTGCTGGCTCTTTGGGCGGGGGACCCATTTCCAGCCATAGGCCATTTTTGTGCCTGGCGCGACACCAAGTGGGAAAGGGTGGCTTTGAGGCTGAAGGCAGCAGGAAAGCCCGCAGCGCCAGGTCTGTGGGGCTACGCAAGCGGTTCCCAAAGAGCTTTAGAACAAGGCATAATTTTCCTTGCTGGCTCTCTGGGCGGGGGACCCATCTCCAGCCGTATGGCCATTTTTGTGCCTGGCGCGGCGCCAAGTGGGAAAGGGTGGTGTGGAGGCTGAAGGCAGCAGGAAAGCCCGCAGCCCCCAGGTCTGTGGGGCTACGCAAGCGGTTCCCAAAGAGCTTTAGAACAAGGCATAATTTTCCTTGCTGGCTCTCTGGGCGGGGGACCCATCTCCAGCCGTATGGCCATTTTTGTGCCTGGCGCGGCGCCAAGTGGGAAAGGGTGGTGTCGAGGCTGAAGGCAGCAGGAAAGCCCGCAGCCCCCAGGTCTGTGGGGCTACGCAAGCGGTTCCCAAAGAGCTTTAGAACAAGGCATAGTTTTCCCTGCTGGCTCTTTGGGCGGGGGACCCATCTCCAGCCGTATGGCCATTTTTGTGCCTGGCGCGGTGCGTAGTGGGAAAGGGTGGTTTTGAGGCTGAAGGCAGCAGGAAAACCTGCAGCCCCCAGGTCTGTGCGGCCAAGCAAGCGGTTCCCAAAGAGCTTTAGAACAAGGCATAGTTTTCCCTGATGGCTCTTTGGTCATGGGACCCATCTCCAGCCATAGGCCATTTTTGTGCCTGATAGGGCGCCAAGTGGGAAAGGGTGGCTTTGAGGCTGAAGGCAGCAGGAAAGCCTGCAGCCCCCAGGTCTGTGGGGCTACGCAAGCGGTTCCCAAAGAGCTTTAGAAGAAGGCATAGTTTTCCCTGCTGGCTCTTTGGACGGGGGACCCATTTCCAGCCGTATGGCCATTTTTGTGCCTGGCGCGGTGCGTAGTGGTAAAGGGTGGTTTTGACGCTGAAGGCAGCAGCAAAGCCCGCAGCCCCCAGGTCTGTGCGGCTACGCAAGCGGTTCCCAAAGAGCTTTAGAACAAGGCATAGTTTTCCCTGCTGGCTCTTTGGGCGGGGGACCCATCTCCAGCCGTATGGCCATTTTTGTGCCTGGCGCGGCGCCAAGTGGGAAAGGGTGGTTTTGAGGCTGAAGGCAGCAGCAAAGCCTGCAGCCCCCAGGTCTGTGGGGCCAAGCAAGCGGTTCCCAAAGAGCTTTAGAACAAGGCATAGTTTTCCCTGCTGGGTCTTTGGGCATGGGACCCATCTCCAGCCATAGGCCATTTTTGTGCCTGGCGCGGCGCCAAGTGGGAAAGGGTGGCTTTGAGGCTGAAGGCAGCAGCAAAGCCTGCAGGCCCCACGTCTGTGGGGCCACGCAAGCGGTTCCCAAAGAGCTTTAGAACAAGGCATAGTTTTCCTTGCTGGGTCTTTGGGCATGGGACCGATCTCCAGCCATAGGCCATTTTTTTGCCTGATGGAGTGCCAAGTGTGAAAGGGTGGCTTTGAGGCTGAAGGCAGCAGGAAAGCCTGCAGCCCCCAGGTCTGTGGGGCTACGCAAGCGGTTCCCAAAGAGCTTTAGAACAAGGCATAGTTTTCCCTGCTGGGTCTTTGGGCATGGGACCCATCTCCAGCCGTATGGCCATTTTTGTGTCTGGCGCGGCGCCAAGTGGGAAAGGGTGGTTTTGAGGCTGAAGGCAGCAGGAAAGCCCGCAGCCCCCAGGTCTGTGCGGCTACGCAAGCGGTTCCCAAAGAGCTTTAGAACAAGGCATAGTTTTCCCTGCTGTCTCTTTGGGCGGGGGACCCATCTCCAGCCGTATGGCCATTTTTGTGCCTGGCACGGCGCCAAGTGGGAAAGGGTGGTGTCGAGGCTGAAGGCAGCAGGAAAGCCCGCAGCCCCCATGTCTGTAGGGCTACGCAAGCGGTTCCCAAAGAGCTTTAGAACAAGGCATAGTTTTCCCTGCTGGCTCTCTGGGCGGGGGACCCATCTCCAGCCATAGACCATTTTTGTGCCTAGCGCGGCGCCAAGTGGGAAAGGGTGGCTTTGAGGCTGAAGGCAGCAGCAAAGCCTGCAGGCCCCACGTCTGTGGGGCCACGCAAGCGGTTCCCAAAGAGCTTTAGAACAAGGCATAGTTTTCCTTGCTGGGTCTTTGGGCATGGGACCGATCTCCAGCCATAGATCATTTTTTTACCTGATGGAGTGCCAAGTGGGAAAGGGTGGCTTTGAGGCTGAAGGCAGCAGGAAAGCCTGCAGCCCCCAGGTCTGTGGGGCTACGCAAGCGGTTCCCAAAGAGCTTTAGAACAAGGCATAGTTTTCCTTGCTGGCTCTTTGGGCATGGGCCCCATCTCCAGCCATAGGCCATTTTTGTGCCTGATGCGGCGCCAAGTGGGAAAGGGTGGCTTTGAGGCTGAAGGCAGCAGGAAAGCCCGCAGCCCCCAGGTCTGTGCGGCTACGCAAGCGGTTCCCAAAGAGCTTTAGAACAAGGCAAAATTTTCCTTGCTGGCTCTCTGGGCGGGGGACCCATCTCCAGCCGTATGGCCATTTTTGTGCCTAGCGCGACGCCAAGTGGGAAAGGGTGGCTTTGAGGCTGAAGGCAGCAGCAAAGCCTGCAGCCCCCAGGTCTGTGGGGCTACGCAAGCGGTTCCCAAAGAGCTTTAGAACAAGGCATAGTTTTCCCTGCTGGCTCTTTGGGCGGGGGACCCATTTCCAGCCATAGGCCATTTTTGTGCCTGGCGCGACACCAAGTGGGAAAGGGTGGCTTTGAGGCTGAAGGCAGCAGGAAAGCCCGCAGCCCCCAGGTCTGTGGGGCTACACAAGCGGTTCCCAAAGAGCTTTAGAACAAGGCATAGTTTTCCCTGCTGGCTCTTTGGGCGGGGGACCCATCTCCAGCCGTATGGCCATTTTTGTGCCTGGCGCGGCGCCAAGTGGGAAAGGGTGGTTTTGAGGCTGAAGGCAGCAGCAAAGCCTGCAGCCCCCAGGTCTGTGGGGCCAAGCAAGCGGTTCCCAAAGAGCTTTAGAACAAGGCATAGTTTTCCCTGCTGGCTCTTTGGGCATGGGACCCATCTCCAGCCATAGGCCATTTTTGTGCCTGGCGCGGCGCCAAGTGGGAAAGGGTGCTGTCGAGGCTGAAGGCAGCAGCAAAGCCTGCAGCCCCCAGGTCTGTGGGGCTATGCAAGCGGTTCCCAAAGAGCTTTAGAACAAGGCATAGTTTTCCCTGCTGGCTCTTTGGGCGGGGGACCCATCTCCAGTCGTATGGCTATTTTTATGCCTGGCGCGGTGCGTAGTGGGAACGGGTGGTTTTGAGGCTGAAGGCAGCAGGAAAGCCCGCAGCCCCCAGGTCTTTGGGGCTACGCAAGCGGTTCCCAAAGAGCTTTAGAACAAGGCATAGTTTTCCCTGCTGGCTCTTTGGGCGGGGGACCCATCTCCAGCCGTATGGCCATTTTTGTGCCTGGCACGGCGCCAAGTGGGAAAGGGTGGTGTCGAGGCTGAAGGCAGCAGGAAAGCCCGCAGCCCCCATGTCTGTAGGGCTACGCAAGCGGTTCCCAAAGAGCTTTAGAACAAGGCATAGTTTTCCCTGCTGGCTCTCTGGGCGGGGGACCCATCTCCAGCCATAGACCATTTTTGTGCCTAGCGCGGCGCCAAGTGGGAAAGGGTGGCTTTGAGGCTGAAGGCAGCAGCAAAGCCTGCAGGCCCCACGTCTGTGGGGCCACGCAAGCGGTTCCCAAAGAGCTTTAGAACAAGGCATAGTTTTCCTTGCTGGCTCTTTGGGCATGGGCCCCATCTCCAGCCATAGGCCATTTTTGTGCCTGATGCGGCGCCAAGTGGGAAAGGGTGGCTTTGAGGCTGAAGGCAGCAGGAAAGCCCGCAGCCCCCAGGTCTGTGCGGCTACGCAAGCGGTTCCCAAAGAGCTTTAGAACAAGGCAAAATTTTCCTTGCTGGCTCTCTGGGCGGGGGACCCATCTCCAGCCGTATGGCCATTTTTGTGCCTAGCGCGACGCCAAGTGGGAAAGGGTGGTTTTGAGGCTGAAGGCAGCAGCAAAGCCTGCAGCCCCCAGGTCTGTGGGGCTACGCAAGCGGTTCCCAAAGAGCTTTAGAACAAGGCATAGTTTTCCCTGCTGGGTCTTTGGGCATGGGACCCATCTCCAGCCATAGGCCATTTTTGTGCCTGGCGCGACACCAAGTGGGAAAGGGTGGCTTTGAGGCTGAAGGCAGCAGGAAAGCCCGCAGCGCCAGGTCTGTGGGGCTACGCAAGCGGTTCCCAAAGAGCTTTAGAACAAGGCATAATTTTCCTTGCTGGCTCTCTGGGCGGGGGACCCATCTCCAGCCGTATGGCCATTTTTGTGCCTGGCGCGGCGCCAAGTGGGAAAGGGTGGTGTGGAGGCTGAAGGCAGCAGGAAAGCCCGCAGCCCCCAGGTCTGTGGGGCTACGCAAGCGGTTCCCAAAGAGCTTTAGAACAAGGCATAGTTTTCCCTGCTGGCTCTTTGGGCGGGGGACCCATCTCCAGCCGTATGGCCATTTTTGTGCCTGGCGCGGTGCGTAGTGGGAAAGGGTGGTTTTGAGTCTGAAGGCAGCAGGAGAGCCTGCAGCCCCCAGGTCTGTGGGGCTACGCAAGCGGTTCCCAAAGAGCTTTAGAACAAGGCATAGTTTTCCCTGATGGCTCTTTGGGCATGGGACCCATCTCCAGCCATAGGCCATTTTTGTGCCTGATAGGGCGCCAAGTGGGAAAGGGTGGCTTTGAGGCTGAAGGCAGCAGGAAAGCCTGCAGCCCCCAGGTCTGTGGGGCTACGCAAGCGGTTCCCAAAGAGCTTTAGAAGAAGGCATAGTTTTCCCTGCTGGCTCTTTGGACGGGGGACCCATTTCCAGCCGTATGGCCATTTTTGTGCCTGGCGCGGCGCCAAGTGGGAAAGGGTGGTTTTGAGGCTGAAGGCAGCAGCAAAGCCTGCAGCCCCCAGGTCTGTGCGGCCAAGCAAGCGGTTCCCAAAGAGCTTTAGAACAAGGCATAGTTTTCCCTGCTGGCTCTTTGGGCATGGGACCCATCTCCAGCCATAGGCCATTTTTGTGCCTGGCGCGGCGCCAAGTGGGAAAGGGTGGCTTTGAGGCTGAAGGCAGCAGCAAAGCCTGCAGGCCCCACGTCTGTGGGGCCACGCAAGCGGTTCCCAAAGAGCTTTAGAACAAGGCATAGTTTTCCTTGCTGGGTCTTTGGGCATGGGACCGATCTCCAGCCATAGGCCATTTTTTTGCCTGATGGAGTGCCAAGTGGGAAAGGGTGGCTTTGAGGCTGAAGGCAGCAGGAAAGCCCGCAGCCCCCAGGTCTGTGGGGCTACGCAAGCGGTTCCCAAAGAGCTTTAGAACAAGGCATAGTTTTCCTTGCTGGCTCTTTGGGCATGGGACCCATCTCCAGCCATAGGCCATTTTTGTGCCTGATGCGGCGCCAAGTGGGAAAGGGTGGCTTTGAGGCTGAAGGCAGCAGGAAAGCCCGCAGCCCCCAGGTCTGTGCGGCTACGCAAGCGGTTCCCAAAGAGCTTTAGAACAAGGCATAATTTTCCTTGCTGGCTCTCTGGGCGGGGGACCCATCTCCAGCCGTATGGCCATTTTTGTGCCTAGCGCGACGCCAAGTGGGAAAGGGTGGCTTTGAGGCTGAAGGCAGCAGCAAAGCCCGCAGCCCCCAGGTCTGTGGGGCTACGCAAGCGGTTCCCAAAGAGCTTTAGAACAAGGCATAGTTTTCCCTGCTGGGTCTTTGGGCATGGGACCCATCTCCAGCCGTATGGCCATTTTTGTGCCTGGCGCGGCGCCAAGTGGGAAAGGGTGGTTTTGAGGCTGAAGGCAGCAGGAAAGCCCGCAGCCCCCAGGTCTGTGCGGCTACGCAAGCGGTTCCCAAAGAGCTTTAGAACAAGGCATAGTTTTCCCTGCTGGCTCTTTGGGCGGGGGACCCATCTCCAGCCGTATGGCCATTTTTGTGCCTGGCGCGGCGCCAAGTGGGAAAGGGTGGTTTTGAGGCTGAAGGCAGCAGCAAAGCCTGCAGCCCCCAGGTCTGTGGGGCCAAGCAAGCGGTTCCCAAAGAGCTTTAGAACAAGGCATAGTTTTCCCTGCTGGCTCTTTGGGCATGGGACCCATCTCCAGCCATAGGCCATTTTTGTGCCTGGCGCGGCGCCAAGTGGGAAAGGGTGGCTTTGAGGCTGAAGGCAGCAGGAAAGCCTGCAGCCCCCAGGTCTGTGGGGCTACGCAAGCAGTTCCCAAAGAGCTTTAGAACAAGGCATAATTTTCCCTGCTGGCTCTCTGGGCGGGGGACCCATCTCCAGCCATAGGCCGTTTTTGTGCCTGGCGCGGCGCCAAGTGTGAAAGGGTGCTGTCGAGGCTGAAGGCAGCAGCAAAGCCTGCAGCCCCCAGGTCTGTGGGGCTATGCAAGCGGTTCCCAAAGAGCTTTAGAACAAGGCATAGTTTTCCCTGCTGGCTCTTTGGGCGGGGGACCCATCTCCAGTCGTATGGCTATTTTTATGCCTGGCGCGGTGCGTAGTGGGAAAGGGTGGTTTTGAGGCTGAAGGCAGCAGGAAAGCCCGCAGCCCCCAGGTCTTTGGGGCTACGCAAGCGGTTCCCAAAGAGCTTTAGAACAAGGCATAGTTTTCCCTGCTGGCTCTTTGGGCGGGGGACCCATCTCCAGCCGTATGGCCATTTTTGTGCCTGGCACGGCGCCAAGTGGGAAAGGGTGGTGTCGAGGCTGAAGGCAGCAGGAAAGCCCGCAGCCCCCATGTCTGTAGGGCTACGCAAGCGGTTCCCAAAGAGCTTTAGAACAAGGCATAGTTTTCCCTGCTGGCTCTCTGGGCGGGGGACCCATCTCCAGCCATAGACCATTTTTGTGCCTAGCGCGGCGCCAAGTGGGAAAGGGTGGCTTTGAGGCTGAAGGCAGCAGCAAAGCCTGCAGGCCCCACGTCTGTGGGGCCACGCAGGCGGTTCCCAAAGAGCTTTAGAACAAGGCATAGTTTTCCTTGCTGGGTCTTTGGGCATGGGACCGATCTCCAGCCATAGGCCATTTTTTTACCTGATGGAGTGCCAAGTGGGAAAGGGTGGCTTTGAGGCTGAAGGCAGCAGGAAAGCCTGCAGCCCCCAGGTCTGTGGGGCTACGCAAGCGGTTCCCAAAGAGCTTTAGAACAAGGCATAGTTTTCCTTGCTGGCTCTTTGGGCATGGGCCCCATCTCCAGCCATAGGCCATTTTTGTGCCTGATGCGGCGCCAAGTGGGAAAGGGTGGCTTTGAGGCTGAAGGCAGCAGGAAAGCCCGCAGCCCCCAGGTCTGTGCGGCTACGCAAGCGGTTCCCAAAGAGCTTTAGAACAAGGCAAAATTTTCCTTGCTGGCTCTCTGGGCGGGGGACCCATCTCCAGCCGTATGGCCATTTTTGTGCCTAGCGCGACGCCAAGTGGGAAAGGGTGGTTTTGAGGCTGAAGGCAGCAGCAAAGCCTGCAGCCCCCAGGTCTGTGGGGCTACGCAAGCGGTTCCCAAAGAGCTTTAGAACAAGGCATAGTTTTCCCTGCTGGGTCTTTGGGCATGGGACCCATCTCCAGCCATAGGCCATTTTTGTGCCTGGCGCGACACCAAGTGGGAAAGGGTGGCTTTGAGGCTGAAGGCAGCAGGAAAGCCCGCAGCGCCAGGTCTGTGGGGCTACGCAAGCGGTTCCCAAAGAGCTTTAGAACAAGGCATAATTTTCCTTGCTGGCTCTCTGGGCGGGGGACCCATCTCCAGCCGTATGGCCATTTTTGTGCCTGGCGCGACGCCAAGTGGGAAAGGGTGGTGTGGAGGCTGAAGGCAGCAGGAAAGCCCGCAGCCCCCAGGTCTGTGGGGCTACGCAAGCGGTTCCCAAAGAGCTTTAGAACAAGGCATAGTTTTCCCTGCTGGCTCTTTGGGCGGGGGACCCATCTCCAGCCGTATGGCCATTTTTGTGCCTGGCGCGGTGCGTAGTGGGAAAGGGTGGTTTTGAGGCTGAAGGCAGCAGGAAAACCTGCAGCCCCCAGGTCTGTGGGGCCAAGCAAGCGGTTCCCAAAGAGCTTTAGAACAAGGCCTAGTTTTCCCTGCTGGCTCTTTGGGCATGGGACCCATCTCCAGCCATAGGCCATTTTTGTGCCTGATAGGGCGCCAAGTGGGAAAGGGTGGCTTTGAGGCTGAAGGCAGCAGGAAAGCCTGCAGCCCCCAGGTCTGTGGGGCTACGCAAGCGGTTCCCAAAGAGCTTTAGAAGAAGGCATAGTTTTCCCTGCTGGCTCTTTGGACGGGGGACCCATTTCCAGCCGTATGGCCATTTTTGTGCCTGGCGCGGCGCCAAGTGGGAAAGGGTGGTTTTGAGGCTGAAGGCAGCAGCAAAGCCTGCAGCCCCCAGGTCTGTGCGGCCAAGCAAGCGGTTCCCAAAGAGCTTTAGAACAAGGCATAGTTTTCCCTGCTGGCTCTTTGGGCATGGGACCCATCTCCAGCCATAGGCCATTTTTGTGCCTGGCGCGGCGCCAAGTGGGAAAGGGTGGCTTTGAGGCTGAAGGCAGCAGCAAAGCCTGCAGGCCCCACGTCTGTGGGGCCACGCAAGCGGTTCCCAAAGAGCTTTAGAACAAGGCATAGTTTTCCTTGCTGGGTCTTTGGGCATGGGACCGATCTCCAGCCATAGGCCATTTTTTTGCCTGATGGAGTGCCAAGTGGGAAAGGGTGGCTTTGAGGCTGAAGGCAGCAGGAAAGCCTGCAGCCCCCAGGTCTGTGGGGCTACGCAAGCGGTTCCCAAAGAGCTTTAGAACAAGGCATAGTTTTCCTTGCTGGCTCTTTGGGCATGGGACCCATCTCCAGCCATAGGCCATTTTTGTGCCTGATGCGGCGCCAAGTGGGAAAGGGTGGCTTTGAGGCTGAAGGCAGCAGGAAAGCCCGCAGCCCCCAGGTCTGTGCGGCTACGCAAGCGGTTCCCAAAGAGCTTTAGAACAAGGCATAATTTTCCTTGCTGGCTCTCTGGGCGGGGGACCCATCTCCAGCCGTATGGCCATTTTTGTGCCTAGCGCGACGCCAAGTGGGAAAGGGTGGCTTTGAGGCTGAAGGCAGCAGCAAAGCCCGCAGCCCCCAGGTCTGTGGGGCTACGCAAGCGGTTCCCAAAGAGCTTTAGAACAAGGCATAGTTTTCCCTGCTGGCTCTTTGGGCATGGGACCCATCTCCAGCCGTATGGCCATTTTTGTGCCTGGCGCGGCGCCAAGTGGGAAAGGGTGGTTTTGAGGCTGAAGGCAGCAGGAAAGCCCGCAGCCCCCAGGTCTGTGCGGCTACGCAAGCGGTTCCCAAAGAGCTTTAGAACAAGGCATAGTTTTCCCTGCTGGCTCTTTGGGCGGGGGACCCATCTCCAGCCGTATGGCCATTTTTGTGCCTGGCGCGGCGCCAAGTGGGAAAGGGTGGTTTTGAGGCTGAAGGCAGCAGCAAAGCCTGCAGCCCCCAGGTCTGTGGGGCCAAGCAAGCGGTTCCCAAAGAGCTTTAGAACAAGGCATAGTTTTCCCTGCTGGCTCTTTGGGCATGGGACCCATCTCCAGCCATAGGCCATTTTTGTGCCTGGCGCGGCGCCAAGTGGGAAAGGGTGGCTTTGAGGCTGAAGGCAGCAGGAAAGCCTGCAGCCCCCAGGTCTGTGGGGCTACGCAAGCAGTTCCCAAAGAGCTTTAGAACAAGGCATAATTTTCCCTGCTGGCTCTCTGGGCGGGGGACCCATCTCCAGCCATAGGCCGTTTTTGTGCCTGGCGCGGCGCCAAGTGTGAAAGGGTGCTGTCGAGGCTGAAGGCAGCAGCAAAGCCTGCAGCCCCCAGGTCTGTGGGGCTATGCAAGCGGTTCCCAAAGAGCTTTAGAACAAGGCATAGTTTTCCCTGCTGGCTCTTTGGGCGGGGGACCCATCTCCAGTCGTATGGCTATTTTTATGCCTGGCGCGGTGCGTAGTGGGAAAGGGTGGTTTTGAGGCTGAAGGCAGCAGGAAAGCCCGCAGCCCCCAGGTCTTTGGGGCTACGCAAGCGGTTCCCAAAGAGCTTTAGAACAAGGCATAGTTTTCCCTGCTGGCTCTTTGGGCGGGGGACCCATCTCCAGCCGTATGGCCATTTTTGTGCCTGGCACGGCGCCAAGTGGGAAAGGGTGGTGTCGAGGCTGAAGGCAGCAGGAAAGCCCGCAGCCCCCATGTCTGTAGGGCTACGCAAGCGGTTCCCAAAGAGCTTTAGAACAAGGCATAGTTTTCCCTGCTGGCTCTCTGGGCGGGGGACCCATCTCCAGCCATAGACCATTTTTGTGCCTAGCGCGGCGCCAAGTGGGAAAGGGTGGCTTTGAGGCTGAAGGCAGCAGCAAAGCCTGCAGGCCCCACGTCTGTGGGGCCACGCAGGCGGTTCCCAAAGAGCTTTAGAACAAGGCATAGTTTTCCTTGCTGGCTCTTTGGGCATGGGACCCATCTCCAGCCATAGGCCATTTTTTTACCTGATGGAGTGCCAAGTGGGAAAGGGTGGCTTTGAGGCTGAAGGCAGCAGGAAAGCCTGCAGCCCCCAGGTCTGTGGGGCTACGCAAGCGGTTCCCAAAGAGCTTTAGAACAAGGCATAGTTTTCCTTGCTGGCTCTTTGGGCATGGGCCCCATCTCCAGCCATAGGCCATTTTTGTGCCTGATGCGGCGCCAAGTGGGAAAGGGTGGCTTTGAGGCTGAAGGCAGCAGGAAAGCCCGCAGCCCCCAGGTCTGTGCGGCTACGCAAGCGGTTCCCAAAGAGCTTTAGAACAAGGCAAAATTTTCCTTGCTGGCTCTCTGGGCGGGGGACCCATCTCCAGCCGTATGGCCATTTTTGTGCCTAGCGCGACGCCAAGTGGGAAAGGGTGGCTTTGAGGCTGAAGGCAGCAGCAAAGCCTGCAGCCCCCAGGTCTGTGGGGCCACGCAAGCGGTTCCCAAAGAGCTTTAGAACAAGGCATAGTTTTCCCTGCTGGGTCTTTGGGCATGGGACCCATCTCCAGCCATAGGCCATTTTTGTGCCTGGCGCGACACCAAGTGGGAAAGGGTGGCTTTGAGGCTGAAGGCAGCAGGAAAGCCCGCAGCGCCAGGTCTGTGGGGCTACGCAAGCGGTTCCCAAAGAGCTTTAGAACAAGGCATAATTTTCCTTGCTGGCTCTCTGGGCGGGGGACCCATCTCTAGCCGTATGGCAATTTTTGTGCCTGGCGCGGCGCCAAGTGGGAAAGGGTGGTGTCGAGGCTGAAGGCAGCAGGAAAGCCCGCAGCCCCCAGGTCTGTGGGGCCAAGCAAGCGGTTCCCAAAGAGCTTTAGAACAAGGCATAGTTTTCCCTGCTGGCTCTTTGGGCGGGGGACCCATCTCCAGCCGTATGGCCATTTTTGTGCCTGGCGCGGTGCGTAGTGGGAAAGGGTGGTTTTGAGGCTGAAGGCAGCAGGAAAGCCTGCAGCCCCCAGGTCTGTGGGGCCAAGCAAGCGGTTCCCAAAGAGCTTTAGAACAAGGCATAGTTTTCCTTGCTGGGTCTTTGGGCATGGGACCCATCTCCAGCCATAGGCCATTTTTGTGCCTGATAGGGCGCCAAGTGGGAAAGGGTGGCTTTGAGGCTGAAGGCAGCAGGAAAGCCTGCAGCCCCCAGGTCTGTGGGGCTACGCAAGCGGTTCCCAAAGAGCTTTAGAAGAAGGCATAGTTTTCCCTGCTGGCTCTTTGGACGGGGGACCCATTTCCAGCCGTATGGCCATTTTTGTGCCTGGCGCGGTGCGTAGTGGTAAAGGGTGGTTTTGACGCTGAAGGCAGCAGGAAAGCCCGCAGCCCCCAGGTCTGTGCGGCTACGCAAGCGGTTCCCAAAGAGCTTTAGAACAAGGCATAGTTTTCCCTGCTGGCTCTTTGGGCGGGGGACCCATCTCCAGCCGTATGGCCATTTTTGTGCCTGGCGCGGCGCCAAGTGGGAAAGGGTGGCTTTGAGGCTGAAGGCAGCAGCAAAGCCTGCAGCCCCCAGGTCTGTGGGGCCAAGCAAGCGGTTCCCAAAGAGCTTTAGAACAAGGCATAGTTTTCCCTGCTGGCTCTTTGGGCGGGGGACCCATCTCCAGCCATAGGCCATTTTTGTGCCTGGCGCGGCGCCAAGTGGGAAAGGGTGGCTTTGAGGCTGAAGGCAGCAGCAAAGCCTGCAGGCCCCACGTCTGTGGGGCCACGCAAGCGGTTCCCAAAGAGCTTTAGAACAAGGCATAGTTTTCCTTGCTGGGTCTTTGGGCATGGGACCGATCTCCAGCCATAGACCATTTTTTTACCTGATGGAGTGCCAAGTGGGAAAGGGTGGCTTTGAGGCTGAAGGCAGCAGGAAAGCCTGCAGCCCCCAGGTCTGTGGGGCTACGCAAGCGGTTCCCAAAGAGCTTTAGAACAAGGCATAGTTTTCCTTGCTGGCTCTTTGGGCATGGGACCCATCTCCAGCCATAGGCCATTTTTGTGCCTGATGCGGCGCCAAGTGGGAAAGGGTGGCTTTGAGGCTGAAGGCAGCAGGAAAGCCCGCAGCCCCCAGGTCTGTGCGGCTACGCAAGCGGTTCCCAAAGAGCTTTAGAACAAGGCATAATTTTCCTTGCTGGCTCTCTGGGCGGGGGACCCATCTCCAGCCGTATGGCCATTTTTGTGCCTAGCGCGACGCCAAGTGGGAAAGGGTGGCTTTGAGGCTGAAGGCAGCAGCAAAGCCCGCAGCCCCCAGGTCTGTGGGGCTACGCAAGCGGTTCCCAAAGAGCTTTAGAACAAGGCATAGTTTTCCCTGCTGGCTCTTTGGGCGGGGGACCCATCTCCAACCGTATGGCCATTTTTGTGCCTGGCGCGGTGCGTAGTGGGAAAGGGTGGTTTTGAGGCTGAAGGCAGCAGGAAAGCCCGCAGCCCCCAGTTCTGTGGGGCTACGCAAGCGGTTCCCAAAGAGCTTTAGAACAAGGCATAGTTTTCCCTGCTGGCTCTTTGGGCGGGGGACCCATCTCCAGCCGTATGGCCATTTTTGTGCCTGGCCCGGCGCCAAGCGGGAAACGGTGGGTTTGAGGCTGAAGGTAGCAGCAAAGCCCACACCCCCAGGTCTGTGGGGCTACGCAAGCGGTTCCCAAAGAGCTTTAGAAAAAGGCATAGTTTTCCCTGCTGGCTCTTTGGGCGGGGGACCCATCTCCAGCCGTATGGCCATTTTTGTGCTTGATAGGGCGCCAAGTGGGAAAGGGTGGTTTTGACGCTGAAGGCAGCAGGAAAGCCCGCAGCCCCCAGGTCTGTGGGGCTACGCAAGCGGTTCCCAAAGAGCTTTAGAACAAGGCATAGTTTTCCCTGCTGGCTCTCTGGACGGGGGACCCATCTCCAGCCGTATGGCCATTTTTGTGCCTGACGCGGCGCCAAGTGGGAAAGGGTGGTTTTGAGGCTGAAGGCAGCAGCAAAGCCTGCAGCCCCCAGGTCTGTGGGGCTATGCAAGCGGTTCCCAAAGAGCTTTAGAACAAGGCATAGTTTTCCCTGCTGTCTCTTTGGGCGGGGGACCCATCTCCAGCCGTATGGCCATTTTTGTGCATGGCGCGGTGCGTAGTGGGAAAGGGTGGTTTTGAGGCTGAAGGCAGCAGGAAAGCCCGCAGCCCCCAGGTCTGTGGGGCTACGCAAGCGGTTCCCAAAGAGCTTTAGAACAAGGCATAGTTTTCCCTGCTGGCTCTTTGGGCGGGGGACCCATCTCCAGCCGTATGGCCATTTTTGTGCCTGGCGCGGCGCCAAGTGGGTAAGGGTGGTGTCGAGGCTGAAGGCAGCAGCAAAGCCTGCAGCCCCCAGGTCTGTGGGGCCAAGCAAGCGGTTCCCAAAGAGTTTTAGAACAAGGCATAGTTTTCCCTGCTGGCTCTTTGGGCATGGGACCCATCTCCAGCCGTATGGCCATTTTTGTCCCTGGCCCCCCGCCAAGTGGGAAAGGGTGGCTTTGAGGCTGAAGGCAGCAGGAAAGCCCGCAGCCCCCAGGTCTGTGGGGCTACGCAAGCGGTTCCCAAAGAGCTTTAGAACAAGGCATAGTTTTCCCTGCTCGCTCTTTGGGCGGGGGACCCATCTCCAGCCATATGGCCATTTTTGTGCCTGGCGAAGCCCCAAGTGCGAAAGGGTGGCTTTGAGGCTGAAGGCAGCAGGAAAGCCCGCAGCCCCCAGGTCTGTGGGGCTACGCAAGCGGTTCCCAAAGAGCTTTAGAACAAGGCATAGTTTTCCCTGCTGGCTCTTTTGGCAGGGGACCCATCTCCAGCCGTATGGCCATTTTTGTGCCTGGCCCGGCGCCAAGTGGGAAAGGGTGGCTTTGAGACTGAAGGCAGCAGGAAAGCCCGCAGCCCCCAGGTGTGTGGGGCTACGCAAGCGGTTCCCAAAGAGCTTTAGAACAAGGCATAGTTTTCCCTGCTGGCTCTCTGGGCGGGGAACCCATCTCCAGCCGTATGGCCATTTTTGAGCCTGGAGCAGTGCCAAGTGGGAAAGGGTGGTGTCGAGGCTGAAGGCAGCAGGAAAGCCCGCAGCCCCCAGGTCTGTGGGGCTACGCAAGCAGTTCCCAAAGAGCTTTAGAACAAGGCATAGTTTTCCCTGCTGGCTCTTTGGGCGGGGGACCCATCTCCAGCCATAGGCCATTTTTGTGCCTGGCCCGGCGCCCAGTGGGAAAGGGTGGCTTTGAGGCTTGAAGGCAGCAGGAAAGCCCGCAGCCCCCAGGTCTGTGGGGCTACGCAAGCGGTTCCCAAAGAGCTTTAGAACAAGGCATAATTTTCCCTGCTGGCTCTTTGGGCGGGGGACCCATCTCCAGCCATATGGCCATTTTTGTGCCTGGCGCAGCGCCAAGTGGGAAAGGGTGGTTTTGAGGCTGAAGGCAGCAGGAAAGCCCGCAGCCCCCACGTGTGTGGGGCTACGCAAGCGGTTCCCAAAGAGCTTTAGAACAAGGCATAGTTTTCCCTGCTGGCTCTTTGGGCATGGGACCCATCTCCAGCCATAGGCCATTTTTGTGCTTGATAGGGCGCCAAGTGGGAAAGGGTGCTGTCGAGGCTGAAGGCAGCAGGAAAGCCCGCAGCCACCAGGTCTGTGCGGCTACGCAAGCGGTTCCCAAAGAGCTTTAGAACAAGGCATAGTTTTCCCTGCTGGCTCTCTGGGCGGGGGACCCATCTCCAGCCGTATGGCCATTTTTGAGCCTGGCGCGGCGCCAGGTGGGAAAGGGTGGCTTTGAGGCTGAAGGCAGGAGCAAAGCCTGCAGCCCCCAGGTCTGTGGTGCTACGCAAGCGGTTCCCAAAGAGCTTTAGAACAAGGCATAGTTTTCCCAGCTGGCTCTTAGGGCATGGGACCCATCTCCAGCCATAGGCCATTTTTGTGCCTGGCACGAAGCCAAGTGGGAAAGGGTGCTGTCGAGGCTGAAGGCAGCAGGAAAGCCTGCAGCCCCCAGGTGTGTGGGGCTACGCAAGCGGTTCCCAAAGAGCTTTAGAACAAGGCATAGTTTTCCCTGCTGGCTCTTTGGGCGGGGGACCCATCTCCAGCCGTATGGCTATTTTTGTGCCTGGCGCGGTGCGTAGTGGCATAGGATGGTTTTGAGGCTGAAGGCAGCAGGAAAGCCTGCAGCCCCCAGGTCTGTGCGGCTACACAAGCGGATCACAAAGAGCTTTAGAACAAGGCATAGTTTTCACTGCTGGCTCTTTGGGCGGGGGACCCATCTCCAGCCGTATGGCTATTTTTGTGCCTGGCGCGGTGCGTAGTGGCATAGGATGGTTTTGAGGCTGAAGGCAGCAGGAAAGCCTGCAGCCCCCAGGTCTGTGCGGCTACACAAGCGGATCACAAAGATCTTTAGAACAAGGCATAGTTTTCCCTGCTGGCTCTTTGGGCGGGGGACCCATCTCCAGCCGTACGGCCATTTTTGCGCCTGGCCCGGCGCAAAGTGGGAAAGGGTGGCTTTGAGGCTGAAGGCAGCAGCAAAGCCCGCAGCCCCCAGGTCTGTGCGGCTACGAAAGCGGTTCCCAAAGAGCTTTAGAACAAGGCATAGTTTTCCCTGCTGGCTCTTTGGGCGGGAGACCCATCTCCAGCCATAGGCCATTTTTGTGCCTGGCACGGCGCCAAGTGGGAAAGGGTGTTGTCGAGGCTGAAGGCAGCAGGAAAGCCCGCAGCCCCCAGGTCTGTGGGGCTACGCAAGCGGTTCCCAAAGAGCTTTAGAACAAGGCATAGTTTTCCCTGCTGGCTCTTTGGGCGGGGGACCCATCTGCAGACATATGGCCATTTTTGTGCCTGGCACGACGCCAAGTGGGAAAGGGTGGCTTTGACGCTGAAGGCAGCAGGAAAGCCCGCAGCCCCCAGGTCTGTGCGGCTACGCAAGCGGTTCCCAAAGAGCTTTAGAACAAGGCATAGTTTTCCCTACTGGCTCTTTGGGCGGGAGACCCATCTCCAGCCATAGGCCATTTTTGTGCCTGGCGCGACGCCAAGTGGGAAAGGGTGTTGTCGAGGCTGAAGGCAGCAGGAAAGCCCGCAGCCCCCAGGTCTGTGGGGCTACGCAAGCGGTTCCCAAAGAGCTTTAGAACAAGGCATAGTTTTCCCTGCTGGCTCTTTGGGCATGGGACCCATCTCCAGCCATAGGCCATTTTTGTGCCTGGCGCGACGCCAAGTGGGAAAGGGTGGTGTCGAGGTTGAAGGCAGCAGGAAAGCCTGCAGCCCCCAGGTCTGTGGGGCTACACAAGCGGTTCCCAAAGAGCTTTAGAACAAGGCATAGTTTTCCCTGCTGGCTCTTTGGGCATGGGACCCATCTCCAGCCGTATGGCCATTTTTGTGCCTGGCGCGGCGCCAAGTGGGTAAGGGTGGTGTCGAGGTTGAAGGCAGCAGGAAAGCCCGCAGCCCCCAGGTCTGTGGGGCTACGCAAGCGGTTCCCAAAGAGCTTTAGAACAAGGCATAGTTTTCCCTGCTGGCTCTTTGGGCGGGGGACCCATCTCCAGCCATAGGCCATTTTTGTGCCTGGCGCGGCGCCAAGTGGGAAAGGGTGGTGTCGAGGCTGAAGGCAGCAGGAAAGCCTGCAGGCCCCACGTCTGTGGGGCTACGCAAGTGGTTCCCAAAGAGCTTTAGAACAAGGCATAGTTTTCCCTGCTGGCTCTTTGGGCGGGGGACCCGTATCCAGCCATAGGCCATTTTTGTGCCTGGCGCGGCGCCAAGTGGGAAAGGGTGGCTTTGAGGCTGAAGGCAGCAGGAAAGCCTGCAGCCCACAGGTCTGTGGGGCTACGCAAGCGGTTCCCAAAGAGCTTTAGAACAAGGCATAGTTTTCCCTGCTGGCTCTTTGGGCGGGGGACCCATCTCCAGCCGTATGGCCATTTTTGTGCCTGATGCGGCGCCAAGTGGGAAAGGGTGGTGTCGAGGCTGAAGGCAGCAGGAAAGCCCACAGCCCCCAGGTCTGTGGGGCTACGCAAGCGGTTCCCAAAGAGCTTTAGAACAAGGCATAGTTTTCCCTGCTGGCTCTTTGGGCGGGGGACCCATCTCCAGCCGTATGGCCATTTTTGTGCCTGGCGCGGTGCGTAGTGTGAAAGGGTGGTTTTGAGGCTGAAGGCAGCAGGAAAGCCTGCAGCCCCCAGGTCTGTGGGGCTACGCAAGCGGTTCCCAAAGAGCTTTAGAAGAAGGCATAGTTTTCCTTGCTGGCTCTTTGGGCATGGGACCCATCTCCAGCCATAGGCCATTTTTGTGCCTGGCCCGGCGCCAAGTGGGAAAGGGTGGTGTCGAGGCTGAAGGCAGCAGCAAAGCCCGAAGCCCCCAGGTCTGTAGGGCTACGCAAGCGGTTCCCAAAGAGCTTTAGAACAAGGCATAGTTTTCCCTGCTGGCTCTTTGGGCATGGAACCCATCTCCAGCCGTATGGCCATTTTTGTGCCTACCGCGGCGCCAAATGGGAAAGGGTGGCTTTGAGGCTGAAGGCAGCAGGAAAGTCTGCAGCCCCCAAGTCTCTTAGGCTATGCAAGCGGTTCCCAAAGAGCTTTAGAACAAGGCATAGTTTCCGCTGCTTGTTCTTTGGGCGGGGGACCCATCTCCAGCCATAGGCCATTTTTGTGCCTGGCGCAGTGCCAAGTGGGAAAGGGTGCTGTCGAGCCTGAAGGCAGCAGGAAAGCCTGCAGCCCCCAGGTCTGTGGGGCTACGCAAGCGGTTCCCAAAGAGCTTTAGAACAAGGCATAGTTTTCCCTGCTGGCTCTTTGGGCGGGGGACCCATCTCCAGCCGTATGGCCATTTTTGTGCCTGGCGCGGCGCCAAGTGGGAAAGGGTGTTGTCGAACATGAAGGCAGAAGGAAAGCCCACAGCCCCCAGGTGTGTGGGGCTACGCAAGCGGTTCCCAAAGAGCTTTAGAACAAGGCATAGTTTTCCCTGCTGGCTCTTTGGGCGGGGGACCCATCTCCAGCCATAGGCCATTTTTGTGCCTGGCGCGACGCCAATTGGGAAAGGGTGGTGTCGAGGTTGAAGGCAGCAGGAAAGCCTGCAGCCCCCAGGTCTGTGGGGCTACGCAAGCGGTTCCCAAAGAGCTTTAGAACAAGGCATAGTTTTCCGTGCTGGCTCCTTGGGCGGGGGACCCATCTCCAGCCGTATGGCCATTTTTGTGCCTGGCGCGGCGCCCAGTGGGAAAGGGTGGTGTCGAGGCTGAAGGCAGCAGGAAAGCCCGCAGCTCCCAGGTCTGTGGAGCTACGCAAGTGGTTCCCAAAGAGCTTTAGAACAAGGCATAGTTTTCCTTGCTGGCTCTTTGGGCAGGGGACCCATCTCCAGCCATATGGCCATTTTTGTGCCTGATGCGGTGTCCAGTGGAAAAGGGTGGCTTTGAGGTTGAAGGCAGCAGCAAAGCCTGCAGCCCCCAGGTCTGTGGGGCTACGCAAGCGGTTCCCAAAGAGCTTTAGAACAAGGCATAGTTTTCCCTGCTGGCTCTTTGGGCGGGGGACCCATCTCCAGCTGTATGGCCATTTTTGTGCCTGGCGCGGTGCCAACTGGGAAAGGGTGGTGTCGAGTCTGAAGGCAGCAGGAAAGCCCGCAGCCCCCAGGTCTGTGGGGCTACGCAAGCGGTTCCCAAAGAGCTTTAGAACAAATCATAGTTTTCCCTGCTTGTTCTTTGGGCGGGGGACCCATCTCCAGCCGTATGGCCATTTTTGTGCCTGGCGCGGCGCCAAGTGGGAATGGGTGGTGTCGAGTCTGAAGGCAGCAGGAAAGCCTGCAGCCCCCAGGTCTGTGGGGCTACGCAAGCGGTTCCCAAAGAGCTTTAGAACAAGGCATAGTTTTCCCTGCTGGCTCTTTTGGCATGGGACCCATCTCCAGCCGTATGGCAATTTTTGTGCCTGGCCCGGCGCCAAGTGGGAAAGGGTGGCTTTAAGGCTGAAGGCAGCAGCAAAGCCCGCAGCCCCCAGGTCTGTGGGGCTACGCAAGCGGTTCCCAAAGAGCTTTAGAACAAGGCATAATTTTCCCTGCTGGCTCTTCGGGCGGGGGACCCATCTCCAGCCGTATGGCCATTTTTGTGCCTGGCGCGGCGCCAAGTGGGAAAGGGTGGTGTCGAGGCTGAAGGCAGCAGCAAAGCCCGCAGCCCCCAGGTCTGTGGGGCTACGCAAGCGGTTCCCAAAGAGCTTTAGAAGAAGGCATAGTTTTCCCTGCTGGCTCTCTGGGCGGGGGACCCATCTCCAGACGTATGGCCATTTTTGAGCCTGGCGCGGCGCCAGGTGGGAAAGGGTGGCTTTGAGGCTGAAGGCAGGAGCAAAGCCTGCAGCCCCCAGGTCTGTGGTGCTACGCAAGCGGTTCCCAAAGAGCTTTAGAACAAGGCATAGTTTTCCCAGCTGGCTCTTAGGGCATGGGACCCATCTCCAGCCATAGGCCATTTTTGTGCCTGGCACGAAGCCAAGTGGGAAAGGGTGCTGTCGAGGCTGAAGGCAGCAGGAAAGCCTGCAGCCCCCAGGTCTGTGGGGCTACGCAAGCGGTTCCCAAAGAGCTTTAGAACAAGGCATAGTTTTCCCTGCTGGCTCTTTGGGCGGGGGACCCATCTCCAGCCGTATGGCTATTTTTGTGCCTGGCGCGGTGCGTAGTGGCATAGGATGGTTTTGAGGCTGAAGGCAGCAGGAAAGCCTGCAGCCCCCAGGTCTGTGCGGCTACACAAGCGGATCACAAAGAGCTTTAGAACAAGGCATAGTTTTCACTGCTGGCTCTTTGGGCGGGGGACCCATCTCCAGCCGTATGGCTATTTTTGTGCCTGGCGCGGTGCGTAGTGGCATAGGATGGTTTTGAGGCTGAAGGCAGCAGGAAAGCCTGCAGCCCCCAGGTCTGTGCGGCTACACAAGCGGATCACAAAGATCTTTAGAACAAGGCATAGTTTTCCCTGCTGGCTCTTTGGGCGGGGGACCCATCTCCAGCCGTACGGCCATTTTTGCGCCTGGCCCGGCGCAAAGTGGGAAAGGGTGGCTTTGAGGCTGAAGGCAGCAGCAAAGCCCGCAGCCCCCTGGTCTGTGCGGCTACGAAAGCGGTTCCCAAAGAGCTTTAGAACAAGGCATAGTTTTCCCTGCTGGCTCTTTGGGCGGGAGACCCATCTCCAGCCATAGGCCATTTTTGTGCCTGGCGCGACGCCAAGTGGAAAAGGGTGTTGTCGAGGCTGAAGGCAGCAGGAAAGCCCGCAGCCCCCAGGTCTGTGGGGCCACACAAGCGGTTCCCAAAGAGCTTTAGAACAAGGCATAGTTTTCCCTGCTGGCTCTTTGGGCGGGGGACCCATCTCCAGCCGTATGGCCATTTTTGTGCCTGGCGCGGCGCCAAGTGGGAAAGGGTGGCTTTGAGGCTGAAGGCAGCAGCAAAGCCCGCAGCCCCCAGGTCTGTGGGGCTACGCAAGCAGTTCCCAAAGAGCTTTAGAACAAGGCATAGTTTTCCCTGCTGGCTCTTTAGGCATGGGACCCATCTCCATCCATAGGCCATTTTTGTGCCTGATAGGGCGCCAAGTGGGAAAGGGTTGCTTTGAGGCTGAAGACAGCAGGAAAGCCCGCAGCCCCCAGGTCTGTGGGGCTACGCAAGCGGTTCCCAAAGAGCTTTAGAACAAGGCATAGTTTTCCCTGCTGGCTCTTTGGGCGGGGGACCCATCTGCAGACATATGGCCATTTTTGTGCCTGGCACGACGCCAAGTGGGAAAGGGTGGCTTTGACGCTGAAGGCAGCAGGAAAGCCCGCAGCCCCCAGGTCTGTGGGGCTACGCAAGCGGTTCCCAAAGAGCTTTAGAACAAGGCATAGTTTTCCCTACTGGCTCTTTGGGCGGGAGACCCATCTCCAGCCATAGGCCATTTTTGTGCCTGGCGCGACGCCAAGTGGGAAAGGGTGTTGTCGAGGCTGAAGGCAGCAGGAAAGCCCGCAGCCCCCAGGTCTGTGGGGCTACGCAAGCGGTTCCCAAAGAGCTTTAGAACAAGGCATAGTTTTCCCTGCTGGCTCTTTGGGCATGGGACCCATCTCCAGCCATAGGCCATTTTTGTGCCTGGCGCGACGCCAAGTGGGAAAGGGTGGTGTCGAGGTTGAAGGCAGCAGGAAAGCCTGCAGCCCCCAGGTCTGTGGGGCTACACAAGCGGTTCCCAAAGAGCTTTAGAACAAGGCATAGTTTTCCCTGCTGGCTCTTTGGGCATGGGACCCATCTCCAGCCGTATGGCCATTTTTGTGCCTGGCGCGGCGCCAAGTGGGAAAGGGTGGTTTTGAGGCTGAAGGCAGCAGGAAAGCCCGCAGCCCCCAGGTCTGTGGGGCTACGCAAGCGGTTCCCAAAGAGCTTTAGAACAAGGCATAGTTTTCCCTGCTGGCTCTTTGGGCGGGGGACCCATCTCCAGCCGTATGGCCATTTTTGTGCCTAGCGCGGCGCCAAATGGGAAAGGGTGGCTTTGAGGCTGAAGGCAGCAGGAAAGCCTGCAGCCCCCAGGTCTGTGGGGCTACGCAAGCGGTTCCCAAAGAGCTTTAGAACAAGGCATAGTCTTCCCTGCTGGCTCTTTGGGCCGGGGACCCATCTCCAGCCATAGGCCATTTTTGTGCCTGGCGCAGTGCCAAGTGGGAAAGGGTGGTGTCGAGGCTGAAGGCAGCAGGAAAGCCCGCAGCCCCCAGGTCTGTGGGGCTACGCAAGCGTTTCCCAAAGAGCTTTAGAACAAGGCATAGTTTTCCCTGCTGGCTCTTTGGGCGGGGGACCCATCTCCAGCCATAGGCCATTTTTGTGCCTGGCGCGGCGCCAAGTGGGAAAGGGTGGTGTCGAGGCTGAAGGCAGCAGGAAAGCCTGCAGGCCCCACGTCTGTGGGGCTACGCAAGTGGTTCCCAAAGAGCTTTAGAACAAGGCATAGTTTTCCCTGCTGGCTCTTTGGGCGGGGGACCCATCTCCAGCCATAGGCCATTTTTGTGCCTGGCGCGGCGCCAAGTGGGAAAGGGTGGCTTTGAGGCTGAAGGCAGCAGGAAAGCCTGCAGCCCCCAGGTCTGTGGGGCTACGCAAGCGGTTCCCAAAGAGCTTTAGAACAAGGCATAGTTTTCCCTGCTGGCTCTTTGGGCGGGGGACCCATCTCCAGCCGTATGGCCATTTTTGTGCCTGGCCCGGCGCCAAGTGGGAAAGGGTGGTGTCGAGGCTGAAGGCAGCAGGAAAGCCTGCAGCCCCCAGGTCTGTGGGGCTACGCAAGCGGTTCCCAAAGAGCTTTAGAACAAGGCATAGCTTTCCCTGCTGGCTCTTTGGGCGGGGGACCCATCTCCAGCCGTATGGCCATTTTTGTGCCTGGCGCGGTGCGTAGTGTGAGAGGGTGGTTTTGAGGCTGAAGGCAGCAGGAAAGCCTGCAGCCCACAGCTCTGTGGGGCCAAGGAAGATGTTCCCAAAGAGCTTTAGAACAAGGCATAGTTTTCCGTGATGGCTCTTTGGGCATGGGACCCATCTCCAGCCATAGGCCATTTTTGTGCCTGGCGCGGTGCGTAGTGGGAAAGGGTGGCTTTGAGGCTGAAGGCAGCAGGAAAGCCCGCAGCCCCCAGGTCTGTGGGGCTACGCAAGCGGTTCCCAAAGAGCTTTAGAAGAAGGCATAGTTTTCCTTGCTGGCTCTTTGGGCATGGGACCCATCTCCAGCCATAGGCCATTTTTGTGCCTGGCCCGGCGCCAAGTGGGAAAGGGTGGTGTCGAGGCTGAAGGCAGCAGCAAAGCCCGAAGCCCCCAGGTCTGTAGGGCTACGCAAGCGGTTCCCAAAGAGCTTTAGAACAAGGCATAGTTTTCCCTGCTGGCTCTTTGGGCATGGAACCCATCTCCAGCCGTATGGCCATTTTTGTGCCTACCGCGGCGCCAAATGGGAAAGGGTGGCTTTGAGGCTGAAGGCAGCAGGAAAGTCTGCAGCCCCCAAGTCTCTTAGGCTATGCAAGCGGTTCCCAAAGAGCTTTAGAACAAGGCATAGTTTTCCCTGCTGGCTCCTTGGGCGGGGGACCCATCTCCAGCCATAGGCCATTTTTGTGCCTGGCGCAGTGCCAAGTGGGAAAGGGTGCTGTCGAGCCTGAAGGCAGCAGGAAAGCCTGCAGCCCCCAGGTCTGTGGGGCTACGCAAGCGGTTCCCAAAGAGCTTTAGAACAAGGCATAGTTTTCCCTGCTGGCTCTTTGGGCGGGGGACCCATCTCCAGCCGTATGGCCATTTTTGTGCCTGGCGCGGCGCCAAGTGGGAAAGGGTGTTGTCGAACATGAAGGCAGAAGGAAAGCCCACAGCCCCCAGGTCTGTGCGGCTACGAAAGCGGTTCCCAAAGAGCTTTAGAACAAGGCATAGTTTTCCCTGCTGGCTCTTTGGGCGGGGGACCCATCTCCAGCCATAGGCCATTTTTGTGCCTGGCGCGGCGCCCAGTGGGAAAGGGTGGTGTCGAGGCTGAAGGCAGCAGGAAAGCCCGCAGCTCCCAGGTCTGTGGAGCTACGCAAGTGGTTCCCAAAGAGCTTTAGAACAAGGCATAGTTTTCCTTGCTGGCTCTTTGGGCAGGGGACCCATCTCCAGCCATATGGCCATTTTTGTGCCTGATGCGGTGTCCAGTGGAAAAGGGTGGCTTTGAGGTTGAAGGCAGCAGCAAAGCCTGCAGCCCCCAGGTCTGTGGGGCTACGCAAGCGGTTCCCAAAGAGCTTTAGAACAAGGCATAGTTTTCCCTGCTGGCTCTTTGGGCGGGGGACCCATCTCCAGCTGTATGGCCATTTTTGTGCCTGGCGCGGTGCCAAGTGGGAAAGGGTGGTGTCGAGTCTGAAGGCAGCAGGAAAGCCCGCAGCCCCCAGGTCTGTGGGGCTACGCAAGCAGTTCCCAAAGAGCTTTAGAACAAATCATAGTTTTCCCTGCTTGTTCTTTGGGCGGGGGACCCATCTCCAGCCGTATGGCCATTTTTGTGCCTGGCGCGGCGCCAAGTGGGAATGGGTGGTGTCGAGTCTGAAGGCAGCAGGAAAGCCTGCAGCCCCCAGGTCTGTGGGGCTACGCAAGCGGTTCCCAAAGAGCTTTAGAACAAGGCATAGTTTTCCCTACTGGCTCTTTGGGCGGGAGACCCATCTCCAGCCGTATGGCCATTTTTGTGCCTGGCGCGGTGCGTAGTGTGAAAGGGTGGTTTTGAGGCTGAAGGCAGCAGGAAAGCCTGCAGCCCACAGCTCTGTGGGGCCAAGGAAGCTGTTCCCAAAGAGCTTTAGAACAAGGCATAGTTTTCCGTGATGGCTCTTTGGGCATGGGACCCATCTCCAGTCATAGGCCATTTTTGTGCCTGGCGCGGTGCGTAGTGGGAAAGGGTGGCTTTGAGGCTGAAGGCAGCAGGAAAGCCCGCAGCCCCCAGGTCTGTGGGGCTACGCAAGCGGTTCCCAAAGAGCTTTAGAAGAAGGCATAGTTTTCCTTGCTGGCTCTTTGGGCATGGGACCCATCTCCAGCCATAGGCCATTTTTGAGCCTGGCGCGGCGCCAAGTGGGAAAGGGTGGTGTCGAGGCTGAAGGCAGCAGCAAAGCCCGAAGCCCCCAGGTCTGTAGGGCTACGCAAGCGGTTCCCAAAGACCTTTAGAACAAGGCATAGTTTTCCCTGCTGGCTCTTTGGGCATGGAACCCATCTCCAGCCGTATGGCCATTTTTGTGCCTACCGCGGCGCCAAATGGGAAAGGGTGGCTTTGAGGCTGAAGGCAGCAGGAAAGTCTGCAGCCCCCAAGTCTCTTAGGCTATGCAAGCGGTTCCCAAAGAGCTTTAGAACAAGGCATAGTTTTCCCTGCTTGTTCTTTGGGCGGGGGACCCATCTCCAGCCATAGGCCATTTTTGTGCCTGGCGCAGTGCCAAGTGGGAAAGGGTGCTGTCGAGCCTGAAGGCAGCAGGAAAGCCTGCAGCCCCCAGGTCTGTGGGGCTACGCAAGCGGTTCCCAAAGAGCTTTAGAACAAGGCATAGTTTTCCCTGCTGGCTCTTTGGGCGGGGGACCCATCTCCAGCCGTATGGCCATTTTTGTGCCTGGCGCGGCGCCAAGTGGGAAAGGGTGTTGTCGAACATGAAGGCAGAAGGAAAGCCCACAGCCCCCAGGTGTGTGGGGCTACGCAAGCGGTTCCCAAAGAGCTTTAGAACAAGGCATAGTTTTCCCTGCTGGCTCTTTGGGCGGGGGACCCATCTCCAGCCATAGGCCATTTTTGTGCCTGGCGCGGCGCCAAGTGGGAAAGGGTGGTTTTGAGGCTGAAGGCAGCAGGAAAGCCCGCAGCCCCCAGGTCTGTGGGGCTACGCAAGCGGTTCCCAAAGAGCTTTAGAACAAGGCATAGTTTTCCCTGCTGGCTCTTTGGGCGGGGGACCCATCTCCAGCCGTATGGCTTTTTTTGTGCCTGGCGCGAGGCCAAGTGGGAAAGGGTGCTGTCGAGGCTGAAGGCAGCAGGAAAGCCTGCAGCCCCCAGGTGTGTGGGGCTACGCAAGCGGTTCCCAAAGAGCTTTAGAACAAGGCATAGTTTTCCCTGCTGGCTCTCTGGGCGGGGCACCCATCTGCAGCCATAGGCCATTTTTGTGCCTAGCACGACGCCAAGTGGGAAAGGGTGGCTTTGAGGCTGAAGGCAGCAGCAAAGCCTGCAGCCCCCAGGTCTGTGGGGCTACGCAAGCGGTTCCCAAAGAGCTTTAGAACAAGGCATAGTTTTCCTTGCTGGCTCTTTGGGCATGGGACCCATCTCCAGCCATAGGCCATTTTTGTGCCTGATGCGGCGCCAAGTGGGAAAGGGTGGCTTTGAGGCTGAAGGCAGCAGGAAAGCCCGCAGCCCCCAGGTCTGTGCGGCTACGCAAGCGGTTCCCAAAGAGCTTTAGAACAAGGCATAATTTTCCTTGCTGGCTCTCTGGGCGGGGGACCCATCTCCAGCCGTATGGCCATTTTTGTGCCTAGCACGACGCCAAGTGGGAAAGGGTGGCTTTGAGGCTGAAGGCAGCAGCAAAGCCTGCAGCCCCCAGGTCTGTGGGGCTACGCAAGCGGTTCCCAAAGAGCTTTAGAACAAGGCATAGTTTTCCCTGCTGGCTCTTTGGGCGGGGGACCCATCTCCAGCCATAGGCCATTTTTGTGCCTGGCGCGACGCCAAGTGGGAAAGGGTGGTGTCGAGGTTGAAGGCAGCAGGAAAGCCTGCAGCCCCCAGGTCTGTGGGGCTACGCAAGCGGTTCCCAAAGAGCTTTAGAACAAGGCATAGTTTTCCCTGCTGGCTCCTTGGGCGGGGGACCCATCTCCAGCCGTATGGCCATTTTTGTGCCTGGCGCGGCGCCCAGTGGGAAAGGGTGGTGTCGAGGCTGAAGGCAGCAGGAAAGCCCGCAGCTCCCAGGTCTGTGGAGCTACGCAAGTGGTTCCCAAAGAGCTTTAGAACAAGGCATAGTTTTCCTTGCTGGCTCTTTGGGCAGGGGACCCATCTCCAGCCATATGGCCATTTTTGTGCCTGATGCGGCGTCCAGTGGAAAAGGGTGGCTTTGAGGCTGAAGGCAGCAGCAAAGCCTGCAGCCCCCAGGTCTGTGGGGCTACGCAAGCGGTTCCCAAAGAGCTTTAGAACAAGGCATAGTTTTCCCTGCTGGCTCTTTGGGCGGGGGACCCATCTCCAGCCGTATGGCCATTTTTGTGCCTGGCGCGGCGCCAAGTGGGAAAGGGTGGCTTTGAGGCTGAAGGCAGCAGGAAAGCCCGCAGCCCCCAGGTCTGTGGGGCTACGCAAGCGGTTCCCAAAGAGCTTTAGAAGAAGGCATAGTTTTCCCTGCTGGCTCTTTGGGCAGGGGACCCATCTCCAGCCGTATGGCCATTTTTGTGCCTAGCGCGGCGCCAAGTGGGAAAGGGTGGTTTTGAGGCTGAAGGCAGCAGGGAAGCCCGCAGCCCCCAGGTCTGTGGGGCTACGCAAGCGGTTCCCAAAGAGCTTTAGAACAAGGCATAGTTTTCCCTGCTGGCTCTTTGGGCGGGGGACCCATCTCCAGCCGTATGGCCATTTTTGTGCCTGGCACGGCGCCAAGTGGGAAAGGGTGGTGTCGAGGCTGAAGGCAGCAGCAAAGCCCGCAGCCCCCAGGTCTGTAGGGCTACGCAAGCGGTTCCCAAAGAGCTTTAGAACAAGGCATAGTTTTCCCTGCTGGCTCTTTGGGCGGGGGACCCATCTCCAGCCGTATGGCCATTTTTGAGCCTGGCGCGGCGCCAAGTGGGAAAGGGTGGCTTTGAGGTTGAAGGCAGGAGCAAAGCCTGCAGCCCTAAGTTCTGTGGGGCTACGCAAGCGGTTCCCAAAGAGCTTTAGAACAAGGCATAGTTTTCCCTGCTAGCTCTTAGGGCATGGGACCCATCTCCAGCCATAGGCCATTTTTCTGCCTGGCGCGGTGCGTAGTGGGAAAGGGTGGTTTTGAGGCTGAAGGCAGCAGGAAAGCCTGCAGCCCCCAGGTCTGTGGGGCCAAGCAAGCGGTTCCCAAAGAGCTTTAGAACAAGGCATAGTTTTCCCTGATGGCTCTTTGGGCATGGGACCCATCTCCAGCCATAGGCCATTTTTGTGCCTGATAGGGCGCCAAGTGGGAAAGGGTGGCTTTGAGGCTGAAGGCAGCAGGAAAGCCTGCAGCCCCAGGTCTGTGGGGCTACGCAAGCGGTTCCCAAAGAGCTTTAGAACAAGGCATAGTTTTCCCTGCTGGCTCTTTGGGCGGGGGACCCATCTCCAGCCGTATGGCCATTTTTGTGCCTGGCGCGGTGCGTAGTGGGAAAGGGTGGTTTTGACGCTGAAGGCAGCAGGAAAGCCCGCAGCCCCCAGGTCTGTGGGGCTACGCAAGCGGTTCCCAAAGAGCTTTAGAACAAGGCATAGTTTTCCCTGCTGGCTCTTTGGGCGGGGGACCCATCTCCAGCCATATGGCCATTTTTGTGCCTAGCGCGGCGCCAAGTGGGAAAGGGTGGTGTCGAGGCTGAAGGCAGCAGGAAAGCCCGCAGCCCCCAGGTCTGTGGGGCTACGCAAGCGGTTCCCAAAGAGCTTTAGAACAAGGCATAGTTTTCCCTGCTGGCTCTTTGGGCGGGGGACCCATCTCCAGCCGTATGGCCATTTTTGTGCCTGGCACGGCGCCAAGTGGGAAAGGGTGGTGTCGAGGCTGAAGGCAGCAGGAAAGCCCGCAGCCCCCATGTCTGTAGGGCTACGCAAGCGGTTCCCAAAGAGCTTTAGAACAAGGCATAGTTTTCCCTGCTGGCTCTCTGGGCATGGGACCCATCTCCAGCCATAGGCCATTTTTGTGCCTGGCGCGGTGCGTAGTGGGAAAGGGTGGCTTTGAGGCTGAAGGCAGCAGGAAAGCCTGCAGCCCCCAGGTCTGTGCGGCTACGCAAGCGGTTCCCAAAGAGCTTTAGAACAAGGCCTAGTTTTCCCTGCTGGCTCTTTGGGCGGGGGACCCATCTCCAGCCATAGACCATTTTTGTGCCTAGCGCGGCGCCAAGTGGGAAAGGGTGGTGTCGAGGCTGAAGGCAGCAGGAGAGCCTGCAGCCCCCAGGTCTGTGGGGCTACGCAAGCGGTTCCCAAAGAGCTTTAAAACAAGGCATAGTTTTCCCTGCTGGCTCTTTGGGCGGGGGACCCATCTCCAGCCGTATGGCCATTTTTGAGCCTGGCGCGGCGCCAAGTGGGAAAGGGTGGTTTTGAGGCTGAAGGCAGCAGGAAAGCCCGCAGCCCCCAGGTCTGTGTGGCTACGCAAGCAGTTCCCAAAGAGCTTTAGAACAAGGCGTAGTTTTCACTGCTGGCTCTTTGGGCGTGGGACCCATCTCCAGCCGTATGGCCATTTTTGTGCCTGGCCTGGCGCGAAGCGGGAAAGGGTGGCTTTGAGGCTGAAGGCAGCAGCAAAGCCCACAGCCCCCAGGTCTGTGGGGCTACGCAAGCGGTTCCCAAAGAGCTTTAGAACAAGGCATAGTTTTCCCTGCTGGCTCTTTGGGCGGGGGACCCATCTCCAGCCGTATGGCCATTTTTGTGCCTGGCACGGCGCCAAGTGGGAAAGGGTGGTGTCGAGGCTGAAGGCAGCAGGAAAGCCCGCAGCCCCCAGGTCTGTGGGGCCAAGCAAGCGGTTCCCAAAGAGCTTTAGAACAAGGCATAGTTTTCCCTGATGGCTCTTTGGGCATGGGACCCATCTCCACCCATAGGCCATTTTTGTGCCTGGCGCCGCGCCAAGTGGGAAAGGGTGCTGTCGAGGCTGAAGGCAGCAGGAAAGCCTGCAGCCCCCAGGTCTGTGCGGCTACGCAAGCGGTTCCCAAAGAGCTTTAGAACAAGGCATAGTTTTCCCTGCTGGCTCTTTTGGCATGGGACCCATCTCCAGCCGTATGGCAATTTTTGTGCCTGGCCCGGCGCCAAGTGGGAAAGGGTGGTTTTGAGGCTGAAGGCAGCAGGAAAGCCTGCAGGCCCCACGTCTGTGGGGCTACGCAAGCGGTTCCCAAAGAGCTTTAGAACAAGGCATAGTTTTCCTTGCTGGGCCTTTGGGCATGGGACCCATTTCCAGCCGTATGGCCATTTTTGTGCCTGATGCGGCGCCAAGTGGGAAAGGGTGGCTTTGAGGTTGAAGGCAGCAGGAAAACCCGCAGCCCCCAGGTCTGTGGGGCTACGCAAGTGGTTCCCAAATAGCTTTAGAACAAGGCATAGTTTTCCCTGCTGGCTCTTCGGGCGGGGGACCCATCTCCAGCCGTATGGCCATTTTTGTGCCTGATGGGGCGCCAAGTGGGAAAGGGTGGCTTTGAGGCTGAAGGCAGCAGGAAAGCCCGCAGCCCCCAGGTCTGTGGGGCTATGCAAGCGGTTCCCAAAGAGCTTTAGAACAAGGCATAGTTTTCCCTGCTGGCTCTTTGGACGGGGGACCCATCTCCAGCCGTATGGCCATTTTTGTGCCTGGCGCGGCGCCAAGTGGGAAAGGGTGGTGTCGAGGCTGAAGGCAGCAGGAAAGCCCGCAGCCCCCAGATCTTTGGGGCTACGCAAGCGGTTCCCAAAGAGCTTTAGAACAAGGCATAGTTTTCCCTGCTGGCTCTTTGGGCGGGGGACCCATCTCCAGCCGTATGGCCATTTTTGTGCCTGGCACGGCGCCAAGTGGGAAAGGGTGGTGTCGAGGCTGAAGGCAGCAGGAAAGCCCGCAGCCCCCAGGTCTGTAGGGCTACGCAAGCGGTTCCCAAAGAGCTTTAGAACAAGGCATAGTTTTCCCTGCTGGCTCTCTGGGCGGGGGACCCATCTCCAGCCATAGACCATTTTTGTGCCTAGCGCGGCGCCAAGTGGGAAAGGGTGGCTTTGAGGCTGAAGGCAGCAGCAAAGCCTGCAGGCCCCACGTCTGTGGGGCCACGCAAGCGGTTCCCAAAGAGCTTTAGAACAAGGCATAGTTTTCCTTGCTGGGTCTTTGGGCATGGGACCGATCTCCAGCCATAGGCCATTTTTTTGCCTGATGGAGTGCCAAGTGGGAAAGGGTGGCTTTGAGGCTGAAGGCAGCAGGAAAGCCTGCAGCCCCCAGGTCTGTGGGGCTACGCAAGCGGTTCCCAAAGAGCTTTAGAACAAGGCATAGTTTTCCCTGCTGTCTCTTTGGGCGGGGGACCCATCTCCAGCCGTATGGCCATTTTTGTGCCTGGCACGGCGCCAAGTGGGAAAGGGTGGTGTCGAGGCTGAAGGCAGCAGCAAAGCCCGCAGCCCCCACGTCTGTGGGGCCAAGCAAGCGGTTCCCAAAGAGCTTTAGAACAAGGCATAGTTTTCCCTGCTGTCTCTTTGGGCGGGGGACCCATCTCCAGCCGTATGGCCATTTTTGTGCCTGGCGCGGTGCCAAGTGGGAAAGGGTGGCTTTTAGGCTGAAGGCAGGAGCAAAGCCTGCAGCCCTAAGGTCTGTGTGGCTAGGCAAGCGGTTCCCAAAGAGCTTCAGAACAAGGCATAGTTTTCCCTGCTGGCTCTTTGGGCATGGGACCCATCTCCAGCCATAGGCCATTTTTGTGCCTGGCGCGGTGCCAAGTGGGAAATGGTGGTGTCGAGTCTGAAGGCAGCAGGAAAGCCTGCAGCCCCCAGGTCTGTGCGGCTACGCAAGCGGTTCCCAAAGAGCTTTAGAACAAGGCCTAGTTTTCCCTGCTGGCTCTTTGGGCGGGGGACCCATCTCCAGCCATAGACCATTTTTGTGCCTAGCGCGGCGCCAAGTGGGAAAGGGTGGTGTCGAGGCTGAAGGCAGCAGGAGAGCCTGCAGCCCCCAGGTCTGTGGGGCTACGCAAGCGGTTCCCAAAGAGCTTTAGAACAAGGCATAGTTTTCCCTGCTGGCTCTTTGGGCGGGGGACCCATCTCCAGCCGTATGGCCATTTTTGAGCCTGGCGCGGCGCCAAGTGGGAAAGGGTGGTTTTGAGGCTGAAGGCAGCAGGAAAGCCCGCAGCCCCCAGGTCTGTGTGGCTACGCAAGCGGTTCCCAAAGAGCTTTAGAACAAGGCGTAGTTTTCACTGCTGGCTCTTTGGGCGTGGGACCCATCTCCAGCCGTATGGCCATTTTTGTGCCTGGCCTGGCGCGAAGCGGGAAAGGGTGGCTTTGAGGCTGAAGGCAGCAGCAAAGCCCACAGCCCCCAGGTCTGTGGGGCTACGCAAGCGGTTCCCAAAGAGCTTTAGAACAAGGCATAGTTTTCCCTGCTGGCTCTTTGGGCGGGGGACCCATCTCCAGCCGTATGGCCATTTTTGTGCCTGGCACGGCGCCAAGTGGGAAAGGGTGGTGTCGAGGCTGAAGGCAGCAGGAAAGCCCACAGCCCCCAGGTCTGTGGGGCTATGCAAGCGGTTCCCAAAGAGCTTTAGAACAAGGCATAGTTTTCCCTGATGGCTCTTTGGGCATGGGACCCATCTCCACCCATAGGCCATTTTTGTGCCTGGCGCCGCGCCAAGTGGGAAAGGGTGCTGTCGAGGCTGAAGGCAGCAGGAAAGCCTGCAGCCCCCAGGTCTGTGCGGCTACGCAAGCGGTTCCCAAAGAGCTTTAGAACAAGGCATAGTTTTCCCTGCTGGCTCTTTTGGCATGGGACCCATCTCCAGCCGTATGGCAATTTTTGTGCCTGGCCCGGCGCCAAGTGGGAAAGGGTGGTTTTGAGGCTGAAGGCAGCAGGAAAGCCTGCAGGCCCCACGTCTGTGGGGCTACGCAAGCGGTTCCCAAAGAGCTTTAGAACAAGGCATAGTTTTCCTTGCTGGGCCTTTGGGCATGGGACCCATTTCCAGCCGTATGGCCATTTTTGTGCCTGATGCGGCGCCAAGTGGGAAAGGGTGGCTTTGAGGTTGAAGGCAGCAGGAAAACCCGCAGCCCCCAGGTCTGTGGGGCTACGCAAGTGGTTCCCAAATAGCTTTAGAACAAGGCATAGTTTTCCCTGCTGGCTCTTCGGGCGGGGGACCCATCTCCAGCCGTATGGCCATTTTTGTGCCTGATGGGGCGCCAAGTGGGAAAGGGTGGTTTTGAGGCTGAAGGCAGCAGGAAAGCCCGCAGCCCCCAGGTCTGTGGGGCCAAGCAAGCGGTTCCCAAAGAGCTTTAGAACAAGGCATAGTTTTCCCTGCTGGCTCTTTGGACGGGGGACCCATCTCCAGCCGTATGGCCATTTTTGTGCCTGGCGCGGCGCCAAGTGGGAAAGGGTGGTGTCGAGGCTGAAGGCAGCAGCAAAGCCCGCAGCCCCCAGATCTTTGGGGCTACGCAAGCGGTTCCCAAAGAGCTTTAGAACAAGGCATAGTTTTCCCTGCTGGCTCTTTGGGCGGGGGACCCATCTCCAGCCGTATGGCCATTTTTGTGCCTGGCACGGCGCCAAGTGGGAAAGGGTGGTGTCGAGGCTGAAGGCAGCAGGAAAGCCCGCAGCCCCCATGTCTGTAGGGCTACGCAAGCGGTTCCCAAAGAGCTTTAGAACAAGGCATAGTTTTCCCTGCTGGCTCTCTGGGCGGGGGACCCATCTCCAGCCATAGACCATTTTTGTGCCTAGAGCGGCGCCAAGTGGGAAACGGTGGCTTTGAGGCTGAAGGCAGCAGCAAAGCCTGCAGGCCCCACGTCTGTGGGGCCACGCAAGCGGTTCCCAAAGAGCTTTAGAACAAGGCATAGTTTTCCTTGCTGGGTCTTTGGGCATGGGACCGATCTCCAGCCATAGGCCATTTTTTTGCCTGATGGAGTGCCAAGTGGGAAAGGGTGGCTTTGAGGCTGAAGGCAGCAGGAAAGCCTGCAGCCCCCAGGTCTGTGGGGCTACGCAAGCGGTTCCCAAAGAGCTTTAGAACAAGGCATAGTTTTCCTTGCTGGCTCTTTGGGCATGGGACCCATCTCCAGCCATAGGCCATTTTTGTGCCTGATGCGGCGCCAAGTGGGAAAGGGTGGCTTTGAGGCTGAAGGCAGCAGGAAAGCCCGCAGCCCCCAGGTCTGTGCGGCTACGCAAGCGGTTCCCAAAGAGCTTTAGAACAAGGCATAATTTTCCTTGCTGGCTCTCTGGGCGGGGGACCCATCTCCAGCCGTATGGCCATTTTTGTGCCTAGCACGACGCCAAGTGGGAAAGGGTGGCTTTGAGGCTGAAGGCAGCAGCAAAGCCTGCAGCCCCCAGGTCTGTGGGGCTACGCAAGCGGTTCCCAAAGAGCTTTAGAACAAGGCATAGTTTTCCCTGCTGGGTCTTTGGGCATGGGACCCATCTCCAGCCATAGGCCATTTTTGTGCCTGGCGCGACGCCAAGTGGGAAAGGGTGGTGTCGAGGCTGAAGGCAGCAGGAAAGCCCGCAGCCCCCAGGTCTGTGGGGCTACGCAAGCGGTTCCCAAAGAGCTTTAGAACAAGGCATAGTTTTCCCTGCTGGCTCTTTGGGCGGGGGACCCATCTCCAGCCGTATGGCCATTTTTGTGCTTGGCGCGGCGCCAAGTGGGAAAGGGTGGTGTCGAGGCTGAAGGCAGCAGGAAAGCCCACAGCCCCCAGGTCTGTGGGGCTACGCAAGTGGTTCCCAAAGAGCTTTAGAACAAGGCATAGTTTTCCCTGCTAGCTCTTTGGGCGGGGGACCCATCTCCAGCCGTATGGCCATTTTTGTTCCTGGCGCGGTGCGTAGTGGGAAAGGGTGGTTTTGAGGCTGAAGGCAGGAGGAAAGCCTGCAGCCCCCAGGTCTGTGGGGCCAAGCAAGCGGTTCCCAAAGAGCTTTAGAACAAGGCATAGTTTTCCCTGCTGGCTCTTTGGGCATGGGACCCATCTCCATCCATAGGCCATTTTTGTGCCTGATAGGGCGCAAAGTGGGAAAGGGTGGCTTTGAGGTTGAAGGCAGCAGGAAAGCCTGCAGCCCCCAGGTCTGTGGGGCTACGCAAGCGGTTCCCAAAGAGCTTTAGAAGAAGGCATAGTTTTCCCTGCTGGCTCTTTGGACGGGGGACCCATTTCCAGCCGTATGGCCATTTTTGTGCCTGGCGCGGTGCGTAGTGGTAAAGGGTGGTTTTGACGCTGAAGGCAGCAGGAAAGCCCGCAGCCCCCAGGTCTGTGCGGCTACGCAAGCGGTTCCCAAAGAGCTTTAGAACAAGGCATAGTTTTCCCTGCTGGCTCTTTGGGCGGGGGACCCATCTCCAGCCGTATGGCCATTTTTGTGCCTGGCGCGGCGCCAAGTGGGAAAGGGTGGTGTCGAGGCTGAAGGCAGCAGCAAAGCCTGCAGCCCCCAGGTCTGTGGGCCCAAGCAAGCGGTTCCCAAAGAGCTTTAGAACAAGGCATAGTTTTCCCTGCTGGCTCTTTGGGCATGGGACGATCTGCAGCCATAGGCCATTTTTGTGCCTGGCGCGGCGCCAAGTGGGAAAGGGTGGCTTTGAGGCTGAAGGCAGCAGGAAAGCCTGCAGCCCCCAGGTCTGTGGGGCTACGCAAGCAGTTCCCAAAGAGATTTAGAACAAGGCATAATTTTCCCTGCTGGCTCTCTGGGCGGGGGACCCATCTCCAGCCATAGGCCATTTTTGTGCCTGGCGCGGCGCCAAGTGGGAAAGGGTGCTGTCGAGGCTGAAGGCAGCAGCAAAGCCTGCAGCCCCCAGGTCTGTGGGGCTATGCAAGCGGTTCCCAAAGAGCTTTAGAACAAGGCATAGTTTTCCCTGCTGGCTCTTTGGGCGGGGGACCCATCTGCAGCCATAGGCCATTTTTGTGCCTGGCGCGGCGCCAAGTGGGAAAGGGTGGCTTTGAGGCTGAAGGCAGCAGGAAAGCCTGCAGCCCCCAGGTCTCTGGGGCTACGCAAGCAGTTCCAAAAGAGCTTTAGAACAAGGCATAATTTTCCCTGCTGGCTCTCTGGGCGGGGGACCCATCTCCAGCCATAGGCCATTTTTGTGCCTGATGCAGCGCCAAGTGGGAAAGGGTGGCTTTGAGGCTGAAGGCAGCATGAAAGCCTGCAGCCCCCAGGTCTGTGGGGCTATGGAAGCGGTTCCCAAAGAGCTTTAGAACAAGGCATAGTTTTCCCTGCTGGCTCCTTGGTCTGGAGACCCATCTCCAGCCATAGGCCATTTTTGTGCCTGGCGCATTGCCAAGTGGGAAAGGGTGGTTTTGAGGGTGAAGGCAGCAGGAAAGCCTGCAGCCCCCAGGTCTGTGGGGCTACGCAAGCTGTTCCCAAAGAGCTTTAGAACAAGGCATAGTTTTCCCTGCTGGCTCTTTGGGCGGGGGACCCATCTCCAGCCGTATGGCCATTTTTGTGCCTGGCGCGGCGCCAAGTGGGAAGGGTGTTGTCGAACATGAAGGCAGAAGGAAAGCCCACAGCCCCCAGGTGTGTGCGGCTACGCAAGCGGTTCCCAAAGAGCTTTAGAACAAGGCATAGTTTTCCCTGCTTGTTCTTTGGTCGGGGGACCCATCTCCAGCCATAGGCCATTTTTTTTGCCTGGCGCGACGCCAAGTGGGAAAGGGTGGCTTTGAGGCTGAAGGCAGCAGGAGAGCCTGCAGCCCCCCAGGTCTGTGGGGCTACGCAAGCGGTTCCCAAAGAGCTTTAGAACAAGGCATAGTTTTCCCTGCTGGCTCCTTGGGCGGGGGACCCATCTCCAGCCGTATGGCCATTTTTGTGCCTGGCGCGGCGCCCAGTGGGAAAGGGTGGTGTCGAGGCTGAAGGCAGCAGGAAAGCCCGCAGCTCCCAGGTCTGTGGAGCTACGCAAGTGGTTCCCAAAGAGCTTTAGAACAAGGCATAGTTTTCCTTGCTGGCTCTTTGGGCAGGGGACCCATCTCCAGCCATATGGCCATTTTTGTGCCTGATGCGGCGTCCAGTGGAAAAGGGTGGCTTTGAGGCTGAAGGCAGCAGCAAAGCCTGCAGCCCCCAGGTCTGTGGGGCTACGCAAGCGGTTCCCAAAGAGCTTTAGAACAAGGCATAGTTTTCCCTGCTGGCTCTTTGGGCGGGGGACCCATCTCCAGCCGTATGGCCATTTTTGTGCCTGGCGCGGCGCCAAGTGGGAAAGGGTGGCTTTGAGGCTGAAGGCAGCAGCAAAGCCCGCAGCCCCCAGGTCTGTGGGGCTACGCAAGCGGTTCCCAAAGAGCTTTAGAAGAAGGCATAGTTTTCCCTGCTGGCTCTTTGGGCGGGGGACCCATCTCCAGCCGTATGGCCATTTTTGTGCCTAGCGCGGCGCCAAGTGGGAAAGGGTGGTTTTGAGGCTGAAGGCAGCAGGGAAGCCCGCAGCCCCCAGGTCTGTGGGGCTACGCAAGCGGTTCCCAAAGAGCTTTAGAACAAGGCATAGTTTTCCCTGCTGGCTCTTTGGGCGGGGGACCCATCTCCAGCCGTATGGCCATTTTTGTGCCTGGCACGGCGCCAAGTGGGAAAGGGTGGTGTCGAGGCTGAAGGCAGCAGCAAAGCCCGCAGCCCCCAGGTCTGTAGGGCTACGCAAGCGGTTCCCAAAGAGCTTTAGAACAAGGCATAGTTTTCCCTGCTGGCTCTTTGGGCGGGGGACCCATCTCCAGCCGTATGGCCATTTTTGTGCCTGGCGCGGCGCCAAGTGGGAAAGGGTGGTTTTGAGGCTGAAGGCAGCAGCAAAGCCTGCAGCCCCCAGGTCTGTGGGGCCAAGCAAGCGGTTCCCAAAGAGCTTTAGAACAAGGCATAGTTTTCCCTGCTAGCTCTTAGGGCATGGGACCCATCTCCAGCCATAGGCCATTTTTCTGCCTGGCGCGGTGCGTAGTGGGAAAGGGTGGTTTTGAGGCTGAAGGCAGCAGGAAAGCCTGCAGCCCCCAGGTCTGTGGGGCCAAGCAAGCGGTTCCCAAAGAGCTTTAGAACAAGGCATAGTTTTCCCTGATGGCTCTTTGGGCATGGGACCCATCTCCAGCCATAGGCCATTTTTGTGCCTGATAGGGCGCCAAGTGGGAAAGGGTGGCTTTGAGGCTGAAGGCAGCAGGAAAGCCTGCAGCCCCAGGTCTGTGGGGCTACGCAAGCGGTTCCCAAAGAGCTTTAGAACAAGGCATAGTTTTCCCTGCTGGCTCTTTGGGCGGGGGACCCATCTCCAGCCGTATGGCCATTTTTGTGCCTGGCGCGGTGCGTAGTGGGAAAGGGTGGTTTTGACGCTGAAGGCAGCAGGAAAGCCCGCAGCCCCCAGGTCTGTGGGGCTACGCAAGCGGTTCCCAAAGAGCTTTAGAACAAGGCATAGTTTTCCCTGCTGGCTCTTTGGGCGGGGGACCCATCTCCAGCCGTATGGCCATTTTTGTGCCTAGCGCGGCGCCAAGTGGGAAAGGGTGGTGTCGAGGCTGAAGGCAGCAGGAAAGCCCGCAGCCCCCAGGTCTGTGGGGCTACGCAAGCGGTTCCCAAAGAGCTTTAGAACAAGGCATAGTTTTCCCTGCTGGCTCTTTGGGCGGGGGACCCATCTCCAGCCGTATGGCCATTTTTGTGCCTGGCACGGCGCCAAGTGGGAAAGGGTGGTGTCGAGGCTGAAGGCAGCAGGAAAGCCCGCAGCCCCCATGTCTGTAGGGCTACGCAAGCGGTTCCCAAAGAGCTTTAGAACAAGGCATAGTTTTCCCTGCTGGCTCTTTGGGCGGGGGACCCATCTCCAGCCGTATGGCCATTTTTGTGCCTGGCGCGGTGCCAAGTGGGAAAGGGTGGCTTTGAGGCTGAAGGCAGGAGCAAAGCCTGCAGCCCTAAGGTCTGTGTGGCTACGCAAGCGGTTCCCAAAGAGCTTCAGAACAAGGCATAGTTTTCCCTGCTGGCTCTTTGGGCATGGGACCCATCTCCAGCCATAGGCCATTTTTGTGCCTGGCGCGGTGCCAAGTGGGAAAGGGTGGTGTCGAGGCTGAAGGCAGCAGGAAAGCCTGCAGCCCCCAGGTCTGTGGGGCTACGCAAGCGGTTCCCAAAGAGCTTTAGAACAATGCATAGTTTTCCTTGCTGGGTCTTTGGGCATGGGACCCATCTCCAGCCATAGGCCATTTTTGTGCCTGGCGCGGTGCGTAGTGGGAAAGGGTGGCTTTGAGGCTGAAGGCAGCAGGAAAGCCTGCAGCCCCCAGGTCTGTGCGGCTACGCAAGCGGTTCCCAAAGAGCTTTAGAACAAGGCCTAGTTTTCCCTGCTGGCTCTTTGGGCGGGGGACCCATCTCCAGCCATAGACCATTTTTGTGCCTAGCGCGGCGCCAAGTGGGAAAGGGTGGTGTCGAGGCTGAAGGCAGCAGGAGAGCCTGCAGCCCCCAGGTCTGTGGGGCTACGCAAGCGGTTCCCAAAGAGCTTTAAAACAAGGCATAGTTTTCCCTGCTGGCTCTTTGGGCGGGGGACCCATCTCCAGCCGTATGGCCATTTTTGAGCCTGGCGCGGCGCCAAGTGGGAAAGGGTGGTTTTGAGGCTGAAGGCAGCAGGAAAGCCCGCAGCCCCCAGGTCTGTGTGGCTACGCAAGCAGTTCCCAAAGAGCTTTAGAACAAGGCATAGTTTTCCCTGCTGGCTCTTTGGGCGGGGGACCCATCTCCAGCCGTATGGCCATTTTTGTGCCTGGCACGGCGCCAAGTGGGAAAGGCTGGTGTCGAGGCTGAAGGCAGCAGGAAAGCCCGCAGCCCCCAGGTCTGTGGGGCCAAGCAAGCGGTTCCCAAAGAGCTTTAGAACAAGGCATAGTTTTCCCTGATGGCTCTTTGGCATGGGACCCATCTCCACCCATAGGCCATTTTTTGTGCCTGGCGCCGCGCCAAGTGGGAAAGGGTGCTGTCGAGGCTGAAGGGCAGCAGGAAAGCCTGCAGCCCCCAGGTCTGTGCGGCTACGCAAGCGGTTCCCAAAGAGCTTTAGAACAAGGCATAGTTTTCCCTGCTGGCTCTTTTGGCATGGGACCCATCTCCAGCCGTATGGCAATTTTTGTGCCTGGCCCGGCGCCAAGTGGGAAAGGGTGGCTTTGAGGCTGAAGGCAGCAGGAAAGCCTGCAGGCCCCACGTCTGTGGGCTACGCAAGCGGTTCCCAAAGAGCTTTAGAACAAGGCATAGTTTTCCTTGCTGGGCCTTTGGGCATGGACCCATTTCCAGCCGTATGGCCATTTTTGTGCCTGATGCGGCGCCAAGTGGGAAAGGGTGGCTTTGAGGTTGAAGGCAGCAGGAAAACCCGCAGCCCCCAGGTCTGTGGGGCTACGCAAGTGGTTCCCAAATAGCTTTAGAACAAGGCATAGTTTTCCCTGCTGGCTCTTCGGGCGGGGGACCCATCTCCAGCCGTATGGCCATTTTTGTGCCTGATGGGGCGCCAAGTGGGAAAGGGTGGCTTTGAGGCTGAAGGCAGCAGGAAAGCCCGCAGCCCCCAGTCTGTGGGGCTATGCAAGCGGTTCCCAAAGAGCTTTAGAACAAGGCATAGTTTTCCCCTGCTGGCTCTTTGGACGGGGGACCCATCTCCAGCCGTATGGCCATTTTTGTGCCTGGCGCGGCGCCAAGTGGGAAAGGGTGGTGTCGAGGCTGAAGGCAGCAGGAAAGCCCGCAGCCCCCAGGTCTTTGGGGCTACGCAAGCGGTTCCCAAAGAGCTTTAGAACAAGGCATAGTTTTCCCTGCTGGCTCTTTGGGCGGGGGACCCATCTCCAGCCGTATGGCCATTTTTGTGCCTGGCACGGCGCCAAGTGGGAAAGGGTGGTGTCGAGGCTGAAGGCAGCAGGAAAGCCCGCAGCCCCCATGTCTGTAGGCTACGCAAGCGGTTCCCAAAGAGCTTTAGAACAAGGCATAGTTTTCCCTGCTGGCTCTCTGGGCGGGGGACCCATCTCCAGCCATAGACCATTTTTGTGCCTAGCGCGGCGCCAAGTGGGAAACGGTGGTCTTTGAGGCTGAAGGCAGCAGCAAAGCCTGCAGGGCCCCACGTCTGTGGGGCCACGCAAGCGGTTCCCAAAGAGCTTTAGAACAAGGCATAGTTTTCCTTGCTGGGTCTTTGGGCATGGGACCGATCTCCAGCCATAGGCCATTTTTTTTGCCTGATGGAGTGCCAAGTGGGAAAGGGTGGCTTTGAGGCTGAAGGCAGCAGGAAAGCCTGCAGCCCCCAGGTCTGTGGGGCTACGCAAGCGGTTCCCAAAGAGCTTTAGAACAAGGCATAGTTTTCCCTGCTGTCTCTTTGGGCGGGGGGACCCATCTCCAGCCGTATGGCCATTTTTGTGCCTGATGCGGCGCCAAGTGGGAAAGGGTGGTGTCGAGGCTGAAGGCAGCAGCAAAGCCCGCAGCCCCCACGTCTGTGGGGCCAAGCAAGCGGTTCCCAAAGAGCTTTAGAACAAGGCATAGTTTTCCCTGCTGTCTCTTTGGGCGGGGGACCCATCTCCAGCCGTATGGCCATTTTTGTGCCTGGCGCGGTGCCAAGTGGGAAAGGGTGGCTTTGAGGCTGAAGGCAGGAGCAAAGCCTGCAGCCCTAAGGTCTGTGTGGCTAGGCAAGCGGTTCCCAAAGAGCTTCAGAACAAGGCATAGTTTTCCCTGCTGGCTCTTTGGGCATGGGACCCATCTCCAGCCATAGGCCATTTTTGTGCCTGGCGCGGTGCCCAAGTGGGAAAGGGTGGTGTCGAGTCTGAAGGCAGCAGGAAAGCCTGCAGCCCCCAGGTCTGTGGGGCTACGCAAGCGGTTCCCAAAGAGCTTTAGAACAATGCATAGTTTTCCTGCTGGGTCTTTGGGCATGGGACCATCTCCAGCCATAGGCCATTTTTGTGCCTGGCGCGGTGCGTAGTGGGAAAGGGTGGCTTTGAGGCTGAAGGCAGCAGGAAAGCCTGCAGCCCCCAGGTCTGTGCGGCTACGCAAGCGGTTCCCAAAGAGCTTTAGAACAAGGCCTAGTTTTCCCCTGCTGGCTCTTTGGGCGGGGGACCCATCTCCAGCCATAGACCATTTTTGTGCCTAGCGCGGCGCCAAGTGGGAAAGGGTGGTGTCGAGGCTGAAGGCAGCAGGAGAGCCTGCAGCCCCCAGGTCTGTGGGGCTTACGCAAGCGGTTCCCAAAGAGCTTTAGAACAAGGCATAGTTTTCCCTGCTGGCTCTTTGGGCGGGGGACCCATCTCCAGCCGTATGGCCATTTTTGAGCCTGGCGCGGCGCCAAGTGGGAAAGGGTGGTTTTGAGGCTGAAGGCAGCAGGAAAGCCCGCAGCCCCCAGGTCTGTGTGGCTACGCAAGCGGTTCCCAAAGAGCTTTAGAACAAGGCGTAGTTTTCACTGCTGGCTCTTTGGGCGTGGGACCCATCTCCAGCCGTATGGCCATTTTTGTGCCTGGCCTGGCGCGAAGCGGGAAAGGGTGGCTTTGAGGCTGAAGGCAGCAGCAAAGCCCACAGCCCCAAGGTCTGTGGGGCTACGCAAGCGGTTCCCAAAGAGCTTTAGAACAAGGCATAGTTTTCCCTGCTGGCTCTTTGGGCGGGGGACCCATCTCCAGCCGTATGGCCATTTTTGTGCCTGGCACGGCGCCAAGTGGGAAAGGGTGGTGTCGAGGCTGAAGGCAGCAGGAAAGCCCACAGCCCCCAGGTCTGTGGGGCTATGCAAGCGGTTCCCAAAGAGCTTTAGAACAAGGCATAGTTTTCCCTGATGGCTCTTTGGGCATGGGACCCATCTCCACCCATAGGCCATTTTTGTGCCTGGCGCCGCGCCAAGTGGGAAAGGGTGCTGTCGAGGCTGAAGGCAGCAGGAAAGCCTGCAGCCCCCAGGTCTGTGCGGCTACGCAAGCGGTTCCCAAAGAGCTTTAGAACAAGGCATAGTTTTCCCTGCTGGCTCTTTTGGCATGGGACCCATCTCCAGCCGTATGGCAATTTTTGTGCCTGGCCCGGCGCCAAGTGGGAAAGGGTGGTTTTGAGGCTGAAGGCAGCAGGAAAGCCTGCAGGCCCCACGTCTGTGGGGCTACGCAAGCGGTTCCCAAAGAGCTTTAGAACAAGGCATAGTTTTCCTTGCTGGGCCTTTGGGCATGGGACCCATTTCCAGCCGTATGGCCATTTTTGTGCCTGATGCGGCGCCAAGTGGGAAAGGGTGGCTTTGAGGTTGAAGGCAGCAGGAAAACCCGCAGCCCCCAGGTCTGTGGGGCTACGCAAGTGGTTCCCAAATAGCTTTAGAACAAGGCATAGTTTTCCCTGCTGGCTCTTCGGGCGGGGGACCCATCTCCAGCCGTATGGCCATTTTTGTGCCTGATGGGGCGCCAAGTGGGAAAGGGTGGTTTTGAGGCTGAAGGCAGCAGCAAAGCCCGCAGCCCCCAGATCTTTGGGGCTACGCAAGCGGTTCCCAAAGAGCTTTAGAACAAGGCATAGTTTTCCCTGCTGGCTCTTTGGGCGGGGGACCCATCTCCAGCCGTATGGCCATTTTTGTGCCTGGCACGGCGCCAAGTGGGAAAGGGTGGTGTCGAGGCTGAAGGCAGCAGGAAAGCCCGCAGCCCCCATGTCTGTAGGGCTACGCAAGCGGTTCCCAAAGAGCTTTAGAACAAGGCATAGTTTTCCCTGCTGGCTCTCTGGGCGGGGGACCCATCTCCAGCCATAGACCATTTTTGTGCCTAGCGCGGCGCCAAGTGGGAAACGGTGGCTTTGAGGCTGAAGGCAGCAGCAAAGCCTGCAGGCCCCACGTCTGTGGGGCCACGCAAGCGGTTCCCAAAGAGCTTTAGAACAAGGCATAGTTTTCCTTGCTGGGTCTTTGGGCATGGGACCGATCTCCAGCCATAGGCCATTTTTTTGCCTGATGGAGTGCCAAGTGGGAAAGGGTGGCTTTGAGGCTGAAGGCAGCAGGAAAGGCCGCAGCCCCCAGGTCTGTGCGGCTACGCAAGCGGTTCCCAAAGAGCTTTAGAACAAGGCATAATTTTCCTTGCTGGCTCTCTGGGCGGGGGACCCATCTCCAGCCGTATGGCCATTTTTGTGCCTGATGCGGCGCCAAGTGGGAAAGGGTGGCTTTGAGGCTGAAGGCAGCAGCAAAGCCTGCAGCCCCCAGGTCTGTGGGGCTACGCAAGCGGTTCCCAAAGAGCTTTAGAACAAGGCATAGTTTTCCCTGCTGGGTCTTTGGGCATGGGACCCATCTCCAGCCATAGGCCATTTTTGTGCCTGGCGCGACGCCAAGTGGGAAAGGGTGGCTTTGAGGCCTGAAGGCAGCAGGAAAGCCCGCAGCGCCAGGTCTGTGGGGCTACGCAAGCGGTTCCCAAAGAGCTTTAGAACAAGGCATAATTTTCCTTGCTGGCTCTCTGGGCGGGGGACCCATCTCCAGCCGTATGGCCATTTTTGTGCCTGGCGCAGCGCCAAGTGGGAAAGGGTGGTGTCGAGGCTGAAGGCAGCAGGAAAGCCCGCAGCCCCCAGGTCTGTGGGGCTACGCAAGCGGTTCCCAAAGAGCTTTAGAACAAGGCATAGTTTTCCCTGCTGGCTCTTTGGGCGGGGGACCCATCTCCAGCCGTATGGCCATTTTTGTGCCTGGCGCGGCGCCAAGTGGGAAAGGGTGGTTTTGAGGCTGAAGGCAGCAGGAAAGCCCGCAGCCCCCAGGTCTGTGGGGCTACGCAAGCGGTTCCCAAAGAGCTTTAGAACAAGGCATAGTTTTCCCTGCTGGCTCTTTGGGCGGGGCACCCATCTCCAGCCGTATGGCCATTTTTTGTGCCTGGCCCGGCGCCAAGTGGGAAAGGGTGGCTTTGAGGCTGAAGGCAGCAGCAAAGCCCACACCCCCAGGTCTGTGGGGCTACGCAAGCGGTTCCCAAAGAGCTTTAGAACAAGGCATAGTTTTCCCTGCTGGCTCTTTGGGCGGGGGACCCATCTCCAGCCATAGGCCATTTTTGTGCCTGGCGCGGCGCCAAGTGGGAAAGGGTGGTGTCGAGGCTGAAGGCAGCAGGAAAGCCCACAGCCCCCAGGTCTGTGGGGCTAACGCAAGTGGTTCCCAAAGAGCTTTAGAACAAGGCATAGTTTTCACCTGCTAGCTCTTTGGGCGGGGGGACCCATCTCCAGCCGTATGGCCATTTTTGTGCCTGGCGCGGTGCGTAGTGGGAAAGGGTGGTTTTGAGGCTGAAGGCAGCAGGAAAGCCTGCAGCCCCCAGGTCTGTGGGGCCAAGCAAGCGGTTCCAAAGAGCTTTAGAACAAGGCATAGTTTTCCCTGATGGCTCTTTGGGCATGGGACCCATCTCCAGGCACAGGCCATTTTTGTGCCTGATAGGGCGCCAAGTGGGAAAGGGTGGCTTTGAGGCTGAAGGCAGCAGGAAAGCCTGCAGCCCCCAGGTCTGTGGGGCTACGCAAGCGGTTCCCAAAGAGCTTTAGAACAAGGCATAGTTTTCCCTGCTGGCTCTTTGGACGGGGGACCCATTTCCAGCCGTATGGCCATTTTTGTGCCTGGCGCGGTGCGTAGTGGTAAAGGGTGGTTTTGACGCTGAAGGCAGCAGGAAAGCCCGCAGCCCCCAGGTCTGTGGGGCTACGCAAGCGGTTCCCAAAGAGCTTTAGAACAAGGCATAGTTTTCCCTGCTGGCTCTTTGGACGGGGGACCCATCTCCAGCCGTATGGCCATTTTTGTGCCTGGCGCGGCGCCAAGTGGGAAAGGGTGGTTTTGAGGCTGAAGGCAGCAGCAAAGCCTGCAGCCCCCAGGTCTGTGGGGCCAAGCAAGCGGTTCCCAAAGAGCTTTAGAACAAGGCATAGTTTTCCCTGCTGGCTCTTTGGGCATGGGGACCCATCTCCAGCCATAGGCCATTTTTGTGCCTGGCACGGCGCCAAGTGGAAAGGGTGCTGTCGAGGCTGAAGGCAGCAGCAAAGCCTGCAGCCCCCAGGTCTGTGGGGCTATGCAAGCGGTTCCCAAAGAGCTTTAGAACAAGGCATAGTTTTCCCCTGCTGGCTCTTTGGCGGGGGGACCCATCTCCAGTCGTATGGCTATTTTTATGCCTGGCGCGGTGCGTAGTGGGAAAGGGTGGTTTTGAGGCTGAAGGCAGCAGCAAAGCCCGCAGCCCCCAGGTCTGTGCGGCTACGCAAGCGGTTCCCAAAGAGCTTTAGAACAAGGCATAGTTTTCCCTGCTGGCTCTTTGGGCGGGGGACCCATCTCCAGCCGTATGGCCATTTTTGTGCCTGGCACGGCGCCAAGTGGGAAAGGGTGTTGTCGAGGCTGAAGGCAGCAGGAAAGCCCTCAGCCCCCATGTCTGTAGGGCTACGCAAGCGGTTCCCAAAGAGCTTTAGAACAAGGCATAGTTTTCCCTGCTGGCTCTCTGGGCGGGGGACCCATCTCCAGCCATAGACCATTTTTGTGCCTAGCGCGGCGCCAAGTGGGAAAGGGTGGCTTTGAGGCTGAAGGCAGCAGCAAAGCCTGCAGGCCCCACGTCTGTGGGGCCACGCAAGCGGTTCCCAAAGAGCTTTAGAACAAGGCATAGTTTTCCTTGCTGGGGTCTTTGGGCATGGGACCGATCTCCAGCCATAGGCCATTTTTTTACCTGATGGAGTGCCAAGTGGGAAAGGGTGGCTTTGAGGCTGAAGGCAGCAGGAAAGCCTGCAGCCCCCAGGTCTGTGGGGCTACGCAAGCGGTTCCCAAAGAGCTTTAGAACAAGGCATAGTTTTCCTTGCTGGCTCTTTGGGCATGGGCCCCATCTCCAGCCATAGGCCATTTTTGTGCCTGGGCGCGGCGCCAAGTGGGAAAGGGTGGCTTTGAGGCTGAAGGCAGCAGGAAAGCCCGCAGCCCCCAGGTCTGTGCGGCTACGCAAGCGGTTCCCAAAGAGCTTTAGAACAAGGCATAATTTTCCTTGCTGGCTCTCTGGGCGGGGGACCCATCTCCAGCCGTATGGCCATTTTTGTGCCTAGCGCGACGCCAAGTGGGAAAGGGTGGCTTTGAGGCTGAAGGCAGCAGCAAAGCCTGCAGCCCCCAGGTCTGTGGGGCTACGCAAGCGGTTCCCAAAGAGCTTTAGAACAAGGCATAGTTTTCCCTGCTGGGTCTTTGGGCATGGGACCCATCTCCAGCCATAGGCCATTTTTGTGCCTGGCGCGACACCAAGTGGGAAAGGGTGGCTTTGAGGCTGAAGGCAGCAGGAAAGCCCGCAGCGCCAGGTCTGTGGGGCTACGCAAGCGGTTCCCAAAGAGCTTTAGAACAAGGCATAATTTTCCTTGCTGGCTCTCTGGGCGGGGGACCCATCTCCAGCCGTATGGCCATTTTTGTGCCTGGCGCGGCGCCAAGTGGGAAAGGGTGGTGTCGAGGCTGAAGGCAGCAGGAAAGCCCGCAGCCCCCAGGTCTGTGGGGCTACGCAAGCGGTTCCCAAAGAGCTTTAGAACAAGGCATAGTTTTCCCTGCTGGCTCTTTGGGCGGGGGACCCATCTCCAGCCGTATGGCCATTTTTGTGCCTGGCGCGGTGCGTAGTGGGAAAGGGTGGTTTTGAGGCTGAAGGCAGCAGGAAAACCTGCAGCCCCCAGGTCTGTGGGGCCAAGCAAGCGGTTCCCAAAGAGCTTTAGAAGAAGGCATAGTTTTCCCTGCTGGCTCTTTGGACAGGGGACCCATTTCCAGCCGTATGGCCATTTTTGTGCCTGGCGCGGTGCGTAGTGGTAAAGGGTGGTTTTGACGCTGAAGGCAGCAGCAAAGCCCGCAGCCCCCAGGTCTGTGGGGCTACGCAAGCGGTTCCCAAAGAGCTTTAGAACAAGGCATAGTTTTCCCTGCTGGCTCTTTGGGCGGGGGACCCATCTCCAGCCGTATGGCCATTTTTGTGCCTGGCGCGGCGCCAAGTGGGAAAGGGTGGTTTTGAGGCTGAAGGCAGCAGCAAAGCCTGCAGCCCCCAGGTCTGTGGGGCCAAGCAAGCGGTTCCCAAAGAGCTTTAGAACAAGGCATAGTTTTCCCTGCTGGCTCTTTGGGCATGGGACCCATCTCCAGCCATAGGCCATTTTTGTGCCTGGCGCGGCGCCAAGTGGGAAAGGGTGGCTTTGAGGCTGAAGGCAGCAGCAAAGCCTGCAGGCCCCACGTCTGTGGGGCCACGCAAGCGGTTCCCAAAGAGCTTTAGAACAAGGCATAGTTTTCCTTGCTGGGTCTTTGGGCATGGGACCGATCTCCAGCCATAGGCCATTTTTTTGCCTGATGGAGTGCCAAGTGTGAAAGGGTGGCTTTGAGGCGGAAGGCAGCAGGAAAGCCTGCAGCCCCCAGGTCTGTGGGGCTACGCAAGCGGTTCCCAAAGAGCTTTAGAACAAGGCATAGTTTTCCCTGCTGGCTCTTTGGGCATGGGACCCATCTCCAGCCATAGGCCATTTTTGTGCCTGATGCGGCGCCAAGTGGGAAAGGGTGGCTTTGAGGCTGAAGGCAGCAGGAAAGCCCGCAGCCCCCAGGTCTGTGCGGCTACGCAAGCGGTTCCCAAAGAGCTTTAGAACAAGGCATAGTTTTCCCTGCTGGCTCTTTGGGCGGGGGACCCATCTCCAGCCGTATGGCCATTTTTGTGCCTGGCACGGCGCCAAGTGGGAAAGGGTGGTGTCGAGGCTGAAGGCAGCAGGAAAGCCCGCAGCCCCCATGTCTGTAGGGCTACGCAAGCGGTTCCCAAAGAGCTTTAGAACAAGGCATAGTTTTCCCTGCTGGCTCTTTGGGCGGGGGACCCATCTCCAGCCGTATGGCCATTTTTGTGCCTGGCGCGGTGCGTAGTGGGAAAGGGGTGGTTTTGAGGCTGAAGGCAGCAGGAAAGCCTGCAGCCCCCAGGTCTGTGGGGCCAAGCAAGCGGTTCCCAAAGAGCTTTAGAACAAGGCATAGTTTTCCCTGCTGGCTCTTTGGGCATGGGACCCATCTCCAGCCATAGGCCATTTTTGTGCCTGATAGGGCGCCAAGTGGGAAAGGGTGGCTTTGAGGCTGAAGGCAGCAGGAAAGCCTGCAGCCCCCAGGTCTGTGGGGCTACGCAAGCGGTTCCCAAAGAGCTTTAGAAGAAGGCATAGTTTTCCCTGCTGGCTCTTTGGACGGGGGACCCATTTCCAGCCGTATGGCCATTTTTGTGCCTGGCGCGGTGCGTAGTGGTAAAGGGTGGTTTTGACGCTGAAGGCAGCAGGAAAGCCCGCAGCCCCCAGGTCTGTGCGGCTACGCAAGCGGTTCCCAAAGAGCTTTAGAACAAGGCATAGTTTTCCCTGCTGGCTCTTTGGGCGGGGGACCCATCTCCAGCCGTATGGCCATTTTTGTGCCTGGCGCGGCGCCAAGTGGGAAAGGGTGGTTTTGAGGCTGAAGGCAACAGCAAAGCCTGCAGCCCCCAGGTCTGTGGGGCCAAGCAAGCGGTTCCCAAAGAGCTTTAGAACAAGGCATAGTTTTCCCTGCTGGCTCTTTGGGCATGGGACCCATCTCCAGCCATAGGCCATTTTTGTGCCTGGCGCGGCGCCAAGTGGGAAAGGGTGGCTTTGAGGCTGAAGGCAGCAGCAAAGCCTGCAGCCCCCAGGTCTGTGGGGCCACGCAAGCGGTTCCCAAAGAGCTTTAGAACAAGGCATAGTTTTCCTTGCTGGCTCTTTGGGCATGGGACCCATCTCCAGCCATAGGCCATTTTTGTGCCTGATGCGGCGCCAAGTGGGAAAGGGTGGCTTTGACGCTGAAGGCAGCAGGAAAGCCCGCAGCCCCCAGGTCTGTGCGGCTACGCAAGCGGTTCCCAAAGAGATTTAGAACAAGGCATAATTTTCCTTGCTGGCTCTCTGGGCGGGGGACCCATCTCCAGCCGTATGGCCATTTTTGTGCCTAGCGCGACGCCAAGTGGGAAAGGGTGGCTTTGAGGCTGAAGGCAGCAGCAAAGCCCGCAGCCCCCAGGTCTGTGGGGCCAAGCAAGCGGTTCCCAAAGAGCTTTAGAACAAGGCATAGTTTTCCCTGCTGGGTCTTTGGGCATGGGACCCATCTCCAGCCATAGGCCATTTTTGTGCCTGGCGCGGCGCCAAGTGGGAAAGGGTGGTGTCGAGGCTGAAGGCAGCAGGAAAGCCCGCAGCCCCCAGGTCTGTGGGGCTACACAAGCGGTTCCCAAAGAGCTTTAGAACAAGGCATAGTTTTCCCTGCTGGCTCTTTGGGCGGGGGACCCATCTCCAGCCGTATGGCCATTTTTGTGCCTGGCGCGGCGCAAAGTGGGAAAGGGTGGTTTTGAGGCTGAAGGCAGCAGGAAAGCCCGCAGCCCCCAGGTCTGTGGGGCTACGCAAGCGGTTCCCAAAGAGCTTTAGAAGAAGGCATAGTTTTCCCTGCTGGCTCTTTGGACGGGGGACCCATTTCCAGCCGTATGGCCATTTTTGTGCCTGGCGCGGTGCGTAGTGGGAAAGGGTGGCTTTGAGGCTGAAGGCAGCAGGAAAGCCCGCAGCCCCCAGGTCTGTGCGGCTACGCAAGCAGTTCCCAAAGAGCTTTAGAACAAGGCATAGTTTTCCCTGCTGGCTCTTTGGGCGGGGGACCCATCTCCAGCCGTATGGCCATTTTTGTGCCTGGCGCGGTGCCAAGTGGGAAAGGGTGGTTTTGAGGCTGAAGGCAGCAGCAAAGCCTGCAGCCCCCAGGTCTGTGGGGCCAAGCAAGCGGTTCCCAAAGAGCTTTAGAACAAGGCATAGTTTTCCCTGCTGGCTCTTTGGGCCTGGGACCCATCTCCAGCCATAGGCCATTTTTGTGCCTGGCGCGGCGCCAAGTGGGAAAGGGTGGCTTTGAGGCTGAAGGCAGCAGGAAAGCCTGCAGCCCCCAAGTCTCTGGGGCTACGCAAGCAGTTCCCAAAGAGCTTTAGAACAAGGCATAATTTTCCCTGCTGGCTCTCTGGGCGGGGGACCCATCTCCAGCCATAGGCCGTTTTTGTGCCTGGCGCGGCGCCAAGTGGGAAAGGGTGCTGTCGAGGCTGAAGGCAGCAGCAAAGCCTGCAGCCCCCAGGTCTGTGGGGCTATGCAAGCGGTTCCCAAAGAGCTTTAGAACAAGGCATAGTTTTCCCTGCTGGCTCTTTGGGCGGGGGACCCATCTCCAGTCGTATGGCTATTTTTATGCCTGGCGCGGTGCGTAGTGGGAAAGGGTGGTTTTGAGGCTGAAGGCAGCAGGAAAGCCCGCAGCCCCCAGGTCTTTGGGGCTACGCAAGCGGTTCCCAAAGAGCTTTAGAACAAGGCATAGTTTTCCCTGCTGGCTCTTTGGGCGGGGGACCCATCTCCAGCCGTATGGCCATTTTTGTGCCTGATGCGGCGCCAAGTGGGAAAGGGTGGTGTCGAGGCTGAAGGCAGCAGGAAAGCCCGCAGCCCCCATGTCTGTAGGGCTACGCAAGCGGTTCCCAAAGAGCTTTAGAACAAGGCATAGTTTTCCCTGCTGGCTCTCTGGGCGGGGGACCCATCTCCAGCCATAGACCATTTTTGTGCCTAGCGCGGCGCCAAGTGGGAAAGGGTGGCTTTGAGGCTGAAGGCAGCAGCAAAGCCTGCAGGCCCCACGTCTGTGGGGCCACGCAAGCGGTTCCCAAAGAGCTTTAGAACAAGGCATAGTTTTCCTTGCTGGCTCTTTGGGCATGGGACCGATCTCCAGCCATAGGCCATTTTTTTACCTGATGGAGTGCCAAGTGGGAAAGGGTGGCTTTGAGGCTGAAGGCAGCAGGAAAGCCTGCAGCCCCCAGGTCTGTGGGGCTACGCAAGCGGTTCCCAAAGAGCTTTAGAACAAGGCATAGTTTTCCTTGCTGGCTCTTTGGGCATGGGCCCCATCTCCAGCCATAGGCCATTTTTGTGCCTGATGCGGCGCCAAGTGGGAAAGGGTGGCTTTGAGGCTGAAGGCAGCAGGAAATCCCGCAGCCCCCAGGTCTGTGGGGCTACACAAGCGGTTCCCAAAGAGCTTTAGAACAAGGCATAGTTTTCCCTGCTGGCTCTTTGGGTGGGGGACCCATCTCCAGTCGTATGGCCATTTTTGTGCCTGGCGCGGCGCCAAGTGGGAAAGGGTGGTTTTGAGGCTGAAGGCAGCAGGAAAGCCTGCAGCCCCCAGGTCTGTGGGGCTACGCAAGCGGTTCCCAAAGAGCTTTAGAAGAAGGCATAGTTTTCCCTGCTGGCTCTTTGGACGGGGGACCCATTTCCAGCCGTATGGCCATTTTTGTGCCTGGCGCGGTGCGTAGTGGTAAAGGGTGGTTTTGACGCTGAAGGCAGCAGGAAAGCCCGCAGCCCCCAGGTCTGTGCGGCTACGCAAGCGGTTCCCAAAGAGCTTTAGAACAAGGCATAGTTTTCCCTGCTGGCTCTTTGGGCGGGGGACCCATCTCCAGCCGTATGGCCATTTTTGTGCCTGGCGCGGCGCCAAGTGGGAAAGGGTGGTTTTGAGGCTGAAGGCAGCAGCAAAGCCTGCAGCCCCCAGGTCTGTGGGGCCAAGCAAGCGGTTCCCAAAGAGCTTTAGAACAAGGCATAGTTTTCCCTGCTGGCTCTTTGGGCATGGGACCCATCTCCAGCCATAGGCCGTTTTTGTGCCTGGCGCGGCGCCAAGTGGGAAAGGGTGCTGTCGAGGCTGAAGGCAGCAGCAAAGCCTGCAGCCCCCAGGTCTGTGGGGCTATGCAAGCGGTTCCCAAAGAGCTTTAGAACAAGGCATAGTTTTCCCTGCTGGCTCTTTGGGCGGGGGACCCATCTCCAGTCGTATGGCTATTTTTATGCCTGGCGCGGTGCGTAGTGGGAAAGGGTGGTTTTGAGGCTGAAGGCAGCAGGAAAGCCCGCAGCCCCCAGGTCTTTGGGGCTACGCAAGCGGTTCCCAAAGAGCTTTAGAACAAGGCATACTTTTCCCTGCTGGCTCTTTGGGCGGGGGACCCATCTCCAGCCGTATGGCCATTTTTGTGCCTGGCACGGCGCCAAGTGGGAAAGGGTGGTGTCGAGGCTGAAGGCAGCAGGAAAGCCCGCAGCCCCCATGTCTGTAGGGCTACGCAAGCGGTTCCCAAAGAGCTTTAGAACAAGGCATAGTTTTCCCTGCTGGCTCTCTGGGCGGGGGACCCATCTCCAGCCATAGACCATTTTTGTGCCTAGCGCGGCGCCAAGTGGGAAAGGGTGGCTTTGAGGCTGAAGGCAGCAGCAAAGCCCGCAGCCCCCACGTCTGTGGGGCCACGCAAGCGGTTCCCAAAGAGCTTTAGAACAAGGCATAGTTTTCCTTGCTGGCTCTTTGGGCATGGGACCGATCTCCAGCCATAGGCCATTTTTTTACCTGATGGAGTGCCAAGTGGGAAAGGGTGGCTTTGAGGCTGAAGGCAGCAGGAAAGCCTGCAGCCCCCAGGTCTGTGGGGCTACGCAAGCGGTTCCCAAAGAGCTTTAGAACAAGGCATAGTTTTCCTTGCTGGCTCTTTGGGCATGGGCCCCATCTCCAGCCATAGGCCATTTTTGTGCCTGATGCGGCGCCAAGTGGGAAAGGGTGGCTTTGAGGCTGAAGGCAGCAGGAAATCCCGCAGCCCCCAGGTCTGTGGGGCTACACAAGCGGTTCCCAAAGAGCTTTAGAACAAGGCATAGTTTTCCCTGCTGGCTCTTTGGGTGGGGGACCCATCTCCAGTCGTATGGCCATTTTTGTGCCTGGCGCGGCGCCAAGTGGGAAAGGGTGGTTTTGAGGCTGAAGGCAGCAGGAAAGCCTGCAGCCCCCAGGTCTGTGGGGCTACGCAAGCGGTTCCCAAAGAGCTTTAGAAGAAGGCATAGTTTTCCCTGCTGGCTCTTTGGACGGGGGACCCATTTCCAGCCGTATGGCCATTTTTGTGCCTGGCGCGGTGCGTAGTGGTAAAGGGTGGTTTTGACGCTGAAGGCAGCAGGAAAGCCCGCAGCCCCCAGGTCTGTGCGGCTACGCAAGCGGTTCCCAAAGAGCTTTAGAACAAGGCATAGTTTTCCCTGCTGGCTCTTTGGGCGGGGGACCCATCTCCAGCCGTATGGCCATTTTTGTGCCTGGCGCGGCGCCAAGTGGGAAAGGGTGGTTTTGAGGCTGAAGGCAGCAGCAAAGCCTGCAGCCCCCAGGTCTGTGGGGCCAAGCAAGCGGTTCCCAAAGAGCTTTAGAACAAGGCATAGTTTTCCCTGCTGGCTCTTTGGGCATGGGACCCATCTCCAGCCATATTTGTGCCTGGCGCGGCGCCAAGTGGGAAAGGGTGGCTTTGAGGCTGAAGGCAGCAGGAAAGCCTGCAGCCCCCAGGTCTGTGGGGCTACGCAAGCGGTTCCCAAAGAGCTTTAGAACAAGGCATAGTTTTCCCTGCTGGCTCTTTGGGCGGGGGACCCATCTCCAGCCGTATGGCCATTTTTGTGCCTAGCGCGGCGCCAAGTGGGAAAGGGTGGTGTCGAGGCTGAAGGCAGCAGGAAAGCCCGCAGCCCCCAGGTCTGTGGGGCTACGCAAGCGGTTCCCAAAGAGCTTTAGAACAAGGCATAGTTTTCCCTGCTGGCTCTTTGGGCGGGGGACCCATCTCCAGCCGTATGGCCATTTTTGTGCCTGGCACGGCGCCAAGTGGGAAAGGGTGGTGTCGAGGCTGAAGGCAGCAGCAAAGCCTGCAGCCCCCAGGTCTGTAGGGCTACGCAAGCGGTTCCCAAAGAGCTTCAGAACAAGGCATAGTTTTCCCTGCTGGCTCTTTGGGCGGGGGACCCATCTCCAGCCGTATGGCCATTTTTGTGCCTGGCCCGGTGCCAAGTGGGAAAGGGTGGCTTTGAGGCTGAAGGCAGGAGCAAAGCCTGCAGCCCTAAGGTCTGTGTGGCTACGCAAGCGGTTCCCAAAGAGCTTTAGAACAAGGCATAGTTTTCCTTGCTGGCTCTTTGGGCATGGGACCGATCTCCAGCCATAGGCCATTTTTTGAGCCTGAGGAGGTGCCAAGTGGGAAAGGGGTGGCTGTGAGTCTGAAGGCAGCAGGAAAGCCTGCAGCCCCCAGGTCTGTGGGGCTACGCAAGCGGTTCCCAAAGAGCTTTAGAACAAGGCATAGTTTTCCTTGCTGGCTCTTTGGGCAGGGGGCCCCATCTCCAGCCGATATGGCCATTTTTGTGCCTGGATGCGGCGCCAAGTGGGAAAGGGTGGCTTTGAGGCTGAAGGCAGCAGGAAAGCCCGCAGCCCCCAGGTCTGTGCGGCTACGCAAGCGGTTCCCAAAGAGCTTTAGAACAAGGCAAAATTTTCCTTGCTGGCTCTCTGGGCGGGGGACCCATCTCCAGCCGTATGGCCATTTTTGTGCCTAGCGCGACGCCAAGTGGGAAAGGGTGGATTTGAGGCTGAAGGCAGCAGCAAAGCCTGCAGCCCCCAGGTCTGTGGGGCTACGCAAGCGGTTCCCAAAGAGCTTTAGAACAAGGCATAGTTTTCCCTGCTGGGTCTTTGGGCATGGGACCCATCTCCAGCCATAGGCCATTTTTGTGCCTGGCGCGACACCAAGTGGGAAAGGGTGGCTTTGAGGCTGAAGGCAGCAGGAAAGCCCGCAGCGCCAGGTCTGTGGGGCTACGCAAGCGGTTCCCAAGAGCTTTAGAACAAGGCATAATTTTCCTTGCTGGCTCTCTGGGCGGGGGGACCCATCTCCAGCCGTATGGCCATTTTTGTGCCTGGCGCGGCGCCAAGTGGGAAAGGGTGGTGTCGAGGCTGAAGGCAGCAGGAAAGCCCGCAGCCCCCAGGTCTGTGGGGCTACGCAAGCGGTTCCCAAAGAGCTTTAGAACAAGGCATAATTTTCCTTGCTGGCTCTCTGGGCGGGGGACCCATCTCCAGCCGTATGGCCATTTTTGTGTCTGGCGCGGCGCCAAGTGGGAAAGGGTGGTGTCGAGGCTGAAGGCAGCAGGAAAGCCTGCAGCCCTAAGGTCTGTGGGGCTACGCAAGCGGTTCCCAAAGAGCTTTAGAACAAGGCATAGTTTTCCCTGCTGGCTCTTTGGGCGGGGGACCCATCTCCAGCCGTATGGCCATTTTTGTGCCTGGCGCGGTGCGTAGTGGGAAAGGGTGGTTTTGAGGCTGAAGGCAGCAGGAAAACCTGCAGCCCCCAGGTCTGTGGGGCCAAGCAAGCGGTTCCCAAAGAGCTTTAGAACAAGGCATAGTTTTCCCTGCTGGCTCTTTGGGCATGGGACCCATCTCCAGCCATAGGCCATTTTTGTGCCTGATAGGGCGCCAAGTGGGAAAGGGTGGCTTTGAGGCTGAAGGCAGCAGGAAAGCCTGCAGCCCCCAGGTCTGTGGGGCTACGCAAGCGGTTCCCAAAGAGCTTTAGAAGAAGGCATAGTTTTCCCTGCTGGCTCTTTGGACGGGGGACCCATTTCCAGCCATAGGCCATTTTTGTGCCTGGCGCGGCGCCAAGTGGTAAAGGGTGGTTTTGACGCTGAAGGCAGCAGCAAAGCCCGCAGCCCCCAGGTCTGTGCGGCTACGCAAGCGGTTCCCAAAGAGCTTTAGAACAAGGCATAGTTTTCCCTGCTGGCTCTTTGGGCGGGGGGACCCATCTCCAGCCGTATGGCCATTTTTGTGCCTGGCGCGGCGCCAAGTGGGAAAGGGTGGTTTTGAGGCTGAAGGCAGCAGCAAAGCCTGCAGCCCCCAGGTCTGTGGGGCCAAGCAAGCGGTTCCCAAAGAGCTTTAGAACAAGGCATAGTTTTCCCTGCTGGCTCTTTGGGCATGGGACCCATCTCCAGCCATAGGCCATTTTTGTGCCTGGCGCGGCGCCAAGTGGGAAAGGGTGGCTTTGAGGCTGAAGGCAGCAGCAAAGCCTGCAGGCCCCACGTCTGTGGGGCCACGCAAGCGGTTCCCAAAGAGCTTTAGAACAAGGCATAGTTTTCCTTGCTGGGTCTTTGGGCATGGGACCGATCTCCAGCCATAGGCCATTTTTTTGCCTGATGGAGTGCCAAGTGTGAAAGGGTGGCTTTGAGGCTGAAGGCAGCAGGAAAGCCTGCAGCCCCCAGGTCTGTGGGGCTACGCAAGCGGTTCCCAAAGAGCTTTAGAACAAGGCATAGTTTTCCTTGCTGGCTCTTTGGGCATGGGACCCATCTCCAGCCATAGGCCATTTTTGTGCCTGATGCGGCGCCAAGTGGGAAAGGGTGGCTTTGAGGCTGAAGGCAGCAGGAAAGCCCGCAGCCCCCAGGTCTGTGGGGCCAAGCAAGCGGTTCCCAAAGAGCTTTAGAACAAGGCATAATTTTCCTTGCTGGCTCTCTGGGCGGGGGACCCATCTCCAGCCGTATGGCCATTTTTGTGCCTAGCGCGACGCCAAGTGGGAAAGGGTGGCTTTGAGGCTGAAGGCAGCAGGAAAGCCCGCAGCCCCCAGGTCTGTGGGGCTACGCAAGCGGTTCCCAAAGAGCTTTAGAACAAGGCATAGTTTTCCCTGCTGGCTCTTTGGGCATGGGACCCATCTCCAGCCGTATGGCCATTTTTGTGCCTGGCGCGGCGCCAAGTGGGAAAGGGTGGTGTCGAGGCTGAAGGCAGCAGGAAAGCCCGCAGCCCCCAGGTCTGTGGGGCTACGCAAGCGGTTCCCAAAGAGCTTTAGAACAAGGCATAGTTTTCCCTGCTGGCTCTTTGGGCGGGGGACCCATCTCCAGCCGTATGGCCATTTTTGTGCCTGGCGCGGTGCGTAGTGGGAAAGGGTGGTTTTGACGCTGAAGGCAGCAGGAAAGCCTGCAGCCCCCAGGTCTGTGGGGCCAAGCAAGCGGTTCCCAAAGAGCTTTAGAACAAGGCATAGTTTTCCCTGATGGCTCTTTGGGCATGGGACCCATCTCCAGCCATAGGCCATTTTTGTGCCTGATAGGGCGCCAAGTGGGAAAGGGTGGCTTTGAGGCTGAAGGCAGCAGGAAAGCCTGCAGCCCCCAGGTCTGTGGGGCTACGCAAGCGGTTCCCAAAGAGCTTTAGAAGAAGGCATAGTTTTCCCTGCTGGCTCTTTGGACGGGGGACCCATTTCCAGCCATATGGCCATTTTTGTGCCTGGCGCGGTGCGTAGTGGTAAAGGGTGGTTTTGACGCTGAAGGCAGCAGGAAAGCCCGCAGCCCCCAGGTCTGTGCGGCTACGCAAGCGGTTCCCAAAGAGCTTTAGAACAAGGCATAGTTTTCCCTGCTGGCTCTTTGGGCGGGGGACCCATCTCCAGCCGTATGGCCATTTTTGTGCCTGGCGCGGCGCCAAGTGGGAAAGGGTGGTTTTGAGGCTGAAGGCAGCAGCAAAGCCTGCAGCCCCCAGGTCTGTGGGGCCAAGCAAGCGGTTCCCAAAGAGCTTTAGAACAAGGCATAGTTTTCCCTGCTGGCTCTTTGGGCATGGGACCCATCTCCAGCCATAGGCCATTTTTGTGCCTGGCGCGGCGCCAAGTGGGAAAGGGTGGCTTTGAGGCTGAAGGCAGCAGCAAAGCCTGCAGGCCCCACGTCTGTGGGGCCACGCAAGCGGTTCCCAAAGAGCTTTAGAACAAGGCATAGTTTTCCTTGCTGGGTCTTTGGGCATGGGACCGATCTCCAGCCATAGGCCATTTTTTTGCCTGATGGAGTGCCAAGTGGGAAAGGGTGGCTTTGAGGCTGAAGGCAGCAGGAAAGCCTGCAGCCCCCAGGTCTGTGGGGCTACGCAAGCGGTTCCCAAAGAGCTTTAGAACAAGGCATAGTTTTCCTTGCTGGCTCTTTGGGCATGGGACCCATCTCCAGCCATAGGCCATTTTTGTGCCTGATGCGGCGCCAAGTGGGAAAGGGTGGCTTTGAGGCTGAAGGCAGCAGGAAAGCCCGCAGCCCCCAGGTCTGTGCGGCTACGCAAGCGGTTCCCAAAGAGATTTAGAACAAGGCATAATTTTCCTTGCTGGCTCTCTGGGCGGGGGACCCATCTCCAGCCGTATGGCCATTTTTGTGCCTAGCGCGACGCCAAGTGGGAAAGGGTGGCTTTGAGGCTGAAGGCAGCAGCAAAGCCCGCAGCCCCCAGGTCTGTGGGGCTACGCAAGTGGTTCCCAAAGAGCTTTAGAACAAGGCATAGTTTTCCCTGCTGGGTCTTTGGGCATGGGACCCATCTCCAGCCATAGGCCATTTTTGTGCCTGGCGCGACGCCAAGTGGGAAAGGGTGGCTTTGAGGCTGAAGGCAGCAGGAAAGCCCGCAGCCCCCAGGTCTGTGGGGCTACGCAAGCGGTTCCCAAAGAGCTTTAGAACAAGGCATAATTTTCCTTGCTGGCTCTCTGGGCGGGGGACCCATCTCCAGCCGTATGGCCATTTTTGTGCCTGGCGCGGCGCCAAGTGGGAAAGGGTGGTGTCGAGGCTGAAGGCAGCAGCAAAGCCCGCAGCCCCCAGGTCTGTGGGGCTACACAAGCGGTTCCCAAAGAGCTTTAGAACAAGGCATAGTTTTCCCTGCTGGCTCTTTGGGCGGGGGACCCATCTCCAGCCGTATGGCCATTTTTGTGCCTGGCGCGGCGCCAAGTGGGAAAGGGTGGTTTTGAGGCTGAAGGCAGCAGCAAAGCCTGCAGCCCCCAGGTCTGTGGGGCCAAGCAAGCGGTTCCCAAAGAGCTTTAGAAGAAGGCATAGTTTTCCCTGCTGGCTCTTTGGACGGGGGACCCATTTCCAGCCGTATGGCCATTTTTGTGCCTGGCGCGGTGCGTAGTGGTAAAGGGTGGTTTTGACGCTGAAGGCAGCAGGAAAGCCCGCAGCCCCCAGGTCTGTGGGGCTACGCAAGCGGTTCCCAAAGAGCTTTAGAACAAGGCATAGTTTTCCCTGCTGGCTCTTTGGGCGGGGGACCCATCTCCAGCCGTATGGCCATTTTTGTGCCTGGCGCGGCGCCAAGTGGGAAAGGGTGGTTTTGAGGCTGAAGGCAGCAGCAAAGCCTGCAGCCCCCAGGTCTGTGGGGCCAAGCAAGCGGTTCCCAAAGAGCTTTAGAACAAGGCATAGTTTTCCCTGCTGGCTCTTTGGGCGGGGGACCCATCTCCAGTCGTATGGCTATTTTTATGCCTGGCGCGGTGCGTAGTGGGAAAGGGTGGTTTTGAGGCTGAAGGCAGCAGGAAAGCCCGCAGCCCCCAGGTCTGTGGGGCTACGCAAGCGGTTCCCAAAGAGCTTTAGAACAAGGCATAGTTTTCCCTGCTGGCTCTTTGGGCGGGGGACCCATCTCCAGCCGTATGGCCATTTTTGTGCCTGGCACGGCGCCAAGTGGGAAAGGGTGGTGTCGAGGCTGAAGGCAGCAGGAAAGCCCGCAGCCCCCATGTCTGTAGGGCTACGCAAGCGGTTCCCAAAGAGCTTTAGAACAAGGCATAGTTTTCCCTGCTGGCTCTCTGGGCGGGGGACCCATCTCCAGCCATAGACCATTTTTGTGCCTAGCGCGGCGCCAAGTGGGAAAGGGTGGCTTTGAGGCTGAAGGCAGCAGCAAAGCCTGCAGGCCCCACGTCTGTGGGGCCACGCAAGCGGTTCCCAAAGAGCTTTAGAACAAGGCATAGTTTTCCTTGCTGGGTCTTTGGGCATGGGACCGATCTCCAGCCATAGGCCATTTTTTTGCCTGATGGAGTGCCAAGTGGGAAAGGGTGGCTTTGAGGCTGAAGGCAGCAGCAAAGCCTGCAGCCCCCAGGTCTGTGGGGCTACGCAAGCGGTTCCCAAAGAGCTTTAGAACAAGGCATAGTTTTCCTTGCTGGCTCTTTGGGCATGGGCCCCATCTCCAGCCGTATGGCCATTTTTGTGCCTAGCGCGACGCCAAGTGGGAAAGGGTGGATTTGAGGCTGAAGGCAGCAGCAAAGCCTGCAGCCCCCAGGTCTGTGGGGCTACGCAAGCGGTTCCCAAAGAGCTTTAGAACAAGGCATAGTTTTCCCTGCTGGGTCTTTGGGCATGGGACCCATCTCCAGCCATAGGCCATTTTTGTGCCTGGCGCGACACCAAGTGGGAAAGGGTGGCTTTGAGGCTGAAGGCAGCAGGAAAGCCCGCAGCGCCAGGTCTGTGGGGCTACGCAAGCGGTTCCCAAAGAGCTTTAGAACAAGGCATAATTTTCCTTGCTGGCTCTCTGGGCGGGGGACCCATCTCCAGCCGTATGGCCATTTTTGTGCCTGGCGCGGCGCCAAGTGGGAAAGGGTGGTGTCGAGGCTGAAGGCAGCAGGAAAGCCCGCAGCCCCCAGGTCTGTGGGGCTACGCAAGCGGTTCCCAAAGGGCTTTAGAACAAGGCATAGTTTTCCCTGCTGGCTCTTTGGGCGGGGGACCCATCTCCAGCCGTATGGCCATTTTTGTGCCTGGCGCGGTGCGTAGTGGGAAAGGGTGGTTTTGAGGCTGAAGGCAGCAGGAAAGCCTGCAGCCCCCAGGTCTGTGGGGCCAAGCAAGCGGTTCCCAAAGAGCTTTAGAACAAGGCATAGTTTTCCCTGATGGCTCTTTGGGCATGGGACCCATCTCCAGCCATAGGCCATTTTTGTGCCTGATAGGGCGCCAAGTGGGAAAGGGTGGCTTTGAGGCTGAAGGCAGCAGGAAAGCCTGCAGCCCCCAGGTCTGTGGGGCTACGCAAGCGGTTCCCAAAGAGCTTTAGAAGAAGGCATAGTTTTCCCTGCTGGCTCTTTGGACGGGGGACCCATTTCCAGCCGTATGGCCATTTTTGTGCCTGGCGCGGTGCGTAGTGGTAAAGGGTGGTTTTGACGCTGAAGGCAGCAGGAAAGCCCGCAGCCCCCAGGTCTGTGCGGCTACGCAAGCGGTTCCCAAAGAGCTTTAGAACAAGGCATAGTTTTCCCTGCTGGCTCTTTGGGCGGGGGACCCATCTCCAGCCGTATGGCCATTTTTGTGCCTGGCGCGGCGCCAAGTGGGAAAGGGTGGTTTTGAGGCTGAAGGCAGCAGGAAAGCCTGCAGCCCCCAGGTCTGTGGGGCTACGCAAGCGGTTCCCAAAGAGCTTTAGAACAAGGCATAGTTTTCCTTGCTGGCTCTTTGGGCATGGGCCCCATCTCCAGCCATAGGCCATTTTTGTGCCTGATGCGGCGCCAAGTGGGAAAGGGTGGCTTTGAGGCTGAAGGCAGCAGGAAAGCCCGCAGCCCCCAGGTCTGTGCGGCTACGCAAGCGCTTCCCAAAGAGCTTTAGAACAAGGCAAAATTTTCCTTGCTGGCTCTCTGGGCGGGGGACCCATCTCCAGCCGTATGGCCATTTTTGTGCCTAGCGCGACGCCAAGTGGGAAAGGGTGGCTTTGAGGCTGAAGGCAGCAGCAAAGCCTGCAGCCCCCAGGTCTGTGGGGCTACGCAAGCGGTTCCCAAAGAGCTTTAGAACAAGGCATAGTTTTCCCTGCTGGGTCTTTGGCCATGGGACCCATCTCCAGCCATAGGCCATTTTTGTGCCTGGCGCGACACCAAGTGGGAAAGGGTGGCTTTGAGGCTGAAGGCAGCAGGAAAGCCCGCAGCGCCAGGTCTGTGGGGCTACGCAAGCGGTTCCCAAAGAGCTTTAGAACAAGGCATAATTTTCCTTGCTGGCTCTCTGGGCGGGGGACCCATCTCCAGCCGTATGGCCATTTTTGTGCCTGGCGCGGCGCCAAGTGGGAAAGGGTGGTGTCGAGGCTGAAGGCAGCAGGAAAGCCCGCAGCCCCCAGGTCTATGGGGCTACGCAAGCGGTTCCCAAAGAGCTTTAGAACAAGGCATAGTTTTCCCTGCTGGCTCTTTGGGCGGGGGACCCATCTCCAGCCGTATGGCCATTTTTGTGCCTGGCGCGGTGCGTAGTGGGAAAGGGTGGCTTTGAGGCTGAAGGCAGCAGGAAAGCCTGCAGCCCCCAGGTCTGTGGGGCCAAGCAAGCGGTTCCCAAAGAGCTTTAGAAGAAGGCATAGTTTTCCCTGCTGGCTCTTTGGGCGGGGGACCCATTTCCAGCCGTATGGCCATTTTTGTGCCTGGCGCGGTGCGTAGTGGTAAAGGGTGGTTTTGACGCTGAAGGCAGCAGGAAAGCCCGCAGCCCCCAGGTCTGTGGGGCTACGCAAGCGGTTCCCAAAGAGCTTTAGAACAAGGCATAGTTTTCCCTGCTGGCTCTTTGGGCGGGGGACCCATCTCCAGCCGTATGGCCATTTTTGTGCCTGGCGCGGCGCCAAGTGGGAAAGGGTGGTTTTGAGGCTGAAGGCAGCAGCAAAGCCTGCAGCCCCCAGGTCTGTGGGGCCAAGCAAGCGGTTCCCAAAGAGCTTTAGAACAAGGCATAGTTTTCCCTGCTGGCTCTTTGGGCATGGGACCCATCTCCAGCCATAGGCCATTTTTGTGCCTGGCGCGGCGCCAAGTGGGAAAGGGTGGCTTTGAGGCTGAAGGCAGCAGCAAAGCCTGCAGCCCCCAGGTCTGTGGGGCTATGCAAGCGGTTCCCAAAGAGCTTTAGAACAAGGCATAGTTTTCCCTGCTGGCTCTTTGGGCGGGGGACCCATCTCCAGTCGTATGGCTATTTTTATGCCTGGCGCGGTGCGTAGTGGGAAAGGGTGGTTTTGAGGCTGAAGGCAGCAGGAAAGCCCGCAGCCCCCAGGTCTGTGGGGCTACGCAAGCGGTTCCCAAAGAGCTTTAGAACAAGGCATAGTTTTCCCTGCTGGCTCTTTGGGCGGGGGACCCATCTCCAGCCGTATGGCCATTTTTGTGCCTGGCACGGCGCCAAGTGGGAAAGGGTGGTGTCGAGGCTGAAGGCAGCAGGAAAGCCCGCAGCCCCCATGTCTGTAGGGCTACGCAAGCGGTTCCCAAAGAGCTTTAGAACAAGGCATAGTTTTCCCAGCTGGCTCTCTGGGCGGGGGACCCATCTCCAGCCATAGACCATTTTTGTGCCTAGCGCGGCGCCAAGTGGGAAAGGGTGGTTTTGACGCTGAAGGCAGCAGGAAAGCCTGCAGCCCCCAGGTCTGTGGGGCCAAGCAAGCGGTTCCCAAAGAGCTTTAGAACAAGGCATAGTTTTCCCTGATGGCTCTTTGGGCATGGGACCCATCTCCAGCCATAGGCCATTTTTGTGCCTGATAGGGCGCCAAGTGGGAAAGGGTGGCTTTGAGGCTGAAGGCAGCAGGAAAGCCTGCAGCCCCCAGGTCTGTGGGGCTACGCAAGCGGTTCCCAAAGAGCTTTAGAAGAAGGCATAGTTTTCCCTGCTGGCTCTTTGGACGGGGGACCCATTTCCAGCCGTATGGCCATTTTTGTGCCTGGCGCGGTGCGTAGTGGTAAAGGGTGGTTTTGACGCTGAAGGCAGCAGGAAAGCCCGCAGCCCCCAGGTCTGTGCGGCTACGCAAGCGGTTCCCAAAGAGCTTTAGAACAAGGCATAGTTTTCCCTGCTGGCTCTTTGGGCGGGGGACCCATCTCCAGCCGTATGGCCATTTTTGTGCCTGGCGCGGCGCCAAGTGGGAAAGGGTGGTTTTGAGGCTGAAGGCAGCAGCAAAGCCTGCAGCCCCCAGGTCTGTGGGGCCAAGCAAGCGGTTCCCAAAGAGCTTTAGAACAAGGCATAGTTTTCCCTGCTGGCTCTTTGGGCATGGGACCCATCTCCAGCCATAGGCCATTTTTGTGCCTGGCGCGGCGCCAAGTGGGAAAGGGTGGCTTTGAGGCTGAAGGCAGCAGCAAAGCCTGCAGGCCCCACGTCTGTGGGGCCACGCAAGCGGTTCCCAAAGAGCTTTAGAACAAGGCATAGTTTTCCTTGCTGGGTCTTTGGGCATGGGACCGATCTCCAGCCATAGGCCATTTTTTTGCCTGATGGAGTGCCAAGTGGGAAAGGGTGGCTTTGAGGCTGAAGGCAGCAGGAAAGCCTGCAGCCCCCAGGTCTGTGGGGCTACGCAAGCGGTTCCCAAAGAGCTTTAGAACAAGGCATAGTTTTCCTTGCTGGCTCTTTGGGCATGGGACCCATCTCCAGCCATAGGCCATTTTTGTGCCTGATGCGGCGCCAAGTGGGAAAGGGTGGCTTTGAGGCTGAAGGCAGCAGGAAAGCCCGCAGCCCCCAGGTCTGTGCGGCTACGCAAGCGGTTCCCAAAGAGATTTAGAACAAGGCATAATTTTCCTTGCTGGCTCTCTGGGCGGGGGACCCATCTCCAGCCGTATGGCCATTTTTGTGCCTAGCGCGACGCCAAGTGGGAAAGGGTGGCTTTGAGGCTGAAGGCAGCAGCAAAGCCCGCAGCCCCCAGGTCTGTGGGGCTACGCAAGTGGTTCCCAAAGAGCTTTAGAACAAGGCATAGTTTTCCCTGCTGGGTCTTTGGGCATGGGACCCATCTCCAGCCATAGGCCATTTTTGTGCCTGGCGCGACGCCAAGTGGGAAAGGGTGGCTTTGAGGCTGAAGGCAGCAGGAAAGCCCGCAGCCCCCAGGTCTGTGGGGCTACGCAAGCGGTTCCCAAAGAGCTTTAGAACAAGGCATAATTTTCCTTGCTGGCTCTCTGGGCGGGGGACCCATCTCCAGCCGTATGGCCATTTTTGTGCCTGGCGCGGCGCCAAGTGGGAAAGGGTGGTGTCGAGGCTGAAGGCAGCAGGAAAGCCCGCAGCCCCCAGGTCTGTGGGGCTACACAAGCGGTTCCCAAAGAGCTTTAGAACAAGGCATAGTTTTCCCTGCTGGCTCTTTGGGCGGGGGACCCATCTCCAGCCGTATGGCCATTTTTGTGCCTGGCGCGGCGCCAAGTGGGAAAGGGTGGTTTTGAGGCTGAAGGCAGCAGCAAAGCCTGCAGCCCCCAGGTCTGTGGGGCCAAGCAAGCGGTTCCCAAAGAGCTTTAGAAGAAGGCATAGTTTTCCCTGCTGGCTCTTTGGACGGGGGACCCATTTCCAGCCGTATGGCCATTTTTGTGCCTGGCGCGGTGCGTAGTGGTAAAGGGTGGTTTTGACGCTGAAGGCAGCAGGAAAGCCCGCAGCCCCCAGGTCTGTGGGGCTACGCAAGCGGTTCCCAAAGAGCTTTAGAACAAGGCATAGTTTTCCCTGCTGGCTCTTTGGGCGGGGGACCCATCTCCAGCCGTATGGCCATTTTTGTGCCTGGCGCGGCGCCAAGTGGGAAAGGGTGGTTTTGAGGCTGAAGGCAGCAGCAAAGCCTGCAGCCCCCAGGTCTGTGGGGCCAAGCAAGCGGTTCCCAAAGAGCTTTAGAACAAGGCATAGTTTTCCCTGCTGGCTCTTTGGGCATGGGACCCATCTCCAGCCATAGGCCATTTTTGTGCCTGGCGCGGCGCCAAGTGGGAAAGGGTGGCTTTGAGGCTGAAGGCAGCAGCAAAGCCTGCAGCCCCCAGGTCTGTGGGGCTATGCAAGCGGTTCCCAAAGAGCTTTAGAACAAGGCATAGTTTTCCCTGCTGGCTCTTTGGGCGGGGGACCCATCTCCAGTCGTATGGCTATTTTTATGCCTGGCGCGGTGCGTAGTGGGAAAGGGTGGTTTTGAGGCTGAAGGCAGCAGGAAAGCCCGCAGCCCCCAGGTCTGTGGGGCTACGCAAGCGGTTCCCAAAGAGCTTTAGAACAAGGCATAGTTTTCCCTGCTGGCTCTTTGGGCGGGGGACCCATCTCCAGCCGTATGGCCATTTTTGTGCCTGGCACGGCGCCAAGTGGGAAAGGGTGGTGTCGAGGCTGAAGGCAGCAGGAAAGCCCGCAGCCCCCATGTCTGTAGGGCTACGCAAGCGGTTCCCAAAGAGCTTTAGAACAAGGCATAGTTTTCCCTGCTGGCTCTCTGGGCGGGGGACCCATCTCCAGCCATAGACCATTTTTGTGCCTAGCGCGGCGCCAAGTGGGAAAGGGTGGCTTTGAGGCTGAAGGCAGCAGCAAAGCCTGCAGGCCCCACGTCTGTGGGGCCACGCAAGCGGTTCCCAAAGAGCTTTAGAACAAGGCATAGTTTTCCTTGCTGGGTCTTTGGGCATGGGACCGATCTCCAGCCATAGGCCATTTTTTTGCCTGATGGAGTGCCAAGTGGGAAAGGGTGGCTTTGAGGCTGAAGGCAGCAGCAAAGCCTGCAGCCCCCAGGTCTGTGGGGCTACGCAAGCGGTTCCCAAAGAGCTTTAGAACAAGGCATAGTTTTCCTTGCTGGCTCTTTGGGCATGGGCCCCATCTCCAGCCGTATGGCCATTTTTGTGCCTAGCGCGACGCCAAGTGGGAAAGGGTGGCTTTGAGGCTGAAGGCAGCAGCAAAGCCTGCAGCCCCCAGGTCTGTGGGGCTACGCAAGCGGTTCCCAAAGAGCTTTAGAACAAGGCATAGTTTTCCCTGCTGGGTCTTTGGGCATGGGACCCATCTCCAGCCATAGGCCATTTTTGTGCCTGGCGCGACACCAAGTGGGAAAGGGTGGCTTTGAGGCTGAAGGCAGCAGGAAAGCCCGCAGCGCCAGGTCTGTGGGGCTACGCAAGCGGTTCCCAAAGAGCTTTAGAACAAGGCATAATTTTCCTTGCTGGCTCTCTGGGCGGGGGACCCATCTCCAGCCGTATGGCCATTTTTGTGCCTGGCGCGGCGCCAAGTGGGAAAGGGTGGTGTCGAGGCTGAAGGCAGCAGGAAAGCCCGCAGCCCCCAGGTCTGTGGGGCTACGCAAGCGGTTCCCAAAGGGCTTTAGAACAAGGCATAGTTTTCCCTGCTGGCTCTTTGGGCGGGGGACCCATCTCCAGCCGTATGGCCATTTTTGTGCCTGGCGCGGTGCGTAGTGGGAAAGGGTGGTTTTGAGGCTGAAGGCAGCAGGAAAGCCTGCAGCCCCCAGGTCTGTGGGGCCAAGCAAGCGGTTCCCAAAGAGCTTTAGAACAAGGCATAGTTTTCCCTGATGGCTCTTTGGGCATGGGACCCATCTCCAGCCATAGGCCATTTTTGTGCCTGATAGGGCGCCAAGTGGGAAAGGGTGGTTTTGAGGCTGAAGGCAGCAGGAAAGCCTGCAGCCCCCAGGTCTGTGGGGCTACGCAAGCGGTTCCCAAAGAGCTTTAGAAGAAGGCATAGTTTTCCCTGCTGGCTCTTTGGACGGGGGACCCATTTCCAGCCGTATGGCCATTTTTGTGCCTGGCGCGGTGCGTAGTGGTAAAGGGTGGTTTTGACGCTGAAGGCAGCAGGAAAGCCCGCAGCCCCCAGGTCTGTGCGGCTACGCAAGCGGTTCCCAAAGAGCTTTAGAACAAGGCATAGTTTTCCCTGCTGGCTCTTTGGGCGGGGGACCCATCTCCAGCCGTATGGCCATTTTTGTGCCTGGCGCGGCGCCAAGTGGGAAAGGGTGGTTTTGAGGCTGAAGGCAGCAGGAAAGCCTGCAGCCCCCAGGTCTGTGGGGCTACGCAAGCGGTTCCCAAAGAGCTTTAGAACAAGGCATAGTTTTCCTTGCTGGCTCTTTGGGCATGGGCCCCATCTCCAGCCATAGGCCATTTTTGTGCCTGATGCGGCGCCAAGTGGGAAAGGGTGGCTTTGAGGCTGAAGGCAGCAGGAAAGCCCGCAGCCCCCAGGTCTGTGCGGCTACGCAAGCGCTTCCCAAAGAGCTTTAGAACAAGGCAAAATTTTCCTTGCTGGCTCTCTGGGCGGGGGACCCATCTCCAGCCGTATGGCCATTTTTGTGCCTAGCGCGACGCCAAGTGGGAAAGGGTGGCTTTGAGGCTGAAGGCAGCAGCAAAGCCTGCAGCCCCCAGGTCTGTGGGGCTACGCAAGCGGTTCCCAAAGAGCTTTAGAACAAGGCATAGTTTTCCCTGCTGGGTCTTTGGCCATGGGACCCATCTCCAGCCATAGGCCATTTTTGTGCCTGGCGCGACACCAAGTGGGAAAGGGTGGCTTTGAGGCTGAAGGCAGCAGGAAAGCCCGCAGCGCCAGGTCTGTGGGGCTACGCAAGCGGTTCCCAAAGAGCTTTAGAACAAGGCATAATTTTCCTTGCTGGCTCTCTGGGCGGGGGACCCATCTCCAGCCGTATGGCCATTTTTGTGCCTGGCGCGGCGCCAAGTGGGAAAGGGTGGTGTCGAGGCTGAAGGCAGCAGGAAAGCCCGCAGCCCCCAGGTCTATGGGGCTACGCAAGCGGTTCCCAAAGAGCTTTAGAACAAGGCATAGTTTTCCCTGCTGGCTCTTTGGGCGGGGGACCCATCTCCAGCCGTATGGCCATTTTTGTGCCTGGCGCGGTGCGTAGTGGGAAAGGGTGGTTTTGAGGCTGAAGGCAGCAGGAAAGCCTGCAGCCCCCAGGTCTGTGGGGCCAAGCAAGCGGTTCCCAAAGAGCTTTAGAACAAGGCATAGTTTTCCCTGATGGCTCTTTGGGCATGGGACCCATCTCCAGCCATAGGCCATTTTTGTGCCTGATAGGGGGCCAAGTGGGAAAGGGTGGCTTTGAGGCTGAAGGCAGCAGGAAAGCCTGCAGCCCCCAGGTCTGTGGGGCTACGCAAGCGGTTCCCAAAGAGCTTTAGAAGAAGGCATAGTTTTCCCTGCTGGCTCTTTGGGCGGGGGACCCATTTCCAGCCGTATGGCCATTTTTGTGCCTGGCGCGGTGCGTAGTGGTAAAGGGTGGTTTTGACGCTGAAGGCAGCAGGAAAGCCCGCAGCCCCCAGGTCTGTGCGGCTACGCAAGCGGTTCCCAAAGAGCTTTAGAACAAGGCATAGTTTTCCCTGCTGGCTCTTTGGGCGGGGGACCCATCTCCAGCCGTATGGCCATTTTTGTGCCTGGCGCGGCGCCAAGTGGGAAAGGGTGGCTTTGAGGCTGAAAGCAGCAGCAAAGCCTGCAGCCCCCAGGTCTGTGGGGCCAAGCAAGCGGTTCCCAAAGAGCTTTAGAACAAGGCATAGTTTTCCCTGCTGGCTCTTTGGGCATGGGACCCATCTCCAGCCATAGGCCATTTTTGTGCCTGGCGCGGCGCCAAGTGGGAAAGGGTGGCTTTGAGGCTGAAGGCAGCAGCAAAGCCTGCAGGTCCCACGTCTGTGGGGCCACGCAAGCGGTTCCCAAAGAGCTTTAGAACAAGGCATAGTTTTCCTTGCTGGCTCTTTGGGCATGGGACCGATCTCCAGCCATAGGCCATTTTTTTGCCTGATGGAGTGCCAAGTGGGAAAGGGTGGCTTTGAGGCTGAAGGCAGCAGGAAAGCCTGCAGCCCCCAGGTCTGTGGGGCTACGCAAGCGGTTCCCAAAGAGCTTTAGAACAAGGCATAGTTTTCCTTGCTGGCTCTTTGGGCATGGGACCCATCTCCAGCCATAGGCCATTTTTGTGCCTGATGCGGCGCCAAGTGGGAAAGGGTGGCTTTGAGGCTGAAGGCAGCAGGAAAGCCCGCAGCCCCCAGGTCTGTGCGGCTACGCAAGCGGTTCCCAAAGAGCTTTAGAACAAGGCATAATTTTCCTTGCTGGCTCTCTGGGCGGGGGACCCATCTCCAGCCGTATGGCCATTTTTGTGCCTAGCGCGACGCCAAGTGGGAAAGGGTGGCTTTGAGGCTGAAGGCAGCAGCAAAGCCCGCAGCCCCCAGGTCTGTGGGGCTACGCAAGGGGTTCCCAAAGAGCTTTAGAACAAGGCATAGTTTTCCCTGCTGGGTCTTTGGGCATGGGACCCATCTCCAGCCATAGGCCATTTTTGTGCCTGGCGCGACGCCAAGTGGGAAAGGGTGGCTTTGAGGCTGAAGGCAGCAGGAAAGCCCGCAGCCCCCAGGTCTGTGGGGCTACGCAAGCGGTTCCCAAAGAGCTTTAGAACAAGGCATAATTTTCCTTGCTGGCTCTCTGGGCGGGGGACCCATCTCCAGCCGTATGGCCATTTTTGTGCCTGGCGCGGCGCCAAGTGGGAAAGGGTGGTGTCGAGGCTGAAGGCAGCAGGAAAGCCCGCAGCCCCCAGGTCTGTGGGGCTACACAAGCGGTTCCCAAAGAGCTTTAGAACAAGGCATAGTTTTCCTTGCTGGCTCTTTGGGCGGGGGACCCATCTCCCAGCCGTATGGCCATTTTTTGTGCCTGGCGCGGCGCCAAGTGGGAAAGGGTGGTTTTGAGGCTGAAGGCAGCAGGAAAGCCCGCAGCCCCCAGGTCTGTGGGGCTACGCAAGCGGTTCCCAAAGAGCTTTAGAACAAGGCATAGTTTTCCCTGCTGGCTCTTTGGGCGGGGGGACCCATCTCCAGCCGTATGGCCATTTTTGTGCCTGGCCCGGCGCCAAGCGGGAAACGGTGGCTTTGAGGCTGAAGGCAGCAGCAAAGCCCACACCCCCAGGTCTGTGGGGCTACGCAAGCGGTTCCCAAAGAGCTTTAGAAAAAGGCATAGTTTTCCCTGCTGGCTCTTTGAGCATGGGGACCCATCTCCAGCCATAGGCCATTTTTGTGCCTGGCGCGGCGCCAAGTGGGAAAGGGTGGCTTTGAGGCTGAATGCAGCAGGAAAGCCCGCAGCCCCCAGGTCTGTGGGGCTACGCAAGCGGTTCCCAAAGAGCTTTAGAACAAGGCATAGTTTTCCCTGCTGGCTCTTTGAGCATGGGACCCATCTCCAGCCATAGGCCATTTTTGTGCCTGGCGCGGCGCCAAGTGGGAAAGGGTGGCTTTGAGGCTGAAGGCAGCAGGAAAGCCTGCAGCCCCAAGGTCTCTGGGGCTACGCAAGCAGTTCCCAAAGAGCTTTAGAACAAGGCATAATTTTCCCTGCTGGCTCTCTGGGCGGGGGGACCCATCTCCAGCCATATGCCGTTTTTGTGCCTGGCGCGGCGCCAAGTGGGAAAGGGTGCTGTCGAGGCTGAAGGCAGCAGGAAAGCCTGCAGCCCCCAGGTCTGTGGGGCTATGCAAGCGGTTCCCAAAGAGCTTTAGAACAAGGCATAGTTTTCCCTGCTGGCTCTTTGGGCAGGGGACCCATCTCCAGTCGTATGGCTATTTCTATGCCTAGCGCGGTGCGTAGTGGGAAAGGGTGGTTTTGAGGCTGAAGGCAGCAGGAAAGCCCGCAGCCCCCAGGTCTGTGGGACTACGCAAGCAGTTCCCAAAGAGCTTTAGAACAAGGCATAATTTTCCCTGCTGTCTCTTTGGGCGGGGGGACCCATCTCCAGCCATAGGCCATTTTTGTGCCTGGCGCGGCGCCAAGTGGGAAAGGGTGGTGTGGAGGCTGAATGCAGCAGGGGAAGCCCGCAGCCCCCAGGTCTGTGGGGCTACGCAGCGGTTCCCAAAGAGCTTTAGAACAAGGCATAGTTTTCCCTGCTGGCTCTTTGAGCATGGGACCCATCTCCAGCCATAGGCCATTTTTGTGCCTGATGCGGCGCCAAGTGGGAAAGGGTGGCTTTGAGGCTGAAGACAGCAGGAAAGCCTGCAGCCCCCAGGTCTGTGGGGCTACGCAAGCGGTTCCCAAAGAGCTTTAGAACAAGGCATAGTTTTCCCTGCTGGCTCTTTGGGCGGGGGGACCCATCTCCAGCCGTATGGCCATTTTTGTGCCTGGCGCGGCACCAAGTGGGAAAGGGTGGCTTTGAGGCTGAAGGCAGGAGCAAAGCCTGCAGCCCCCAGGTCTGTGCAGCTACGCAAGCGGGTTTCCAAAGAGCTTTAGAACAAGGCATAGTTTTCCCTGCTGGCTCTTTGGGCGGGGGACCCATCTCCAGCCATATGGCCATTTTAATGCCTGGCGAAGCGCCAAGTGGGAAAGAGTGGCTTTGAGGCTGAAGGCAGCAGCAAAGCCTGCAGCCCCCAGGTCTGTGGGCTACGCAAGAGGTTGCCAAAGATCTTTAGAACAAGGCATAGTTTTCCTTGCTGGGTCTTTGGGCATGGACCCATCTCCAGCCATAGGCCATTTTTGTGCCTGATGCGGCGCCAAGTGGGAAAGGGTGGCTTTGAGGCTGAAGGCAGCAGGAAAGCCTGCAGCCCCCAGGTCTTTTGGGGCTATGGAAGCGGTTCCCAAAGAGCTTTAGAACAAGGCATAGTTTTCCCTGCTGGCTCTTTGGGCGGGGGGACCCATCTCCAGCCATATGGCCATTTTTGTGCCTGGCGCGGCGCCAAGTGGGAAAGGGTGTTGTCGAGGCTGAAGGCAGCAGGAAGCCCGCAGCCCCCAGGTCTGTGGGGCTACGCAAGCGGTTCCCAAAGAGCTTTAGAACAAGGCATAGTTTTACCTGCTGGCTCTTTTGGCAGGGGACCCATCTCCAGCCGTATGGCCATTTTTGTGCCTGGCGCGGCGCCAAGTGGGAAAGGGTTGTTTTGAGGCTGAAGGCGTCACGAAAGCCTGCCGTCCGAGGGTTTCTTAATGCCTTTTCTTAATGATGTCTCCACAGTGTGAAGTTTTGCAGGATTTGAAAAAGTAATAGACACAGTGAAATTGAGTCTATTGGAAACTTCCATACTTTTCCCTCCCTCTAAAATCTCTGCTGTCCTGTAGTATCCACTGCCTGCAACTGCTGTTGCAGGAGCAGCCAGATTGGTATCAAATTTAGAAAAAAGGGACATCATTAAGAGGATTCACTCACCTTATTTTTCACCGGTGTGGCCAGTAAAGAAACCAAAAAGGCAATGGCGTTTCACAGTAGATTACGGAAAATTAAACGCCAACACTGCACCTCTGACCGCTGCTGTTCCGAATATCGCGGAAATTGTGACAATGATAAAAGGAGCTGCCCATCCTTGCAGGGTTGCCTTAGATTTTAAAGACATATTTTTTTATGATTCTCCTCCTTGAGCAGGACAAAGCGCAGTTTGCATTCACATGGAAAGGAGTCCAATATACCTTTAACCGCTTTCCGCAAGGATACAAACATTCCCCCACTATTGCCCATAATGCTTTGGCTAAAGTGCTATCAGAGATTCCTGTTTCACAGAGATGTACAGTATACCAATATATTATTGATGACATCTTAATAGGGGAGAGAACCAAGAAAGTGTACAAGACATGATGGAAAACATCCGAAAAACATTATCAGATTTGGGATTGGAAATTCCCGACTCAAAGTGTCAGGGACCCGCACAGGAAGTTAAATTCCTGGGGGTCTGGTGGATTAAGGGAGCTGCTTCTGTCCCTCAGGATACCCTGAAAAAATAGAACATGGACAGAATCCTTCCAGCACGAAGGAGTTACAGCAAGTCCTGGGAACTTTAAGTTATTAGCGTAAACACATCCCTGGCTTTTCCATCATTGCTCGCCCCCTTTATTGTTTGCTCAAAAAAGGTAAATCCTGGGAGTCGACTGAACAACACACTAATGCACTAGAATTGCTAATAAAAGAGCTAAGGTTATTCCAACAACTTGGCCCCATACATCCAACTGACCCTGTCCATGTAGAATGGGGGCTCAGTGAACATGGTTCCCATTGTAATTTATGCCAGAAGGGACCAGCAGGACCGGAGAGACCATTAGAATTTAGCTCTCACGCCTTTAATGATACTGAGAGCAGCTATTCAGACCTGGAGAAGGGTTTACTGTCCCTGGTGCGAGCATTGCAACGAGCAGAGCAGATAAGGAGAGAACAGAGCGTGATTGTTCGGGGCCCTTTTCGACTCCTAGATGTGGTCCGTAAAGGGACAGCACCGCCAGCTGGCATTGCCCAGAAACCCACAGTTCGAAAGTGGTATGCTTATTTAGAAGGCATTAATGATATCATGCCAGTCTCTGAAGGTAGTATCAAAGTATCCATGCTCCAGAAGGATAGAGATGGTGCCCTATTGTTCCAATCCCCACCAAACAGACCATCTCCAATCCAAGAAGCACCTCCTCTGAAAGCAGGCAGTGATCTTACAGGAGTGTGGTTTACTGGTGTGTCATCTCACCGTGAGAACAGTAAGTGGAAATACAAGGCCGTAGCACTGGAAGTAGCAACGGGGGAAAGAGCAATTGAAACAGGAGAAGGTAGGGCACAAGTAGGGGAACTCAGAGCCGTCCTACTAGCTGCACAACATGGAGCTACTTACATTTACACTGACTCATATGCTGTTTTTAAAGGAGCCACTGAATGGCTAGGACACTGGGCAGCCAATGATTGGCAGGTGAATAGAGTCCCGATCTGGGAGACAGACAGTTGGAAGCAACTGTTGGAAATAGGAGGACAGAGACCATTGCACATTGCTTGGGTAAAAGGCCACGATCGTTCAAACTCGATCACTGCTCAGTTCAACCAACAGGTAGATAGCCTCACGCGGCTACAACAAATTGACACTGTAGATGATGGTCGGGAATGGTTACATATTAAGCCTGGCCATACAGGCCGTGCTGATCTGTATCAGGAAGGTCTAGCCCGGGGGTGGCCTGTGTCGGTTAAGCTGTGCGAACAAGTAGTAACTGCCTGGTCACAATGTCGCCTACGACTCAGCAAAGATCATCCGAGTAAGGCGCCTCCCTTACACATGCGGGACAAGAAAATGTTGTGGCATTCATGGCAGATTGATTATATTGGGCCCTTGAGATCATCAGGTGGGAAAAGATATGTCCTAGTCGGAGTGGAGATTATCTCCAGCCTCAGTATGGCCACTGGCTTCAAATCAGCTGCTGGGGACAACACAGTGAAAGGCCTAAAAGGGTGGTTCAGCACACTTCCCCTTCCCGAGGAAATCCAAAGTGATAACGGTTCACACTTTACCGCTACAGTGGTACAAGATTGGGCCAAAGAAGAAGGGATTCGATGGGTATTTCATACTCCCTATTATCCTCAGGCTAATGGCATTGTTGAATGCACCAACGGATTGGTTAAGCGTTTTGCAAAAACTCATAAATCATAAGGGAAGGTGAAGAAGGCACCTTGCCCACCGAAATTCGAAAAGTAATATGGGATAACGCAATTGAATTTGAGAAAAAATTTCAGTCCAGGTGGTATCTGGTTAATTTCACCTACGATCCCACTGAGAGCAAAGCCACAGCTTTTGTCTTAACGATACGCAATGCCTCAGTATCCACCATATACCCAATCATCGCACTGGGGTTGAATCATCAAGGAGCTCTACTCTATCCAACACAGCACAGAGGTTGGGCACGACAAAATGAGACTAAATGGCAAACTGCTGATGTTGACGCATGCGTTTCACGAGACCAACAAGGATTCATTTGTGAGAGTAATACTCTCAAAGCACAAGACCTTTGTCTTGACACCAACCAGAATGCTTGTCACTTTGAGACACATCCCGATGAAACCCCAGAGACTGTGCTTGACTATATTGGGAAAGGGTGCGTTAGCATGAGGTCTCCCTGTAGTCTTGTATTATAGACGAGAAAGGCTTGAGACCATGGCCACTCTGGGTCTCTTTGACTACAAACAACAGGGAATAAAAAGGTGAAACTGAATAGCATCAATTCCATCTGCCAATTCGTCATTTTAGAATTTGGGCCTCCAAATAGCCATACATCATAAAAGTAGTATTATTGCCAGGTTCAATGTCAGGATTCCCTGGAGACATTCAAAGGTAGCGTAGGCCAATCCGTCTGTACAGCTCATCCAAGGTTCCTGTAAGACATAAAGGAAAAGAAAATCTGCTCGGTCTTATTCGACCGACGGGGTTAAAAAGAAGGTGCGGTCCACCGGGTGCTGATCCGGTGTATCTTCCCTGAACAATCCTTGGCTTCCCATGCATAGGGATTTTTGGGAGTAGCTAGCACCATTGGCACCGTCCCATTTTGAGGCATTTTCACTAGCACAGGTAGTCCAGGGTGAAATCTTCCGGGGTATTTTCCCGGTTCATTGGCAGCCTTTGGCGAGATAATATTGGCAGGTACACAGAAAGCTTTCATTTTAGGACAGCCGTCTCCACTCCATTTGTTATTTAGTTGATAGATGGCATCATCCAATCGCAAATGCCAACCAGGTTCATGACTTTTTGCAAAACGCTTAACCAATCTATTGGTGCGTTCAACAATGCCATTAGCCTGGGGATAACAGGGAGTATGAAATACCCATCGAATCCCTTCTTCCTTGGCCCAATCTTGTACCACCGAAGCCGTAAAGTGTGAAACGTTATCACTCTGGATTTCGTCGGGAAGGGGAAGTGTGCTGAACCACCCTGTTAGGCCTTTCACTGTGTTGTCCTCGTAGCTGGTTTGAAACTGCTGGCCATACTGAGGCTGGAGATAATCTCCACTCCTACCAGGACATATCTTTTCCCACCTGATGATCTCAAGGGCCCAATATAATCAAGCTGCCATGAATGCCACAACGCTTTCTTGTCCCGCATGTGTAAGGGAGGCGCCTTACTCGGATGATCTTTGCTGAGTCGTAGGCGACATTGTGAACAGGCAGTTACTATTTGTTCGCACAGCTTAACTGACACAAGCCACCCACCTTCCCGATACAGGTCAGGACGGCCTGTGCGGCCACGTTTAACATGTAACGATTCAAGTAAGCGTTCCCATTCCCGACCATCATCTACAATGTCAATTTGTTGCAGCCGCGTGAGGCCATCTACCTGTTGGTTGAACTGAGCAGTGATCGAGTTTGAACGATCGTGGCCTTTTACCCAAGCAATGTGCAATGGTCTCTGTCCTCCTATTTCCAACAGTTGCTTCCAATTATCTGTCTCCCAAACTGGGACTCTATTCACCTGCCAATCGTTGGCTGCCCAGTGTCCTAGCCATTCAGTGGCTCCTTTAAGAACAGCATATGAGTCAGTGTAAATGTAAGTAGCTCCATGTTGTGCAGCTAGTAGGACAGCTCTGAGTTCCCCTACCCTCCCCTATTTCAATTGCTCTTTCTCCCGTTGTTACTTCCAGTGCTACGGCCTTATATTTGCACTTATTTTTTTAACGGTGAGATGACGCACCAGTAAACCACACTCCTCTAAGATCACTGCTGTCCCTCAAAGGAGGTGCTTCTTGGATCGGAGATGGTCTGTTTGGTGGGGATTGGAACAATAGGGCACCATCTATATCCTTTGGTATCCTTGTGAAGTAGCCTTGGATACTTTAACACTGCCTTCAGAGACTGGCTTGATTTCATTAATGCCTTCTAAATAAGCATACCACTTTCGAACTGTAGCTCTCTGGGCAATGCCAGCTGGTGGTGGTGTCCCTTTAAGGACCACATCTGGGAGGCGAAAAGGTCCCAGGAAAGATCACACTCTGTTCTCTTCTTATCTGCTCTGCTCGTTGCAACGCTCGCACCAGGGACAGTAAACCCTTCTCCAGGTCTGAATAGCTGCATTCAGTATCATTGAAGGAGTGGGAGCAAAATTCTAATGGTCTCTCCGGTCCTGCTGGTCCCTTCTGCCATAAATTACAACGGGAACCATGTTCACTGAGCCCCCATTCTACATGGACAGGGTCAGTTGGATGTATGGGGCCAAGTTGTTGGAATAACCTTAGCTCCTTTATTAGTAATTGCAGAGCATTAGTGTGTTGTTCAGTCCACACCCAGGATTTACCCTTTTTTGGCAAGCTATGAAGGGGGCGAGCAATGATGGAAAAGCCAGGGATGTGTTTACGCCAATAACTTAAAGTTCCCAGGACCTGCTGTAACTCCTTCGTGCTGGAAGGATTCTGTCCATGTTCTATTTTTTCAGGGTATCCTGAGGGACAGAAGCAGCTCCCTTAATCCACCAGACCCCCAGGAATTTAACTTCCTGTGCGGGTCCCTGACACTTTGAGTCGGGTCTACGTGAGGCACCCACTAACACTTCTGCCCTAGTCATTCGCTGCTCTCCCGGCAACCAGAGGTTAATTTTTGCAGTGGGGCATGTTTTTACCACACCATCAATTCCTGTGAAGTTGACTCTGCGTCGGGTGGGATTTATACCTAGAAGTTGTGCCGTTTCGTTAGTGATTGCAGACATTTGGGCTCCGGTATCAATAATAAAATTTACCAATATCTTCCGGGGTCCAACAGGAATGACAATAACAGGTTCGGAGTCTTTATGAGAGCGCCATTGGATTGCTAGTACCTGCCCGACAGGGTTGCTCAGTGCCCTCCCCGGGGATAGGAGTGTTGTGGCTGGGACTCTGTCAAATCAATCAAGTTATGTTCCGGTGCAGAAGGCACAGTTTTCTCACGGCTTGGGGATTCTCTGGTTAGACTTTTCTCCCCAGCCGCATTATTCTTTCTAGGTAGAGATTGGACTAGCGTACGGAGATCTCCCGTAGGGTCACCGTGCAAGAATTGTCGGGGCACCCCTAATTGTAGGGCTTTACGCCACAACTCATTCCGGTCCTTATCTGGCTTAAACCTTCCCTCTGATTTAGGGTTTTGAGTGTGAGTTTGGACTTGGCGAACCTTTCGCGGGTGTTCGGAGGATTTCTCACTAGTTTGGCTGGCCCAGCCCATTCGGCGCCCATATTGATCTATTTCCTGTACATTCCAGGTGGGCATGTAGTGACGACGGCCCCGCCCATGAGCACCCCGAGCATCCCGTATACGATCTTGAGTGCGAACAAGGAACGGTTTCAGGCAACCGGGAAGACCACGGATGAGAGGGGCTAATCGATCCGGGTCGATAGGGGCTGACATTGGGGATTTCCGAAATTCCTCTCTGTCATACATGGCTTGCAGACAAGCTGCTTTCCGTACAGCCGCAAACAGATCAGAGTAGCCTGTAGCTCTAATCTCTAACGGCTCCCCCCTCTCTCGCGGATCCATACCCCCTGCCCAAAAGGCTGCTCGAGCGGTTAGGGAATAATTATGATCCCCAGGCATAGTGGTTAAAAACACTCCTGGTCCCCAAGAGTCTCCTGCTTCTTCCTCACTCAGCATAATTCTGCCCCCCCCTTCAGAAGAAACTCGCCACACGTACTCAACAGCTGACTCTTCTGGTCGCCTCGAATATTTCTCCCTTATTTTTGTTAACTCGGTTGGTGTCCATGGAACGGTACGCACAGTGGTGTGAATTTCATCACCATCATCAACTGCAGTTTCAGTTTTAACCAGAGGACGTAAAGGAAAAACTTGGGATTTCAAAGTAAAAGTCCTTTCCTCCTCATCTTCTTCGTCATCCTCACTATTAGACAAAAAAATCTCCGGTCTGGGTTCCGGAATTTGGATAACACATTAACTTACGAATCTGTTGGACCTGGGTCGAGGGCTGCATTTTATCTAAGAGCCCGGTCACCCTTTCAATAACATTTTAAGTTGGCGATTTTCACTCCCAAGTTGAGCATTCCGGTTTCCTAAACATTCATTCTCACTCACAAGCTTATCGACTTGAGTTCTTAATCTTTCTCCTGTCTCCTTTTGCAAGGCTAATGATGACTTCAGCACCTCATTCTCCGATTTCAGGGTTGCATATTCTACAGCTGAAATCAGATTAGGAGCGGGGGTTTCTCTAGCTTCTTGTTGTGCACAAGATAAACAGGCGCCTAACACAGCACAAATCACACCCTTGCCTTTCCCCGCTCTGAGCTTCTGTGAAACCCGACGCTCTTCAATACGTTCCACCACTTTCTCTTCATCCTTCCAAAATTTTTGGGCCCACTCCTTCCCAGCCTGGGAAGGGGCACAATCATATTTTTGCAGCAGTTTATCCATGGCAATCCTGCCGACTACGCCAAATTCTGTTGCGTGAAACGGGGCCAAGCGGTTTTGGCAGAAGATAAACCCCCTTGCGTTCTAACACTCCTCACCGAGGTGGGAGGCCAGGTGCGGCTGGGTTTCAATTCTGAGTGATGCCCAATTCAGCACTATCAGCCCAATCGCGTTTAATATGTGTTAAACTATTACGATTTGGAGACACTAATAGTGGGCTGCACCTTCAGTCTAGTCGTGCTGCTGAACCAGCACGGCCTCTCTCAAGTTTTGGTCGCGTTCAGTGAGAAAGCGAAACGACTAGCTACTGAAACAGTGCAGTTTATTTAAACAACAGATATACAGGTTCTTTAGGATTGCCGGTGATAAATACACTGTCTGCAAAGCACGTGCAAATAAAGACATTGTTAAATAGACAAACGCGTGACAAAATTATAAACGATACAGCCTGGCTATAAATGTAGGGTAGAGATTCTCTAGAGAAATTTCTAGAGTCCCCGAGAAAGCACTCGGTGTAATCAAAGTCTTACCCAAAGGCGTCCTTATGGGGGGAAGAAAGGCTCAGCCCGTCGACTGATCCCAGAAAACAGCGGTGGGATTCTTCGCGATGGTGTCTTCCCAGACATTCCCCCTCTCTTGGGCTATTTTTATATTATTTTTTTAACTTCAAAGTGGAGTTTGAGTGACTTTAGTCATATGTACTTTTATTATGATTAATGTACTCAAGGAGGAGTGTTCACACCTCGGGGGCGGATAGCCTCCGGGATGGAGGTGTGTTTTGGTACATTGTGGTGAGCAAAGTTCGCACAAAAGGACAGCATTTCATCAACATTTGACGAAATGTTGGCTCGGGTGGCGTGTAAGCCGCTTATCAGTTCCGTAGTACCATCTCGTCCCCATATCTGCTATTCGTCACAAGGGAAGGCCACGGAACAAGCGCATTCCGTTCCATCCCTCGTGTAGTTTCGCAAACAACCTTGTACAGGGAATCACAGCTGTTGCATTCTTCGTGTGCTAGCTGCGGCTGTATTCTACCTCAGAAGCCTCTTGATTTTATGACTTTCCTTAATGTGTGAACAATGCTGTATTTTTGTATTCTTGGCCAATTTAGTAATTATTCCACAAGAACACACATTGGTTGCCGATTTATCAACGGGTCTAATCACCACAGGCCAACTGTAATTAAAACCATCTATGTAGACTCTACCAAAGCGGACAAATACAACACTGATTGTTACAAAATTATGGAGCCAAATTCAGATTGCTGGCACAATTTCACTTTCATCAAACCTACAGTAGTGTACTGTATTTGGGGCTACAAGGGCACAGAATTGTTATTTGAATTTATGATTGACTCAAATACACCTGAACTTGCTGAAATGAATCCAGAACCTACACCCCACAAACTCTCAAAGGCTCTCTCTTCTAAGAGAAAAAAAAAAAAACCACCTCTCTCTTTTCTAAGCCCTCCATTAGACTAACTCCTTACATTTTCAACATTGGCCCTTACGTTATTAAACACACACAGGTCAACAACAGGTACTGTTTAATCCCACATATTCCCTCAAACGAGCAGAATTGTCAATGCAGATTAAAATCTCTGCGATCAAACCCACCTGCTCACCATTCCTGAGTACATCTTATGCAGAATGGTCAGCATGGTTACGCAAACGAACTCTTGCCACTTCACACGGACGGAAGAGGGATGCGACTGGTATCTTAGGAACAGGCCTGGGAGTCTTGAATAGTATAGATGCTGAGATACTTGCCAACAAACTAGTCACAACCGCTACTGATCTGGACAAATTAAGACATCCCCTACGGTCCTCTCTATTAGCATTGGGAAACCACCAACGGCTTTTATAGAATATATTGCCTCAATGGGAAGAAACGGGTGAAAAAGACCATCAGCTGATCACAGATGCACTTGGTACAACTCAAACCAATGTTTCCTTGGCTCTTAGTTGTATCCAAGCCCAATTGTGGATGCAATCTATGACAGCCGCAATCATAAGGGAAGGTGAAGAAGGCACCTTGCCCACCGAAATTCGAAAAGTAATATGGGATAACGCAATTGAATTTGAGAAAAAATTTCAGTCCAGGTGGTATCTGGTTAATTTCACCTACGATCCCACTGAGAGCAAAGCCACAGCTTTTGTCTTAACGATACGCAATGCCTCCGTATACACCACATACCCAATCATCGCACTGGGGTTGAATCACCAAGGAGCTCTACTCTATCCAACACAGCACAGAGGTTGGGCACGACAAAATGAGACTAAATGGCAAACTGCTGATGTTGACGCATGCGTTTCACGAGACCAACAAGGATTCTTTTGTGAGAGTAATACTCTCAAAGCACAAGACCTTTGTCTTGACACCAACCAGAATGTTTGTCACTTTGAGACACATCCCGATGAAACCCCAGAGACTGTGCTTGACTATATTGGGAAAGGGTGCGTTAGCATGAGGTCTCCCTGTAGTCTTGTATTCAGAGATGACATAGTAATCACTCAAATCTTTGTGTTTGAACTTTACTAACACAAAGTTACGGGATGCGACTTCAATTATTAAGCTCCTGTTACGTCTTTTCAATTGCTACAACCTAATTATACGTTGATTCGAGATTGTTGCCTACCCCTATCGGAATGAATCTCTCCCTGGTGAAGAAGCTGCTAAAACACAATGAATTGAAGCGACTCTTGAAAGAGGCCCAAGAAAATAGACAGACAACTTTGATTACCGTCCATCATCAGGTTGAAGAAATACACAAAGCGTTGGAAAGAGTGAAGAGAGGCGAAGGACATAGATGGGGAGATCCTCTTTTTGGATGGTCACCGACAGTTACAGGACTTTATAACAAGATGCTTCACTCTGTTGTTGTTTTACTAATACTCACTGTATTGTGCTTTGCTTAGACAATTGTTTTGCATGTTAGACTTTGGATTATGATGAAAAGTTTAAATCGCTTGATCACTCCGCGAGAAGGATTTCCACTTGATATCCCTCAGCACAAGAACACATGTGATCTTTCTTATCAGTGTTGAGTACGTCGACCTTGACTGACTGTAGACAAAGCTTTCCCTGCAGGCTCTTTGCGCGGGGGACCCATCTCCAGCCATATGGCCATTTTTGTGCCTGGCGCGGCGCCAAGTTGGAAAGCGTGGCTTTGAGTCTGAAGGCAGCAGGAAAGCCCGCAGCCCCCACGTCTGTGGGGCTACGCAAGCGGTTCCCAAAGAGCTTTAGAACAAGGCATAGTTTTCCCTGCTGACTCCTTGGGCGTGGGACCCATCTCCAGCCGTATGGCCATTTTTGTGCCTGGCGCGGCGCCAAGTGGGAAAGGGTGGTGTCGAGGCTGAAGGCAGCAGGAAAGTCTGCAGCCCCCAGGTCTGTGGGGCTATGCAAGCGGTTCCCAAAGAGCTTTAGAACAAGGCATAGTTTTCCCTGCTGGCTCTTTGGGCATGGGACCCATCTCCAGCCGTATGGCCATTTTTGTGCCTGGCGCGGCGCCAAGTGTGAAAGGGTGGCTTTGAGGCTGAAGGCAGCAGGAAAGCCCGCAGCCCCCACGTCTGTGGGGCCAAGCAAGCGGTTCCCAAAGAGCTTTAGAACAAGGCAGAGTTTTCCCTGCTGGCTCTTTGGGCATGGGACCCATCTCCACCCATAGGCCATTTTTGTGCCTGATAGGGCGCCAAGTGGGAAAGGGTGGCTTTGAGGCTGAAGGCAGCAGGAAAGCCTGCAGCTCCCAGGTCTGTGGGGCTATGCAAGTGGTTCACAAAGAGCTTTAGAACAAGGCATAGTTTTCCCTGCTGGCTCTTTGGGCGGGGGACCCATCTCCAGCCGTATGGCCATTTTTGTGCCTGGCGCGGCGCCAAGTGGGAAAGGGTGCTGTCGAGGCTGAAGGCAGCAGGAAAGCCCGCAGCCCCCAGGTCTGTGGGGCTACGCAAGCGGTTCCCAAAGAGCTTTAGAACAAGGCATAGTTTTCCCTGCTGGCTCTTTGTTCGGGGGACCCATCTCCAGACGTATGGCTATTTTTGTGCCTGGCGCGGTGCGTAGTGGCATACGGTGGTTTTGAGGCTGAAGGCAGCAGGAAAGCCCGCAGCCCCCACGTCTGTGGGCCCAAGCAAGCGGTTCCCAGAGAGCTTTAGAACAAGGCATAGTTTTCCCTGCTGGCTCTTTGGGCGGGGGACCCATCTCCAGCCATATGGCCATTTTTGTGCCTGGCGCGGTGCGTAGTGGGAAAGGGTGGTTTTGAGGCTGAAGGCAGCAGGAAAGCCCGCAGCCCCCAGGTCTGTGGGGCCAAGCAAGCGGTTCCCAAAGAGCTTTAGAACAAGGCATAGTTTTCCCTGCTGGCTCTTTGGGCATGGGACCCATCTCCAGCCATAGGCCATTTTTGTGCCTGGCGCGGCGCCAAGTGGGAAAGGGTGGCTTTGAGGCTGAAGGCAGCAGCAAAGCCCGCAGCCCCCAGGTCTGTGGGGCTACGCAAGCGGTTCCCAAAGAGCTTTAGAACAAGGCATAGTTTTCCCTGCTGGCTCTTTGGGCGGGGGACCCATCTCCAGCCGTATGGCCATTTTCGTGCCTGGCGCGGCGCCAAGTGGGAAAGGGTGGTGTCGAGGCTGAAGGCAGCAGGAAAGCCCGCAGCCCCCACGTCTGTGGGGCCAAGCAAGCGGTTCCCAAAGAGCTTTAGAACAAGGCATAGTTTTCCCTGATTGCTCTTTGGGCGGGGGACCCATCTCCAGCCGTATGGCCATTTTTGTGCCTGGCGCAGCGCCAAGTGGGAAAGGGTGGTTTTGAGGCTGAAGGCAGCAGGAAAGCCCGCAGCCCCCAGGTCTGTGGGGCCAAGCAAGCGGTTCCCAAAGAGCTTTAGAACAAGGCATAGTTTTCCCTGCTGACTCTTTGGGCATGGGACCCATCTCCAGCCATAGGCCATTTTTGTGCTTGATAGGGCGCCAAGTGGGAAAGGGTTGCTTTGAGGCTGAAGACAGCAGGAAAGCCCGCAGCCCCCAGGTGTGTGGGGCTATGCAAGCGGTTCCCAAAGAGCTTTAGAACAAGGCATAGTTTTCCCTGCTGGCTCTCTGGGCGGGGGACCCATCTCCAGTCGTATGGCCATTTTTGAGCCTGGCGCGGCGCCAGGTGGGAAAGGGTGGCTTTGAGGCTGAAGGCAGGAGCAAAGCCCGCAACCCCCAGGTCTGTGGTGCTACGCAAGCGGTTCCCAAAGAGCTTTAGAACAAGGCATAGTTTTCCCAGCTGGCTCTTACGGCATGGGACCCATCTCCAGCCATAGGCCATTTTTGTGCCTGGCGCGGCGCCAAGTGGGAAAGGGTGCTGTCGAGGCTGAAGGCAGCAGGAAAGCCCGCAGCCCCAAGGTCTGTGGGGCTACGCAAGCGGTTCCCAAAGAGCTTTAGAACAAGGCATAGTTTTCCCTGCTGGCTCTTTGGGCGGGGGACCCATCTCCAGTCGTATGGCTATTTTTATGCCTGGCGCGTTGCGTAGTGGGAAAGGGTGGTTTTGAGGCTGAAGGCAGCAGGAAAGCCTGCAGCCCCCAGGTCTGTGGGGCTACGCAAGCGGTTCCCAAAGAGCTTTAGAACAAGGCATAGTTTTCCCTGCTGGCTCTTTGGGCGGGGGACCCATCTCCAGCCGTATATCCATTTTTGTGCCTGATGCGGCGCAAAGTGGGAAAGGGTGGCTTTGAGGCTGAAGGCAGCAGGAAAGCCCGCAGCCCCCAGGTCTGTGCGGCTACGCAAGCGGTTCCCAAAGAGCTTTAGAACAAGGCATAGTTTTCCCTGCTGGCTCTTTGGGCATGGGACCCATCTCCAGCCATAGGCCATTTTTGTGCCTGGCGCGGCCCCAAGAGGGAAAGGGTGGTGTCGAGGCTAAAGGCAGCAGGAAAGCCCGCAGCCCCCAGGTCTGTGGGGCTACGCAAGCGGTTCCCAAAGAGCTTTAGAACAAGGCATAGTTTTCCCTGCTGGCTCTTTGGGCGGGGGACCCATCTCCAGCCATATGGCCATTTTTGTGCATGGCGCAGCGCCAAGTGGGAAATGGTGGTATCGAGGCTGAAGGCAGCAGGAAAGCCCGCAGCCCCCACGTCTGTGGGGCTACGCAAGCGGTTCCCAAAGAGCTTTAGAACAAGGCATAGTTTTCCCTGCTGGCTCTTTGGGCATGGGACCCATCTCCACCCATAGGCCATTTTTGTGCCTGATAGGGCGCCAAGTGGGAAAGGGTGGCTTTGAGGCTGAAGACAGCAGGAAAGCCTGCAGCCCCCAGGTCTGTGGGGCTACGCAAGCGGTTCCCAAAGAGCTTTAGAACAAGGCATAGTTTTCCCTGCTGGCTCTTTGGGTGGGGGACCCATCTCCAGCCGTATGGCTATTTTTGTGCCTGACGCGGTGCGTAGTGGCATAGGGTGGTTTTGAGGCTGAAGGCAGCAGGAGAGCCCGCAGCCCCCACGTCTGTGGGGCCAAGCAAGCGGTTCCCAAAGAGCTTTAGAACAAGGCATAGTTTTCCCTGCTGGCTCTTTGGGCGGGGGACCCATCTCCAGCCGTATGGCCATTTTTGTGCCTGGCGCGGTGCGTAGTGGGAAAGGTTGGTTTTGACGCTGAAGGCAGCAGGAAAGCCCGCAGCCCCCAGGTCTGTGGGGCTACGCAAGCGGTTCCCAAAGAGCTTTAGAACAAGGCATAGTTTTCCCTGCTGGCTCTTTGGGCGGGGGACCCATCTCCAGCCGTATGGCCATTTTTGTGCCTGGCGCGGCGCCAAGTGGGTAAGGGTGGTGTCGAGGCTGAAGGCAGCAGCAAAGCCTGCAGCCCCCAGGTCTGTGGGGCCAAGCAAGCGGTTCCCAAAGAGCTTTAGAACAAGGCATAGTTTTCCCTGCTGGCTCTTTGGGCATGGGACCCATCTCCAGCCGTATGGCCATTTTTGTGCCTGGCGCGGCGCCAAGTGGGAAAGGGTGGCTTTGAGGCTGAAGGCAGCAGGAAAGCCCGCAGCCCCCAGGTCTGTGGGGCTACGCAAGCGGTTCCCAGAGACCTTTAGAACAAGGCATAGTTTCCCCTGCTGGCTCTTTGGGCATGGGACCCATCTCCAGCCATATGGCCATTTTTGTGCCTGGCCCGGCGCCAAGAGGGAAAGGGTGGTGTCGAGGCTAAAGGCAGCAGGAAAGCCTGCAGCCCCCAGGTCTGTGGGGCTACGCAAGCGGTTCCCAAAGAGCTTTAGAACAAGGCATAGTTTTCCCTGCTGGCTCTTTGGGCATGGGACCCATCTCCAGCCATATGGCCATTTTTGTGCCTGGCCCGGCGCCAAGAGGGAAAGGGTGGTGTCGAGGCTAAAGGCAGCAGGAAAGCCCGCAGCCCCCAGGTCTGTGGGGCTACGCAAGCGGTTCCCAAAGAGCTTTAGAACAAGGCATAGTTTTCCCTGCTGGCTCTTTGGGCGGGGGACTCATCTCCAGCCGTATGGCCATTTTTGTGCATGGCGCAGCGCCAAGTGGGAAATGGTGGTATCGAGGCTGAAGGCAGCAGGAAAGCCCGCAGCCCCCAGGTCTGTGGGGCTACGCAAGCGGTTCCCAAAGAGCTTTAGAACAAGGCATAGTTTTCCCTGCTGGCTCTTTGGGCATGGGACCCATCTCCACCCATAGGCCATTTTTGTGCCTGATAGGGCGCCAAGTGGGAAAGGGTGGCTTTGAGGCTGAAGACAGCAGGAAAGCCTGCAGCCCCCAGGTCTGTGGGGCTACGCAAGCGGTTCCCAAAGAGCTTTAGAACAAGGCATAGTTTTCCCTGCTGGCTCTTTGGGTGGGGGACCCATCTCCAGCCGTATGGCTATTTTTGTGCCTGACGCGGTGCGTAGTGGCATAGGGTGGTTTTGAGGCTGAAGGCAGCAGGAAAGCCCGCAGCCCCCACGTCTGTGGGGCCAAGCAAGCGGTTCCCAAAGAGCTTTAGAACAAGGCATAGTTTTCCCTGCTGGCTCTTTGGGCGGGGGACCCATCTCCAGCCGTATGGCCATTTTTGTGCCTGGCGCGGTGCGTAGTGGGAAAGGGTGGTTTTGAGGCTGAAGGCAGCAGGAAAGCCCGCAGCCCCCAGGTCTGTGGGGCTACGCAAGCGGTTCCCAAAGAGCTTTAGAACAAGGCATAGTTTTCCCTGCTGGCTCTTTGGGCGGGGGACCCATCTCCAGCCGTATGGCCATTTTTGTGCCTGATAGGGCGCCAAGTGGGAAAGGGTGGTGTCGAGGCTGAAGACAGCAGGAAAGCCCGCAGCCCCCACGTCTGTGGGGCCAAGCAAGCGGTTCCCAAAGAGCTTTAGAACAAGGCATAGTTTTCCCTGCTGTCTCTTTGGGCATGGGACCCATCTCCACCCATAGGCCATTTTTGTGCCTGATAGGGCGCCAAGTGGGAAAGGGTGGCTTTGAGGCTGAAGACAGCAGGAAAGCCTGCAGCTCCCAGGTCTGTGGGGCTATGCAAGCGGTTCCCAAAGAGCTTTAGAACAAGGCATAGTTTTCCCTGCTGGCTCTTTGGGCGGGGGACCCATCTCCAGCCGTATGGCCATTTTTGTGCCTGGCGCGGCGCCAAGTGGGAAAGGGTGGTGTCGAGGCTGAAGGCAGCAGGAAAGCCCGCAGCCCCCAGGTCTGTGAGGCTACGCAAGCGGTTCCCAAAGAGCTTTAGAACAAGGCATAGTTTTCCCTGCTGGCTCTTTGGGTGGGGGACCCATCTCCAGCCGTATGGCCATTTTTGTGCCTGGCGCGGTGCGTAGTGGCATAGGGTGGTTTTGAGGCTGAAGGCAGCAGGAAAGCCCGCAGCCCCCACGTCTGTGGGGCCAAGCAAGCGGTTCCCAGAGAACTTTAGAACAAGGCATAGTTTTCCCTGCTGGCTCTTTGGACATGGGACCCATCTCCAGCCATAGGCCATTTTTGTAGCTAGCGCGACGCCAAGTGGGAAAGGGTGGCTTTGAGGCTGAAGGCAGCAGCAAAGCCCGCAGCCCCCAGGTCTGTGGGGCTACGCAAGCGGTTCCCAAAGAGCTTTAGAACAAGGCATAGTTTTCCCTGCTGGCTCTTTGGGCGGGGGACCCATCTCCAGCCGTATGGCCATTTTTGTGCCTGGCGCGGCGCCAAGTGGGTAAGGGTGGTGTCGAGGCTGAAGGCAGCAGCAAAGCCTGCAGCCCCCAGGTCTGTGGGGCCAAGCAAGCGGTTCCCAAAGAGCTTTAGAACAAGGCATAGTTTTCCCTGCTGGCTCTTTGGGCATGGGACCCATCTCCAGCCGTATGGCCATTTTTGTGCCTGGCGCGGCGCCAAGTGGGAAAGGGTGGCTTTGAGGCTGAAGGCAGCAGGAAAGCCCGCAGCCCCCAGGTCTGTGGGGCTACGCAAGCGGTTCCCAGAGACCTTTAGAACAAGGCATAGTTTCCCCTGCTGGCTCTTTGGGCATGGGACCCATCTCCAGCCATATGGCCATTTTTGTGCCTGGCCCGGCGCCAAGAGGGAAAGGGTGGTGTCGAGGCTAAAGGCAGCAGGAAAGCCTGCAGCCCCCAGGTCTGTGGGGCTACGCAAGCGGTTCCCAAAGAGCTTTAGAACAAGGCATAGTTTTCCCTGCTGGCTCTTTGGGCATGGGACCCATCTCCAGCCATATGGCCATTTTTGTGCCTGGCCCGGCGCCAAGAGGGAAAGGGTGGTGTCGAGGCTAAAGGCAGCAGGAAAGCCCGCAGCCCCCAGGTCTGTGGGGCTACGCAAGCGGTTCCCAAAGAGCTTTAGAACAAGGCATAGTTTTCCCTGCTGGCTCTTTGGGCGGGGGACTCATCTCCAGCCGTATGGCCATTTTTGTGCATGGCACAGCGCCAAGTGGGAAATGGTGGTATCGAGGCTGAAGGCAGCAGGAAAGCCCGCAGCCCCCAGGTCTGTGGGGCTACGCAAGCGGTTCCCAAAGAGCTTTAGAACAAGGCATAGTTTTCCCTGCTGGCTCTTTGGGCATGGGACCCATCTCCACCCATAGGCCATTTTTGTGCCTGATAGGGCGCCAAGTGGGAAAGGGTGGCTTTGAGGCTGAAGACAGCAGGAAAGCCTGCAGCCCCCAGGTCTGTGGGGCTACGCAAGCGGTTCCCAAAGAGCTTTAGAACAAGGCATAGTTTTCCCTGCTGGCTCTTTGGGTGGGGGACCCATCTCCAGCCGTATGGCTATTTTTGTGCCTGACGCGGTGCGTAGTGGCATAGGGTGGTTTTGAGGCTGAAGGCAGCAGGAAAGCCCGCAGCCCCCACGTCTGTGGGGCCAAGCAAGCGGTTCCCAAAGAGCTTTAGAACAAGGCATAGTTTTCCCTGCTGGCTCTTTGGGCGGGGGACCCATCTCCAGCCGTATGGCCATTTTTGTGCCTGGCGCGGTGCGTAGTGGGAAAGGGTGGTTTTGACGCTGAAGGCAGCAGGAAAGCCCGCAGCCCCCAGGTCTGTGGGGCTACGCAAGCGGTTCCCAAAGAGCTTTAGAACAAGGCATAGTTTTCCCTGCTGGCTCTTTGGGCGGGGGACCCATCTCCAGCCGTATGGCCATTTTTGTGCCTGGCGCGGCGCCAAGTGGGTAAGGGTGGTGTCGAGGTTGAAGGCAGCAGCAAAGCCTGCAGCCCCCAGGTCTGTGGGGCTACGCAAGCGGTTCCCAAAGAGCTTTAGAACAAGGCATAGTTTTCCCTGCTGGCTCTTTGGGCATGGGACCCATCTCCAGCCGTATGGCCATTTTTGTCCCTGGCCCGGCGCCAAGTGGGAAAGGGTGGCTTTGAGGCTGAAGGCAGCAGGAAAGCCCGCAGCCCCCAGGTCTGTGGGGCTACGCAAGCGGTTCCCAAAGAGCTTTAGAACAAGGCATAGTTTTCCCTGCTGGCTCTTTGGGCGGGGGACCCATCTCCAGCCGTATGGCCATTTTTGTGCCTGATAGGGCGCCAAGTGGGAAAGGGTGGTGTCGAGGCTGAAGACAGCAGGAAAGCCCGCAGCCCCCACGTCTGTGGGGCCAAGCAAGCGGTTCCCAAAGAGCTTTAGAACAAGGCATAGTTTTCCCTGCTGTCTCTTTGGGCATGGGACCCATCTCCACCCATAGGCCATTTTTGTGCCTGATAGGGCGCCAAGTGGGAAAGGGTGGCTTTGAGGCTGAAGACAGCAGGAAAGCCTGCAGCTCCCAGGTCTGTGGGGCTATGCAAGCGGTTCCCAAAGAGCTTTAGAACAAGGCATAGTTTTCCCTGCTGGCTCTTTGGGCGGGGGACCCATCTCCAGCCGTATGGCCATTTTTGTGCCTGGCGCGGCGCCAAGTGGGAAAGGGTGGAGTCGAGGCTGAAGGCAGCAGGAAAGCCCGCAGCCCCCAGGTCTGTGGGGCTACGCAAGCGGTTCCCAAAGAGCTTTAGAACAAGGCATAATTTTCCCTGCTGGCTCTTTGGGCGGGGGACCCATCTCCAGCCGTATGGCCATTTTTGTGCCTGGCGCAGCGCCAAGTGGGAAAGGGTGGTTTTGAGGCTGAAGGCAGCAGCAAAGCCTGCAGCCCCCAGGTCTGTGGGGCTACGCAAGCGGTTCCCAAAGAGCTTTAGAACAAGGCATAGTTTTCCCTGCTGGCTCTTTGGGCGGGGGACCCATCTCCAGCCGTATGGCCATTTTTGTGCCTGGCCGGGGGCCAAGTGGGAAAGGGTGGTTTTGAGGCTGAAGGCAGCAGGAAAGCCCGCAGCCCCCAGGTCTGTGGGGCCAAGCAAGCAGTTCCCAAAGAGCTTTAGAACAAGGCATAGTTTTCCCTGCTGGCTCTTTGGGCATGGGACCCATCTCCAGCCGTATGGCCATTTTTGTGCTTGATAGGGCGCCAAGTGGGAAAGGGTTGCTTTGAGGCTGAAGACAGCAGGAAAGCCCGCAGCCCCCAGGTCTGTGGGGCTATGCAAGCGGTTCCCAAAGAGCTTTAGAACAAGGCATAGTTTTCCCTGCTGGCTCTCTGGGCGGGGGACCCATCTCCAGCCGTATGGCCATTTTTGAGCCTGGCGCGGCGCCAGGTGGGAAAGGGTGGCTTTGAGGCTGAAGGCAGGAGCAAAGCCCGCAACCCCCAGGTCTGTGGTGCTACGCAAGCGGTTCCCAAAGAGCTTTAGAACAAGGCATAGTTTTCCCTGCTGGCTCTTAGGGCATGGGACCCATTTCCAGCCATAGGCCATTTTTGTGCCTGGCGCGGCGCCAAGTGGGAAAGGGTGCTCTCGAGGCTGAAGGCAGCAGGAAAGCCCGCAGCCCCAAGGTCTGTGGGGCTACGCAAGCGGTTCCCAAAGAGCTTTAGAACAAGGCATAGTTTTCCCTGCTGGCTCTTTGGGCGGGGGACCCATCTCCAGTCGTATGGCTATTTTTATGCCTGGCGCGTTGCGTAGTGGGAAAGGGTGGTTTTGAGGCTGAAGGCAGCAGGAAAGCCTGCAGCCCCCAGGTCTGTGGGACTACGCAAGCGGTTCCCAAAGAGCTTTAGAACAAGGCATAGTTTTCCCTGCTGGCTCTTTGGGCATGGGACCCATCTCCAGCCGTATATCCATTTTTGTGCCTGATGCGGCGAAAAGTGGGAAAGGGTGGCTTTGAGGCTGAAGGCAGCAGGAAAGCCCGCAGCCCCCAGGTCTGTGCGGCTACGCAAGCGGTTCCCAAAGAGCTTTAGAACAAGGCATAGTTTTCCCTGCTGGCTCTTTGGGCGGGGGACTCATCTCCAGCCGTATGGCCATTTTTGTGCATGGCACAGCGCCAAGTGGGAAATGGTGGTATCGAGGCTGAAGGCAGCAGGAAAGCCCGCAGCCCCCAGGTCTGTGGGGCTACGCAAGCGGTTCCCAAAGAGCTTTAGAACAAGGCATAGTTTTCCCTGCTGGCTCTTTGGGCATGGGACCCATCTCCACCCATAGGCCATTTTTGTGCCTGATAGGGCGCCAAGTGGGAAAGGGTGGCTTTGAGGCTGAAGACAGCAGGAAAGCCTGCAGCCCCCAGGTCTGTGGGGCTACGCAAGCGGTTCCCAAAGAGCTTTAGAACAAGGCATAGTTTTCCCTGCTGGCTCTTTGGGTGGGGGACCCATCTCCAGCCGTATGGCTATTTTTGTGCCTGACGCGGTGCGTAGTGGCATAGGGTGGTTTTGAGGCTGAAGGCAGCAGGAAAGCCCGCAGCCCCCACGTCTGTGGGGCCAAGCAAGCGGTTCCCAAAGAGCTTTAGAACAAGGCATAGTTTTCCCTGCTGGCTCTTTGGGCGGGGGACCCATCTCCAGCCGTATGGCCATTTTTGTGCCTGGCGCGGTGCGTAGTGGGAAAGGGTGGTTTTGACGCTGAAGGCAGCAGGAAAGCCCGCAGCCCCCAGGTCTGTGGGGCTACGCAAGCGGTTCCCAAAGAGCTTTAGAACAAGGCATAGTTTTCCCTGCTGGCTCTTTGGGCGGGGGACCCATCTCCAGCCGTATGGCCATTTTTGTGCCTGGCGCGGCGCCAAGTGGGTAAGGGTGGTGTCGAGGTTGAAGGCAGCAGCAAAGCCTGCAGCCCCCAGGTCTGTGGGGCCAAGCAAGCGGTTCCCAAAGAGCTTTAGAACAAGGCATAGTTTTCCCTGCTGGCTCTTTGGGCATGGGACCCATCTCCAGCCGTATGGCCATTTTTGTCCCTGGCCCGGCGCCAAGTGGGAAAGGGTGGCTTTGAGGCTGAAGGCAGCAGGAAAGCCCGCAGCCCCCAGGTCTGTGGGGCTACGCAAGCGGTTCCCAAAGAGCTTTAGAACAAGGCATAGTTTTCCCTGCTGGCTCTTTGGGCGGGGGACCCATCTCCAGCCGTATGGCCATTTTTGTGCCTGGCGCGGCGCCAAGTGGGTAAGGGTGGTGTCGAGGTTGAAGGCAGCAGCAAAGCCTGCAGCCCCCAGGTCTGTGGGGCCAAGCAAGCGGTTCCCAAAGAGCTTTAGAACAAGGCATAGTTTTCCCTGCTGGCTCTTTGGGCATGGGACCCATCTCCAGCCGTATGGCCATTTTTGTCCCTGGCCCGGCGCCAAGTGGGAAAGGGTGGCTTTGAGGCTGAAGGCAGCAGGAAAGCCCGCAGCCCCCAGGTCTGTGGGGCTACGCAAGCGGTTCCCAAAGAGCTTTAGAACAAGGCATAGTTTTCCCTGCTGGCTCTTTGGGCGGGGGACCCATCTCCAGCCGTATGGCCATTTTTGTGCCTGATAGGGCGCCAAGTGGGAAAGGGTGGTGTCGAGGCTGAAGACAGCAGGAAAGCCCGCAGCCCCCACGTCTGTGGGGCCAAGCAAGCGGTTCCCAAAGAGCTTTAGAACAAGGCATAGTTTTCCCTGCTGTCTCTTTGGGCATGGGACCCATCTCCACCCATAGGCCATTTTTGTGCCTGATAGGGCGCCAAGTGGGAAAGGGTGGCTTTGAGGCTGAAGACAGCAGGAAAGCCTGCAGCTCCCAGGTCTGTGGGGCTATGCAAGCGGTTCCCAAAGAGCTTTAGAACAAGGCATAGTTTTCCCTGCTGGCTCTTTGGGCGGGGGACCCATCTCCAGCCGTATGGCCATTTTTGTGCCTGGCGCGGCGCCAAGTGGGAAAGGTGGAGTCGAGGCTGAAGGCAGCAGGAAAGCCCGCAGCCCCCAGGTCTGTGGGGCTACGCAAGCGGTTCCCAAAGAGCTTTAGAACAAGGCATAATTTTCCCTGCTGGCTCTTTGGGCGGGGGACCCATCTCCAGCCGTATGGCCATTTTTGTGCCTGGCGCAGCGCCAAGTGGGAAAGGGTGGTTTTGAGGCTGAAGGCAGCAGCAAAGCCTGCAGCCCCCAGGTCTGTGGGGCTACGCAAGCGGTTCCCAAAGAGCTTTAGAACAAGGCATAGTTTTCCCTGCTGGCTCTTTGGGCGGGGGACCCATCTCCAGCCGTATGGCCATTTTTGTGCCTGGCCGGGGGCCAAGTGGGAAAGGGTGGTTTTGAGGCTGAAGGCAGCAGGAAAGCCCGCAGCCCCCAGGTCTGTGGGGCCAAGCAAGCAGTTCCCAAAGAGCTTTAGAACAAGGCATAGTTTTCCCTGCTGGCTCTTTGGGCATGGGACCCATCTCCAGCCGTATGGCCATTTTTGTGCTTGATAGGGCGCCAAGTGGGAAAGGGTTGCTTTGAGGCTGAAGACAGCAGGAAAGCCCGCAGCCCCCAGGTCTGTGGGGCTATGCAAGCGGTTCCCAAAGAGCTTTAGAACAAGGCATAGTTTTCCCTGCTGGCTCTCTGGGCGGGGGACCCATCTCCAGCCGTATGGCCATTTTTGAGCCTGGCGCGGCGCCAGGTGGGAAAGGGTGGCTTTGAGGCTGAAGGCAGGAGCAAAGCCCGCAACCCCCAGGTCTGTGGGGCTACGCAAGCGGTTCCCAAAGAGCTTTAGAACAAGGCATAGTTTTCCCAGCTGGCTCTTAGGGCATGGGACCCATTTCCAGCCATAGGCCATTTTTGTGCCTGGCGCGGCGCCAAGTGGGAAAGGGTGCTCTCGAGGCTGAAGGCAGCAGGAAAGCCCGCAGCCCCAAGGTCTGTGGGGCTACGCAAGCGGTTCCCAAAGAGCTTTAGAACAAGGCATAGTTTTCCCTGCTGGCTCTTTGGGCGGGGGACCCATCTCCAGTCGTATGGCTATTTTTATGCCTGGCGCGTTGCGTAGTGGGAAAGGGTGGTTTTGAGGCTGAAGGCAGCAGGAAAGCCTGCAGCCCCCAGGTCTGTGGGACTACGCAAGCGGTTCCCAAAGAGCTTTAGAACAAGGCATAGTTTTCCCTGCTGGCTCTTTGGGCATGGGACCCATCTCCAGCCGTATATCCATTTTTGTGCCTGATGCGGCGCAAAGTGGGAAAGGGTGGCTTTGAGGCTGAAGGCAGCAGGAAAGCCCGCAGCCCCCAGGTCTGTGCGGCTACGCAAGCGGTTCCCAAAGAGCTTTAGAACAAGGCATAGTTTTCCCTGCTGGCTCTTTGGGCGGGGGACTCATCTCCAGCCGTATGGCCATTTTTGTGCATGGCACAGCGCCAAGTGGGAAATGGTGGTATCGAGGCTGAAGGCAGCAGGAAAGCCCGCAGCCCCCAGGTCTGTGGGGCTACGCAAGCGGTTCCCAAAGAGCTTTAGAACAAGGCATAGTTTTCCCTGCTGGCTCTTTGGGCATGGGACCCATCTCCACCCATAGGCCATTTTTGTGCCTGATCGGGCGCCAAGTGGGAAAGGGTGGCTTTGAGGCTGAAGACAGCAGGAAAGCCTGCAGCCCCCAGGTCTGTGGGGCTACGCAAGCGGTTCCCAAAGAGCTTTAGAACAAGGCATAGTTTTCCCTGCTGGCTCTTTGGGTGGGGGACCCATCTCCAGCCGTATGGCTATTTTTGTGCCTGACGCGGTGCGGAGTGGCATAGGGTGGTTTTGAGGCTGAAGGCAGCAGGAAAGCCCGCAGCCCCCACGTCTGTGGGGCCAAGCAAGCGGTTCCCAAAGAGCTTTAGAACAAGGCATAGTTTTCCCTGCTGGCTCTTTGGGCGGGGGACCCATCTCCAGCCGTATGGCCATTTTTGTGCCTGGCGCGGTGCGTAGTGGGAAAGGGTGGTTTTGACGCTGAAGGCAGCAGGAAAGCCCGCAGCCCCCAGGTCTGTGGGGCTACGCAAGCGGTTCCCAAAGAGCTTTAGAACAAGGCATAGTTTTCCCTGCTGGCTCTTTGGGCGGGGGACCCATCTCCAGCCGTATGGCCATTTTTGTGCCTGGCGCGGCGCCAAGTGGGTAAGGGTGGTGTCGAGGTTGAAGGCAGCAGCAAAGCCTGCAGCCCCCAGGTCTGTGGGGCCAAGCAAGCGGTTCCCAAAGAGCTTTAGAACAAGGCATAGTTTTCCCTGCTGGCTCTTTGGGCATGGGACCCATCTCCAGCCGTATGGCCATTTTTGTCCCTGGCCCGGCGCCAAGTGGGAAAGGGTGGCTTTGAGGCTGAAGGCAGCAGGAAAGCCCGCAGCCCCCAGGTCTGTGGGGCTACGCAAGCGGTTCCCAAAGAGCTTTAGAACAAGGCATAGTTTTCCCTGCTGGCTCTTTGGGCGGGGGACCCATCTCCAGCCGTATGGCCATTTTTGTGCCTGATAGGGCGCCAAGTGGGAAAGGGTGGTGTCGAGGCTGAAGACAGCAGGAAAGCCCGCAGCCCCCACGTCTGTGGGGCCAAGCAAGCGGTTCCCAAAGAGCTTTAGAACAAGGCATAGTTTTCCCTGCTGTCTCTTTGGGCATGGGACCCATCTCCACCCATAGGCCATTTTTGTGCCTGATAGGGCGCCAAGTGGGAAAGGGTGGCTTTGAGGCTGAAGACAGCAGGAAAGCCTGCAGCTCCCAGGTCTGTGGGGCTATGCAAGCGGTTCCCAAAGAGCTTTAGAACAAGGCATAGTTTTCCCTGCTGGCTCTTTGGGCGGGGGACCCATCTCCAGCCGTATGGCCATTTTTGTGCCTGGCGCGGCGCCAAGTGGGAAAGGGTGGAGTCGAGGCTGAAGGCAGCAGGAAAGCCCGCAGCCCCCAGGTCTGTGGGGCTACGCAAGCGGTTCCCAAAGAGCTTTAGAACAAGGCATAATTTTCCCTGCTGGCTCTTTGGGCGGGGGACCCATCTCCAGCCGTATGGCCATTTTTGTGCCTGGCGCAGCGCCAAGTGGGAAAGGGTGGTTTTGAGGCTGAAGGCAGCAGCAAAGCCTGCAGCCCCCAGGTCTGTGGGGCTACGCAAGCGGTTCCCAAAGAGCTTTAGAACAAGGCATAGTTTTCCCTGCTGGCTCTTTGGGCGGGGGACCCATCTCCAGCCGTATGGCCATTTTTGTGCCTGGCCGGGGGCCAAGTGGGAAAGGGTGGTTTTGAGGCTGAAGGCAGCAGGAAAGCCCGCAGCCCCCAGGTCTGTGGGGCCAAGCAAGCAGTTCCCAAAGAGCTTTAGAACAAGGCATAGTTTTCCCTGCTGGCTCTTTGGGCATGGGACCCATCTCCAGCCGTATGGCCATTTTTGTGCTTGATAGGGCGCCAAGTGGGAAAGGGTTGCTTTGAGGCTGAAGACAGCAGGAAAGCCAGCAGCCCCCAGGTCTGTGGGGCTATGCAAGCGGTTCCCAAAGAGCTTTAGAACAAGGCATAGTTTTCCCTGCTGGCTCTCTGGGCGGGGGACCCATCTCCAGCCGTATGGCCATTTTTGAGCCTGGCGCGGCGCCAGGTGGGAAAGGGTGGCTTTGAGGCTGAAGGCAGGAGCAAAGCCCGCAACCCCCAGGTCTGTGGTGCTACGCAAGCGGTTCCCAAAGAGCTTTAGAACAAGGCATAGTTTTCCCAGCTGGCTCTTAGGGCATGGGACCCATTTCCAGCCATAGGCCATTTTTGTGCCTGGCGCGGCGCCAAGTGGGAAAGGGTGCTCTCGAGGCTGAAGGCAGCAGGAAAGCCCGCAGCCCCAAGGTCTGTGGGGCTACGCAAGCGGTTCCCAAAGAGCTTTAGAACAAGGCATAGTTTTCCCTGCTGGCTCTTTGGGCGGGGGACCCATCTCCAGTCGTATGGCTATTTTTATGCCTGGCGCGTTGCGTAGTGGGAAAGGGTGGTTTTGAGGCTGAAGGCAGCAGGAAAGCCTGCAGCCCCCAGGTCTGTGGGACTACGCAAGCGGTTCCCAAAGAGCTTTAGAACAAGGCATAGTTTTCCCTGCTGGCTCTTTGGGCATGGGACCCATCTCCAGCCGTATATCCATTTTTGTGCCTGATGCGGCGCAAAGTGGGAAAGGGTGGCTTTGAGGCTGAAGGCAGCAGGAAAGCCCGCAGCCCCCAGGTCTGTGCGGCTACGCAAGCGGTTCCCAAAGAGCTTTAGAACAAGGCATAGTTTTCCCTGCTGGCTCTTTGGGCATGGGACCCATCTCCAGGCATAGGCCATTTTTGTGCATGGCGCAGCGCCAAGTGGGAAATGGTGGTATCGAGGCTGAAGGCAGCAGGAAAGCCCGCAGCCCCCAGGTCTGTGGGGCTACGCAAGCGGTTCCCAAAGAGCTTTAGAACAAGGCATAGTTTTCCCTGCTGGCTCTTTGGGCATGGGACCCATCTCCACCCATAGGCCATTTTTGTGCCTGATAGGGCGCCAAGTGGGAAAGGGTGGCTTTGAGGCTGAAGACAGCAGGAAAGCCTGCAGCCCCCAGGTCTGTGGGGCTACGCAAGCGGTTCCCAAAGAGCTTTAGAACAAGGCATAGTTTTCCCTGCTGGCTCTTTGGGTGGGGGACCCATCTCCAGCCGTATGGCTATTTTTGTGCCTGACGCGGTGCGTAGTGGCATAGGGTGGTTTTGAGGCTGAAGGCAGCAGCAAAGCCTGCAGCCCTAAGGTCTGTGGGGCTACGCAAGCCGTTCCCAAAGAGCTTTAGAACAAGGCATAGTTTTCCCTGCTGGCTCTTTGGGCGGGGGACCCATCTCCAGCCGTATGGCCATTTCTGTGCCTGGCGCGGTGCGTAGTGGGAAAGGGTGGTTTTGACGCTGAAGGCAGCAGGAAAGCCTGCAGCCCCCAGGTCTGAGGGGCTACGCAAGCGGTTCCCAAAGAGCTTTAGAACAAGGCATAGTTTTCCCTGCTGGCTCTTTGGGCGGGGGACCCATCTCCAGCCGTATGGCCATTTTTGTGCCTGGCGCGGCGCCAAGTGGTTAAGGGTGGTGTCGAGGCTGAAGGCAGCAGCAAAGCCTGCAGCCCCCAGGTCTGTGGGGCCAAGCAAGCGGTTCCCAAAGAGCTTTAGAACAAGGCATAGTTTTCCCTGCTGGCTCTTTGCTCATGGGACCCATCTCCAGCCGTATGGCCATTTTTGTCCCTGGCCCGGCGCCAAGTGGGAAAGGGTGGCTTTGAGGCTGAAGGCAGCAGGAAAGCCCGCAGCCCCCACGTCTGTGGGGCCAAGCAAGCGGTTCCCAAAGAGCTTTAGAACAAGGCATAGTTTTCCCTGCTCGCTCTTTGGGCGGGGGACCCATCTCCAGCCATATGGCCATTTTTGTGCCTGGCGAAGCCCCAAGTGCGAAAGGGTGGCTTTGAGGCTGAAGGCAGCAGGAAAGACCGCAGCCCCCAGGTCTGTGGGGCTACGCAAGCGGTTCCCAAAGAGCTTTAGAACAAGGCATAGTTTTCCCTGCTGGCTCTTTTGACAGGGGACCCATCTCCAGCCGTATGGCCATTTTTGTGCCTGGCCCGGCGCCAAGTGGGAAAGGGTGGCTTTGAGACTGAAGGCAGCAGGAAAGCCCGCAGCCCCCAGGTCTGTGGGGCTACACAAGCGGTTCCCAAAGAGCTTTAGAACAAGGCATAGTTTTCCCTGCTGGCTCTCTGGGCGGGGGACCCATCTGCAGCCGTATGGCCATTTTTGAGCCTGGAGCAGTGCCAAGTGGGAAAGGGTGGTGTCGAGGCTGAAGGCAGCAGGAAAGCCCGCAGCCCCCAGGTCTCTGGGGCTACGCAAGCGGTTCCCAAAGAGCTTTAGAACAAGGCATGGTTTTCCCTGCTGGCTCTTTGGGCATGGGACCCATCTCCACCCATAGGCCATTTTTGTGCCTGATAGGGCGCCAAGTGGGAAAGGGTGGCTTTGAGGCTGAAGACAGCAGGAAAGCCCGCAGCCCTCAGGTCTGTGGGGCTACGCAAGCGGTTCCCAAAGAGCTTTAGAACAAGGCATAGTTTTCCCTGCTGGCTCTTTGGGCGGGGGACCCATCTCCAGCCGTATGGCCATTTTTGTGCCTGGCGCGGTGCGTAGTGGGAAAGGGTGGTTTTGACGCTGAAGGCAGCAGGAAAGCCCGCAGCCCCCACGTCTGTGGGGCCAAGCAAGCGGTTCCCAAAGAGCTTTAGAACAAGGCATAGTTTTCCCTGCTGGCTCTTTGGGCGGGGGACCCATCTCCAGCCGTATGGCCATTTTTGTGCCTGGCGCGGTGCGTAGTGGGAAAGGGTGGTTTTGACGCTGAAGGCAGCAGGAAAGCCCGCAGCCCCCAGGTCTGTGGGGCTACGCAAGCGGTTCCCAAAGAGCTTTAGAACAAGGCATAGTTTTCCCTGCTGGCTCTTTGGGCGGGGGACCCATCTCCAGCCGTATGGCCATTTTTGTGCCTGGCGCGGCGCGAAGTGGGTAAGGGTGGTGTCGAGGTTGAAGGCAGCAGGAAAGCCTGCAGCCCCCAGGTCTGTGGGGCCAAGCAAGCGGTTCCCAAAGAGCTTTAGAACAAGGCATAGTTTTCCCTGCTGGCTCTTTGGGCATGGGACCCATCTCCAGCCATATGGCCATTTTTGTGCCTGGCCCGGCGCCAAGTGGGAAAGGGTGGCTTTGAGGCTGAAGGCAGCAGGAAAGCCCGCAGCCCCCAGGTCTGTGGGGCTACGCAAGCGGTTCCCAAAGAGCTTTAGAACAAGGCATAGTTTTCCCTGCTGGCTCTTTGGGCGGGGGACCCATCTCCAGCCGTATGGCCATTTTTGTGCCTGGCGCGGCGCCAAGTGGGAAAGGGTGGTGTCGAGGCTGAAGACAGCAGGAAAGCCCGCAGCCCCCAGGTCTGTGGGGCTACGCAAGCGGTTCCCAAAGAGCTTTAGAACAAGGCATAGTTTTCCCTGCTGGCTCTTTGGGTGGGGGACCCATCTCCAGACGTATGGCCATTTTTGTGCCTGGCGCGGTGCGTAGTGGCATAGGGTGGTTTTGAGGCTGAAGGCAGCAGGAAAGCCCGCAGCCCCCACGTCTGTGGGGCCAAGCAAGCGGTTCCCAGAGAGCTTTAGAACAAGGCATAGTTTTCCCTGCTGGCTCTTTGGGCGGGGGACCCATCTCCAGCCATATGGCCATTTTTGTGCCTGGCGCGGTGCGTAGTGGGAAAGGGTGGTTTTGAGGCTGAAGGCAGCAGGAAAGCCCGCAGCCCCCACGTCTCTGGGGCCAAGCAAGCGGTTCCCAAAGAGCTTTAGAACAAGGCATAGTTTTCCCTGCTGGCTCTTTGGGCATGGGACCCATCTCCAGCCATAGGCCATTTTTGTGCCTGGCGCGGCGCCAAGTGGGAAAGGGTGGCTTTGAGGCTGAAGGCAGCAGCAAAGCCCGCAGCCCCCAGGTGTGTGGGGCTACGCAAGCGGTTCCCAAAGAGCTTTAGAACAAGACATAGTTTTCCCTGCTGGCTCTTTGGGCGGGGGACCCATCTCCAGCCGTATGGCCATTTTTGTGCCTGATAGGGCGCCAAGTGGGAAAGGGTGGTGTCGAGGCTGAAGGCAGCAGGAAAGCCTGCAGCCCCCAGGTCTGTGGGGTTACGCAAGCGGTTCCCAAAGAGCTTTAGAACAAGGCATAGTTTTCCCTGCTGGCTCTTTGGGCGGGGGACCCATCTCCAGCCGTACGGCCATTTTTGTGCCTGGCGCAGCGCCAAGAGGGAAAGGGTGGCTTTGAGGCTGAAGGCAGGAGCAAAGCCTGCAGCCCCCAGGTCTGTGGGGCTACGCAAGCGGTTCCCAAAGAGCTTTAGAACAAGGCATAGTTTTCCCTGCTCGCTCTTTGGGCGGGGGACCCATCTCCAGCCGTATGGCCATTTTTGTGCCTGGCGAAGCCCCAAGAGGGAAAGGGTGGCTTTGAATCTGAAGGCAGCAGGAAAGCCCGCAGCCCCAAGGTCTGTGGGGCTACGCAAGCGGTTCCCAAAGAGCTTTAGAACAAGGCATAGTTTTCCCTGCTGGCTCTTTTGGCAGGGGACCCATCTCCAGCCGTATGGCCATTTTTGTGCCTCGCGCGGTGCGTAGTGGGAAAGGGTGGTGTTGAGGCTGAAGGCAGCAGCAAAGACTGCAGCCCCCAGGTCTGTGGGGCCAAGCAAGCGGTTCCCAAAGAGCTTTAGAACAAGGCATAGTTTTCCCTGCTGGCTCTTTGGGCGGGGGACCCATCTCCAGCCGTATGGCCATTTTTGTGCCTGGCCCGGCGCCAAGTGGGAAAGGGTGGCTTTGAGGCTGAAGGCAGCAGCAAAGCCCGCAGCCCCCAGGTCTGTGGGGCTACGCAAGCGGTTCCCAAAGAGCTTTAGAACAAGGCATAATTTTCCCTGCTGGGTCTCTGGGCGGGGGACCCATCTGCAGCCGTATGGCCATTTTTGAGCCTGGAGCAGTGCCAAGTGGGAAAGGGTGGTGTCGAGGCTGAAGGCAGCAGGAAAGCCCGCAGCCCCCAGGTCTGTGGGGCTACGCAAGCGGTTCCCAAAGAGCTTTAGAACAAGGCATAGTTTTCCCTGCTGGCTCTTTGGGCGGGGGACCCATCTCCAGCCGTATGGCCATTTTTGTGCCTGGCGCGGCGCCAAGTGGGAAAGGGTGGTGTCGAGGCTGAAGGCAGCAGGAAAGCCCGCAGCCCCCACGTATGTGGGGCCAAGCAAGCGGTTGCCAAAGAGCTTTAGAACAAGGCATAGTTTTCCCTGCTGGCTCTTTGGGCCTGGGACCCATCTCCAGCCATAGGCCATTTTTGTGCTTGATAGGGCGCCAAGTGGGAAAGGGTGGCTTTGAGGCTGAAGGCAGCAGGAAAGCCTGCAGCCCCCAGGTCTGTGGGGCCAAGCAAGCGGTTCCCAAAGAGCTTTAGAACAAGGCATAGTTTTCCCTGCTGGCTCTTTGGGCATGGGACCCATCTCCAGCCGTATGGCCATGTTTGTGCCTGGCCCGGCGCCAAGTGGAAAGGGTGGCTTTGAGGCTGAAGGCAGCAGGAAAGCCCGCAGCCCCCAGGTCTGTGGGGCTACGCAAGCGGTTCCCAAAGAGCTTTAGAACAAGGCATAGTTTTCCCTGCTGGCTCTTTGGGCGGGGGACCCATCTCCAGCCATATGGCCATTTTTGTGCCTGGCGAAGCCCCAAGTGCGAAAGGGTGGCTTTGAGGCTGAAGGCAGCAGGAAAGCCCGCAGCCCCCAGGTCTGTGGGGCTACGCAAGCGGTTCCCAAAGAGCTTTAGAACAAGGCATAGTTTTCCCTGCTGGCTCTTTTGGCAGGGGACCCATCTCCAGCCGTATGGCCATTTTTGAACCTGGAGCAGTGCCAAGTGGGAAAGGGTGGTGTCGAGGCTGAAGGCAGCAGCAAAGCCCACAGCCCCCAGGTCTGTGGGGCTACGCAAGCAGTTCCCAAAGAGCTTTAGAACAAGGCATAGTTTTCCCTGCTGGCTCTTTGGGCGGGGGACCCATCTCCAGCCGTATGGCCATTTTTGTGCCTGGCCCGGCGCCAAGTGGGAAAGGGTGGTGTCGAGGCTTGAAGGCAGCAGGAAAGCCCGCAGCCCCCACGTCTGTGGGGCTACGCAAGCGGTTCCCAAAGAGCTTTAGAACAAGGCATAATTTTCCCTGCTGGCTCTTTGGTCGGGGGACCCATCTCCAGCCATATGGCCATTTTTGTGCCTGGCGCAGCGCCAAGTGGGAAAGGGTGGTTTTGAGGCTGAAGGCAGCAGCAAAGCCTGCAGCCCCCAGGTCTGTGGGGCTACGCAAGCGGTTCCCAAAGAGCTTTAGAACAAGGCATAATTTTCCCTGCTGGCTCTTTGGGCGGGGGACCCATCTCCAGCCGTATGGCCATTTTTGTGCCTGGCCGGGGGCCAAGTGGGAAAGGGTAGTTTTGAGGCTGAAGGCAGCAGGAAAGCCCGCAGCCCCCACGTGTGTGGGGCTACGCAAGCGGTTCCCAAAGAGCTTTAGAACAAGGCATAGTTTTCCCTGCTGGCTCTTTGGGCATGGGACCCATCTCCAGCCATAGGCCATTTTTGTGCTTGATAGGGCGCCAAGTGGGAAAGGGTGGTGTCGAGGCTGAAGGCAGCAGGAAAGCCCGCAGCCCCCAGGTCTGTGCGGCTACGCAAGCGGTTCCCAAAGAGCTTTAGAACAAGGCATAATTTTCCCTGCTGGCTTTTTGGGCGGGGGACCCATCTCCAGCCGTACGGCCATTTTTGTGCCTGGCGCGGCGCCAAGAGGGAAAGGGTGGTGTCGAGGCTGAAGGCAGCAGGAAAGCCCGCAGCCCCCAGGTCTGTGGAGCTACGCAAGCAGTTCCCAAAGAGCTTTAGAACAAGGCATAGTTTTCCCTGCTGGCTCTTTGGGCGGGGGACCCATCTCCAGCCGTATGGCCATTTTTGTGCCTGATAGGGCGCCAAGTGAGAAAGGGTGGCTTTGAGGCTAAAGACAGCAGGAAAGCCTGCAGCCCCCAGGTCTGTGGGGCTACGCAAGCGGTTCCCAAAGAGCTTTAGAACAAGGCATAGTTTTCCCTGCTGGCTCTTTGGGTGGGGGACCCATCTCCAGCCATAGGCCATTTTTGTGCCTGGCGCGGTGCGTAGTGGGAAAGGGTGGTTTTGACGCTGAAGGCAGCAGGAAAGCCCGCAGCCCCCAGGTCTGTGGGGCTACGCAAGCGGTTCACCAAAGAGCTTTAGAACAAGGCATAGTTTTCCCTGCTGGCTCTTTGGGCAGGGGACCCATCTCCAGCCGTATGGCCATTTTTGTCCCTGGCCCGGCGCCAAGTGGGAAAGGGTGGTGTTGAGGCTGAAGGCAGCAGCAAAGCCTGCAGCCCCCAGGTCTGTGGGGCCAAGCAAGCGGTTCCCAAAGAGCTTTAGAACAAGGCATAGTTTTCCCTGCTGGCTCTTAGGGCGGGGGACCCATCTCCAGCCGTATGGCCATTTTTGTGCCTGGCGCGGCGCCAAGTGGGTAAGGGTGGTGTCGAGGCTGAAGGCAGCAGCAAAGCCTGCAGCCCCCAGGTCTGTGGGGCCAAGCAAGCGGTTCCCAAAGAGCTTTAGAACAAGGCATAGTTTTCCCTGCTGGCTCTTTGGGCATGGGACCCATCTCCAGCCGTATGGCCATTTTTGTCCCTGGCCCGGCGCCAAGTGGGAAAGGGTGGCTTTGAGGCTGAAGGCAGCAGGAAAGCCCGCAGCCCCCAGGTCTGTGGGGCTACGCAAGCGGTTCCCAAAGAGCTTTAGAACAAGGCCTAGTTTTCCCTGCTGGCTCTTTGGGCGGGGGACCCATCTCCAGCCGTATGGCCATTTTTGTGCCTGATAGGGCGCCAAGTGCGAAAAGGTGGTGTCGAGGCTGAAGACAGCAGGAAAGCCCGCAGCCCCCACGTCTGTTGGGCCAAGCAAGCGGTTCCCAAAGAGCTTTAGAACAAGGCATAGTTTTCCCTGCTGGCTCTTTGGGCATGGGACCCATCTCCACCCATAGGCCATTTTTGTGCCTGATAGGGCGCCAAGTGGGAAAGGGTGGCTTTGAGGCTGAAGACAGCAGGAAAGCCTGCAGCTCCCAGGTCTGTGGGGCTATGCAAGCGGTTCCCAAAGAGCTTTAGAACAAGGCATAGTTTTCCCTGCTGGCTCTTTGGGCGGGGGACCCATCTCCAGCCGTATGGCCATTTTTGTGCCTGGCGCGGCGCCAAGTGGGAAAGGGTGGTGTCGAGGCTGAAGGCAGCAGGAAAGCCCGCAGCCCCCAGGTCTGTGGGGCTACGCAAGCGGTTCCCAAAGAGCTTTAGAACAAGGCATAGTTTTCCCTGCTGGCTCTTTGGTTGGGGGACCCATCTCCAGACGTATGGCTATTTTTGTGCCTGGCGCGGTGCGTAGTGGCATAGGGTGGTGTCGAGGCTGAAGGCAGCAGGAAAGCCCGAGGCCCCCAGGTCTGTGCGGCTACGCAAGCGGTTCCCAAAGAGCTTTAGAACAAGGCATAATTTTCCCTGCTGGCTTTTTGGGCGGGGGACCCATCTCCAGCCGTACGGCCATTTTTGTGCCTGGCGCGGCGCCAAGAGGGAAAGGGTGGTGTCGAGGCTAAAGGCAGCAGGAAAGCCCGCAGCCCCCAGGTCTGTGGAGCTACGCAAGCACTTCCCAAAGAGCTTTAGAACAAGGCATAGTTTTCCCTGCTGGCTCTTTGGGCGGGGGACCCATCTCCAGCCGTATGGCCATTTTTGTGCATGGCGCAGCGCCAAGTGGGAAAGGGTGGCTTTGAGGCTGAAGGCAGCAGGAAAGCCCGCAGCCCCCAGGTCTGTGGGGCTACGCAAGCGGTTCCCAAAGAGCTTTAGAACAAGGCATAGTTTTCCCTGCTGGCTCTTTGGGCATGGGACCCATCTCCACCCATAGGCCATTTTTGTGCCTGATAGGGCGCCAAGTGAGAAAGGGTGGCTTTGAGGCTAAAGAGAGCAGGAAAGCCTGCAGCCCCCAGGTCTGTGGGGCTACGCAAGCAGTTCCCAAAGAGCTTTAGAACAAGGCATAGTTTTCCCTGCTGGCTCTTTGGGTGGGGGACCCATCTCCAGCCGTATGGCTATTTTTGTGCCTGACGCGGTGCGTAGTGGCATAGGGTGGTTTTGAGGCTGAAGGCAGCAGGAAAGCCCGCAGCCCCCACGTCTGTGGGGCCAAGCAAGCGGTTCCCAAAGAGCTTTAGAACAAGGCATAGTTTTCCCTGCTGGCTCTTTGGGCGGGGGACCCATCTCCAGCCGTATGGCCATTTTTGTGCCTGGCGCGGTGCGTAGTGGGAAAGGGTGGTTTTGACGCTGAAGGCAGCAGGAAAGCCCGCAGCCCCCAGGTCTGTGGGGCTACGCAAGCGGTTCACCAAAGAGCTTTAGAACAAGGCATAGTTTTCCCTGCTGGCTCTTTGGGCAGGGGACCCATCTCCAGCCGTATGGCCATTTTTGTCCCTGGCCCGGCGCTAAGTGGGAAAGGGTGGTGTTGAGGCTGAAGGCAGCAGCAAAGACTGCAGCCCCCAGGTCTGTGGGGCCAAGCAAGCGGTTCCCAAAGAGCTTTAGAACAAGGCAGAGTTTTCCCTGCTGGCTCTTTGGGCGGGGGACCCATCTCCAGCCGTATGGCCATTTTTGTGCCTGGCCCGGCGCCAAGTGGGAAAGGGTGGCTTTGAGGCTGAAGGCAGCAGGAAAGCCCGCAGCCCCCAGGTCTGTGGGGCTACGCAAGCGGTTCCCAAAGAGCTTTAGAACAAGGCATAGTTTTCCCTGCTGGCTCTTTGGGCATGGGACCCATCTCCAGCCGTATGGCCATTTTTGAGCCTGGAGCAGTGCCAAGTGGGAAAGGGTGGTTTTGAGGGTGAAGGCAGCAGGAAATCCCGCAGCCCCCAGGTCTGTGGGGCTACGCAAGCGGTTCCCAAAGAGCTTTAGAACAAGGCATAGTTTTCCCTGCTGGCTCTTTGGGCGGGGGACCCATCTCCAGCCGTATGGCCATTTTTGTGCCTGGCGCGGCGCCAAGTGGGAAAGGGTGGTGTCGAGGCTGAAGGCAGCAGGAAAGCCCGCAGCCCCCAGGTCTGTGGGGCAAGCAAGCGGTTCCCAAAGAGCTTTAGAACAAGGCATAGTTTTCCCTGCTGGCTCTTTGGGCATGGGACCCATCTCCAGCCATAGGCCATTTTTGTGCTTGATAGGGCGCCAAGTGGGAAAGGGTTGCTTTGAGGCTGAAGACAGCAGGAAAGCCCGCAGCCCCCAGGTCTGTGGGGCTATGCAAGCGGTTCCCAAAGAGCTTTAGAACAAGGCATAGTTTTCCCAGCTGGCTCTTAGGGCATGGGACCCATCTCCAGCCATAGGCCATTTTTGTGCCTGGCGCGAAGCCAAGTGGGAAAGGGTGGTGTCGAGGCTGAAGGCAGCAGGAAAGCCCGCAGCCCCAAGGTCTGTGGGGCTACGCAAGCGGTTCCCAAAGAGCTTTAGAACAAGGCATAGTTTTCCCTGCTGGCTCTTTGGGCGGGGGACCCATCTCCAGCCGTATGGCCATTTTTGTGCCTGGCGCGGTGCGTAGTGGGAAAGGGTGGTTTTGACGCTGAAGGCAGCAGGAAAGCCCGCAGCCCCCAGGTCTGTGGGGCTACGCAAGCGGTTCCCAAAGAGCTTTAGAACAAGGCATAGTTTTCCCTGCTGGCTCTTTGGGCGGGGGACCCATCTCCAGCCGTATGGCCATTTTTGTGCCTGATAGGGCGCCAAGTGGGAAAGGCTGGTGTCGAGGCTGAAGGCAGCAGGAAAGCCCGCAGCCCCCAGGTCTGTGGGGCTACGCAAGCGGTTCCCAAAGAGCTTTAGAACAAGGCATAGTTTTCCCTGCTGGCTCTTTGGGCGGGGGACCCATCTCCAGCCGTATGGCCATTTTTGTGCCTGATAGGGCGCCAAGTGGGAAAGGGTGGCTTTGAGGCTGAAGACAGCAGGAAAGCCCGCAGCCCCCAGGTCTGTGGGGCTATGCAAGCGGTTCCCAAAGAGCTTTAGAACAAGGCATAGTTTTCCCTGCTGGCTCTTTGGGCGGGGGACCCATCTCCAGCCGTATGGCCATTTTTGTGCCTGGCGCGGCGCCAAGTGGGAAAGGGTGGTGTCGAGGCTGAAGGCAGCAGGAAAGCCCGCAGTCCCCAGGTCTGTGGGGCTACGCAAGCGGTTCCCAAAGAGCTTTAGAACAAGGCATAGTTTTCCCTGCTGGCTCTCTGGGCGGGGACCCATCTCCATCCGTATGGCCATTTTTGAGCCTGGCGCGGCGCCAGGTGGGAAAGGGTGGCTTTGAGGCTGAAGGCAGCAGCAAAGCCTGCAGCCCCCAGGTCTGTGGGGCTACGCAAGCGGTTCCCAAAGAGCTTTAGAACAAGGCATAGTTTTCCCTGCTGGCTCTTAGGGCGGGGGACCCATCTCCAGCCGTATGGCCATTTTTGTGCCTGGCGCGGCGCCAAGTGGGAAAGGGTGGTGTCGAGGCTGAAGGCAGCAGGAAAGCCCGCAGCCCCCAGGTCTGTGGGGCTACGCAAGCGGTTCCCAAAGAGCTTTAGAACAAGGCATAGTTTTCCCTGCTCGCTCTTTGGGCGGGGGACCCATCTCCAGCCGTATGGCCATTTTTGTGCCTGGCGAAGCCCCAAGAGGGAAAGGGTGGCTTTGAATCTGAAGGCAGCAGGAAAGCCCGCAGCCCCCAGGTCTGTGGGGCTACGCAAGCGGTTCCCAAAGAGCTTTAGAACAAGGCATAATTTTCCCTGCTGGCTCTTTTGGCAGGGGACCCATCTCCAGCCGTATGGCCATTTTTGTCCCTGGCCCGGCGCCAAGTGGGAAAGGGTGGTGTTGAGGCTGAAGGCAGTAGCAAAGCCCGCAGCCCCCAGGTCTGTGGGGCTACGCAAGCGGTTCCCAAAGAGCTTTAGAACAAGGCATAGTTTTCCCTGCTGGCTCTTTGGGCCTGGGACCCATCTCCAGCCATAGGCCATTTTTGTGCTTGATAGGGCGCCAAGTGGGAAAGGGTGGCTTTGAGGCTGAAGGCAGCAGGAAAGCCTGCAGCCCCCAGGTCTGTGGGGCTACGCAAGCAGTTCCCAAAGAGCTTTAGAACAAGGCATAGTTTTCCCTGCTGGCTCTTTGTTCGGGTGACCCATCTCCAGCCATAGGCCATTTTTGTGCCTGGCCCGGCGCCCAGTGGGAAAGGGTGGCTTTGAGGCTTGAAGGCAGCAGGAAAGCCCGCAGCCCCCAGGTCTGTGGGGCTACGCAAGCGGTTCCCAAAGAGCTTTAGAACAAGGCATAGTTTTCCCTGCTGGCTCTCTGGGCGGGGGACCCATCTCCAGCCGTATGGCCATTTTTGAGCCTGGCGCGGCGCCAAGTGGGAAAGGGTTGTGTCGAGGCTAAAGGCAGCAGGAAAGCCCGCAGCCCCCAGGTCTGTGGGGCTACGCAAGCGGTTCCCAAAGAGCTTTAGAACAAGGCATAATTTTCCCTGCTGGCTCTTTGGGCGGGGGACCCATCTCCAGCCGTATGGCCATTTTTGTGCCTGGCGCAGCGCCAAGTGGGAAAGGGTGGTTTTGAGGCTGAAGGCAGCAGCAAAGCCCGCAGCCCCCAGGTCTGTGGGGCTACGCAAGCGGTTCCCAAAGAGCTTTAGAACAAGGCATAGTTTTCCCTGCTGGCTCTTTGGGCGGGGGACCCATCTCCAGCCGTATGGCCATTTTTGTGCCTGGCCGGGGGCCAAGTGGGAAAGGGTGGCTTTGAGGCTGAAGGCAGCAGGAAAGCCCGCAGCCCCCAGGTCTGTGCGGCTACGCAAGCGGTTCCCAAAGAGCTTTAGAACAAGGCATAGTTTTCCCTGATGGCTCTTTGGGCATGGGACCCATCTCCAGCCATAGGCCATTTTTGTGCTTGATAGGGCGCCAAGTGGGAAAGGGTTGCTTTGAGGCTGAAGACAGCAGGAAAGCCCGCAGCCCCCAGGTCTGTGGGGCTACGCAAGCGGTTCCCAAAGAGCTTTAGAACAAGGCATAGTTTTCCCTGCTGGCTCTCTGGGCGGGGGACCCATCTCCAGCCGTATGGCCATTTTTGTGCCTGGCGCGGCGCCAGGTGGGAAAGGGTGGCTTTGAGGCTGAAGGCAGGAGCAAAGCCTGCAGCCCCCAGGTCTGTGGTGCTACGCAAGCGGTTCCCAAAGAGCTTTAGAACAAGGCATAGTTTTCCCAGCTGGCTCTTACGGCATGGGACCCATCTCCAGCCATAGGCCATTTTTGTGCCTGGCGCGAAGCCAAGTGGGAAAGGGTGCTGTCGAGGCTGAAGGCAGCAGGAAAGCCCGCAGCCCCAAGGTCTGTGGGGCTACGCAAGCGGTTCCCAAAGAGCTTTAGAACAAGGCATAGTTTTCCCTGCTGGCTCTTTGGGCGGGGGACCCATCTCCAGCCGTATGGCCATTTTTGTGCCTGGCCCGGCGCAAAGTGGGAAATGGTGGTATCGAGGCTGAAGGCAGCAGGAAAGCCCGCAGCCCCCACGTCTGTGGGGCTACGCAAGCGGTTCCCAAAGAGCTTTAGAACAAGGCATAGTTTTCCCTGCTGGCTCTTTGGGCATGGGACCCATCTCCACCCATAGGCCATTTTTGTGCCTGATAGGGCGCCAAGTGGGAAAGGGTGGCTTTGAGGCTGAAGACAGCAGGAAAGCCTGCAGCCCCCAGGTCTGTGGGGCTACGCAAGCGGTTCCCAAAGAGCTTTAGAACAAGGCATAGTTTTCCCTGCTGGCTCTTTGGGTGGGGGACCCATCTCCAGCCGTATGGCTATTTTTGTGCCTGACGCAGTGCGTAGTGGCATAGGGTGGTTTTGAGGCTGAAGGCAGCAGGAAAGCCCGCAGCCCCCACGTCTGTGGGGCCAAGCAAGCGGTTCCCAAAGAGCTTTAGAACAAGGCATAGTTTTCCCAGCTGGCTCTTTGGGCGGGGGACCCATCTCCAGCCGTATGGCCATTTTTGTGCCTGGCGCGGTGCGTAGTGGGAAAGGGTGGTTTTGAGGCTGAAGGCAGCAGGAAAGCCCGCAGCCCCCAGGTCTGTGGGGCTACGCAAGCGGTTCCCAAAGAGCTTTAGAACAAGGCATAGTTTTCCCTGCTGGCTCTTTGGGCATGGGACCCATCTCCAGCCGTATGGCCATTTCTGTGCCTGGCGCGGCGCCAAGTGTGAAAGGGTGGCTTTGAGGCTGAAGGCAGCAAGACAGCCCGCAGCCCCCAGGTCTGTGTGGCTACGCAAGCGGTTCCCAAAGAGCTTTAGAACAAGGCATAGTTTTCCCTGCTGGCTCCTTGGGCGGGGGACCCATCTCCAGCTGTATGGCCATTTTTGTGCCTAGCGCGACGCCAAGTGGGAAAGGGTGGCTTTGAGGCTGAAGGCAGCAGCAAAGCCTGCAGCCCCCAGGTCTGTGGGGCTATGCAAGCGGTTCCCAAAGAGCTTTAGAACAAGGCATAGTTTTCCCTGCTGGCTCTTTGGGCGGGGGACCCATCTCCAGCCGTATGGCCATTTTTGTGCCTGGCGCGGCGCCAAGTGGGAAAGGGTGGTGTCGAGTCTGAAGGCAGCAGGAAAGCCTGCAGCCCCCAGGTCTGTGGGGCTACGCAAGCGGTTCCCAAAGAGCTTTAGAACAAGGCATAGTTTTCCCTGCTGGCTCTTTGGGTGGGGGACCCATCTCCAGACGTATGGCTATTTTTGTGCCTGGCGCGGTGCGTAGTGGCATAGGGTGGTTTTGAGGCTGAAGGCAGCAGGAAAGCCCGCAGCCCCCACGTCTGTGGGCCCAAGCAAGCGGTTCCCAGAGAGCTTTAGAACAAGGCATAGTTTTCCCTGCTGGCTCTTTGGGCGGGGGACCAACTCCAGCCATATGGCCATTTTTGAGCCTGGCGCGGCGCCAGGTGGGAAAGGGTGGCTTTGAGGCTGAAGGCAGCAGCAAAGCCTGCAGCCCCCAGGTCTGTGGGGCTACGCAAGCGGTTCCCAAAGAGCTTTAGAACAAGGCATAGTTTTCCCTGCTGGCTCTCTGGGCGGGGGACCCATCTCCAGCCGTATGGCCATTTTTGAGCCTGGCGCGGCGCCAAGTGGGAAAGGGTGGCTTTGAGGCTGAAGGCAGCAGGAAAGCCCGCAGCCCCCACGTCTGTGGGGCCAAGCAAGCGGTTCCCAAAGAGCTTTAGAACAAGGCATAGTTTTCCCTGCTGGCTCTTTGGGCCTGGGACCTATCTCCAGCCATAGGCCATTTTTGTGCTTGATAGGGCGCCAAGTGGGAAAGGGTGGCTTTGAGGCTGAAGGCAGCAGGAAAGCCTGCAGCCCCCAGGTCTGTGGGGCTACACAAGCAGTTCCCAAAGAGCTTTAGAACAAGGCATAGTTTTCCCTGCTGGCTCTTTGTTCAGGGGACCCATCTCCAGCCATAGGCCATTTTTGTGCCTGGCCCGGCGCCCAGTGGGAAAGGGTGGTGTCGAGTCTGAAGGCAGCAGGAAAGCCTGCAGCCCCCAGGTCTGTGGGGCTACGCAAGCGGTTCCCAAAGAGCTTTAGAACAAGGCATAGTTTTCCCTGCTGGCTCTTTGGGCGGGGGACCCATCTCCAGTCGTATGGCCATTTTTGTGCCTGGCGCGGCGCCAAGTGGGAAAGGGTGGTGTCGAGGCTGAAGGCAGCAGGAAAGCCCGCAGTCCCCAGGTCTGTGGGGCTACGCAAGCGGTTCCCAAAGAGCTTTAGAACAAGGCATAGTTTTCCCTGCTGGCTCTCTGGGCGGGGACCCATCTCCAGCCGTATGGCCATTTTTGAGCCTGGCGCGGCGCCAGGTGGGAAAGGGTGGCTTTGAGGCTGAAGGCAGGAGCAAAGCCTGCAGCCCCCAGGTCTGTGGGGCTACGCAAGCGGTTCCCAAAGAGCTTTAGAACAAGGCATAGTTTTCCCTGCTGGCTCTTAGGGCGGGGGACCCATCTCCAGCCATAGGCCATTTTTGTGCCTGGCCCGGCGCCCAGTGGGAAAGGGTGGCTTTGAGGCTTGAAGGCAGCAAGAAAGCCCGCAGCCCCCAGGTCTGTGGGCCTACGCAAGCGGTTCCCAAAGAGCTTTAGAACAAGGCATAGTTTTCCCTGCTGGCTCTCTGGGCGGGGGACCCATCTCCAGCCGTATGGCCATTTTTGAGCCTGGCGCGGCGCCAAGTGGGAAAGGGTTGTGTCGAGGCTAAAGGCAGCAGGAAAGCCCGCAGCCCCCAGGTCTGTGGGGCTACGCAAGCGGTTCCCAAAGAGCTTTAGAACAAGGCATAGTTTTCCCTGCTGGCTCTTTGGGCGGGGGACCCATCTCCAGCCGTATGGCCATTTTTGTGCCTGGCGCGGCGCCAAGTGGGAAAGGGTGGCTTTGAGGCTGAAGGCAGCAGGAAAGCCCGCAGCCCCCAGGTCTGTGCGGCTACGCAAGCGGTTCCCAAAGAGCTTTAGAACAAGGCATAGTTTTCCCTGCTGGCTCTTTGGGCCTGGGACCCATCTCCAGCCATAGGCCATTTTTGTGCTTGATAGGGCGCCAAGTGGGAAAGGGTTGCTTTGAGGCTGAAGACAGCAGGAAAGCCCGCAGCCCCCAGGTCTGTGGGGCTACGCAAGCGGTTCCCAAAGAGCTTTAGAACAAGGCATAGTTTTCCCTGCTGGCTCTCTGGGCGGGGGACCCATCTCCAGCCGTATGGCCATTTTTGTGCCTGGCGCGGCGCCAGGTGGGAAAGGGTGGCTTTGAGGCTGAAGGCAGGAGCAAAGCCTGCAGCCCCCAGGTCTGTGGTGCTACGCAAGCGGTTCCCAAAGAGCTTTAGAACAAGGCATAGTTTTCCCAGCTGGCTCTTACGGCATGGGACCCATCTCCAGCCATAGGCCATTTTTGTGCCTGGCGCGAAGCCAAGTGGGAAAGGGTGCTGTCGAGGCTGAAGGCAGCAGGAAAGCCCGCAGCCCCAAGGTCTGTGGGGCTACGCAAGCGGTTCCCAAAGAGCTTTAGAACAAGGCATAGTTTTCCCTGCTGGCTCTTTGGGCGGGGGACCCATCTCCAGCCGTATGGCCATTTTTGTGCCTGGCCCGGCGCAAAGTGGGAAATGGTGGTATCGAGGCTGAAGGCAGCAGGAAAGCCCGCAGCCCCCACGTCTGTGGGGCTACGCAAGCGGTTCCCAAAGAGCTTTAGAACAAGGCATAGTTTTCCCTGCTGGCTCTTTGGGCATGGGACCCATCTCCACCCATAGGCCATTTTTGTGCCTGATAGGGCGCCAAGTGGGAAAGGGTGGCTTTGAGGCTGAAGACAGCAGGAAAGCCTGCAGCCCCCAGGTCTGTGGGGCTACGCAAGCGGTTCCCAAAGAGCTTTAGAACAAGGCATAGTTTTCCCTGCTGGCTCTTTGGGTGGGGGACCCATCTCCAGCCGTATGGCTATTTTTGTGCCTGACGCAGTGCGTAGTGGCATAGGGTGGTTTTGAGGCTGAAGGCAGCAGGAAAGCCCGCAGCCCCCACGTCTGTGGGGCCAAGCAAGCGGTTCCCAAAGAGCTTTAGAACAAGGCATAGTTTTCCCAGCTGGCTCTTTGGGCGGGGGACCCATCTCCAGCCGTATGGCCATTTTTGTGCCTGGCGCGGTGCGTAGTGGGAAAGGGTGGTTTTGAGGCTGAAGGCAGCAGGAAAGCCCGCAGCCCCCAGGTCTGTGGGGCTACGCAAGCGGTTCCCAAAGAGCTTTAGAACAAGGCATAGTTTTCCCTGCTGGCTCTTTGGGCATGGGACCCATCTCCAGCCGTATGGCCATTTCTGTGCCTGGCGCGGCGCCAAGTGTGAAAGGGTGGCTTTGAGGCTGAAGGCAGCAAGACAGCCCGCAGCCCCCAGGTCTGTGTGGCTATGCAAGCGGTTCCCAAAGAGCTTTAGAACAAGGCATAGTTTTCCCTGCTGGCTCCTTGGGCGGGGGACCCATCTCCAGCTGTATGGCCATTTTTGTGCCTAGCGCGACGCCAAGTGGGAAAGGGTGGCTTTGAGGCTGAAGGCAGTAGCAAAGCCTGCAGCCCCCAGGTCTGTTGGGCTATGCAAGCGGTTCCCAAAGAGCTTTAGAACAAGGCATAGTTTTCCCTGCTGGCTCTTTGGGTGGGGGACCCATCTCCAGACGTATGGCTATTTTTGTGCCTGGCGCGGTGCGTAGTGGCATAGGGTGGTTTTGAGGCTGAAGGCAGCAGGAAAGCCCGCAGCCCCCACGTCTGTGGGCCCAAGCAAGCGGTTCCCAGAGAGCTTTAGAACAAGGCATAGTTTTCCCTGCTGGCTCTTTGGGCGGGGGACCAACTCCAGCCATATGGCCATTTTTGAGCCTGGCGCGGCGCCAGGTGGGAAAGGGTGGCTTTGAGGCTGAAGGCAGCAGCAAAGCCTGCAGCCCCCAGGTCTGTGGGGCTACGCAAGCGGTTCCCAAAGAGCTTTAGAACAAGGCATAGTTTTCCCTGCTGGCTCTTAGGGCGGGGGACCCATCTCCAGCCGTATGGCCATTTTTGAGCCTGGCGCGGCGCCAAGTGGGAAAGGGTGGTGTCGAGGCTGAAGGCAGCAGGAAAGCCCGCAGCCCCCAGGTCTGTGGGGCTACGCAAGCGGTTCCCAAAGAGCTTTAGAACAAGGCATAGTTTTCCCTGCTCGCTCTTTGGGCGGGGGACCCATCTCCAGCCGTATGGCCATTTTTGTGCCTGGCCCGGCGCCAAGTTGGAAAGGGTGGCTTTGAGGTTGAAGGCAGCAGCAAAGCCTGCAGCCCCCAGGTCTGTGGGGCTACGCAAGCGGTTCCCAAAGAGCTTTAGAACAAGGCATAGTTTTCCCTGCTGGCTCTCTGGGCGGGGGACCCATCTGCAGCCGTATGGCCATTTTTGTGCCTGGCGCGGCGCCAAGTGGGAAAGGGTGGTGTCGAGGCTGAAGGCAGCAGGAAAGCCCGCAGCCCCCACGTCTGTGGGGCCAAGCAAGCGGTTCCCAAAGAGCTTTAGAACAAGGCATAGTTTTCCCTGCTGGCTCTTTGGGCCTGGGACCCATCTCCAGCCATAGGCCATTTTTGTGCTTGATAGGGCGCCAAGTGGGAAAGGGTGGCTTTGAGGCTGAAGGCAGCAGGAAAGCCTGCAGTCCCCAGGTCTGTGGGGCTACACAAGCAGTTCCCAAAGAGCTTTAGAACAAGGCATAGTTTTCCCTGCTGGCTCTTTGTTCAGGGGACCCATCTCCAGCCATAGGCCATTTTTGTGCCTGGCCCGGCGCCCAGTGGGAAAGGGTGGCTTTGAGGCTTGAAGGCAGCAGGAAAGCCCGCAGCCCCCAGGTCTGTGGGGCTACGCAAGCGGTTCCCAAAGAGCTTTAGAACAAGGCATAATTTTCCCTGCTTGCTCTTTGGGCGGGGGACCCATCTCCAGCCGTATGGCCATTTTTGTGCCTGGCGCGGCGCCAAGTGGGAAAGGGTGGCTTTGAGGCTGAAGGCAGCAGGAAAGCCCGCAGCCCCCAGGTCTGTGGGGCTACGCAAGCGGTTCCCAAAGAGCTTTAGAACAAGGCATAGTTTTCCCTGCTGGCTCTTTGGGCGGGGGACCCATCTCCAGTCGTATGGCCATTTTTGTGCCTGGCGCGGCGCCAAGTGGGAAAGGGTGGTGTCGAGGCGTAAGGCAGCAGGAAAGCCCGCAGCCCCCAGGTCTGTGGGGCTACGCAAGCGGTTCCCAAAGAGCTTTAGAACAAGGCATAGTTTTCCCTGCTGGCTCTCTGGGCGGGGACCCATCTCCAGCCGTATGGCCATTTTTGAGCCTGGCGCGGCGCCAGGTGGGAAAGGGTGGCTTTGAGGTTGAAGGCAGGAGCAAAGCCTGCAGCCCCCAGGTCTGTGGGGCTACGCAAGCGGTTCCCAAAGAGCTTTAGAACAAGGCATAGTTTTCCCTGCTGGCTCTTAGGGCGGGGGACCCATCTCCAGCCATAGGCCATTTTTGTGCCTGGCCCGGCGCCCAGTGGGAAAGGGTGGCTTTGAGGCTTGAAGGCAGCAAGAAAGCCCGCAGCCCCCAGGTCTGTGGGCCTACGCAAGCGGTTCCCAAAGAGCTTTAGAACAAGGCATAGTTTTCCCTGCTGGCTCTATGGGCGGGGGACCCATCTCCAGCCGTATGGCCATTTTTGAGCCTGGCGCGGCGCCAAGTGGGAAAGGGTTGTGTCGAGGCTAAAGGCAGCAGGAAAGCCCGCAGCCCCCAGGTCTGTGGGGCTACGCAAGCGGTTCCCAAAGAGCTTTAGAACAAGGCATAATTTTCCCTGCTGGCTCTTTGGGCGGGGGACCCATCTCCAGCCGTATGGCCATTTTTGTGCCTGGCGCGGCGCCAAGTGGGAAAGGGTGGCTTTGAGGCTGAAGGCAGCAGCAAAGCCCGCAGCCCCCAGGTCTGTGGGGCTACGCAAGCGGTTCCCAAAGAGCTTTAGAACAAGGCATAGTTTTCCCTGCTGGCTCTTTGGGCGGGGGACACATCTCCAGCCGTATGGCCATTTTTGTGCCTGATAGGGCGCCAAGTGGGAAAGGGTGGTGTCGAGGCTGAAGGCAGCAGGAAAGCCCGCAGCCCCCAGGTCTGTGGGGCTACGCAAGCGGTTCCCAAAGAGCTTTAGAACAAGGCATAGTTTTCCCTGCTGTCTCTTTGGGCGGGGGACCCATCTCCAGCCGTATGGCCATTTTTGTGCCTGATAGGGCGCCAAGTGGGAAAGGGTGGCTTTGAGGCTGAAGACAGCAGGAAAGCCTGCAGCCCCCAGGTCTGTGGGGCTATGCAAGCGGTTCCCAAAGAGCTTTAGAACAAGGCATAGTTTTCCCTGCTGGCTCTTTGGGCGGGGGACCCATCTCCAGTCGTATGGCCATTTTTGTGCCTGGCGCGGCGCCAAGTGGGAAAGGGTGGTGTCGAGGCTGAAGGCAGCAGGAAAGCCCGCAGTCCCCAGGTCTGTGGGGCTACGCAAGCGGTTCCCAAAGAGCTTTAGAACAAGGCATAGTTTTCCCTGCTGGCTCTCTGGGCGGGGACCAATCTCCAGCCGTATGGACATTTTTGAGCATGGCGCGGCGCCAGGTGGGAAAGGGTGGCTTTGAGGCTGAAGGCAGGAGCAAAGCCTGCAGCCCCCAGGTCTGTGGGGCTACGCAAGCGGTTCCCAAAGAGCTTTAGAACAAGGCATAGTTTTCCCTGCTGGCTCTTAGGGCGGGGGACCCATCTCCAGCCGTATGGCCATTTTTGTGCCTGGCGAAGCCCCAAGAGGGAAAGGATGGCTTTGAATCTGAAGGCAGCAGGAAAGCCCGCAGCCCCCAGGTCTGTGGGGCTACGCAAGCGGTTCCCAAAGAGCTTTAGAACAAGGCATAGTTTTCCCTGCTGGCTCTTTGGGCGGGGGACCCATCTCCAGCCGTATGGCCATTTTTGTGCCTGGCGCGGCGCCAGGTGGGAAAGGGTGGCTTTGAGGCTGAAGGCAGGAGCAAAGCCTGCAGCCCCCAGGTCTGTGGTGCTACGCAAGCGGTTCCCAAAGAGCTTTAGAACAAGGCATAGTTTTCCCAGCTGGCTCTTACGGCATGGGACCCATCTCCAGCCATAGGCCATTTTTGTGCCTGGCGCGAAGCCAAGTGGGAAAGGGTGCTGTCGAGGCTGAAGGCAGCAGGAAAGCCCGCAGCCCCAAGGTCTGTGGGGCTACGCAAGCGGTTCCCAAAGAGCTTTAGAACAAGGCATAGTTTTCCCTGCTGGCTCTTTGGGCGGGGGACCCATCTCCAGCCGTATGGCCATTTTTGTGCCTGGCCCGGCGCAAAGTGGGAAAGGGTGGCTTTGAGGCTGAAGGCAGCAGGAAAGCCCGCAGCCCCCAGGTCTGTGGGGCTACGCAAGCGGTTCCCAAAGAGCTTTAGAACAAGGCATAGTTTTCCCTGCTGGCTCTTTGGGCGGGGGACCCATCTCCAGCCGTACGGCCATTTTTGTGCCTGGCGCGGCGCCAAGAGGGAAAGGGTGGTGTCGAGGCTAAAGGCAGCAGGAAAGCCCGCAGCCCCCAGGTCTGTGGGGCTACGCAAGCGGTTCCCAAAGAGCGTTAGAACAAGGCATAGTTTTCCCTGCTGGCTCTTTGGGCGGGGGACCCATCTCCAGCCGTATGGCCATTTTTGTGCCTGGCGCGGTGCGTAGTGGGAAAGGGTGGTTTTGAGGCTGAAGGCAGCAGGAAAGCCTGCAGCCCCCAGGTCTGTGGGGCTACGCAAGCGGTTCCCAAAGAGCTTTAGAACAAGGCATAGTTTTCCCTGCTGGCTCTTTGGGCGGGGGACCCATCTCCAGCCGTATGGCCATTTTTGTGCCTGGCGCGGCGCCAAGTGGGTAAGGGTGGTGTCGAGGCTGAAGGCAGCAGCAAAGCCTGCAGCCCCCAGGTCTGTGGGCCCAAGCAAGCGGTTCCCAAAGAGCTTTAGAACAAGGCATAGTTTTCCCTGATGGCTCTTTGGGCATGGGACCCATCTCCAGCCGTATGGCCATTTTTGTCCCTGGCCCGGCGCCAAGTGGGAAAGGGTGGCTTTGAGGCTGAAGGCAGCAGGAAAGCCCGCAGCCCCCAGGTCTGTGGGGCTACGCAAGCGGTTCCCAAAGAGCTTTAGAACAAGGCATAGTTTTCCCTGCTCGCTCTTAGGGCATGGAACCCATCTCCAGCCATAGGCCATTTTTGTGCCTGGCGCGAAGCCAAGTGGGAAAGGGTGCTGTCGAGGCTGAAGGCAGCAGGAAAGCCCGCAGCCCCAAGGTCTGTGGGGCTACGCAAGCGGTTCCCAAAGAGCTTTAGAACAAGGCATAGTTTTCCCTGCTGGCTCTTTGGGCGGGGGACCCATCTCCAGCCGTACGGCCATTTTTGTGCCTGGCACGGCGCCAAGAGGGAAAGGGTGGTGTCGAGGCTAAAGGCAGCAGGAAAGCCCGCAGCCCCCAGGTCTGTGGGGCTACGCAAGCGGTTCCCAAAGAGCTTTAGAACAAGGCATAGTTTTCCCTGCTGGCTCTTTGGGCGGGGGACCCATCTCCAGCCGTATGGCCATTTTTGTGCCTGGCACGGCGCCAAGTGGGAAAGGGTGGCTTTGAGGCTGAAGGCAGCAGGAAAGCCCGCAGCCCCCAGGTCTGTGGGGCTACGCAAGCGGTTCCCAAAGAGCTTTAGAACAAGGCATAGTTTTCCCTGCTGGCTCTTTGGGCGGGGGACCCATCTCCAGCCGTATGGCCATTTTTGTGCCTGGCCCGGCGCCAAGTGGGAAAGGGTGGCTTTGAGGCTGAAGGCAGCAGCAAAGCCTGCAGCCCCCAGGTCTGTGGGGCTACGCAAGCGGTTCCCAAAGAGCTTTAGAACAAGGCATAGTTTTCCCTGCTGGCTCTCTGGGCGGGGGACCCATCTGCAGCCGTATGGCCATTTTTGAGCCTGGAGCAGTGCCAAGTGGGAAAGGGTGGTTTTGAGGGTGAAGGCAGCAGGAAAGCCCGCAGCCCCCAGGTCTGTGGGGCTACGCAAGCGGTTCCCAAAGAGCTTTAGAACAAGGCATAGTTTTCCCTGCTGGCTCTTTGGGCGGGGGACCCATCTCCAGCCGTATGGCCATTTTTGTGCCTGGCGCGGCGCCAAGTGGGAAAGGGTGGTGTCGAGGCTGAAGGCAGCAGGAAAGCCCGCAGCCCCCACGTCTGTGGGGCCAAGCAAGCGGTTCCCAAAGAGCTTTAGAACAAGGCATAGTTTTCCCTGCTGGCTCTTTGGGCCTGGGACCCATCTCCAGCCATAGGCCATTTTTGTGCTTGATAGGGCGCCAAGTGGGAAAGGGTGGCTTTGAGGCTGAAGGCAGCAGGAAAGCCTGCAGCCCCCAGGTCTGTGGGGCTACGCAAGCAGTTCCCAAAGAGCTTTAGAACAAGGCATAGTTTTCCCTGCTGGCTCTTTGTTCGGGGGACCCATCTCCAGCCATAGGCCATTTTTGTGCCTGGCCCGGCGCCCAGTGGGAAAGGGTGGCTTTGAGGCTTGAAGGCAGCAGGAAAGCCCGCAGCCCCCAGGTCTGTGGGGCTACGCAAGCGGTTCCCAAAGAGCTTTAGAACAAGGCATAGTTTTCCCTGCTGGCTCTTTGGGCGGGGGACCCATCTCCAGCCGTATGGCCATTTTTGTGCCTGGCGCGGCGCCAAGTGGGAAAGGGTGGTGTCGAGTCTGAAGGCAGCAGGAAAGCCTGCAGCCCCCAGGTCTGTGGGGCTACGCAAGCGGTTCCCAAAGAGCTTTAGAACAAGGCATAGTTTTCCCTGCTGGCTCTTTGGGTGGGGGACCCATCTCCAGACGTATGGCTATTTTTGTGCCTGGCGCGGTGCGTAGTGGCATAGGGTGGTTTTGAGGCTGAAGGCAGCAGGAAAGCCCGCAGCCCCCACGTCTGTGGGCCCAAGCAAGCGGTTCCCAGAGAGCTTTAGAACAAGGCATAGTTTTCCCTGCTGGCTCTTTGGGCGGGGGACCAACTCCAGCCATATGGCCATTTTTGAGCCTGGCGCGGCGCCAGGTGGGAAAGGGTGGCTTTGAGGCTGAAGGCAGCAGCAAAGCCTGCAGCCCCCAGGTCTGTGGGGCTACGCAAGCGGTTCCCAAAGAGCTTTAGAACAAGGCATAGTTTTCCCTGCTGGCTCTTAGGGCGGGGGACCCATCTCCAGCCGTATGGCCATTTTTGAGCCTGGCGCGGCGCCAAGTGGGAAAGGGTGGTGTCGAGGCTGAAGGCAGCAGGAAAGCCCGCAGCCCCCAGGTCTGTGGGGCTACGCAAGCGGTTCCCAAAGAGCTTTAGAACAAGGCATAGTTTTCCCTGCTCGCTCTTTGGGCGGGGGACCCATCTCCAGCCGTATGGCCATTTTTGTGCCTGGCCCGGCGCCAAGTGGGAAAGGGTGGCTTTGAGGTTGAAGGCAGCAGCAAAGCCTGCAGCCCCCAGGTCTGTGGGGCTACGCAAGCGGTTCCCAAAGAGCTTTAGAACAAGGCATAGTTTTCCCTGCTGGCTCTCTGGGCGGGGGACCCATCTGCAGCCGTATGGCCATTTTTGTGCCTGGCGCGGCGCCAAGTGGGAAAGGGTGGTGTCGAGGCTGAAGGCAGCAGGAAAGCCCGCAGCCCCCACGTCTGTGGGGCCAAGCAAGCGGTTCCCAAAGAGCTTTAGAACAAGGCATAGTTTTCCCTGCTGGCTCTTTGGGCCTGGGACCCATCTCCAGCCATAGGCCATTTTTGTGCTTGATAGGGCGCCAAGTGGGAAAGGGTGGCTTTGAGGCTGAAGGCAGCAGGAAAGCCTGCAGCCCCCAGGTCTGTGGGGCTACACAAGCAGTTCCCAAAGAGCTTTAGAACAAGGCATAGTTTTCCCTGCTGGCTCTTTGTTCAGGGGACCCATCTCCAGCCATAGGCCATTTTTGTGCCTGGCCCGGCGCCCAGTGGGAAAGGGTGGCTTTGAGGCTTGAAGGCAGCAGGAAAGCCCGCAGCCCCCAGGTCTGTGGGGCTACGCAAGCGGTTCCCAAAGAGCTTTAGAACAAGGCATAATTTTCCCTGCTTGCTCTTTGGGCGGGGGACCCATCTCCAGCCGTATGGCCATTTTTGTGCCTGGCGCGGCGCCAAGTGGGAAAGGGTGGCTTTGAGGCTGAAGGCAGCAGCAAAGCCCGCAGCCCCCAGGTCTGTGGGGCTACGCAAGCGGTTCCCAAAGAGCTTTAGAACAAGGCATAGTTTTCCCTGCTGGCTCTTTGGGCGGGGGACCCATCTCCAGTCGTATGGCCATTTTTGTGCCTGGCGCGGCGCCAAGTGGGAAAGGGTGGTGTCGAGGCTGAAGGCAGCAGGAAAGCCCGCAGCCCCCACGTCTGTGGGGCCAAGCAAGCGGTTCCCAAAGAGCTTTAGAACAAGGCATAGTTTTCCCTGCTGGCTCTTTGGGCCTGGGACCCATCTCCAGCCATAGGCCATTTTTGTGCTTGATAGGGCGCCAAGTGGGAAAGGGTGGCTTTGAGGCTGAAGGCAGCAGGAAAGCCTGCAGCCCCCAGGTCTGTGGGGCTACGCAAGCAGTTCCCAAAGAGCTTTAGAACAAGGCATAGTTTTCCCTGCTGGCTCTTTGTTCGGGGGACCCATCTCCAGCCATAGGCCATTTTTGTGCCTGGCCCGGCGCCCAGTGGGAAAGGGTGGCTTTGAGGCTTGAAGGCAGCAGGAAAGCCCGCAGCCCCCAGGTCTGTGGGGCTACGCAAGCGGTTCCCAAAGAGCTTTAGAACAAGGCATAGTTTTCCCTGCTGGCTCTTTGGGCGGGGGACCCATCTCCAGCCGTATGGCCATTTTTGTGCCTGGCGCGGCGCCAAGTGGGAAAGGGTGGTGTCGAGTCTGAAGGCAGCAGGAAAGCCTGCAGCCCCCAGGTCTGTGGGGCTACGCAAGCGGTTCCCAAAGAGCTTTAGAACAAGGCATAGTTTTCCCTGCTGGCTCTTTGGGTGGGGGACCCATCTCCAGACGTATGGCTATTTTTGTGCCTGGCGCGGTGCGTAGTGGCATAGGGTGGTTTTGAGGCTGAAGGCAGCAGGAAAGCCCGCAGCCCCCACGTCTGTGGGCCCAAGCAAGCGGTTCCCAGAGAGCTTTAGAACAAGGCATAGTTTTCCCTGCTGGCTCTTTGGGCGGGGGACCAACTCCAGCCATATGGCCATTTTTGAGCCTGGCGCGGCGCAAAGTGGGAAAGGGTGGCTTTGAGGCTGAAGGCAGCAGCAAAGCCTGCAGCCCCCAGGTCTGTGGGGCTACGCAAGCGGTTCCCAAAGAGCTTTAGAACAAGGCATAGTTTTCCCTGCTGGCTCTTAGGGCGGGGGACCCATCTCCAGCCGTATGGCCATTTTTGAGCCTGGCGCGGCGCCAAGTGGGAAAGGGTGGTGTCGAGGCTGAAGGCAGCAGGAAAGCCCGCAGCCCCCAGGTCTGTGGGGCTACGCAAGCGGTTCCCAAAGAGCTTTAGAACAAGGCATAGTTTTCCCTGCTCGCTCTTTGGGCGGGGGACCCATCTCCAGCCGTATGGCCATTTTTGTGCCTGGCCCGGCGCCAAGTGGGAAAGTGTGGCTTTGAGGTTGAAGGCAGCAGCAAAGCCTGCAGCCCCCAGGTCTGTGGGGCTACGCAAGCGGTTCCCAAAGAGCTTTAGAACAAGGCATAGTTTTCCCTGCTGGCTCTCTGGGCGGGGGACCCATCTGCAGCCGTATGGCCATTTTTGTGCCTGGCGCGGCGCCAAGTGGGAAAGGGTGGCTTTGAGGCTGAAGGCAGCAGCAAAGCCCGCAGCCCCCACGTCTGTGGGGCCAAGCAAGCGGTTCCCAAAGAGCTTTAGAACAAGGCATAGTTTTCCCTGCTGGCTCTTTGGGCCTGGGACCTATCTCCAGCCATAGGCCATTTTTGTGCTTGATAGGGCGCCAAGTGGGAAAGGGTGGCTTTGAGGCTGAAGGCAGCAGGAAAGCCTGCAGCCCCCAGGTCTGTGGGGCTACACAAGCAGTTCCCAAAGAGCTTTAGAACAAGGCATAGTTTTCCCTGCTGGCTCTTTGTTCAGGGGACCCATCTCCAGCCATAGGCCATTTTTGTGCCTGGCCCGGCGCCCAGTGGGAAAGGGTGGCTTTGAGGCTTGAAGGCAGCAGGAAAGCCCGCAGCCCCCAGGTCTGTGGGGCTACGCAAGCGGTTCCCAAAGAGCTTTAGAACAAGGCATAATTTTCCCTGCTTGCTCTTTGGGCGGGGGACCCATCTCCAGCCGTATGGCCATTTTTGTGCCTGGCGCGGCGCCAAGTGGGAAAGGGTGGCTTTGAGGCTGAAGGCAGCAGCAAAGCCCGCAGCCCCCAGGTCTGTGGGGCTACGCAAGCGGTTCCCAAAGAGCTTTAGAACAAGGCATAGTTTTCCCTGCTGGCTCTTTGGGCGGGGGACCCATCTCCAGTCGTATGGCCATTTTTGTGCCTGGCGCGGCGCCAAGTGGGAAAGGGTGGTGTCGAGGCGTAAGGCAGCAGGAAAGCCCGCAGTCCCCAGGTCTGTGGGGCTACGCAAGCGGTTCCCAAAGAGCTTTAGAACAAGGCATAGTTTTCCCTGCTGGCTCTTTGGGCGGGGGACCCATCTCCAGCCGTATGGCCATTTTTGTGCCTGGCGCGGCGCCAAGTGGGAAAGGGTGGCTTTGAGGCTGAAGGCAGCAGGAAAGCCCGCAGCCCCCAGGTCTGTGCGGCTACGCAAGCGGTTCCCAAAGAGCTTTAGAACAAGGCATAGTTTTCCCTGCTGGCTCTTTGGGCCTGGGACCCATCTCCAGCCATAGGCCATTTTTGTGCTTGATAGGGCGCCAAGTGGGAAAGGGTTGCTTTGAGGCTGAAGACAGCAGGAAAGCCCGCAGCGCCCCAGGTCTGTGGGGCTACGCAAGCGGTTCCCAAAGAGCTTTAGAACAAGGCATAGTTTTCCCTGCTGGCTCTCTGGGCGGGGGGACCCATCTCCAGCCGTATGGCCATTTTTGTGCCTGGCGCGGCGCCAGGTGGGAAAGGGTGGCTTTGAGGCTGAAGGCAGGAGCAAAGCCTGCAGCCCCCAGGTCTGTGGTGCTACGCAAGCGGTTCCCAAAGAGCTTTAGAACAAGGCATAGTTTTCCCAGCTGGCTCTTACGGCATGGGACCCATCTCCAGCCATAGGCCATTTTTGTGCCTGGCGCGAAGCCAAGTGGGAAAGGGTGCTGTCGAGTCTGAAGGCAGCAGGAAAGCCCGCAGCCCCAAGGTCTGTGGGGCTACGCAAGCGGTTCCCAAAGAGCTTTAGAACAAGGCATAGTTTTCCCTGCTGGCTCTTTGGGCGGGGGACCCATCTCCAGCCGGTATGGCCATTTTTGTGCCTGGCCCGGCGCAAAGTGGGAAATGGGTGGTATCGAGGCTGAAGGCAGCAGGAAAGCCCGCAGCCCCCACGTCTGTGGGGCTACGCAAGCGGTTCCCAAAGAGCTTTAGAACAAGGCATAGTTTTCCCTGCTGGCTCTTTGGGCATGGGACCCATCTCCACCCATAGGCCATTTTTGTGCCTGATAGGGCGCCAAGTGGGAAAGGGTGGCTTTGAGGCTGAAGACAGCAGGAAAGCCTGCAGCCCCCAGGTCTGTGGGGCTACGCAAGCGGTTCCCAAAGAGCTTTAGAACAAGGCATAGTTTTCCCTGCTGGCTCTTTGGGTGGGGGACCCATCTCCAGCCGTATGGCTATTTTTGTGCCTGACGCAGTGCGTAGTGGCATAGGGTGGTTTTGAGGCTGAAGGCAGCAGGAAAGCCCGCAGCCCCCACGTCTGTGGGGCCAAGCAAGCGGTTCCCAAAGAGCTTTAGAACAAGGCATAGTTTTCCCAGCTGGCTCTTTGGGCGGGGGACCCATCTCCAGCCGTATGGCCATTTTTGTGCCTGGCGCGGTGCGTAGTGGGAAAGGGTGGTTTTGAGGCTGAAGGCAGCAGGAAAGCCCGCAGCCCCCAGGTCTGTGGGGCTACGCAAGCGGTTCCCAAAGAGCTTTAGAACAAGGCATAGTTTTCCCTGCTGGCTCTTTGGGCATGGGACCCATCTCCAGCCGTATGGCCATTTCTGTGCCTGGCGCGGCGCCAAGTGTGAAAGGGTGGCTTTGAGGCTGAAGGCAGCAAGACAGCCCGCAGCCCCCAGGTCTGTGTGGCTACGCAAGCGGTTCCCAAAGAGCTTTAGAACAAGGCATAGTTTTCCCTGCTGGCTCCTTGGGCGGGGGACCCATCTCCAGCTGTATGGCCATTTTTGTGCCTAGCGCGACGCCAAGTGGGAAAGGGTGGCTTTGAGGCTGAAGGCAGCAGCAAAGCCTGCAGCCCCCAGGTCTGTGGGGCTATGCAAGCGGTTCCCAAAGAGCTTTAGAACAAGGCATAGTTTTCCCTGCTGGCTCTTTGGGTGGGGGACCCATCTCCAGACGTATGGCTATTTTTGTGCCTGGCGCGGTGCGTAGTGGCATAGGGTGGTTTTGAGGCTGAAGGCAGCAGGAAAGCCCGCAGCCCCCACGTCTGTGGGCCCAAGCAAGCGGTTCCCAGAGAGCTTTAGAACAAGGCATAGTTTTCCCTGCTGGCTCTTTGGGCGGGGGACCAACTCCAGCCATATGGCCATTTTTGAGCCTGGCGCGGCGCCAGGTGGGAAAGGGTGGCTTTGAGGCTGAAGGCAGCAGCAAAGCCTGCAGCCCCCAGGTCTGTGGGGCTACGCAAGCGGTTCCCAAAGAGCTTTAGAACAAGGCATAGTTTTCCCTGCTGGCTCTTAGGGCGGGGGACCCATCTCCAGCCGTATGGCCATTTTTGAGCCTGGCGCGGCGCCAAGTGGGAAAGGGTGGTGTCGAGGCTGAAGGCAGCAGGAAAGCCCGCAGCCCCCAGGTCTGTGGGGCTACGCAAGCGGTTCCCAAAGAGCTTTAGAACAAGGCATAGTTTTCCCTGCTCGCTCTTTGGGCGGGGGACCCATCTCCAGCCGTATGGCCATTTTTGTGCCTGGCCCGGCGCCAAGTGGGAAAGGGTGGCTTTGAGGTTGAAGGCAGCAGCAAAGCCTGCAGCCCCCAGGTCTGTGGGGCTACGCAAGCGGTTCCCAAAGAGCTTTAGAACAAGGCATAGTTTTCCCTGCTGGCTCTCTGGGCGGGGGACCCATCTGCAGCCGTATGGCCATTTTTGTGCCTGGCGCGGCGCCAAGTGGGAAAGGGTGGCTTTGAGGCTGAAGGCAGCAGGAAAGCCTGCAGCCCCCAGGTCTGTGGGGCTACACAAGCAGTTCCCAAAGAGCTTTAGAACAAGGCATAGTTTTCCCTGCTGGCTCTTTGTTCAGGGGACCCATCTCCAGCCATAGGCCATTTTTGTGCCTGGCCCGGCGCCCAGTGGGAAAGGGTGGCTTTGAGGCTTGAAGGCAGCAGGAAAGCCCGCAGCCCCCAGGTCTGTGGGGCTACGCAAGCGGTTCCCAAAGAGCTTTAGAACAAGGCATAATTTTCCCTGCTTGCTCTTTGGGCGGGGGACCCATCTCCAGCCGTATGGCCATTTTTGTGCCTGGCGCGGCGCCAAGTGGGAAAGGGTGGCTTTGAGGCTGAAGGCAGCAGCAAAGCCCGCAGCCCCCAGGTCTGTGGGGCTACGCAAGCGGTTCCCAAAGAGCTTTAGAACAAGGCATAGTTTTCCCTGCTCGCTCTTTGGGCGGGGGACCCATCTCCAGTCGTATGGCCATTTTTGTGCCTGGCGCGGCGCCAAGTGGGAAAGGGTGGTGTCGAGGCGTAAGGCAGCAGGAAAGCCCGCAGTCCCCAGGTCTGTGGGGCTACGCAAGCGGTTCCCAAAGAGCTTTAGAACAAGGCATAGTTTTCCCTGCTGGCTCTCTGGGCGGGGACCCATCTCCAGCCGTATGGCCATTTTTGAGCCTGGCGCGGCGCCAGGTGGGAAAGGGTGGCTTTGAGGCTGAAGGCAGGAGCAAAGCCTGCAGCCCCCAGGTCTGTGGGGCTACGCAAGCGGTTCCCAAAGAGCTTTAGAACAAGGCATAGTTTTCCCTGCTGGCTCTTAGGGCGGGGGACCCATCTCCAGCCATAGGCCATTTTTGTGCCTGGCCCGGCGCCCAGTGGGAAAGGGTGGCTTTGAGGCTTGAAGGCAGCAAGAAAGCCCGCAGCCCCCAGGTCTGTGGGCCTACGCAAGCGGTTCCCAAAGAGCTTTAGAACAAGGCATAGTTTTCCCTGCTGGCTCTATGGGCGGGGACCCATCTCCAGCCGTATGGCCATTTTTGAGCCTGGCGCGGCGCCAAGTGGGAAAGGGTTGTGTCGAGGCTAAAGGCAGCAGGAAAGCCCCGCAGCCCCCAGGTCTGTGGGGCTACGCAAGCGGTTCCCAAGAGCTTTAGAACAAGGCATAATTTTCCCTGCTGGCTCTTTGGGCGGGGGACCCATCTCCAGCCGTATGGCCATTTTTGTGCCTGGCGCGGCGCCAAGTGGGAAAGGGTGGCTTTGAGGCTGAAGGCAGCAGGAAAGCCCGCAGCCCCCAGGTCTGTGGGGCTACGCAAGCGGTTCCCAAAGAGCTTTAGAACAAGGCATAGTTTTCCCTGCTGGCTCTTTGGGCGGGGGACACATCTCCAGCCGTATGGCCATTTTTGTGCCTGATAGGGCGCCAAGTGGGAAAGGGGTGGTGTCGAGGCTGAAGGCAGCAGGAAAGCCCGCAGCCCCCAGGTCTGTGGGGCTACGCAAGCGGTTCCCAAAGAGCTTTAGAACAAGGCATAGTTTTCCCTGCTGGCTCTTTGGGCGGGGGACCCATCTCCAGCCGTATGGCCATTTTTGTGCCTGATAGGGCGCCAAGTGGGAAAGGGTGGCTTTGAGGCTGAAGACAGCAGGAAAGCCTGCAGCCCCCAGGTCTGTGGGGCTATGCAAGCGGTTCCCAAAGAGCTTTAGAACAAGGCATAGTTTTCCCTGCTGGCTCTTTGGGCGGGGGACCCATCTCCAGTCGTATGGCCATTTTTGTGCCTGGCGCGGCGCCAAGTGGGAAAGGGTGGTGTCGAGGCTGAAGGCAGCAGGAAAGCCCGCAGTCCCCAGGTCTGTGGGGCTACGCAAGCGGTTCCCAAAGAGCTTTAGAACAAGGCATAGTTTTCCCTGCTGGCCTCTCTGGGCGGGGACCAATCTCCAGCCGTATGGCCATTTTTGAGCCTGGCGCGGCGCCAGGTGGGAAAGGGTGGCTTTGAGGCCTGAAGGCAGGAGCAAAGCCTGCAGCCCCCAGGTCTGTGGGGCTACGCAAGCGGTTCCCAAAGAGCTTTAGAACAAGGCATAGTTTTCCCTGCTGGCTCTTAGGGCGGGGGACCCATCTCCAGCCGTATGGCCATTTTTGTGCCTGGCGAAGCCCAAGAGGGAAAGGATGGCTTTGAATCTGAAGGCAGCAGGAAAGCCCGCAGCCCCCAGGTCTGTGGGGCTACGCAAGCGGTTCCCAAAGAGCTTTAGAACAAGGCATAGTTTTCCCTGCTGGCTCTTTGGGCGGGGGACCCATCTCCAGCCGGTATGGCCATTTTTGTGCCTGGCGCGGCGCCAGGTGGGAAAGGGTGGCTTTGAGGCTGAAGGCAGGAGCAAAGCCTGCAGCCCCCAGGTCTGTGGTGCTACGCAAGCGGTTCCCAAAGAGCTTTAGAACAAGGCATAGTTTTCCCAGCTGGCTCTTACGGCATGGGACCCATCTCCAGCCATAGGCCATTTTTGTGCCTGGCGCGAAGCCAAGTGGGAAAGGGTGCTGTCGAGGCTGAAGGCAGCAGGAAAGCCCGCAGCCCCAAGGTCTGTGGGGCTACGCAAGCGGTTCCCAAAGAGCTTTAGAACAAGGCATAGTTTTCCCTGCTGGCTCTTTGGGTGGGGGACCCATCTCCAGCCGTATGGCTATTTTTGTGCCTGACGCAGTGCGTAGTGGCATAGGGTGGTTTTGAGGCTGAAGGCAGCAGGAAAGCCCGCAGCCCCCACGTCTGTGGGGCCAAGCAAGCGGTTCCCAAAGAGCTTTAGAACAAGGCATAGTTTTCCCAGCTGGCTCTTTGGGCGGGGGACCCATCTCCCAGCCGTATGGCCATTTTTGTGCCTGGCGCGGTGCGTAGTGGGAAAGGGTGGTTTTGAGGCTGAAGGCAGCAGGAAAGCCCGCAGCCCCCAGGTCTGTGGGGCTACGCAAGCGGTTCCCAAAGAGCTTTAGAACAAGGCATAGTTTTCCCTGCTGGCTCTTTGGGCATGGGACCCATCTCCAGCCGTATGGCCATTTCTGTGCCTGGCGCGGCGCCAAGTGTGAAAGGGTGGCTTTGAGGCTGAAGGCAGCAAGACAGCCCGCAGCCCCAGGTCTGTGTGGCTACGCAAGCGGTTCCCAAAGAGCTTTAGAACAAGGCATAGTTTTCCCTGCTGGCTCCTTGGGCGGGGGACCCATCTCCAGCTGTATGGCCATTTTGTGCCTAGCGCGACGCCAAGTGGAAAGGGTGGCTTTGAGGCTGAAGGCAGCAGCAAAGCCTGCAGCCCCCAGGTCTGTGGGGCTATGCAAGCGGTTCCCAAAGAGCTTTAGAACAAGGCATAGTTTTCCCTGCTGGCTCTTTGGGTGGGGGACCCATCTCCAGACGTATGGCTATTTTTGTGCCTGGCGCGGTGCGTAGTGGCATAGGGTGGTTTTGAGGCTGAAGGCAGCAGGAAAGCCCGCAGCCCCCACGTCTGTGGGCCCAAGCAAGCGGTTCCCAGAGAGCTTTAGAACAAGGCATAGTTTTCCCTGCTGGCTCTTTGGGCGGGGGACCAACTCCAGCCATATGGCCATTTTTGAGCCTGGCGCGGCGCCAGGTGGGAAAGGGTGGCTTTGAGGCTGAAGGCAGCAGCAAAGCCCGCAGCCCCCAGGTCTGTGGGGCTACGCAAGCGGTTCCCAAAGAGCTTTAGAACAAGGCATAGTTTTCCCTGCTGGCTCTTAGGGCGGGGGACCCATCTCCAGCCGTATGGCCATTTTTGAGCCTGGCGCGGCGCCAAGTGGGAAAGGGTGGTGTCGAGGCTGAAGGCAGCAGGAAAGCCCGCAGCCCCCAGGTCTGTGGGGCTACGCAAGCGGTTCCCAAAGAGCTTTAGAACAAGGCATAGTTTTCCCTGCTCGCTCTTTGGGCGGGGGACCCATCTCCAGCCGTATGGCCATTTTTGTGCCTGGCCCGGCGCCAAGTGGGAAAGGGTGGCTTTGAGGTTGAAGGCAGCAGCAAAGCCTGCAGCCCCCAGGTCTGTGGGGCTACGCAAGCGGTTCCCAAAGAGCTTTAGAACAAGGCATAGTTTTCCCTGCTGGCTCTCTGGGCGGGGGACCCATCTGCAGCCGTATGGCCATTTTTGTGCCTGGCGCGGCGCCAAGTGGGAAAGGGTGGCTTTGAGGCTGAAGGCAGCAGGAAAGCCTGCAGCCCCCAGGTCTGTGGGGCTACACAAGCAGTTCCCAAAGAGCTTTAGAACAAGGCATAGTTTTCCCTGCTGGCTCTTTGTTCAGGGGACCCATCTCCAGCCATAGGCCATTTTTGTGCCTGGCCCGGCGCCCAGTGGGAAAGGGTGGCTTTGAGGCTTGAAGGCAGCAGGAAAGCCCGCAGCCCCCAGGTCTGTGGGGCTACGCAAGCGGTTCCCAAAGAGCTTTAGAACAAGGCATAATTTTCCCTGCTTGCTCTTTGGGCGGGGGACCCATCTCCAGCCGTATGGCCATTTTTGTGCCTGGCGCGGCGCCAAGTGGGAAAGGGTGGCTTTGAGGCTGAAGGCAGCAGCAAAGCCCGCAGCCCCCAGGTCTGTGGGGCTACGCAAGCGGTTCCCAAAGAGCTTTAGAACAAGGCATAGTTTTCCCTGCTCGCTCTTTGGGCGGGGGACCCATCTCCAGTCGTATGGCCATTTTTGTGCCTGGCGCGGCGCCAAGTGGGAAAGGGTGGTGTCGAGGCGTAAGGCAGCAGGAAAGCCCGCAGTCCCCAGGTCTGTGGGGCTACGCAAGCGGTTCCCAAAGAGCTTTAGAACAAGGCATAGTTTTCCCTGCTGGCTCTCTGGGCGGGGACCCATCTCCAGCCGTATGGCCATTTTTGAGCCTGGCGCGGCGCCAGGTGGGAAAGGGTGGCTTTGAGGCTGAAGGCAGGAGCAAAGCCTGCAGCCCCCAGGTCTGTGGGGCTACGCAAGCGGTTCCCAAAGAGCTTTAGAACAAGGCATAGTTTTCCCTGCTGGCTCTTAGGGCGGGGGACCCATCTCCAGCCATAGGCCATTTTTGTGCCTGGCCCGGCGCCCAGTGGGAAAGGGTGGCTTTGAGGCTTGAAGGCAGCAAGAAAGCCCGCAGCCCCCAGGTCTGTGGGCCTACGCAAGCGGTTCCCAAAGAGCTTTAGAACAAGGCATAGTTTTCCCTGCTGGCTCTATGGGCGGGGGACCCATCTCCAGCCGTATGGCCATTTTTGAGCCTGGCGCGGCGCCAAGTGGGAAAGGGTTGTGTCGAGGCTAAAGGCAGCAGGAAAGCCCGCAGCCCCCAGGTCTGTGGGGCTACGCAAGCGGTTCCCAAAGAGCTTTAGAACAAGGCATAATTTTCCCTGCTGGCTCTTTGGGCGGGGGACCCATCTCCAGCCGTATGGCCATTTTTGTGCCTGGCGCGGCGCCAAGTGGGAAAGGGTGGCTTTGAGGCTGAAGGCAGCAGCAAAGCCCGCAGCCCCCAGGTCTGTGGGGCTACGCAAGCGGTTCCCAAAGAGCTTTAGAACAAGGCATAGTTTTCCCTGCTGGCTCTTTGGGCGGGGGACACATCTCCAGCCGTATGGCCATTTTTGTGCCTGATAGGGCGCCAAGTGGGAAAGGGTGGTGTCGAGGCTGAAGGCAGCAGGAAAGCCCGCAGCCCCCAGGTCTGTGGGGCTACGCAAGCGGTTCCCAAAGAGCTTTAGAACAAGGCATAGTTTTCCCTGCTGGCTCTTTGGGCGGGGGACCCATCTCCAGCCGTATGGCCATTTTTGTGCCTGATAGGGCGCCAAGTGGGAAAGGGTGGCTTTGAGGCTGAAGACAGCAGGAAAGCCTGCAGCCCCCAGGTCTGTGGGGCTATGCAAGCGGTTCCCAAAGAGCTTTAGAACAAGGCATAGTTTTCCCTGCTGGCTCTTTGGGCGGGGGACCCATCTCCAGTCGTATGGCCATTTTTGTGCCTGGCGCGGCGCCAAGTGGGAAAGGGTGGTGTCGAGGCTGAAGGCAGCAGGAAAGCCCGCAGTCCCCAGGTCTGTGGGGCTACGCAAGCGGTTCCCAAAGAGCTTTAGAACAAGGCATAGTTTTCCCTGCTGGCTCTCTGGGCGGGACCAATCTCCAGCCGTATGGCCATTTTTGAGCCTGGCGCGGCGCCAGGTGGGAAAGGGTGGCTTTGAGGCTGAAGGCAGGAGCAAAGCCTGCAGCCCCCAGGTCTGTGGGGCTACGCAAGCGGTTCCCAAAGAGCTTTAGAACAAGGCATAGTTTTCCCTGCTGGCTCTTAGGGCGGGGGACCCATCTCCAGCCGTATGGCCATTTTTGTGCCTGGCGAAGCCCCAAGAGGGAAAGGATGGCTTTGAATCTGAAGGCAGCAGGAAAGCCCGCAGCCCCCAGGTCTGTGGGGCTACGCAAGCGGTTCCCAAAGAGCTTTAGAACAAGGCATAGTTTTCCCTGCTGGCTCTTTGGCGGGGGACCCATCTCCAGCCGTATGGCCATTTTTGTGCCTGGCGCGGCGCCAGGTGGGAAAGGGTGGCTTTGAGGCTGAAGGCAGGAGCAAAGCCTGCAGCCCCCAGGTCTGTGGTGCTACGCAAGCGGTTCCCAAAGAGCTTTAGAACAAGGCATAGTTTTCCCAGCTGGCTCTTACGGCATGGGACCCATCTCCAGCCATAGGCCATTTTTGTGCCTGGCGCGAAGCCAAGTGGGAAAGGGTGCTGTCGAGGCTGAAGGCAGCAGGAAAGCCCGCAGCCCCAAGGTCTGTGGGGCTACGCAAGCGGTTCCCAAAGAGCTTTAGAACAAGGCATAGTTTTCCCTGCTGGCTCTTTGGGCGGGGGACCCATCTCCAGCCGTATGGCCATTTTTGTGCCTGGCGCGGCGCCAAGTGGGTAAGGGTGGTGTCGAGGCTGAAGGCAGCAGCAAAGCCTGCAGCCCCCAGGTCTGTGGGCCCAAGCAAGCGTTTCCCAAAGAGCTTTAGAACAAGGCATAGTTTTCCCTGCTGGCTCTTTGGGCATGGGACCCATCTCCAGCCGTATGGCCATTTTTGTCCCTGGCCCGGCGCCAAGTGGGAAAGGGTGGCTTTGAGGCTGAAGGCAGCAGGAAAGCCCGCAGCCCCCAGGTCTGTGGGGCTACGCAAGCGGTTCCCAAAGAGCTTTAGAACAAGGCATAGTTTTCCCTGCTCGCTCTTAGGGCATGGAACCCATCTCCAGCCATAGGCCATTTTTGTGCCTGGCGCGAAGCCAAGTGGGAAAGGGTGCTGTCGAGGCTGAAGGCAGCAGGAAAGCCCGCAGCCCCAAGGTCTGTGGGGCTACGCAAGCGGTTCCCAAAGAGCTTTAGAACAAGGCATAGTTTTCCCTGCTGGCTCTTTGGGCGGGGGACCCATCTCCAGCCGTACGGCCATTTTTGTGCCTGGCACGGCGCCAAGAGGGAAAGGGTGGTGTCGAGGCTAAAGGCAGCAGGAAAGCCCGCAGCCCCCAGGTCTGTGGGGCTACGCAAGCGGTTCCCAAAGAGCTTTAGAACAAGGCATAGTTTTCCCTGCTGGCTCTTTGGGCGGGGGACCCATCTCCAGCCGTATGGCCATTTTTGTGCCTGGCACGGCGCCAAGTGGGAAAGGGTGGCTTTGAGGCTGAAGGCAGCAGGAAAGCCCGCAGCCCCCAGGTCTGTGGGGCTACGCAAGCGGTTCCCAAAGAGCTTTAGAACAAGGCATAGTTTTCCCTGCTGGCTCTTTGGGCGGGGGACCCATCTCCAGCCGTATGGCCATTTTTGTGCCTGCCCGGCGCCAAGTGGGAAAGGGTGGCTTTGAGGCTGAAGGCAGCAGCAAAGCCTGCAGCCCCCAGGTCTGTGGGGCTACGCAAGCGGTTCCCAAAGAGCTTTAGAACAAGGCATAGTTTTCCCCTGCTGGCTCTCTGGGCGGGGGACCCATCTGCAGCCGTATGGCCATTTTTGAGCCTGGAGCAGTGCCAAGTGGGAAAGGGTGTTTTGAGGGTGAAGGCAGCAGGAAAGCCCGCAGCCCCCAGGTCTGTGGGGCTACGCAAGCGGTTCCCAAAGAGCTTTAGAACAAGGCATAGTTTTCCCTGTTGGCTCTTTGGGCGGGGGACGCATCTCCAGCCGTATGGCCATTTTTGTGCCTGGCGCGGCGCCAAGTGGGAAAGGGTGGTGTCGAGGCTGAAGGCAGCAGGAAAGCCCGCAGCCCCACGTCTGTGGGGCCAAGCAAGCGGTTCCCAAAGAGCTTTAGAACAAGGCATAGTTTTCCCTGCTGGCTCTTTGGGCCTGGGACCCATCTCCAGCCATAGGCCAATTTTTGTGCTTGATAGGGCGCCAAGTGGGAAAGGGTGGCTTTGAGGCTGAAGGCAGCAGGAAAGCCTGCAGCCCCCAGGTCTGTGGGGCTACGCAAGCAGTTCCAAAGAGCTTTAGAACAAGGCATAGTTTTCCCTGCTGGCTCTTTGTTCGGGGGACCCATCTCCAGCCATAGGCCATTTTTGTGCCTGGCCCGGCGCCCAGTGGGAAAGGGTGGCTTTGAGGCTTGAAGGCAGCAGGAAAGCCCGCAGCCCCCAGGTCTGTGGGGCTACGCAAGCGGTTCCCAAAGAGCTTTAGAACAAGGCATAGTTTTCCCTGCTGGCTCTCTGGGCGGGGGACCCATCTCCAGCCGTATGGCCATTTTTGAGCCTGGCGCGGCGCCAGGTGGGAAGGGTGGTGTCGAGGCTGAAGGCAGCAGGAAAGCCCGCAGCCCCCAGGTCTGTGGGGCTACGCAAGCGGTTCCAAAGAGCTTTAGAACAAGGCATAGTTTTCCCTGCTCGCTCTTTGGGCGGGGGACCCATCTCCAGCCGTATGGCCATTTTTGTGCCTGGCGAAGCCCCAAGAGGGAAAGGATGGCTTTGAATCTGAAGGCAGCAGGAAAGCCCGCAGCCCCCAGGTCTGTGGGGCTACGCAAGCGGTTCCCAAAGAGCTTTAGAACAAGGCATAGTTTTCCCTGCTGGCTCTTTGGGCGGGGGACCCATCTCCAGCCGTATGGCCATTTTTGTGCCTGGCCGGGGGCCAAGTGGGAAAGGGTGGTTTTGAGGCTGAAGGCAGCAGGAAAGCCCGCAGCCCCCAGGTCTGTGCGGCTACGCAAGCGGTTCCCAAAGAGCTTTAGAACAAGGCATAGTTTTCCCTGCTGGCTCTTTGGGCATGGGACCCATCTCCAGCCATAGGCCATTTTTGTGCTTGATAGGGCGCCAAGTGGGAAAGGGTTGCTTTGAGGCTGAAGACAGCAGGAAAGCCCGCAGCCCCCAGGTCTGTGGGGCTACGCAAGCGGTTCCCAAAGAGCTTTAGAACAAGGCATAGTTTTCCCTGCTGGCTCTCTGGGCGGGGGACCCATCTCCAGCCGTATGGCCATTTTTGTGCCTGGCGCGGCGCCAGGTGGGAAAGGGTGGCTTTGAGGCTGAAGGCAGGAGCAAAGCCTGCAGCCCCCAGGTCTGTGGTGCTGACGCAAGCGGTTCCCAAAGAGCTTTAGAACAAGGCATAGTTTTCCCAGCTGGCTCTTAGGGCATGGGACCCATCTCCAGCCATAGGCCATTTTTGTGCCTGGCGCGAAGCCAAGTGGGAAAGGGTGCTGTAGAGGCTGAAGGCAGCAGGAAAGCCCGCAGCCCCAAGGTCTGTGGGGCTACGCAAGCGGTTCCCAAAGAGCTTTAGAACAAGGCATAGTTTTCCCTGCTGGCTCTTTGGGTGGGGGACCCATCTCCAGCCGTATGGCCATTTTTGTCCCTGGCCCGGCGCCAAGTGGGAAAGGGTGGTGTTGAGGCTGAAGGCAGCAGCAAAGACTGCAGCCCCCAGGTCTGTGGGGCCAAGCAAGCGGTTCCCAAAGAGCTTTAGAACAAGGCATAGTTTTCCCTGCTGGCTCTTTGGGCGGGGGACCCATCTCCAGCCGTATGGCCATTTTTGTGCCTGGCACGGCGCCAAGTGGGAAAGGGTGGCTTTGAGGCTGAAGGCAGCAGCAAAGCCCGCAGCCCCCAGGTCTGTGCGGCTACGCAAGCGGTTCCCAAAGAGCTTTAGAACAAGGCATAGTTTTCCCTGCTGGCTCTTTGGGCGGGGGACCCATCTCCAGCCGTATGGCCATTTTTGTGCTGGCCCGGCGCCAAGTGGGAAAGGGTGGCTTTGAGGCTGAAGGCAGCAGCAAAGCCTGCAGCCCCCAGGTCTGTGGGGCTACGCAAGCGGTTCCCAAAGAGCTTTAGAACAAGGCATAGTTTTCCCTGCTGGCTCTCTGGGCGGGGGACCCATCTGCAGCCGTATGGCCATTTTTGAGCCTGGAGCAGTGCCAAGTGGGAAAGGGTGGTTTTGAGGCTGAAGGCAGCAGGAAAGCCCGCAGCCCCCACGTCTGTGGGGCCAAGCAAGCGGTTCCCAAAGAGCTTTAGAACAAGGCATAGTTTTCCCTGCTGGCTCTTTGGGCCTGGGACCCATCTCCAGCCATAGGCCATTTTTGTGCTTGATAGGGCGCCAAGTGGGAAAGGGTGGCTTTGAGGCTGAAGGCAGCAGGAAAGCCTGCAGCCCCCAGGTCTGTGGGGCTACGCAAGCAGTTCCCAAAGAGCTTTAGAACAAGGCATAGTTTTCCCTGCTGGCTCTTTGTTCGGGGGACCCATCTCCAGCCATAGGCCATTTTTGTGCCTGGCCCGGCGCCCAGTGGGAAAGGGTGCTTTGAGGCTTGAAGGCAGCAGGAAAGCCCGCAGCCCCCAGGTCTGTGGGGCTACGCAAGCGGTTCCCAAAGAGCTTTAGAACAAGGCATAGTTTTCCCTGCTGGCTCTCTGGGCGGGGGGACCCATCTCCAGCCGTATGGCCATTTTTGAGCCTGGCACGGTGCGTAGTGGGAAAGGGTGGTTTTGAGGGTGAAGGCAGCAGGAAAGCCCGCAGCCCCCAGGTCTGTGGGGCTACGCAAGCGGTTCCCAAAGAGCTTTAGAACAAGGCATAGTTTTCCCTGCTGGCTCTTTGGGCGGGGGACCCATCTCCAGCCGTATGGCCATTTTTGTGCCTGGCGCGGCGCCAAGTGGGAAAGGGTGGCTTTGAGGCTGAAGGCAGCAGCAAAGCCCGCAGCCCCCAGGTCTGTGGGGCTACGCAAGCGGTTCCAAAAGAGCTTTAGAACAAGGCATAGTTTTCCCTGCTGGCTCTTTGGGCGGGGGACACATCTCCAGCCGTATGGCCATTTTTGTGCCTGATAGGGCGCCAAGTGGTAAAGGGTGGTGTCGAGGCTGAAGGCAGCAGCAAAGCCCGCAGCCCCCAGGTCTGTGGGGCTACGCAAGCGGTTCCCAAAGAGCTTTAGAACAAGGCATAGTTTTCCGTCCTGGCTCTTTGGGCGGGGGACCCATCTCCAGCCGTATGGCCATTTTTGTGCCTGATAGGGCGCCAAGTGGGAAAGGGTGGCTTTGAGGCTGAAGGCAGCAGCAAAGCCCGCAGCCCCCAGGTCTGTGGGGCTACGCAAGCGGTTCCCAAAGAGCTTTAGAACAAGGCATAGTTTTCCCTGCTGGCTCTCTGGGCGGGGGACCCATCTGCAGCCGTATGGCCATTTTTGAGCCTGGAGCAGTGCCAAGTGGGAAAGGGTGGTTTTGAGGGTGAAGGCAGCAGGAAAGCCCGCAGCCCCCAGGTCTGTGGGGCTACGCAAGCGGTTCCCAAAGAGCTTTAGAACAAGGCATAGTTTTCCCTGCTGGCTCTTTGGGCGGGGGACCCATCTCCAGCCGTATGGCCATTTTTGTGCCTGGCGCGGCGCCAAGTGGGAAAGGGTGGTTTTGAGGCTGAAGGCAGCAGGAAAGCCCGCAGCCCCCACGTCTGTGGGGCCAAGCAAGCGGTTCCCAAAGAGCTTTAGAACAAGGCATAGTTTTCCCTGCTGGCTCTTTGGGCCTGGGACCCATCTCCACCCATAGGCCATTTTTGTGCTTGATAGGGCGCCAAGTGGGAAAGGGTGGCTTTGAGGCTGAAGGCAGCAGGAAAGCCTGCAGCCCCCAGGTCTGTGGGGCTACGCAAGCAGTTCCCAAAGAGCTTTAGAACAAGGCATAGTTTTCCCTGCTGGCTCTTTGTTCGGGGGACCCATCTCCAGCCATAGGCCATTTTTGTGCCTGGCCCGGCGCCCAGTGGGAAAGGGTGGCTTTGAGGCTTGAAGGCAGCAGGAAAGCCCGCAGCCCCCAGGTCTGTGGGGCTACGCAAGCGGTTCCCAAAGAGCTTTAGAACAAGGCATAGTTTTCCCTGCTGGCTCTCTGGGCGGGGGACCCATCTCCAGCCGTATGGCCATTTTTGAGCCTGGCACGGTGCGTAGTGGGAAAGGGTGGTTTTGAGGGTGAAGGCAGCAGGAAAGCCCGCAGCCCCCAGGTCTGTGGGGCTACGCAAGCGGTTCCCAAAGAGCTTTAGAACAAGGCATAGTTTTCCCTGCTGGCTCTTTGGGCAGGGGACCCATCTCCAGCCGTATGGCCATTTTTGTGCCTGGCGCGGCGCCAAGTGGGAAAGGGTGGCTTTGAGGCTGAAGGCAGCAGCAAAGCCCGCAGCCCCCAGGTCTGTGGGGCTACGCAAGCGGTTCCAAAAGAGCTTTAGAACAAGGCATAGTTTTCCCTGCTGGCTCTTTGGGCGGGGGACACATCTCCAGCCGTATGGCCATTTTTGTGCCTGATAGGGCGCCAAGTGGTAAAGGGTGGTGTCGAGGCTGAAGGTAGCAGGAAAGCCCGCAGCCCCCAGGTCTGTGGGGCTACGCAAGCGGTTCCCAAAGAGCTTTAGAACAAGGCATAGTTTTCCGTCCTGGCTCTTTGGGCGGGGGACCCATCTCCAGCCGTATGGCCATTTTTGTGCCTGATAGGGCGCCAAGTGGGAAAGGGTGGCTTTGAGGCTGAAGACAGCAGGAAAGCCTGCAGCCCCCAGGTCTGTGGGGCTATGCAAGCGGTTCCCAAAGAGCTTTAGAACAAGGCATAGTTTTCCCTGCTGGCTCTTTGGGCGGGGGACCCATCTCCAGCCGTATGGCCATTTTTGTGCCTGGCGCGGCGCCAAGTGGGAAAGGGTGGTGTCGAGGCTGAAGGCAGCAGGAAAGCCCGCAGTCCCCAGGTCTGTGGGGCTACGCAAGCGGTTCCCAAAGAGCTTTAGAACAAGGCATAGTTTTCCCTGCTGGCTCTCTGGGCGGGGACCCATCTCCAGCCGTATGGCCATTTTTGAGCCTGGCGCGGCGCCAGGTGGGAAAGGGTGGCTTTGAGGCTGAAGGCAGGAGCAAAGCCTGCAGCCCCCAGGTCTGTGGGGCTACGCAAGCGGTTCCCAAAGGGCTTTAGAACAAGGCATAGTTTTCCCTGCTGGCTCTTAGGGCGGGGGACCCATCTCCAGCCGTATGGCCATTTTTGAGCCTGGCGCGGCGCCAAGTGGGAAAGGGTGATGTCGAGGCTGAAGGCAGCAGGAAAGCCCGCAGCCCCCAGGTCTGTGGGGCTACGCAAGCGGTTCCCAAAGAGCTTTAGAACAAGGCATAGTTTTCCCTGCTGGCTCTTTGGGCGGGGGACCCATCTCCAGCCGTATGGCCATTTTTGTGCCTGGCGAAGCCCCAAGACGGAAAGGGTGGCATTGAATCTGAAGGCAGCAGGAAAGCCCGCAGCCCCCAGGTCTGTGGGGCTACGCAAGCGGTTCCCAAAGAGCTTTAGAACAAGGCATAGTTTTCCCTGCTGGCTCTTTGGGCGGGGGACCCATCTCCAGCCGTATGGCCATTTTTGTCCCTGGCGCGGCGCCAAGTGGGAAAGGGTGGTGTCGAGGCTGAAGGCAGCAGGAAAGCCCGCAGCCCCCACGTCTGTGGGGCCAAGCAAGCGGTTCCCAAAGAGCTTTAGAACAAGGCATAGTTTTCCCTGCTGGCTCTTTGGGCCGGGGACCCATCTCCAGCCGTATGGCCATTTTTGTGCTTGATAGGGCGCCAAGTGGGAAAGGGTGGCTTTGAGGCTGAAGGCAGCAGGAAAGCCTGCAGCACCCAGGTCTGTGGGGCTACGCAAGCGGTTCCCAAAGAGCTTTAGAACAAGGCATAGTTTTCCCTGCTGGCTCTTTGTTCGGGGGACCCATCTCCAGCCATAGGCCATTTTTGTGCCTGGCCCGGCGCCCAGTGGGAAAGGGTGGCTTTGAGGCTTGAAGGCAGGAGCAAAGCCTGCAGCCCCCAGGTCTGTTGTGCTACGCAAGCGGTTCCCAAAGAGCTTTAGAACAAGGCATAATTTTCCCTGCTGGCTCTTTGGGCGGGGGACCCATCTCCAGCCGTATGGCCATTTTTGTGCCTGGCGCAGCGCCAAGTGGGAAAGGGTGGTTTTGAGGCTGAAGGCAGCAGCAAAGCCCGCAGCCCCCAGGTCTGTGCGGCTACGCAAGCGGTTCCCAAAGAGCTTTAGAACAAGGCATAGTTTTCCCTGCTGGCTCTTTGGGCATGGGACACATCTCCAGCCATAGGCCATTTTTGTGCTTGATAGGGCGCCAAGTGGGAAAGGGTTGCTTTGAGGCTGAACACAGCAGGAAAGCCCGCAGCCCCCAGGTCTGTGGGGCTACGCAAGCGGTTCCCAAAGAGCTTTAGAACAAGGCATAGTTTTCCCTGCTGGCTCTCTGGGCGGGGGACCCATCTCCAGCCGTATGGCCATTTTTGAGCCTGGCGCGGCGCCAGGTGGGAAAGGGTGGCTTTGAGGCTGAAGGCAGGAGCAAAGCCTGCAGCCCCCAGGTCTGTTGTGCTACGCAAGCGGTTCCCAAAGAGCTTTAGAACAAGGCATAGTTTTCCCAGCTGGCTCTTAGGGCATGGGACCCATCTCCAGCCATAGGCCATTTTTGTGCCTGGCGCGAAGCCAAGTGGGAAAGGGTGCTGTCGAGGCTGAAGGCAGCAGGAAAGCCCGCAGCCCCAAGGTCTGTGGGGCTACGCAAGCGGTTCCCAAAGAGCTTTAGAACAAGGCATAGTTTTCCCTGCTGGCTCTTTGGGCGGGGGACCCATCTCCAGCCGTATGGCCATTTTTGTGCCTGGCCCTGCGCAAAGTGGGAAAGGGTGGCTTTGAGGCTGAAGGCAGCAGGAAAGCCCGCAGCCCCCAGGTCTGTGCGGCTACGCAAGCGGTTCCCAAAGAGCTTTAGAACAAGGCATAGTTTTCCCTGCTGGCTCTTTGGGCGGGGGACCCATCTCCAGCCGTACGGCCATTTTTGTGCCTGGCGCGGCGCCAAGAGGGAAAGGGTGGTGTCGAGGCTAAAGGCAGCAGGAAAGCCCGCAGCCCCCAGGTCTGTGGGGCTACGCAAGCGGTTCCCAAAGAGCGTTAGAACAAGGCATAGTTTTCCCTGCTGGCTCTTTGGGCGGGGGACCCATCTCCAGCCGTATGGCCATTTTTGTGCATGGCGCAGCGCCAAGTGGGAAATGGTGGTATCGAGGCTGAAGGCAGCAGGAAAGCCCGCAGCCCCCACGTCTGTGCGGCTACGCAAGCGGTTCCCAAAGAGCTTTAGAACAAGGCGTAGTTTTCCCTGCTGGCTCTTTGGGTGGGGGACCCATCTCCAGCCGTATGGCTATTTTTGTGCCTGACGCGGTGCGTAGTGGCATAGGGTGGTTTTGAGGCTGAAGGCAGCAGGAAAGCCCGCAGCCCCCACGTCTGTGGGGCCAAGCAAGCGGTTCCCAAAGAGCTTTAGAACAAGGCATAGTTTTCCCTGCTGGCTCTTTGGGCGGGGGACACATCTCCAGCCGTATGGCCATTTTTGTGCCTGGCGCGGCGCCAAGTGGGAAAGGGTGGTGTCGAGGCTGAAGGCAGCAGGAAAGCCCGCAGCCCCCACGTCTGTGGGGCCAAGCAAGCGGTTCCCAAAGAGCTTTAGAACAAGGCATAGTTTTCCCTGCTGGCTCTTTGGGCCTGGGACCCATCTCCAGCCATAGGCCATTTTTGTGCCTGGCCCGGCGCCCAGTGGGAAAGGGTGGCTTTGAGGCTTGAAGGCAGCAGGAAAGCCCGCAGCCCCCAGGTCTGTGGGGCTACGCAAGCGGTTCCCAAAGAGCTTTAGAACAAGGCATAGTTTTCCCTGCTGGCTCTCTGGGCGGGGGACCCATCTCCAGCCGTATGGCCATTTTTGAGCCTGGCGCGGCGCCAAGTGGGAAAGGGTTGTGTCGAGGCTAAAGGCAGCAGGAAAGCCCGCAGCCCCCAGGTCTGTGGGGCTACGCAAGCGGTTCCCAAAGAGCTTTAAAACAAGGCATAATTTTCCCTGCTGGCTCTTTGGGCGGGGGACCCATCTCCAGCCGTATGGCCATTTTTGTGCCTGGCGCGGCGCCAAGTGGGAAAGGGTGGCTTTGAGGCTGAAGGCAGCAGCAAAGCCCGCAGCCCCCAGGTCTGTGGGGCCAAGCAAGCGGTTCCCAAAGAGCTTTAAAACAAGGCATATTTTTCCCTGCTGGCTCTTTGGGCGGGGGACCCATCTCCAGCCGTATGGCCATTTTTGTGCCTGATAGGGCGCCAAGTGGGAAAGGGTGGTGTCGAGTCTGAATGCAGCAGGAAAGCCCGCAGCCCCCAGGTCTGTGGGGCTACGCAAGCGGTTCCCAAAGAGCTTTAGAACAAGGCATAGTTTTCCCTGCTGGCTCTCTGGGCGGGGACCCATCTCCAGCCGTATGGCCATTTTTGAGCCTGGCGCGGCGCCAGGTGGGAAAGGGTGGCTTTGAGGCTGAAGGCAGGAGCAAAGCCTGCAGCCCCCAGGTCTGTGGGGCTACACAAGCGGTTCCCAAAGAGCTTTAGAACAAGGCATAGTTTTCCCTGCTGGCTCTTAGGGCGGGGGACCCATCTCCAGCCGTATGGCCATTTTTGAGCCTGGCGCGGCGCCAAGTGGGAAAGGGTGGTGTCGAGGCTGAAGGCAGCAGGAAAGCCCGCAGCCCCCACGTCTGTGGAGCTACGCAAGTGGTTCCCAAAGAGCTTTAGAACAAGGCATAGTTTTCCCTGCTCGCTCTTTGGGCGGGGGACCCATCTCCAGCCGTATGGCCATTTTTGTGCCTGGCGAAGCCCCAAGAGGGAAAGGGTGGCTTTGAATCTGAAGGCAGCAGGAAAGCCCGCAGCCCCCAGGTCTGTGGGGCTACGCAAGCGGTTCCCAAAGAGCTTTAGAACAAGGCATAGTTTTCCCTGCTGGCTCTTTTGGCAGGGGACCCATCTCCAGCCGTATGGCCATTTTTGTCCCTGGCCCGGCGCCAAGTGGGAAAGGGTGGTGTTGAGGCTGAAGGCAGCAGCAAAGACTGCAGCCCCCACGTCTGTGGGGCCAAGCAAGCGGTTCCCAAAGAGCTTTAGAACAAGGCATAGTTTTCCCTGCTGGCTCTTTGGGCGGGGGACCCATCTCCAGCCGTATGGCCATTTTTGTGCCTGGCACGGCGCCAAGTGGGAAAGGGTGGCTTTGAGGCTGAAGGCAGCAGGAAAGCCCGCAGCCCCCAGGTCTGTGGGGCTACGCAAGCGGTTCCCAAAGAGCTTTAGAACAAGGCATAGTTTTCCCTGCTGGCTCTTTGTTCGGGGGACCCATCTCCAGCCATAGGCCATTTTTGTGCCTGGCCCGGCGCCCAGTGGGAAAGGGTGGCTTTGAGGCTTGAAGGCAGCAGGAAAGCCCGCAGCCCCCAGGTCTGTGGGGCTACGCAAGCGGTTCCCAAAGAGCTTTAGAACAAGGCATAGTTTTCCCTGCTGGCTCTTTGGGCGGGGGACCCATCTCCAGCCGTATGGCCATTTTTGAGCCTGGCGCGGCGCCAAGTGGGAAAGGGTTGTGTCGAGGCTAAAGGCAGCAGGAAAGCCCGCAGCCCCCAGGTCTGTGGGGCTACGCAAGCGGTTCCCAAAGAGCTTTAAAACAAGGCATAATTTTCCCTGCTGGCTCTTTGGGCGGGGGACACATCTCCAGCCGTATGGCCATTTTTGTGCCTGGCGCGGTGCGTAGTGGGAAAGGGTGGTTTTGAGGCTGAAGGCAGCAGGAAAGCCCGCAGCCCCCAGGTCTGTGGGGCTACGCAAGCGGTTCCCAAAGAGCTTTAGAACAAGGCATAGTTTTCCCTGCTGGCTCTTTGGGCATGGGACCCATCTCCAGCCGTATGGCCATTTTTGTGCCTGGCGCGGCGCCAAGTGGGAAAGGGTGGTGTCGAGGCTGAAGGCAGCAGGAAAGCCCGCAGCCCCCACGTCTGTGGGGCCAAGCAAGCGGTTCCCAAAGAGCTTTAGAACAAGGCATAGTTTTCCCTGCTGGCTCTTTGGGCCTGGGACCCATCTCCAGCCATAGGCCATTTTTGTGCCTGGCCCGGCGCCCAGTGGGAAAGTGTGGCTTTGAGGCTTGAAGGCAGCAGGAAAGCCCGCAGCCCCCAGGTCTGTGGGGCTACGCAAGCGGTTCCCAAAGAGCTTTAGAACAAGGCATAGTTTTCCCTGCTGGCTCTCTGGGCGGGGGACCCATCTCCAGCCGTATGGCCATTTTTGAGCCTGGCGCGGCGCCAAGTGGGAAAGGGTTGTGTCGAGGCTAAAGGCAGCAGGAAAGCCCGCAGCCCCCAGGTCTGTGGGGCTACGCAAGCGGTTCCCAAAGAGCTTTAAAACAAGGCATAATTTTCCCTGCTGGCTCTTTGGGCGGGGGACCCATCTCCAGCCGTATGGCCATTTTTGTGCCTGATAGGGCGCCAAGTGGGAAAGGGTGGTGTCGAGTCTGAATGCAGCAGGAAAGCCCGCAGCCCCCAGGTCTGTGGGGCTACGCAAGCGGTTCCCAAAGAGCTTTAGAACAAGGCATAGTTTTCCCTGCTGGCTCTCTGGGCGGGGACCCATCTCCAGCCGTATGGCCATTTTTGAGCCTGGCGCGGCGCCAGGTGGGAAAGGGTGGCTTTGAGGCTGAAGGCAGGAGCAAAGCCTGCAGCCCCCAGGTCTGTGGGGCTACACAAGCGGTTCCCAAAGAGCTTTAGAACAAGGCATAGTTTTCCCTGCTGGCTCTTAGGGCGGGGGACCCATCTCCAGCCGTATGGCCATTTTTGTCCCTGGCCCGGCGCCAAGTGGGAAAGGGTGGTGTTGAGGCTGAAGGCAGCAGCAAAGACTGCAGCCCCCACGTCTGTGGGGCCAAGCAAGCGGTTCCCAAAGAGCTTTAGAACAAGGCATAGTTTTCCCTGCTGGCTCTTTGGGCGGGGGACCCATCTCCAGCCGTATGGCCATTTTTGTGCCTGGCACGGCGCCAAGTGGGAAAGGGTGGCTTTGAGGCTGAAGGCAGCAGGAAAGCCCGCAGCCCCCAGGTCTGTGGGGCTACGCAAGCGGTTCCCAAAGAGCTTTAGAACAAGGCATAGTTTTCCCTGCTGGCTCTTTGTTCGGGGGACCCATCTCCAGCCATAGGCCATTTTTGTGCCTGGCCCGGCGCCCAGTGGGAAAGGGTGGCTTTGAGGCTTGAAGGCAGCAGGAAAGCCCGCAGCCCCCAGGTCTGTGGGGCTACGCAAGCGGTTCCCAAAGAGCTTTAGAACAAGGCATAGTTTTCCCTGCTGGCTCTTTGGGCGGGGGACCCATCTCCAGCCGTATGGCCATTTTTGTGCCTGGCCCGGCGCCAAGTGGGAAAGGGTGGTGTCGAGGCTGAAGGCAGCAGGAAAGCCCGCAGCCCCCAGGTCTGTGGGGCTACGCAAGCGGTTCCCAAAGAGCTTTAGAACAAGGCATAGTTTTCCCTGCTGGCTCTTTGGGCGGGGGACCCATCTCCAGCCGTATGGCCATTTTTGTGCCTGATAGGGCGCCAAGTGGGAAAGGGTGGTGTCGAGGCTGAAGGCAGCAGGAAAGCCCGCAGTCCCCAGGTCTGTGGGGCTACGCAAGCGGTTCCCAAAGAGCTTTAGAACAAGGCATAGTTTTCCCTGCTGGCTCTCTGGGCGGGGACCCATCTCCAGCCGTATGGCCATTTTTGAGCCTGGCGCGGCGCCAGGTGGGAAAGGGTGGCTTTGAGGCTGAAGGCAGGAGCAAAGCCTGCAGCCCCCAGGTCTGTGGGGCTACGCAAGCGGTTCCCAAAGAGCTTTAGAACAAGGCATAGTTTTCCCTGCTGGCTCTTAGGGCGGGGGACCCATCTCCAGCCGTATGGCCATTTTTGAGCCTGGCGCGGCGCCCAGTGGGAAAGGGTGGCTTTGAGGCTGAAGGCAGCAGGAAAGCCCGCAGCCCCCAGGTCTGTGGGGCTACGCAAGCGGTTCCCAAAGAGCTTTAGAACAAGGCATAATTTTCCCTGCTGGCTCTTTTGGCAGGGGACCCATCTCCAGCCGTATGGCCATTTTTGTCCCTGGCCCGGCGCCAAGTGGGAAAGGGTGGTGTTGAGGCTGAAGGCAGCAGCAAAGACTGCAGCCCCCACGTATGTGGGGCCAAGCAAGCGGTTCCCAAAGAGCTTTAGAACAAGGCATAGTTTTCCCTGCTGGCTCTTTGGGCGGGGGACCCATCTCCAGCCGTATGGCCATTTTTGTGCCTGGCACGGCGCCAAGTGGGAAAGGGTGGCTTTGAGGCTGAAGGCAGCAGGAAAGCCCGCAGCCCCCAGGTCTGTGGGGCTACGCAAGCGGTTCCCAAAGAGCTTTAGAACAAGGCATAGTTTTCCCTGCTGGCTCTTTGGGCGGGGGACCCATCTCCAGCCGTATGGCCATTTTTGTGCCTGGCCCGGCGCCAAGTGGGAAAGGGTGGCTTTGAGGCTGAAGGCAGCAGGAAAGCCTGCAGCCCCCAGGTCTGTGGGGCTACGCAAGCGGTTCCCAAAGAGCTTTAGAACAAGGCATAGTTTTCCCTGCTGGCTCTCTGGGCGGGGGAACCATCTGCAGCCGTATGGCCATTTTTGAGCCTGGCGCGGCGCCAAGTGGGAAAGGGTGGTGTCGAGGCTGAAGGCAGCAGGAAAGCCCGCAGCCCCCACGTCTGTGGGGCCAAGCAAGTGGTTCCCAAAGAGCTTTAGAACAAGGCATAATTTTCCCTGCTGGCTCTTTGTTCAGGGGACCCATCTCCAGCCATAGGCCATTTTTGTGCCTGGCCCGGCGCCCAGTGGGAAAGGGTGGCTTTGAGGCTTGAAGGCAGCAGGAAAGCCCGCAGCCCCCAGGTCTGTGGGGCTACGCAAGCGGTTCCCAAAGAGCTTTAGAACAAGGCATAGTTTTCCCTGCTGGCTCTCTGGGCGGGGGACCCATCTCCAGCCGTATGGCCATTTTTGAGCCTGGCGCGGCGCCAAGTGGGAAAGGGTGGCTTTGAGGCTGAAGGCAGCAGCAAAGCCCGCAGCCCCCAGGTCTGTGGGGCTACGCAAGCGGTTCCCAAAGAGCTTTAGAACAAGGCATATTTTTCCCTGCTGGCTCTTTGGGCGGGGGACCCATCTCCAGCCGTATGGCCATTTTTGTGCCTGATAGGGCGCCAAGTGGGAAAGGGTGGTGTCGAGTCTGAATGCAGCAGGAAAGCCCGCAGCCCCCAGGTCTGTGGGGCTACGCAAGCGGTTCCCAAAGAGCTTTAGAACAAGGCATAGTTTTCCCTGCTGGCTCTCTGGGCGGGGACCCATCTCCAGCCGTATGGCCATTTTTGAGCCTGGCGCGGCGCCAGGTGGGAAAGGGTGGCTTTGAGGCTGAAGGCAGGAGCAAAGCCTGCAGCCCCCAGGTCTGTGGGGCTACACAAGCGGTTCCCAAAGAGCTTTAGAACAAGGCATAGTTTTCCCTGCTGGCTCTTAGGGCGGGGGACCCATCTCCAGCCGTATGGCCATTTTTGAGCCTGGCGCGGCGCCAAGTGGGAAAGGGTGGTGTCGAGGCTGAAGGCAGCAGGAAAGCCCGCAGCCCCCAGGTCTGTGGAGCTACGCAAGTGGTTCCCAAAGAGCTTTAGAACAAGGCATAGTTTTCCCTGCTGGCTCTTTGGGCGGGGGACCCATCTCCAGCCGTATGGCCATTTTTGTGCCTGGCGAAGCCCCAAGAGGGAAAGGGTGGCTTTGAATCTGAAGGCAGCAGGAAAGCCCGCAGTCCCCAGGTCTGTGGGGCTACGCAAGCGGTTCTGAAAGAGCTTTAGAACAAGGCATAGTTTTCCCTGCTGGCTCTTTTGGCAGGGGACCCATCTCCAGCCGTATGGCCATTTTTGTCCCTGGCCCGGCGCCAAGTGGGAAAGGGTGGTGTTGAGGCTGAAGGCAGCAGCAAAGACTGCAGCCCCCACGTCTGTGGGGCCAAGCAAGCGGTTCCCAAAGAGCTTTAGAACAAGGCATAGTTTTCCCTGCTGGCTCTTTGGGCGGGGGACCCATCTCCAGCCGTATGGCCATTTTTGTGCCTGGCACGGCGCCAAGTGGGAAAGGGTGGCTTTGAGGCTGAAGGCAGCAGGAAAGCCCGCAGCCCCCAGGTCTGTGGGGCTACGCAAGCGGTTCCCAAAGAGCTTTAGAACAAGGCATAGTTTTCCCTGCTGGCTCTTTGTTCGGGGGACCCATCTCCAGCCATAGGCCATTTTTGTGCCTGGCCCGGCGCCCAGTGGGAAAGGGTGGCTTTGAGGCTTGAAGGCAGCAGGAAAGCCCGCAGCCCCCAGGTCTGTGGGGCTACGCAAGCGGTTCCCAAAGAGCTTTAGAACAAGGCATAGTTTTCCCTGCTGGCTCTTTGGGCGGGGGACCCATCTCCAGCCGTATGGCCATTTTTGAGCCTGGCGCGGCGCCAAGTGGGAAAGGGTTGTGTCGAGGCTAAAGGCAGCAGGAAAGCCCGCAGCCCCCAGGTCTGTGGGGCTACGCAAGCGGTTCCCAAAGAGCTTTAAAACAAGGCATAATTTTCCCTGCTGGCTCTTTGGGCGGGGGACCCATCTCCAGCCGTATGGCCATTTTTGTGCCTGGCGCGGCGCCAAGTGGGAAAGGGTGGCTTTGAGGCTGAAGGCAGCAGCAAAGCCCGCAGCCCCCAGGTCTGTGGGGCTACGCAAGCGGTTCCCAAAGAGCTTTAGAACAAGGCATAGTTTTCCCTGCTGGCTCTTTGGGCGGGGGACCCATCTCCAGCCGTATGGCCATTTTTGTGCCTGGCGCGGCGCCAAGTGGGAAAGGGTGGCTTTGAGGCTGAAGGCAGCAGCAAAGCCTGCAGCCCCCAGGTCTGTGGGGCTACGCAAGCGGTTCCCAAAGAGCTTTAGAACAAGGCATAGTTTTCCCTGCTGGCTCTCTGGGCGGGGGACCCATCTGCAGCCGTATGGCCATTTTTGAGCCTGGAGCAGTGCCAAGTGGGAAAGGGTGGTTTTGAGGGTGAAGGCAGCAGGAAAGCCTGCAGCCCCCAGGTCTGTGGGGCTACGCAAGCGGTTCCCAAAGAGCTTTAGAACAAGGCATAGTTTTCCCTGCTGGCTCTTTGGGCGGGGGACCCATCTCCAGCCGTATGGCCATTTTTGTGCCTGGCGCGGCGCCAAGTGGGAAAGGGTGGTGTCGAGGCTGAAGGCAGCAGGAAAGCCCGCAGCCCCCACGTCTGTGGGGCCAAGCAAGTGGTTCCCAAAGAGCTTTAGAACAAGGCATAGTTTTCCCTGCTGGCTCTTTGTTCAGGGGACCCATCTCCAGCCATAGGCCATTTTTGTGCCTGGCCCGGCGCCCAGTGGGAAAGGGTGGCTTTGAGGCTTGAAGGCAGCAGGAAAGCCCGCAGCCCCCAGGTCTGTGGGGCTACGCAAGCGGTTCCCAAAGAGCTTTAGAACAAGGCATAGTTTTCCCTGCTGGCTCTCTGGGCGGGGGACCCATCTCCAGCCGTATGGCCATTTTTGAGCCTGGCGCGGCGCCATGTGGGAAAGGGTTGTGTCGAGGCTAAAGGCAGCAGGAAAGCCCGCAGCCCCCAGGTCTGTGGGGCTACGCAAGCGGTTCCCAAAGAGCTTTAGAACAAGGCATAATTTTCCCTGCTGGCTCTTTGGGCGGGGGACCCATCTCCAGCCGTATGGCCATTTTTGTGCCTGGCGCAGCGCCAAGTGGGAAAGGGTGGTTTTGAGGCTGAAGGCAGCAGCAAAGCCTGCAGCCCCCAGGTCTGTGGGGCTACGCAAGCGGTTCCCAAAGAGCTTTAGAACAAGGCATAGTTTTCCCTGCTGGCTCTTTGGGCGGGGGACCCATCTCCAGCCGTATGGCCATTTTTGCGCCTGGCCGGGGGCCAAGTGGGAAAGGGTGGTTTTGAGGCTGAAGGCAGCAGGAAAGCCCGCAGCCCCCAGGTCTGTGCGGCTACGCAAGCGGTTCCCAAAGAGCTTTAGAACAAGGCATAGTTTTCCCTGCTGGCTCTCTGGGCGGGGGACCCATCTCCAGCCGTATGGCCATTTTTGAGCCTGGCGCGGCGCCAGGTGGGAAAGGGTGGCTTTGAGGCTGAAGGTAGGAGCAAAGCCTGCAGCCCCCAGGTCTGTGGTGCTACGCAAGCAGTTCCCAAAGAGCTTTAGAACAAGGCATAGTTTTCCCTGCTGGCTCTTTGGGCATGGGACCCATCTCCAGCCTTAGGCCATTTTTGTGCCTGGCGCGAAGCCAAGTGGGAAAGGGTGCTGTCGAGGCTGAAGGCAGCAGGAAAGCCCGCAGCCCCCAGGTCTGTGGGGCTACGCAAGCGGTTCCCAAAGAGCTTTAGAACAAGGCCTAGTTTTCCCTGCTGGCTCTTTGGGCGGGGGACCCATCTCCAGCCGTATGGCCATTTTTGTGCCTGGCCCGGCGCCACGTGGGAAAGGGTGATTTTGAGGCTGAAGGCGTCACGAAAGCCTGCCGTCCGAGGGTTTCTTAATGACTTTTCTTAATGATCTCTCCACAGTGTGAAGTTTTGCAGGATTTGAAAAAGTAATAGACACAGTGAAATTGAGTCTATTGGAAACTTCCATACTTTTCCCTCCCTCTAAAATCTCTGGTGTCCTGTAGTATCCACTGCCTGCAACTGCTGTTGCAGGAGCAGACAGATTGGTATCAAATTTAGAAAAAAAGGGACATCATTAAGAGGATTCACTCGCCTTATTTTTCACCGGTGTGGCCAGTAAAGAAACCAAAAAGGCAATGGCGTTTCACAGTAGATTACGGAAAATTAAACGCCAACACTGCACCTCTGACCGCTGCTGTTCCGAATATCGCGGAAATTGTGACAATGATAAAAGGAGCTGCCCATCCTTGCAGGGTTGCCTTAGATTTTAAAGACATATTTTTTTATGATTCTCCTCCTTGAGCAGGACAAAGCGCAGTTTGCATTCACATGGAAAGGAGTGCAATATACCTTTAACCGCTTTCCACAAGGATACAAACATTCCCCCACTATTGCCCATAATGCTTTGGCTAAAGTGCTATCAGAGATTCCTGTTTCACAGGGATGTACAGTATACCAATATATTATTGATGACATCTTAATAGGGGAGAGAACCAAGAAAGTGTACAAGACATGATGGAAAACATCCGAAAAACATTATCAGATTTGGGATTGGAAATTCCCGACTCAAAGTGTCAGGGACCCGCACAGGAAGTTAAATTCCTGGGGGTCTGGTGGATTAAGGGAGCTGCTTCTGTCCCTCAGGATACCCTGAAAAAATAGAACATGGACAGAATCCTTCCAGCACGAAGGAGTTACAGCAAGTCCTGGGAACTTTAAGTTATTAGCGTAAACACATCCCTGGCTTTTCCATCATTGCTCGCCCCCTTTATTGTTTGCTCAAAAAAGGTAAATCCTGGGAGTCGACTGAACAACACACTAATGCACTAGAATTGCTAATAAAAGAGCTAAGGTTATTCCAACAACTTGGCCCCATACATCCAACTGACCCTGTCCATGTAGAATGGGGGCTCAGTGAACATGGTTCCCATTGTAATTTATGCCAGAAGGGACCAGCAGGACCGGAGAGACCATTAGAATTTAGCTCTCACGCCTTTAATGATACTGAGAGCAGCTATTCAGACCTGGAGAAGGGTTTACTGTCCCTGGTGCGAGCATTGCAACGAGCAGAGCAGATAAGGAGAGAACAGAGCGTGATTGTTCGGGGCCCTTTTCGCCTCCCAGATGTGGTCCTTAAAGGGACACCACCACCAGCTGGCATTCCCCAGAAACCCACAGTTCGAAAGTGGTATGCTTATTTAGAAGGCATTAATGATATCATGCCAGTCTCTGAAGGTAGTATCAAAGTATCCATGCTCCAGAAGGATAGAGATGGTGCCCTATTGTTCCAATCCCCACCAAACAGACCATCTCCAATCCAAGAAGCACCTCCTCTGAAAGCAGGCAGTGATCTTACAGGAGTGTGGTTTACTGGTGTGTCATCTCACCGTGAGAACAGCAAGTGGAAATACAAGGCCGTAGCACTGGAAGTAGCAACGGGGGAAAGAGCAATTGAAACAGGAGAAGGTAGGGCACAAGTAGGGGAACTCAGAGCCGTCCTACTAGCTGCACAACATGGAGCTACTTACATTTACACTGACTCATATGCTGTTTTTAAAGGAGCCACTGAATGGCTAGGACACTGGGCAGCCAATGATTGGCAGGTGAATAGAGTCCCAATCTGGGAGACAGACAGTTGGAAGCAACTGTTGGAAATAGGAGGACAGAGACCATTGCACATTGCTTGGGTAAAAGGCCACGATCGTTCAAACTCGATCACTGCTCAGTTCAACCAACAGGTAGATAGCCTCACGCGGCTACAACAAATTGACACTGTAGATGATGGTCGGGAATGGTTACATATTAAGCCTGGCCATACAGGCCGTGCTGATCTGTATCAGGAAGGTCTAGCCCGGGGGTGGCCTGTGTCGGTTAAGCTGTGCGAACAAGTAGTAACTGCCTGGTCACAATGTCGCCTACGACTCAGCAAAGATCATCCGAGTAAGGCGCCTCCCTTACACATGCGGGACAAGAAAATGTTGTGGCATTCATGGCAGATTGATTATATTGGGCCCTTGAGATCATCAGGTGGGAAAAGATATGTCCTAGTCGGAGTGGAGATTATCTCCAGCCTCAGTATGGCCACTGGCTTCAAATCAGCTGCTGGGGACAACACAGTGAAAGGCCTAAAAGGGTGGTTCAGCACACTTCCCCTTCCCGAGGAAATCCAAAGTGATAACGGTTCACACTTTACCGCTACAGTGGTACAAGATTGGGCCAAAGAAGAAGGGATTCGATGGGTATTTCATACTCCCTATTATCCTCAGGCTAATGGCATTGTTGAATGCACCAACGGATTGGTTAAGCGTTTTGCAAAAACTCATAAATCATAAGGGAAGGTGAAGAAGGCACCTTGCCCACCGAAATTCGAAAAGTAATATGGGATAACGCAATTGAGTTTGAGAGAAAATTTCAATCCTGGTGGTATCTGGTTAATTTCACCTACGATCCCACTGAGAGCAAAGCCACAGCTTTTGTCTTAACGATACGCAATGCCTCAGTATCCACCATATACCCAATCATCGCACTGGGGTTGAATCATCAAGGAGCTCTACTCTATCCAACACAGCACAGAGGTTGGGCACGACAAAATGAGACTAAATGGCAAACTGCTGATGTTGACGCATGCGTTTCACGAGACCAACAAGGATTCATTTGTGAGAGTAATACTCTCAAAGCACAAGACCTTTGTCTTGACACCAACCAGAATGCTTGTCACTTTGAGACACATCCCGATGAAACCCCAGAGACTGTGCTTGACTATATTGGGAAAGGGTGCGTTAGCATGAGGTCTCCCTGTAGTCTTGTATTATAGACGAGAAAGGCTTGAGACCATGGCCACTCTGGGTCTCTTTGACTACAAACAACAGGGAATAAAAAGGTGAAACTGAATAGCATCAATTCCATCTGCCAATTCGTCATTTTAGAATTTGGGCCTCCAAATAGCCATACATCATAAAAGTAGTATTATTGCCAGGTTCAATGTCAGGATTCCCTGGAGACATTCAAAGGTAGCGTAGGCCAATCCGTCTGTACAGCTCATCCAAGGTTCCTGTAAGACATAAAGGAAAAGAAAATCTGCTCGGTCTTATTCGACCGACGGGGTTAAAAAGAAGGTGCGGTCCACCGGGTGCTGATCCGGTGTATCTTCCCTGAACAATCCTTGGCTTCCCATGCATAGGGATTTTTGGGAGTAGCTAGCACCATTGGCACCGTCCCATTTTGAGGCATTTTCACTAGCACAGGTAGTCCAGGGTGAAATCTTCCGGGGTATTTTCCCGGTTCATTGGCAGCCTTTGGCGAGATAATATTGGCAGGTACACAGAAAGCTTTCATTTTAGGACAGCCGTCTCCACTCCATTTGTTATTTAGTTGATAGATGGCATCATCCAATCGCAAATGCCAACCAGGTTCATGACTTTTTGCAAAACGCTTAACCAATCTATTGGTGCGTTCAACAATGCCATTAGCCTGGGGATAACAGGGAGTATGAAATACCCATCGAATCCCTTCTTCCTTGGCCCAATCTTGTACCACCGAAGCCGTAAAGTGTGAAACGTTATCACTCTGGATTTCGTCGGGAAGGGGAAGTGTGCTGAACCACCCTGTTAGGCCTTTCACTGTGTTGTCCCTCGTAGCTGGTTTGAAACTGCTGGCCATACTGAGGCTGGAGATAATCTCCACTCCTACCAGGACATATCTTTTCCCACCTGATGATCTCAAGGGCCCAATATAATCAAGCTGCCATGAATGCCACAACGCTTTCTTGTCCCGCATGTGTAAGGGAGGCGCCTTACTCGGATGATCTTTGCTGAGTCGTAGGCGACATTGTGAACAGGCAGTTACTATTTGTTCGCACAGCTTAACTGACACAAGCCACCCACCTTCCCGATACAGGTCAGGACGGCCTGTGCGGCCACGTTTAACATGTAACGATTCAAGTAAGCGTTCCCATTCCCGACCATCATCTACAATGTCAATTTGTTGCAGCCGCGTGAGGCCATCTACCTGTTGGTTGAACTGAGCAGTGATCGAGTTTGAACGATCGTGGCCTTTTACCCAAGCAACGTGCAATGGTCTCTGTCCTCCTATTTCCAACAGTTGCTTCCAATTATCTGTCTCCCAAACTGGGACTCTATTCACCTGCCAATCGTTGGCTGCCCAGTGTCCTAGCCATTCAGTGGCTCCTTTAAGAACAGCATATGACTCAGCGTAAAAGGAGGTGGCTCCATGTTGTGCAGCTAGTAGGACAGCTCTGAGTTCCCCTACCCTCCCCTATTTCAATTGCTCTTTCTCCCGTTGTTACTTCCAGTGCTACGGCCTTATATTTGCACTTATTTTTTTAACGGTGAGATGACGCACCAGTAAACCACACTCCTCTAAGATCACTGCTGTCCCTCAAAGGAGGTGCTTCTTGGATCGGAGATGGTCTGTTTGGTGGGGATTGGAACAATAGGGCACCATCTATATCCTTTGGTATCCTTGTGAAGTAGCCTTGGATACTTTAACACTGCCTTCAGAGACTGGCTTGATTTCATTAATGCCTTCTAAATAAGCATACCACTTTCGAACTGTAGCTCTCTGGGCAATGCCAGCTGGTGGTGGTGTCCCTTTAAGGACCACATCTGGGAGGCGAAAAGGTCCCAGGAAAGATCACACTCTGTTCTCTTCTTATCTGCTCTGCTCGTTGCAACGCTCGCACCAGGGACAGTAAACCCTTCTCCAGGTCTGAATAGCTGCATTCAGTATCATTGAAGGAGTGGGAGCAAAATTCTAATGGTCTCTCCGGTCCTGCTGGTCCCTTCTGCCATAAATTACAACGGGAACCATGTTCACTGAGCCCCCATTCTACATGGACAGGGTCAGTTGGATGTATGGGGCCAAGTTGTTGGAATAACCTTAGCTCCTTTATTAGTAATTGCAGAGCATTAGTGTGTTGTTCAGTCCACACCCAGGATTTACCCTTTTTTGCCAAGCTATGAAGGGGGCGAGCAATGATGGAAAAGCCAGGGATGTGTTTACGCCAATAACTTAAAGTTCCCAGGACCTGCTGTAACTCCTTCGTGCTGGAAGGATTCTGTCCATGTTCTATTTTTTCAGGGTATCCTGAGGGACAGAAGCAGCTCCCTTAATCCACCAGACCCCCAGGAATTTAACTTCCTGTGCGGGTCCCTGACACTTTGAGTCGGGTCTACGTGAGGCACCCACTAACACTTCTGCCCTAGTCATTCGCTGCTCTCCCGGCAACCAGAGGTTAATTTTTGCAGTGGGGCATGTTTTTACCACACCATCAATTCCTGTGAAGTTGACTCTGCGTCGGGTGGGATTTATACCTAGAAGTTGTGCCGTTTCGTTAGTGATTGCAGACATTTGGGCTCCGGTATCAATAATAAAATTTACCAATATCTTCCGGGGTCCAACAGGAATGACAATAACAGGTTCGGAGTCTTTATGAGAGCGCCATTGGATTGCTAGTACCTGCCCGACAGGGTTGCTCAGTGCCCTCCCCGGGGATAGGAGTGTTGTGGCTGGGACTCTGTCAAATCAATCAAGTTATGTTCCGGTGCAGAAGGCACAGTTTTCTCACGGCTTGGGGATTCTCTGGTTAGACTTTTCTCCCCAGCCGCATTATTCTTTCTAGGTAGAGATTGGACTAGCGTACGGAGATCTCCCGTAGGGTCACCGTGCAAGAATTGTCGGGGCACCCCTAATTGTAGGGCTTTACGCCACAACTCATTCCGGTCCTTATCTGGCTTAAACCTTCCCTCTGATTTAGGGTTTTGAGTGTGAGTTTGGACTTGGCGAACCTTTCGCGGGTGTTCGGAGGATTTCTCACTAGTTTGGCTGGCCCAGCCCATTCGGCGCCCATATTGATCTATTTCCTGTACATTCCAGGTGGGCATGTAGTGACGACGGCCCCGCCCATGAGCACCCCGAGCATCCCGTATACGATCTTGAGTGCGAACAAGGAACGGTTTCAGGCAACCGGGAAGACCACGGATGAGAGGGGCTAATCGATCCGGGTCGATAGGGGCTGACATTGGGGATTTCCGAAATTCCTCTCTGTCATACATGGCTTGCAGACAAGCTGCTTTCCGTACAGCCGCAAACAGATCAGAGTAGCCTGTAGCTCTAATCTCTAACGGCTCCCCCCTCTCTCGCGGATCCATACCCCCTGCCCAAAAGGCTGCTCGAGCGGTTAGGGAATAATTATGATCCCCAGGCATAGTGGTTAAAAACACTCCTGGTCCCCAAGAGTCTCCTGCTTCTTCCTCACTCAGCATAATTCTGCCCCCCCCTTCAGAAGAAACTCGCCACACGTACTCAACAGCTGACTCTTCTGGTCGCCTCGAATATTTCTCCCTTATTTTTGTTAACTCGGTTGGTGTCCATGGAACGGTACGCACAGTGGTGTGAATTTCATCACCATCATCAACTGCAGTTTCAGTTTTAACCAGAGGACGTAAAGGAAAAACTTGGGATTTCAAAGTAAAAGTCCTTTCCTCCTCATCTTCTTCGTCATCCTCACTATTAGACAAAAAAATCTCCGGTCTGGGTTCCGGAATTTGGATAACACATTAACTTACGAATCTGTTGGACCTGGGTCGAGGGCTGCATTTTATCTAAGAGCCCGGTCACCCTTTCAATAACATTTTAAGTTGGCGATTTTCACTCCCAAGTTGAGCATTCCGGTTTCCTAAACATTCATTCTCACTCACAAGCTTATCGACTTGAGTTCTTAATCTTTCTCCTGTCTCCTTTTGCAAGGCTAATGATGACTTCAGCACCTCATTCTCCGATTTCAGGGTTGCATATTCTACAGCTGAAATCAGATTAGGAGCGGGGGTTTCTCTAGCTTCTTGTTGTGCACAAGATAAACAGGCGCCTAACACAGCACAAATCACACCCTTGCCTTTCCCCGCTCTGAGCTTCTGTGAAACCCGACGCTCTTCAATACGTTCCACCACTTTCTCTTCATCCTTCCAAAATTTTTGGGCCCACTCCTTCCCAGCCTGGGAAGGGGCACAATCATATTTTTGCAGCAGTTTATCCATGGCAATCCTGCCGACTACGCCAAATTCTGTTGCGTGAAACGGGGCCAAGCGGTTTTGGCAGAAGATAAACCCCCTTGCGTTCTAACACTCCTCACCGAGGTGGGAGGCCAGGTGCGGCTGGGTTTCAATTCTGAGTGATGCCCAATTCAGCACTATCAGGCCAATCGCGTTTACTATGTGTTAAACTATTACGATTTGGAGACACTAATAGTGGGCTGCACCTTCAGTCTAGTCGTGCTCCTGAACCAGCACGGCCTCTCTCAAGTTTTGGTCGCGTTCAGTGAGAAAGCGAAACGACTAGCTACTGAAACAGTGCAGTTTATTTAAACAACAGATATACAGGTTCTTTAGGATTGCCGGTGATAAATACACTGTCTGCAAAGCACGTGCAAATAAAGACATTGTTAAATAGACAAACGCGTGACAAAATTATAAACGATACAGCCTGGCTATAAATGTAGGGTAGAGATTCTCTAGAGAAATTTCTAGAGTCCCCGAGAAAGCACTCGGTGTAATCAAAGTCTTACCCAAAGGCGTCCTTATGAGGGGGAAGAAAGGCTCAGCCCGTCGACTGATCCCAGAAAACAGCGGTGGGATTCTTCGCGATGGTGTCTTCCCAGACATCCCCCCTCTCTTGGGCTATTTTTATATTATTTTTTTAACTTCAAAGTGGAGTTTGAGTGACTTTAGTCATATGTACTTTTATTATGATTAATGTACTCAAGGAGGAGTGTTCACACCTCGGGGGCGGATAGCCTCCGGGATGGAGGTGTGTTTTGATACATTGTGGTGAGCAAAGTTCGCACAAAAGGACAGCATTTCATCAACATTTGACGAAATGTTGGCTCGGGTGGCGTGTAAGCCGCTTATCAGTTCCGTAGTACCATCTCGTCCCCATATCTGCTATTCGTCACAAGGGAAGGCCACGGAACAAGCGCGTTCCGTTCCATCCCTCGTGTAGTTTCGCAAACAACCTTGTACAGGGAATCACAGCTGTTGCATTCTTCGTGTGCTAGCTGCGGCTGTATTCTACCTCAGAAGCCTCTTGATTTTATGACTTTCCTTAATGTGTGAACAATGCTGTATTTTTGTATTCTTGGCCAATTTAGTAATTATTCCACAAGAACACACATTGGTTGCCGATTTATCAACGGGTCTAATCACCACAGGCCAACTGTAATTAAAACCATCTATGTAGACTCTACCAAAGCGGACAAATACAACACTGATTGTTACAAAATTATGGAGCCAAATTCAGATTGCTGGCACAATTTCACTTTCATCAAACCTACAGTAGTGTACTGTATTTGGGGCTACAAGGGCACAGAATTGTTATTTGAATTTATGATTGACTCAAATACACCTGAACTTGCTGAAATGAATCCAGAACCTACACCCCACAAACTCTCAAAGGCTCTCTCTTCTAAGAGAAAAAAAAAAAAACCACCTCTCTCTTTTCTAAGCCCTCCATTAGACTAACTCCTTACATTTTCAACATTGGCCCTTACGTTATTAAACACACACAGGTCAACAACAGGTACTGTTTAATCCCACATATTCCCTCAAACGAGCAGAATTGTCAATGCAGATTAAAATCTCTGCGATCAAACCCACCTGCTCACCATTCCTGAGTACATCTTATGCAGAATGGTCAGCATGGTTACGCAAACGAACTCTTGCCACTTCACACGGACGGAAGAGGGATGCGACTGGTATCTTAGGAACAGGCCTGGGAGTCTTGAATAGTATAGATGCTGAGATACTTGCCAACAAACTAGTCACAACCGCTACTGATCTGGACAAATTAAGACGTCCCCTACGGTCCTCTCTATTAGCATTGGGAAACCACCAACGGCTTTTATCGAATATATTGCCTCAATGGGAAGAAACGGGTGAAAAAGACCATCAGCTGATCACAGATGCACTTGGTACAACTCAAACCAATGTTTCCTTGGCTCTTAGTTGTATCCAAGCCCAATTGTGGATGCAATCTATGACAGCCGCAATCATAAGGGAAGGTAAAGAAGGCACCTTGCCCACCGAAATTCGAAAAGTAATATGGGATAACGCAATTGAATTTGAGAAAAAATTTCAGTCCAGGTGGTATCTGGTTAATTTCACCTACGATCCCACTGAGAGCAAAGCCACAGCTTTTGTCTTAACGATACGCAATGCCTCCGTATACACCACATACCCAATCATCGCACTGGGGTTGAATCACCAAGGAGCTCTACTCTATCCAACACAGCACAGAGGTTGGGCACGACAAAATGAGACTAAATGGCAAACTGCTGATGTTGACGCATGCGTTTCACGAGACCAACAAGGATTCATTTGTGAGAGTAATACTCTCAAAGCACAAGACCTTTGTCTTGACACCAACCAGAATGTTTGTCACTTTGAGACACATCCCGATGAAACCCCAGAGACTGTGCTTGTCTAGATTGGGAAAGGGTGCGTTAGCATGAGGTCTCCCTGTAGTCTTGTATTCAGAGATGACATAGTAATCACTCAAATCTTTGTGTTTGAACTTTACTAACACAAAGTTACGGGATGCGACTTCAATTATTAAGCTCCTGTTACGTCTTTTCAATTGCTACAACCTAATTATACGTTGATTCGAGATTGTTGCCTGCCCCTATCGGAATGAATCTCTCCCTGGTGAAGAAGCTGCTAAAACACAATGAATTGAAGCGACTCTTGAAAGAGGCCCAAGAAAATAGACAGACAACTTTGATTACCGTCCATCATCAGGTTGAAGAAATACACCAAGCGTTGGAAAGAGTGAAGAGAGGCGAAGGACATAGATGGGGAGATCCTCTTTTTGGATGGTCACCGACAGTTACAGGACTTTATAACAAGATGCTTCACTCTGTTGTTGTTTTACTAATACTCACTGTATTGTGCTTTACTTAGACAATTGTTTTGCATGTTAGACTTTGGATTATGATGAAAAGTTTAAATCGCTTGATCACTCCGCGAGAAGGATTTCCACTTGATATCCCTCACCACAAGAACACATGTGATCTTTCTTATCAGTGTTGAGTACGTCGACCTTGACTGACTGTAGACAAAGCTTTCCCTGCAGGCTCTTTGGGCGGGGGACCCATCTCCAGCCGTATGGCCATTTTTGTGCCTGGCGCGGCGCCAAGTGGGAAAGGGTGGTTTTGAGGCTGAAGGCAGCAGGAAAGCCTGCAGCCCCCAGGTCTGTGGGGCTACGCAAGCGGTTCCCAAAGAGCTTTAGAACAAGGCATAGTTTTCCCTGCTGGCTCTTTGGGCATGGGACCCATCTCCAGCCGTATGGCCATTTTTGTGCCTGGCGCGGCGCCAAGTGGGAAAGGGTGGCTTTGAGGCTGAAGGCAGCAGGAAAGCCCACAGCCCCCAGGTCTGTGGGGCTACGCAAGCGGTTCCCAAAGAGCTTTAGAACAAGGCATAGTTTTCCCTGCTGGCTCCTTGGGCGGGGGACCCATCTCCAGCCATATGGCCATTTTTGTGCCTAGCGCGACGCCAAGTGGGAAAGGGTGGCTTTGAGGCTGAAGGCAGCAGCAAAGCCTGCAGCCCCCAGGTCTGTGGGGCTACGCAAGCGGTTCCCAAAGAGCTTTAGAACAAGGCATAGTTTTCCCTGCTGGCTCTTTGGGCGGGGGACCCATCTCCAGCCGTATGGCCATTTTTGAGCCTGGCGCGGCGCCAAGTGGGAAAGGGTGGTTTTGAGGCTGAAGGCAGCAGCAAAGCCTGCAGCCCTAAGGTCTGTGGGGCTACGCAAGCGGTTCCCAAAGAGCTTTAGAACAAGGCAGAGTTTTCCCTGCTGGCTCTTTGGGCGGCGGACACATGTCCAGTCGTATGGCCATTTTTGTGACTGACGCGGTGCCAAGTGGGAAAGTGTGCTGTCGAGGCTGAAGGCAGCAAGAAAGCCTGCAGCCCCCAGGTCTGGGGGCTACGCAAGCGGTTCTGAAAGAGCTTTAGAACAAGGCATAGTTTTCCCTGCTGGCTCTTTGGGCATGGGACCCATCTCCAGCCGTATAGCTATTTTTGTGCCTGGCGCGGCGCCAAGTGGGAAAGGGTGTTGTCGAGGCTGAAGGTAGCAGGAAAGCCCGCAGCCCCCAGGTCTGTGGGGCTACGCAAGCGGTTCCCAAAGAGCTTTAGAACAAGGCATAGTTTTCCCTGCTGGCTCTTTGGGCATGGGACCCATCTCTAGCCATAGGCCATTTTTGTGCCTGGCGCGGCGCCAAGTGGGAAAGGGTGGTGTCGAGGCTGAAGGCAGCAGGAGAGCCTGCAGCCCGCAGGTCTGTGGGGCTATCCAAGCAGTTCACAAAGAGCTTTAGAACAAGGCATAGTTTTCCCTGCTTGTTCTTTGGGTGGGGGACCCATCTCCAGCCGTATGGCCATTTTTGAGCCTGGCGCGGCGCCAAGTGGGAAAGGGTGGTGTCGAGGCTGAAGGCAGCAGGAAAGCCCGCAGCCCCCAGGTCTGTGGGGCTACGCAAGCGGTTCTGAAAGAGCTTTAGAACAAGGCATAGTTTTCCCTGCTGGCTCCTTGGGCGGGGGACCCATCTCCAGCCATAGGCCATTTTTGTGCCTGGCGCGGTGCCAAGTGGGAAAGGGTGGTTTTGAGGCTGAAGGCAGCAGCAAAGCCTGCAGCCCCCAGGTCTGTGGGGCTACGCAAGCGGTTCCCAAAGAGCTTTAGAACAAGGCATAGTTTTCCCTGCTGGCTCTTTGGGCGGGGGACCCATCTCCAGCCGTATGGCCATTTTTGTGCCTGACGCGGTGCCAAAAGGGAAAGTGTGGTGTCGAGGCTGAAGGCAGCAAGAAAGCCTGCAGCCCCCACGTCTGTGGGGCCAAGCAAGCGGTTCCCAAAGAGCTTTAGAACAAGGCATAGTTTTCCCTGCTGGCTCTTTGGGCGGGGCACCCATCTCCAGCCATAGGCCATTTTTGTGCCTGGCGCGGTGCCAAGTGGGAAAGGGTGGTTTTGAGGCTGAAGGCAGCAGCAAAGCCTGCAGCCCCCAGGTCTGTGGGGCTACGCAAGCGGTTCCCAAAGAGCTTTAGAACAAGGCATAGTTTTCCCTGCTGGCTCTTTGGGCAGGGGACCCATCTCCATCCATAGGCCATTTTTGTGCCTGACGCGGTGCCAAAAGGGAAAGTGTGGTGTCGAGGCTGAAGGCAGCAAGAAAGCCTGCAGCCCCCAGGTCTGTGGGGCCAAGCAAGCGGTTCCCAAAGAGCTTTAGAACAAGGCATAGTTTTCCCTGCTGGCTCCTTGGGCAGGGGACCCATCTCCAGCCGTATGGCCATTTGTGTGCGTGGCGAGGCACCTAGTGGGAAAGGGTGGTGTCGAGGCTGAAGGCAGCAGGAAAGCCCGCAGCCCCCAGGTCTGTGGGGCTATCCAAGCAGTTCACAAAGAGCTTTAGAACAAGGCATAGTTTTCCCTGCTGGCTCTTTGGGTGGGGGACCCATCTCCAGCCGTATGGCCATTTTTGAGCCTGGCGCGGCGCCAAGTGGGAAAGGGTGGTGTCGAGGCTGAAGGCAGCAGGAAAGCCCGCAGCCCCCAGGTCTGTGGGGCTACGCAAGCGGTTCTGAAAGAGCTTTAGAACAAGGCATAGTTTTCCCTGCTGGCTCCTTGGGCGGGGGACCCATCTCCAGCCATAGGCCATTTTTGTTCCTGGCGCGGTGCCAAGTGGGAAAGGGTGGTTTTGAGGCTGAAGGCAGCAGCAAAGCCTGCAGCCCCCAGGTCTGTGGGGCTACGCAAGCGGTTCCCAAAGAGCTTTAGAACAAGGCATAGTTTTCCCTGCTGGCTCTTTGGGCAGGGGACCCATCTCCATCCATAGGCCATTTTTGTGCCTGACGCGGTGCCAAAAGGGAAAGTGTGGTGTCGAGGCTGAAGGCAGCAAGAAAGCCTGCAGCCCCCACGTCTGTGGGGCCAAGCAAGCGGTTCCCAAAGAGCTTTAGAACAAGGCATAGTTTTCCCTGCTGGCTCTTTGGGCGGGGCACCCATCTCCAGCCATAGGCCATTTTTGTGCCTGGCGCGGTGCCAAGTGGGAAAGGGTGGTTTTGAGGCTGAAGGCAGCAGCAAAGCCTGCAGCCCCCAGGTCTGTGGGGCTACGCAAGCGGTTCCCAAAGAGCTTTAGAACAAGGCATAGTTTTCCCTGCTGGCTCCTTGGGCAGGGGACCCATCTCCAGCCGTATGGCCATTTGTGTGCGTGGCGAGGCACCTAGTGGGAAAGGGTGTTGTCTAGGCTGAAGGCAGCAGGAAAGCCCACAGGCCCAAGATCTGTGGGGCTACGCAAGCGGTTCCCAAAGAGCTTTAGAACAAGGCATAGTTTTCCCTGCTTGTTCGTTGGGCGGGGGACCCATTTCCAGCCATAGGCCATTTTTGTGCCTGGCGCGGCGCCAAGTGGGAAAGGGTGGTTTTGAGGCTGAAGGCAGCAGGAAAGCCCGCAGCCCCCAGGTCTGTGGGGCTACGCAAGCGGTTCCCAAAGAGCTTTAGAACAAGGCATAGTTTTCCCTGCTGGCTCTTTGGGCGGGGGACCCATCTCCAGCCGTATGGCTTTTTTTGTGCCTGGCGCGGCGCCAAGTGGGAAAGGGTGGTGTCGAGGCTGAAGGCAGCAGGAAAGCCCGCAGCCCCCAGGTCTGTGGCGCTACGCAAGTGGTTCCCAAAGAGCTTGAGAACAAGGCATAGTTTTCCCTGCTGGCTCTTTGGGCGGGGGACCCATCTCCAGCCGTATGGGCATTTTTGTGCCTGGCGCGGCGCCAAGTGGGAAAGGGTGGTGTCGAGGCTGAAGGCAGCAGCAAAGCCCGCAGCCCCCAGGTCTGTGGGGCTACGCAAGCGGTTCCCAAAGAGCTTTAGAACAAGGCATAGTTTTCCCTGCTGGCTCTTTGGGCAGGGGACCCATCTCCAGCCATAGGCCATTTTTGTGCCTGGCGCGGGGCCAAGTGGGAAAGGGTGGCTTTGAGTCTGAAGGCAGCAGGAGAGCCTGCAGCCCCCAGGTCTGTGGGGCTACGCAAGCGGTTCCCAAAGAGCTTTAGAACAAGGCATAGTTTTCCCTGCTGGCTCTTTGGGCGGGGGACCCATCTCCAGCCGTATGGCCATTTTTGTGCCTGGCGCGGCGCCAAGTGGGAAAGGGTGGTGTCGAGGCTGAAGGCAGCAGCAAAGCCCGCAGCCCCCAGGTCTGTGGGGCCAAGCAAGCGGTTCCCAAAGAGCTTTAGAACAAGGCATAGTTTTCCCTGCTGGCTCTTTGGGCGGGGGAACCATCTCCAGCCGTATGGCCATTTTTGTGCCTGGCGCGGCGCCAAATGGGAAAGGGTGGTGTCGAGGCTGAAGGCAGCAGCAAAGCCCGCAGCCCCCAGGTCTGTGGGGCTACGCAAGCGGTTCCCAAAGAGCTTTAGAACAAGGCATAGTTTTCCCTGCTGGCTCTTTGGGCATGGGACCCATCTCCAGCCATAGGCCATTTTTGTGCCTGGCGCGGCGCCAAGTGGGAAAGGGTGGTGTCGAGGCTGAAGGCAGCAGGAGAGCCTGCAGCCCCCAGGTCTGTAGGGCTATCCAAGCGGTTCACAAAGAGCTTTAGAACAAGGCATAGTTTTCCCTGCTGACTCTTTGGGTGGGGGACCCATCTCCAGCCGTATGGCCATTTTTGAGCCTGGCGCGGCGCCAAGTGGGAAAGGGTGGTGTCGAGGCTGAAGGCAGTAGGAAAGCCCGCAGCCCCCAGGTCTGTGGGGCTACGCAAGCGGTTCCCAAAGAGCTTTAGAACAAGGCATAGTTTTCCCTGCTGGCTCCTTGGGCAGGGGACCCATCTCCAGCCATAGGCCATTTTTGTGACTGACGCGGTGCCAAGTGGGAAAGTGTGCTGTCGAGGCTGAAGGCAGCAAGAAAGCCTGCAGCCCCCAGGTCTGGGGGATACGCAAGCGGTTCTGAAAGAGCTTTAGAACAAGGCATAGTTTTCCCTGCTGGCTCTTTGGGCATGGGACCCATCTCCAGCCGTATAGCTATTTTTGTGCCTGGCGCGGCGCCAAGTGGGAAAGGGTGTTGTCGAGGCTGAAGGCAGCAGGAAAGCCCGCAGCCCCCAGGTCTGTGGGGCTACGCAAGCGGTTCCCAAAGAGCTTTAGAACAAGGCATAGTTTACCCTGCTGGCTCTTTGGGCGGGGCACCCATCTCCAGCCATAGGCCATTTTTGTGCCTGGCGCGGTGCCAAGTGGGAAAGGGTGGTTTTGAGGCTGAAGGCAGCAGCAAAGCCTGCAGCCCCCAGGTCTGTGGGGCTACGCAAGCGGTTCCCAAAGAGCTTTAGAACAAGGCATAGTTTTCCCTGCTGGCTCTTTGGGCATGGGACCCATCTCCATCCATAGGCCATTTTTGTGCCTGACGCGGTGCCAAAAGGGAAAGGGTGGTGTCGAGGCTGAAGGCAGCAGGAAAGCCCGCAGCCCCCAGGTCTGTGGGGCTACGCAAGTGGTTCCCAAAGAGCTTTAGAACAAGGCATAGTTTTCCCTGCTGGCTCTTTGGGCGGGGGACCCATCTCCAGCCGTATGGCCATTTTTGTGCCTGGCGCAGTGCCAAGTGGGAAAGGGTGGTGTCGAGGCTGAAGGCAGCAGGAAAGCCCGCAGCCCCCAGATCTTTGGGGCTACGCAAGCGGTTCCCAAAGAGCTTTAGAACAAGGCATAGTTTTCCCTGCTGGCTCTTTGGGCGGGGGACCCATCTCCAGCCGTATGGGCATTTTTGTGCCTGGCGCGGCGCCAAGTGGGAAAGGTTGGTGTCGAGGCTGAAGGCAGCAGGAAAGCCCGCAGCCCCCAGGTCTGTGGGGCTACGCAAGCGGTTCCCAAAGAGCTTTAGAACAAGGCATAGTTTTCCCTGCTGGCTCTTTGGGCAGGGGACCCATCTCCAGCCATAGGCCATTTTTGTGCCTGGCGCGGGGCCAAGTGGGAAAGGGTGGCTTTGAGGCTGAAGGCAGCAGGAGAGCCTGCAGCCCCCAGGTCTGTGGGGCTACGCAAGCGGTTCCCAAAGAGCTTTAGAACAAGGCATAGTTTTCCCTGCTGGCTCTTTGGGCGGGGGACCCATCTCCAGCCGTATGGCCATTTTTGTGCCTGGCGCGGCGCCAAGTGGGAAAGGGTGGTGTCGAGGCTGAAGGCAGCAGCAAAGCCCGCAGCCCCCAGGTCTGTGGGGCCAAGCAAGCGGTTCCCAAAGAGCTTTAGAACAAGGCATAGTTTTCCCTGCTGGCTCTTAGGGCGGTCGACCCATCTCCAGCCGTATGGCCATTTTTGTGCCTGGCGCGGCGCCAAGTGGGAAAGGGTGGCTTTGAGGCTGAAGGCAGGAGCAAAGCCTGCAGCCCCCAGGTCTGTGGGGCCAAGCAAGCGGTTCCCAAAGAGCTTTAGAACAAGGCATAGTTTTCCCTGCTGGCTCTTAGGGCGGTCGACCCATCTCCAGCCGTATGGCCATTTTTGTGCCTGGCGCAGTGCCAAGTGGGAAAGGGTGGTGTCGAGGCTGAAGGCAGCAGGAAAGCCCACAGCCCCCAGGTCTGTGCGGCTACGCAAGCGGTTCCCAAAGAGCTTTAGAACAAGGCATAGTTTTCCCTGCTGGCTCTTTGGGCGGGGGACCCATCTCCAGCCATAGGCCATTTTTGTGCCTGGCGCAGTGCCAAGTGGGAAAGGGTGGTGTCGAGGCTGAAGGCAGCAGGAAAGCCCGCAGCCCCCAGGTCTGTGCGGCTACGCAAGCGGTTCCCAAAGAGCTTTAGAACAAGGCATAGTTTTCCCTGCTGGCTCTTTGGGCGGGGGACCCATCTCCAGCCGTATGGCCATTTTTGTGCCTGGCGCAGTGCCAAGTGGGAAAGGGTGGTGTCGAGGCTGAAGGCAGCAGGAAAGCCCACAGCCCCCAGGTCTGTGGCGCTACGCAAGCGGTTCCCAAAGAGCTTTAGAACAAGGCATAGTTTTCCCTGCTGGCTCTTTGGGTGGGGGACCCATCTCCAGCCATAGGCCATTTTTGTGCCTGGCGCGGGGCCAAGTGGGAAAGGGTGGCTTTGAGTCTGAAGGCAGCAGGAGAGCCTGCAGCCCCCAGGTCTGTGGGGCTACGCAAGCGGTTCCCAAAGAGCTTTAGAACAAGGCATAGTTTTCCCTGCTGGCTCTTTGGGCGGGGGACCCATCTCCAGCCGTATGGCCATTTTTGTGCCTGGCGCGGCGCCAAGTGGGAAAGGGTGGCTTTGAGGCTGAAGGCAGCAAGAAAGCCTGCAGCCCCCAGGTCTGGGGGCTACGCAAGCGGTTCTGAAAGAGCTTTAGAACAAGGCATAGTTTTCCCTGCTGGCTCTTTGGGCATGGGACCCATCTCCAGCCGTATAGCTATTTTTGTGCCTGGCGCGGCGCCAAGTGGGAAAGGGTGTTGTCGAGGCTGAAGGCAGCAGGAGAGCCTGCAGCCCCCAGGTCTGTGGGGCTACGCAAGCGGTTCCCAAAGAGCTTTAGAACAAGGCAGAGTTTTCCCTGCTGGCTCTTTGGGCGGGGCACCCATCTCCAGCCATAGGCCATTTTTGTGCCTGGCGCGGTGCCAAGTGGGAAAGGGTGGTTTTGAGGCTGAAGGCAGCAGGAAACCCCACAGCCCCAGGTCTGTGGGGCTACGCAAGCGGTTCCCAAAGAGCTTTAGAACAAGGCATAGTTTTCCCAGCTGGCTCTTAGGGCATGGGACCCATCTCCATCCATAGGCCATTTTTGTGCCTGACGCGGTGCCAAGTGGGAAAGTGTGCTGTCGAGGCTGAAGGCATAAGAAAGCCTGCAGCCCCCAGGTCTGTGGGGCCAAGCAAGCGGTTCCCAAAGAGCTTTAGAAGAAGGCATAGTTTTCCCTGCTGGCTCCTTGGGCAGGGGACCCATCTCCAGCCGTATGGCCATTTGTGTGCGTGGCGAGGCACCTAGTGGGAAAGGGTGTTGTCTAGGCTGAAGGCAGCAGGAAAGCCCACAGGCCCAAGATCAGTTGGGCTACGCAAGTGGTTCCCAAAGAGATTTAGAACAAGGCATAATTTTCCCTGCTGGCTCTTTTGGCAGGGGACCCATCTCCAGCCATAGGCCATTTTTGTGCCTGATGCGGCGCCAAGTGGGAAAGGGTGGCTTTGAGGCTGAAGGCAGCAGCAAAGCCCGCAGCCCCCAGGTCTGTGGGGCTACGCAAGCGGTTCCCAAAGAGCTTTAGAACAAGGCATAGTTTTCCCTGCTGGCTCTTTGGGCGGGGGACCCATCTCCAGCCGTATGGCCATTTTTGTGCCTGGCCAGGGGGCAAGTGGGAAAGGGTGGTGTCGAGGTTGAAGGCAGCAGGAAGGCCCACAGCCCCCACGTCTGTGGGGCTACGCAAGTGGTTCCCAAAGAGCTTTAGAACAAGGTATAGTTTTCCCTGCTGGCTCTTTGGGCGGGGCACCCATGTCCAGCCATATGGCCATTTTTGTGCCTGGCGCAGTGCCAAGTGGGAAAGGGTGGTGTCGAGGCTGAAGGCAGCAGGAAAGCCCGCAGCCCCCAGGTCTGTGGGGCTACGCAAGCGGTTCCCAAAGAGCTTTAGAACAAGGCATAGTTTTCCCTGCTGGCTCTTTGGGTGGGGGACCCATCTCCAGCCATAGGCCATTTTTGTGCCTGGCGCGGGGCCAAGTGGGAAAGGGTGTTTTTGAGGCTGAAGGCAGCAGGAAACCCCACAGCCCCAGGTCTGTGTGGCTACGCAAGCGGTTCCCAAAGAGCTTTAGAACAAGGCATAGTTTTCCCAGCTGGCTCTTAGGGCATGGGACCCATCTCCATCCATAGGCCATTTTTGTGCCTGACGCGGTGCCAAGTGGGAAAGTGTGCTGTCGAGGCTGAAGGCATAAGAAAGCCTGCAGCCCCCAGGTCTGTGGGGCCAAGCAAGCGGTTCCCAAAGAGCTTTAGAAGAAGGCATAGTTTTCCCTGCTGGCTCCTTGGGCAGGGGACCCATCTCCAGCCGTATGGCCATTTGTGTGCGTGGCGAGGCACCTAGTGGGAAAGGGTGTTGTCTAGGCTGAAGGCAGCAGGAAAGCCCACAGGCCCAAGATCAGTTGGGCTACGCAAGTGGTTCCCAAAGAGATTTAGAACAAGGCATAATTTTCCCTGCTGGCTCTTTTGGCAGGGGACCCATCTCCAGCCATAGGCCATTTTTGTGCCTGATGCGGCGCCAAGTGGGAAAGGGTGGCTTTGAGGCTGAAGGCAGCAGCAAAGCCCGCAGCCCCCAGGTCTGTGGGGCTACGCAAGCGGTTCCCAAAGAGCTTTAGAACAAGGCATAGTTTTCCCTGCTGGCTCTTTGGGCGGGGGACCCATCTCCAGCCGTATGGCCATTTTTGTGCCTGGCCAGGGGGCAAGTGGGAAAGGGTGGTGTCGAGGTTGAAGGCAGCAGGAAGGCCCACAGCCCCCACGTCTGTGGGGCTACGCAAGTGGTTCCCAAAGAGCTTTAGAACAAGGTATAGTTTTCCCTGCTGGCTCTTTGGGCGGGGCACCCATGTCCAGCCATATGGCCATTTTTGTGCCTGGCGCAGTGCCAAGTGGGAAAGGGTGGTGTCGAGGCTGAAGGCAGCAGGAAAGCCCGCAGCCCCCAGGTCTGTGGGGCTACGCAAGCGGTTCCCAAAGAGCTTTAGAACAAGGCATAGTTTTCCCTGCTGGCTGTTTGGGCGGGGGACCCATCTCCAGCCGTATGGCCATTTTTGTGCCTGGCGCGGGGCCAAGTGGGAAAGGGTGGCTTTGAGTCTGAAGGCAGCAGGAGAGCCTGCAGCCCCCAGGTCTGTGGGGCTACGCAAGCGGTTCCCAAAGAGCTTTAGAACAAGGCATATTTTTCCCTGCTGGCTCTTTGGGCGGGGGACCCATCTCCAGCCATAGGCCATTTTTGTTCCTGGCGCAGTGCCAAGTGGGAAAGGGTGGTGTCGAGGCTGAAGGCAGCAGGAAAGCCCGCAGCCCCCAGGTCTGTGGGGCTACGCAAGCGGTTCCCAAAGAGCTTTAGAACAAGGCATAGTTTTCCCTGCTGGCTCTTTGGGCAGGGGACCCATCTCCAGCCGTATGGCCATTTTTGTGCCTGGCGCGGCGCCAAGTGGGAAAGGGTGGTGTCGAGGCTGAAGGAAGCAGCAAAGCCCGCAGCCCCCAGGTCTGTGGGGCCAAGCAAGCGGTTCCCAAAGAGCTTTAGAACAAGGCATAGTTTTCCCTGCTGGCTCTTTGGGCGGGGGACCCATCTCCAGCCGTATGGCCATTTTTGTGCCTGGCGCGGCGCCAAGTGGGAAAGGGTGGCTTTGAGGCTGAAGGCAGCAGCAAAGCCCGCAGCCCCCAGGTCTGTGGGGCTACGCAAGCGGTTCCCAAAGAGCTTTAGAACAAGGCATAGTTTTCCCTGCTGGCTCTTTGGGCGGGGGACCCATCTCCAGCCATAGGCCAATTTTGTGCCTGGCGCGGTGCCAAGTGGGAAAGGGTGGTGTCGAGGCTGAAGGCAGCAGGAAAGCCCGCAGCCCCCAGGTCTGTGGGGCTACGCAAGCGGTTCCCAAAGAGCTTTAGAACAAGGCATAGTTTTCCCTGTTGGCTCTTTGGGCGGTCGACACATCTCCAGCCGTATGGCCATTTTTGTGCCTGGCGCGGTGCCAAGTGGGAAAGGGTGGTTTTGAGGCTGAAGGCAGGAGCAAAGCCTGCAGCCCCCAGGTCTGTGGGGCTACGCAAGCGGTTCCCAAAGAGCTTTAGAACAAGGCATAGTTTTCCCTGCTGGCTCCTTGGGCGGGGGACCCATCTCCAGCCGTATGGCCATTTTTGTGCCTGGCGCGGCGCCAAGTGGGAAAGGGTGGTGTCGAGGCTGAAGGCAGCAGGAAAGCCCACAGCCCCCAGGTCTGTGGGGCTACGCAAGTGGTTCCCAAAGAGCTTTAGAACAAGGCATAGTTTTCCCTGCTGGCTCCTTCAGCGGGGGACCCATCTCCAGCCATAGGCCATTTTTGTGCCTGGCGCGGCGCCAAGTGGGAAAGGGTGGTGTCGAGGCTGAAGGCAGCAGGAAAGCCTGCAGCCCCCAGGTCTGTGGGGCTACGCAAGCCGTTCTGAAAGAGCTTTAGAACAAGGCATAGTTTTCCCTGCTGGCTCTTTGGGCGGGGGACCCATCTCCAGCCGTATGGCCATTTTTGTGCCTGGCGCGGCGCCAAGTGGGAAAGGGTGGTGTCGAGGCTGAAGGCAGCAGCAAAGCCCGCAGCCCCCAGGTCTGTGGCGCTACGCAAGTGGTTCCCAAAGAGCTTTAGAACAAGGCATAGTTTTCCCTGCTGGCTCTTTGGGCGGGGGACCCATCTCCAGCCGTATGGCCATTTTTGTGCCTGGCGCGGCGCCAAGTGGGAAAGGGTGGTGTCGAGGCTGAAGGCAGCAGCAAAGCCCGCAGCCCCCAGGTCTGTAGGGCTACGCAAGTGGTTCCCAAAGAGCTTTAGAACAAGGCATAGTTTTCCCTGCTGGCTCTTTGGGCATGGGACCCATCTCCAGCCGTATGGCCATTTTTGTGCCTGGCGCGGCGCCAAGTGGGAAAGGGTGCTGTCGAGGCTGAAGGCAGCAAGAAAGCCTGCAGCCCCCAGGTCTGGGGGCTACGGAAGCGGTTCTGAAAGAGCTTTAGAACAAGGCATAATTTTCCCTGCTGGCTCTTTGGGCGGGGGACCCATCTCCAGCCGTATGGCCATTTTTGTGCCTGGCGCGGCGCCAAGTGGGAAAGGGTGGTGTCGAGGCTGAAGGCAGCAGCAAAGCCCGCAGCCCCCAGGTCTGTGGCGCTACGCAAGTGGTTCCCAAAGAGCTTTAGAACAAGGCATAGTTTTCCCTGCTGGCTCTTTGGGCGGGGGACCCATCTCCAGCCGTATGGCCATTTTTGTGCCTGGCGCGGCGCCAAGTGGGAAAGGGTGGTGTCGAGGCTGAAGGCAGCAGCAAAGCCCGCAGCCCCCAGGTCTGTAGGGCTACGCAAGTGGTTCCCAAAGAGCTTTAGAACAAGGCATAGTTTTCCCTGCTGGCTCTTTGGGCATGGGACCCATCTCCAGCCGTATGGCCATTTTTGTGACTGGCGCGGCTTCAAGTGGGAAAGGGTGCTGTCGAGGCTGAAGGCAGCAAGAAAGCCTGCAGCCCCCAGGTCTGGGGGCTACGGAAGCGGTTCTGAAAGAGCTTTAGAACAAGGCATAGTTTTCCCTGCTGGCTCCTTGGGCAGGGGACCCATCTCCAGCCATAGGCCATTTTTGTGCCTGGCGCGGCGCCAAGTGGGAAAGGGTGGTTTTGAGGCTGAAGGCAGCAGGAAACCCCACAGCCCCAGGTCTGTGGGGCTACGCAAGCGGTTCCCAAAGAGCTTTAGAACAAGGCATAGTTTTCCCACCTGGCTCTTAGGGCATGGGACCCATCTCCAGCCATAGGCCATTTTTGTGCCTGACGCGGTGCCAAGTGGGAAAGTGTGCTGTCGAGGCTGAAGGCAGCAGGAAAGCCTGCAGCCCCCAGGTCTGTGCGGCTACGCAAGCGGTTCCCAAAGAGCTTTAGAACAAGGCATAGTTTTCCCTGCTGGCTCCTTGGGCGTGGGACCCATCTCCAGCCGTATGGCCATTTTTGTGCCTGGCGCAGTGCCAAGTGGGAAAGGGTGGTTTTGAGGCTGAAGGCAGCAGCAAAGGCTCCAGCCCCCAGGTCTGTGGAGCTACGCAAGCGGTTCCCAAAGAGCTTTAGAACAAGGCATAGTTTTCCCTGCTGGCTCTTTGGGCGGGGGACCCATCTCCAGCCGTATGGCCATTTTTGTGCCTGGCGCGGCGCCAAGTGGGAAAGGGTGGTGTCGAGGCTGAAGGCAGCAGGAAAGCCCACAGCCCCCAGGTCTGTGGGGCTACGCAAGCGGTTCCCAAAGAGCTTTAGAACAAGGCATAGTTTTCCCTGCTGGCTCTTTGGGCGGGGGACCCATCTCCAGCCGTATGGCCATTTTTGTGCCTGGCGCAGTGCCAAGTGGGAAAGGGTGGTGTCGAGGCTGAAGGCAGCAGGAAAGCCCACAGCCCCCAGGTCTGTGGCGCTACGCAAGTGGTTCCCAAAGAGCTTTAGAACAAGGCATAGTTTTCCCTGCTGGCTCTTTGGGCATGGGACCCATCTAAAGCCGTATAGCTATTTTTGTGCCTGGCGCGGCGCCAAGTGGGAAAGGGTGTTGTCGAGGCTGAAGGCAGCAGGAAAGCCCGCAGCCCCCAGGTCTGTGGGGCTACGCAAGCGGTTCCCAAAGAGCTTTAGAACAAGGCATAGTTTTCCCTGCTGGCTCTTTGGACGGGGCACCCATCTCCAGCCATAGGTCATTTTTGTGCCTGGCGCGGTGCCAATTGGGAAAGGGTGGTTTTGAGGGTGAAGGCAGCAGGAAAGCCTGCAGCCCCCAGGTCTGTGGGGCTACGCAAGCGGTTCCCAAAGAGCTTTAGAACAAGGCATAGTTTTCCCACCTGGCTCTTAGGGCATGGGACCCATCTCCAGCCATAGGCCATTTTTGTGCCTGGCGCGGTGCCAAGTGGGAAAGTGTGCTGTCGAGGCTGAAGGCATAAGAAAGCCTGCAGCCCCCAGGTCTGTGGGGCCAAGCAAGCGGTTCCCAAAGAGCTTTAGAACAAGGCATAATTTTCCCTGCTGGCTCTTTTGGCAGGGGACCCATCTCCAGCTATAGGCCATTTTTGTGCCTGATGCGGCGCCAAGTGGGAAAGGGTGGCTTTGAGGCTGAAGGCAGCAGCAAAGCCCGCAGCCCCCAGGTCTGTGGGGCTACGCAAGCGGTTCCCAAAGAGCTTTAGAACAAGGCATAGTTTTCCCTGCTGGCTCTTTGGGCGGGGGACCCATCTCCAGCCGTATGGCCATTTTTGTGCCTGGCCAGGGGCCAAGTGGGAAAGGGTGGTGTCGAGGCTGAAGGCAGCAGGAAGGCCCACAGCCCCCAGGTCTGTGGGGCTACACAAGTGGTTCCCAAAGAGCTTTAGAACAAGGCATAGTTTTCCCTGCTGGCTCTTTGGGCGGGGCACCCATGTCCAGCCATATGGCCATTTTTGTGCCTAGCGCGACGCCAAGTTCGAAAAGGGTGGCTTTGAGGCTGAAGGCAGCAGCAAAGGCTCCAGCCCCCAGGTCTGTGGGGCTACGCAAGCGGTTCCCAAAGAGCTTTAGAACAAGGCATAGTTTTCCCTGCTGGCTCTTTGGGCGGGGGACCCATCTCCAGCCGTATGGCCATTTTTGTGCCTGGCGCGGCGCCAAGTGGGAAAGGGTGCTGTCGAGGCTGAAGGCAGCAGGAAAGCCCACAGCCCCCAGGTCTGTGGGGCTACGCAAGCGGTTCCCAAAGAGCTTTAGAACAAGGCATAGTTTTCCCTGCTGGCTCTTTGGGCGGGGGACCCATCTCCAGCCATAGGCCATTTTTGTGCCTGGCGCAGTGCCAAGTGGGAAAGGGTGGTGTCGAGGCTGAAGGCAGCAGGAAAGCCCACAGCCCCCAGGTCTGTGGGGCTACGCAAGCGGTTCCCAAAGAGCTTTAGAACAAGGCATAGTTTTCCCTGCTGGCTCTTTGGGCATGGGACCCATCTCCATCCATAGGCCATTTTTGTGCCTGACGCGGTGCCAAGTGGGAAAGTGTGCTGTCGAGGCTGAAGGCAGCAAGAAAGCCTGCAGCCCCCACGTCTGTGGGGCCAAGCAAGCGGTTCCCAAAGAGCTTTAGAAGAAGGCATAGTTTTCCCTGCTGGCTCCTTGGGCAGGGGACCCATCTCCAGCCGTATGGCCATTTGTGTGCGTGGCGAGGCACCTAGTGGGAAAGGGTGTTGTCTAGGCTGAAGGCAGCAGGAAAGCCCACAGGCCCAAGATCAGTTGGGCTACGCAAGTGGTTCCCAAAGAGATTTAGAACAAGGCATAATTTTCCCTGCTGGCTCTTTTGGCAGGGGACCCATCTCCAGCCATAGGCCATTTTTGTGCCTGATGCGGCGCCAAGTGGGAAAGGGTGGCTTTGAGGCTGAAGGCAGCAGCAAAGCCCGCAGCCCCCAGGTCTGTGGGGCTACGCAAGCGGTTCCCAAAGAGCTTTAGAACAAGGCATAGTTTTCCCTGCTGGCTCTTTGGGCGGGGGACCCATCTCCAGCCGTATGGCCATTTTTGTGCCTGGCCAGGGGGCAAGTGGGAAAGGGTGGTGTCGAGGTTGAAGGCAGCAGGAAGGCCCACAGCCCCCACGTCTGTGGGGCTACGCAAGTGGTTCCCAAAGAGCTTTAGAACAAGGTATAGTTTTCCCTGCTGGCTCTTTGGGCGGGGCACCCATGTCCAGCCATATGGCCATTTTTGTGCCTAGCGCGACGCCAAGTGGGAAAGGGTGGCTTTGAGGCTGAAGGCAGCAGGAAAGCCTGCGGCCCCCAGGTCTGTGGGCCTATGCAAGCGGTTCCCAAAGAGCTTTAGAACAAGGCATAGTTTTCCCTGCTGGCTCTTTGGGCGGGGGACCCATCTCCAGCCATAGGCCATTTTTGTGCCTAGCGTGGCGCCAAGTGGGAAAGGGTGGTGTCGAGGCTGAAGGCAGCAGGAAAGCCTGCGGCCCCCAGGTCTGTGGGGCTACGCAAGCGGTTCCCAAAGAGCTTTAGAACAAGGCATAGTTTTCCCTGCTGGCTCTTTGGGCATGGGACCCATGTCCAGCCATATGGCCATTTTTGTGCCTGGCGCAGCGCCAAGTGGGAAAGGGTGGCTTTGAGGCTGAAGGCAGCAGGAAAGCCTGCAGCCCCCAGGTCTGTGCGGCTACGCAAGCGGTTCCCAAAGAGCTTTAGAACAAGGCATAGTTTTCCCTGCTTGTTCATTGGGCGGGGGACCCATCTCCAGCCGTATGGCCATTTTTGTGCCTGGCGCAGTGCCAAGTGGGAAAGGGTGGTGTCGAGGCTGAAGGCAGCAGGAAAGCCCGCAGCCCCCAGGTCTGTGGGGCTACGCAAGCGGTTCCCAAAGAGCTTTAGAACAAGGCATAGTTTTCCCTGCTGGCTCTTTGGGCGGGGGACCCATCTCCAGCCGTATGGCCATTTTTGTGCCTGGCGCGGGGCCAAGTGGGAAAGGGTGGCTTTGAGTCTGAAGGCAGCAGGAGAGCCTGCAGCCCCCAGGTCTGTGGGGCTACGCAAGCGGTTCCCAAAGAGCTTTAGAACAAGGCATACTTTTTCCCTGCTGGCTCTTTGGGCGGGGGACCCATCTCCAGCCATAGGCCATTTTTGTTCCTGGCGCAGTGCCAAGTGGGAAAGGGTGGTGTCGAGGCTGAAGGCAGCAGGAAAGCCCGCAGCCCCCAGGTCTGTGGGGCTACGCAAGCGGTTCCCAAAGAGCTTTAGAACAAGGCATAGTTTTCCCTGCTGGCTCTTTGGGCAGGGGACCCATCTCCAGCCGTATGGCCATTTTTGTGCCTGGCGCGGCGCCAAGTGGGAAAGGGTGGTGTCGAGGCTGAAGGCAGCAGCAAAGCCCGCAGCCCCCAGGTCTGTGGGGCCAAGCAAGCGGTTCCCAAAGAGCTTTAGAACAAGGCATAGTTTTCCCTGCTGGCTCTTTGGGCGGGGGACCCATCTCCAGCCGTATGGCCATTTTTGTGCCTGGCGCGGCGCCAAGTGGGAAAGGGTGGCTTTGAGGCTGAAGGCAGCAGCAAAGCCCGCAGCCCCCAGGTCTGTGGGGCTACGCAAGCGGTTCCCAAAGAGCTTTAGAACAAGGCATAGTTTTCCCTGCTGGCTCTTTGGGCGGGGGACCCATCTCCAGCCATAGGCCAATTTTGTGCCTGGCGCGGTGCCAAGTGGGAAAGGGTGGTGTCGAGGCTGAAGGCAGCAGGAAAGCCCGCAGCCCCCAGGTCTGTGGGGCTACGCAAGCGGTTCCCAAAGAGCTTTAGAACAAGGCATAGTTTTCCCTGTTGGCTCTTTGGGCGGTCGACACATCTCCAGCCGTATGGCCATTTTTGTGCCTGGCGCGGTGCCAAGTGGGAAAGGGTGGTTTTGAGGCTGAAGGCAGGAGCAAAGCCTGCAGCCCCCAGGTCTGTGGGGCTACGCAAGCGGTTCCCAAAGAGCTTTAGAACAAGGCATAGTTTTCCCTGCTGGCTCTTTGGGCGGGGGACCCATCTCCAGCCGTATGGCCATTTTTGTGCCTGGCGCGGCGCCAAGTGGGAAAGGGTGGTGTCGAGGCTGAAGGCAGCAGGAAAGCCCACAGCCCCCAGGTCTGTGGGGCTACGCAAGTGGTTCCCAAAGAGCTTTAGAACAAGGCATAGTTTTCCCTGCTGGCTCCTTCAGCGGGGGACCCATCTCCAGCCATAGGCCATTTTTGTGCCTGGCGCGGCGCCAAGTGGGAAAGGGTGGTGTCGAGGCTGAAGGCAGCAGGAAAGCCTGCAGCCCCCAGGTCTGTGGGGGTACGCAAGCCGTTCTGAAAGAGCTTTAGAACAAGGCATAGTTTTCCCTGCTGGCTCTTTGGGCGGGGGACCCATCTCCAGCCGTATGGCCATTTTTGTGCCTGGCGCGGCGCCAAGTGGGAAAGGGTGGTGTCGAGGCTGAAGGCAGCAGCAAAGCCCGCAGCCCCCAGGTCTGTGGCGCTACGCAAGTGGTTCCCAAAGAGCTTTAGAACAAGGCATAGTTTTCCCTGCTGGCTCTTTGGGCGGGGGACCCATCTCCAGCCGTATGGCCATTTTTGTGCCTGGCGCGGCGCCAAGTGGGAAAGGGTGGTGTCGAGGCTGAAGGCAGCAGCAAAGCCCGCAGCCCCCAGGTCTGTAGGGCTACGCAAGTGGTTCCCAAAGAGCTTTAGAACAAGGCATAGTTTTCCCTGCTGGCTCTTTGGGCATGGGACCCATCTCCAGCCGTATGGCCATTTTTGTGCCTGGCGCGGCGCCAAGTGGGAAAGGGTGCTGTCGAGGCTGAAGGCAGCAAGAAAGCCTGCAGCCCCCAGGTCTGGGGGCTACGGAAGCGGTTCTGAAAGAGCTTTAGAACAAGGCATAGTTTTCCCTGCTGGCTCTTTGGGCGGGGGACCCATCTCCAGCCGTATGGCCATTTTTGTGCCTGGCGCGGCGCCAAGTGGGAAAGGGTGGTGTCGAGGCTGAAGGCAGCAGCAAAGCCTGCAGCCCCCAGGTCTGTGGCGCTACGCAAGTGGTTCCCAAAGAGCTTTAGAACAAGGCATAGTTTTCCCTGCTGGCTCTTTGGGCGGGGGACCCATCTCCAGCCGTATGGCCATTTTTGTGCCTGGCGCGGCGCCAAGTGGGAAAGGGTGGTGTCGAGGCTGAAGGCAGCAGCAAAGCCCGCAGCCCCCAGGTCTGTAGGGCTACGCAAGTGGTTCCCAAAGAGCTTTAGAACAAGGCATAGTTTTCCCTGCTGGCTCTTTGGGCATGGGACCCATCTCCAGCCGTATGGCCATTTTTGTGCCTGGCGCGGCGCCAAGTGGGAAAGGGTGGTTTTGAGGCTGAAGGCAGCAGGAAACCCCACAGCCCCAGGTCTGTGGGGCTACGCAAGCGGTTCCCAAAGAGCTTTAGAACAAGGCATAGTTTTCCCACCTGGCTCTTAGGGCATGGGACCCATCTCCAGCCATAGGCCATTTTTGTGCCTGACGCGGTGCCAAGTGGGAAAGTGTGCTGTCGAGGCTGAAGGCAGCAGGAAAGCCTGCAGCCCCCAGGTCTGTGCGGCTACGCAAGCGGTTCCCAAAGAGCTTTAGAACAAGGCATAGTTTTCCCTGCTGGCTCCTTGGGCGTGGGACCCATCTCCAGCCGTATGGCCATTTTTGTGCCTGGCGCAGTGCCAAGTGGGAAAGGGTGGTTTTGAGACTGAAGGCAGCAGCAAAGGCTCCAGCCCCCAGGTCTGTGGAGCTACGCAAGCGGTTCCCAAAGAGCTTTAGAACAAGGCATAGTTTTCCCTGCTGGCTCTTTGGGCGGGGGACCCATCTCCAGCCGTATGGCCATTTTTGTGCCTGGCGCAGTGCCAAGTGGGAAAGGGTGGTGTCGAGGCTGAAGGCAGCAGGAAAGCCCACAGCCCCCAGGTCTGTGGCGCTACGCAAGTGGTTCCCAAAGAGCTTTAGAACAAGGCATAGTTTTCCCCTGCTGGCTCTTTGGGCATGGGACCCATCTAAAGCCGTATAGCTATTTTTGTGCCTGGCGCGGCGCCAAGTGGGAAAGGGTGTTGTCGAGGCTGAAGGCAGCAGGAAAGCCCGCAGCCCCCAGGTCTGTGGGGCTACGCAAGCGGTTCCCAAAGAGCTTTAGAACAAGGCATAGTTTTCCCTGCTGGCTCTTTGGACGGGGCACCCATCTCCAGCCGTATGGCCATTTTTGTGCCTGGCGCGGTGCCAATTGGGAAAGGGTGGTTTTGAGGGTGAAGGCAGCAGGAAAGCCTGCAGCCCCCAGGTCTGTGGGGCTACGCAAGCGGTTCCCAAAGAGCTTTAGAACAAGGCATAGTTTTCCCACCTGGCTCTTAGGGCATGGGACCCATCTCCAGCCATAGGCCATTTTTGTGCCTGGCGCGGTGCCAAGTGGGAAAGTGTGCTGTCGAGGCTGAAGGCATAAGAAAGCCTGCAGCCCCCAGGTCTGTGGGGCCAAGCAAGCGGTTCCCAAAGAGCTTTAGAACAAGGCATAATTTTCCCTGCTGGCTCTTTTGGCAGGGGACCCATCTCCAGCTATAGGCCATTTTTGTGCCTGATGCGGCGCCAAGTGGGAAAGGGTGGCTTTGAGGCTGAAGGCAGCAGCAAAGCCCGCAGCCCCCAGGTCTGTGGGGCTACGCAAGCGGTTCCCAAAGAGCTTTAGAACAAGGCATAGTTTTCCCTGCTGGCTCTTTGGGCGGGGGACCCATCTCCAGCCGTATGGCCATTTTTGTGCCTGGCCAGGGGCCAAGTGGGAAAGGGTGGTGTCGAGGCTGAAGGCAGCAGGAAGGCCCACAGCCCCCAGGTCTGTGGGGCTACACAAGTGGTTCCCAAAGAGCTTTAGAACAAGGCATAGTTTTCCCTGCTGGCTCTTTGGGCGGGGCACCCATGTCCAGCCATATGGCCATTTTTTGTGCCTAGCGCGACGCCAAGTTCGAAAAGGGTGGCTTTGAGGCTGAAGGCAGCAGCAAAGGCTCCAGCCCCCAGGTCTGTGGGGCTACGCAAGCGGTTCCCAAAGAGCTTTAGAACAAGGCATAGTTTTCCCTGCTGGCTCTTTGGGCGGGGGACCCATCTCCAGCCGTATGGCCATTTTTGTGCCTGGCGCGGCGCCAAGTGGGAAAGGGTGCTGTCGAGGCTGAAGGCAGCAGGAAAGCCCACAGCCCCCAGGTCTGTGGGGCTACGCAAGCGGTTCCCAAAGAGCTTTAGAACAAGGCATAGTTTTCCCTGCTGGCTCTTTGGGCGGGGGACCCATTTCCAGTCGTATGGCTATTTCTATGCCTAGCGCGGTGCGTAGTGGGAAAGGGTGGTTTTGAGGCTGAAGGCAGCAGGAAAGCCCGCAGCCCCCAGGTCTGTGGGGCTACGCAAGCAGTTCCCAAAGAGCTTTAGAACAAGGCATAATTTTCCCTGCTGTCTCTTTGGGCGGGGGACCCATCTCCAGCCATAGGCCATTTTTGTGCCTGGCGCGGCGCCAAGTGGGAAAGGGTGGTGTGGAGGCTGAAGGCAGCAGGAAAGCCCGCAGCCCCCAGGTCTGTGGGGCTACGCAAGCGGTTCCCAAAGAGCTTTAGAACAAGGCATAGTTTTCCCTGCTGGCTCTTTGGGCGGGGGACCCATCTCCAGCCGTATGGCCATTTTTGTGCCTGGCGCAGTGCCAAGTGGGAAAGGGTGGTGTCGAGGCTGAAGGCAGCAGGAAAGCCCACAGCCCCCAGGTCTGTGGCGCTACGCAAGTGGTTCCCAAAGAGCTTTAGAACAAGGCATAGTTTTCCCTGCTGGCTCTTTGGGCATGGGACCCATCTAAAGCCGTATAGCTATTTTTGTGCCTGGCGCGGCGCCAAGTGGGAAAGGGTGTTGTCGAGGCTGAAGGCAGCAGGAAAGCCCGCAGCCCCCAGGTCTGTGGGGCTACGCAAGCGGTTCCCAAAGAGCTTTAGAAGAAGGCATAGTTTTCCCTGCTGGCTCTTTGGGCGGGGCACCCATGTCCAGCCATATGGCCATTTTTGTGCCTAGCGCGACGCCAAGTTCGAAAAGGGTGGCTTTGAGGCTGAAGGCAGCAGCAAAGGCTCCAGCCCCCAGGTCTGTGGGGCTACGCAAGCGGTTCCCAAAGAGCTTTAGAACAAGGCATAGTTTTCCCTGCTGGCTCTTTGGGCAGGGGACCCATCTCCAGCCGTATGGCCATTTTTGTGCCTGGCGCGGCGCCAAGTGGGAAAGGGTGCTGTCGAGGCTGAAGGCAGCAGGAAAGCCCACAGCCCCCAGGTCTGTGGGGCTACGCAAGCGGTTCCCAAAGAGCTTTAGAACAAGGCATAGTTTTCCCTGCTGGCTCTTTGGGCGGGGGACCCATCTCCAGCCATAGGCCATTTTTGTGCCTGGCGCAGTGCCAAGTGGGAAAGGGTGGTGTCGAGGCTGAAGGCAGCAGGAAAGCCCGCAGCCCCCAGGTCTGTGGGGCTACGCAAGCGGTTCCCAAAGAGCTTTAGAACAAGGCATAGTTTTCCCTGCTGGCTCTTTGGGCGGGGGACCCATCTCCAGCCGTATGGCCATTTTTGTGCCTGGCGCGGCGCCAAGTGGGAAAGGGTGGCTTTGAGGCTGAAGGCAGCAGGAAAGCCCGCAGCCCCCAGGTCTGTGGGGCTACGCAAGCGGTTCCCAAAGAGCTTTAGAACAAGGCATAGTTTTCCCTGCTGGCTCTTTTGGCAGGGGACCCATCTCCAGCCGTATGGCCATTTTTGTGCCTGGCGTGGCGCCAAGTGGGAAAGGGTGGTGTCGAGGCTGAAGGCAGCAGGAAAGCCCGCAGCCCCCAGGTCTGTGGGGCTACGCAAGCGGTTCCCAAAGAGCTTTAGAACAAGGCATAGTTTTCCCTGCTGGCTCTTTGGGCGGGGGACCCATCTCCAGCCGTATGGCCATTTTTGTGCCTGGCGCGGCGCCAAGTGGGAAAGGGTGCTGTCGAGGCTGAAGGCAGCAGGAAAGCCCACAGCCCCCAGGTCTGTGGGGCTACGCAAGCGGTTCCCAAAGAGCTTTAGAACAAGGCATAGTTTTCCCTGCTGGCTCTTTGGGCGGGGGACCCATCTCCAGCCATAGGCCATTTTTGTGCCTGGCGCAGTGCCAAGTGGGAAAGGGTGGTGTCGAGGCTGAAGGCAGCAGGAAAGCCCGCAGCCCCCACGTCTGTGGGGCTACGCAAGCGGTTCCCAAAGAGCTTTAGAACAAGGCATAGTTTTCCCTGCTGGCTCTTTGGGCGGGGGACCCATCTCCAGCCATAGGCCATTTTTGTGCCTGGCGCGGGGCCAAGTGGGAAAGGGTGGCTTTGAGTCTGAAGGCAGCAGGAGAGGCTGCAGCCCCCAGGTCTGTGGGGCTACGCAAGCGGTTCCCAAAGAGCTTTAGAACAAGGCATAGTTTTCCCTGCTGGCTCTTTGGGCATGGGACCCATCTCCAGCCGTATGGCCATTTTTGTGCCTGGCGCGGCGCCAAGTGGGAAAGGGTGGCTTTGAGGCTGAAGGCAGCAGCAAAGCCCGCAGCCCCCAGGTCTGTGCGGCTACGCAAGCGGTTCCCAAAGAGCTTTAGAACAAGGCATAGTTTTCCCTGCTGGCTCTTTGGGCGGGGGACCCATTTCCAGTCGTATGGCTATTTCTATGCCTAGCGCGGTGCGTAGTGGGAAAGGGTGGTTTTGAGGCTGAAGGCAGCAGGAAAGCCCGCAGCCCCCAGGTCTGTGGGACTACGCAAGCAGTTCCCAAAGAGCTTTAGAACAAGGCATAATTTTCCCTGCTGTCTCTTTGGGCGGGGGACCCATCTCCAGCCATAGGCCATTTTTGTGCCTGGCGCGGCGCCAAGTGGGAAAGGGTGGTGTGGAGGCTGAAGGCAGCAGGAAAGCCCGCAGCCCCCAGGTCTGTGGGGCTACGCAAGCGGTTCCCAAAGAGCTTTAGAACAAGGCATAGTTTTCCCTGCTGGCTCTTTGGGCGGGGGACCCATCTCCAGCCGTATGGCCATTTTTGTGCCTGGCGCAGTGCCAAGTGGGAAAGGGTGGTGTCGAGGCTGAAGGCAGCAGGAAAGCCCACAGCCCCCAGGTCTGTGGCGCTACGCAAGTGGTTCCCAAAGAGCTTTAGAACAAGGCATAGTTTTCCCTGCTGGCTCTTTGGGCATGGGACCCATCTAAAGCCGTATAGCTATTTTTGTGCCTGGCGCGGCGCCAAGTGGGAAAGGGTGTTGTCGAGGCTGAAGGCAGCAGGAAAGCCCGCAGCCCCCAGGTCTGTGGGGCTACGCAAGCGGTTCCCAAAGAGCTTTAGAAGAAGGCATAGTTTTCCCTGCTGGCTCTTTGGGCGGGGCACCCATGTCCAGCCATATGGCCATTTTTGTGCCTAGCGCGACGCCAAGTTCGAAAAGGGTGGCTTTGAGGCTGAAGGCAGCAGCAAAGGCTCCAGCCCCCAGGTCTGTGGGGCTACGCAAGCGGTTCCCAAAGAGCTTTAGAACAAGGCATAGTTTTCCCTGCTGGCTCTTTGGGCAGGGGACCCATCTCCAGCCGTATGGCCATTTTTGTGCCTGGCGCGGCGCCAAGTGGGAAAGGGTGCTGTCGAGGCTGAAGGCAGCAGGAAAGCCCACAGCCCCCAGGTCTGTGGGGCTACGCAAGCGGTTCCCAAAGAGCTTTAGAACAAGGCATAGTTTTCCCTGCTGGCTCTTTGGGCGGGGGACCCATCTCCAGCCATAGGCCATTTTTGTGCCTGGCGCAGTGCCAAGTGGGAAAGGGTGGTGTCGAGGCTGAAGGCAGCAGGAAAGCCCGCAGCCCCCAGGTCTGTGGGGCTACGCAAGCGGTTCCCAAAGAGCTTTAGAACAAGGCATAGTTTTCCCTGCTGGCTCTTTGGGCGGGGGACCCATCTCCAGCCGTATGGCCATTTTTGTGCCTGGCGCGGCGCCAAGTGGGAAAGGGTGGCTTTGAGGCTGAAGGCAGCAGGAAAGCCCGCAGCCCCCAGGTCTGTGGGGCTACGCAAGCGGTTCCCAAAGAGCTTTAGAACAAGGCATAGTTTTCCCTGCTGGCTCTTTTGGCAGGGGACCCATCTCCAGCCGTATGGCCATTTTTGTGCCTGGCGTGGCGCCAAGTGGGAAAGGGTGGTGTCGAGGCTGAAGGCAGCAGGAAAGCCCGCAGCCCCCAGGTCTGTGGGGCTACGCAAGCGGTTCCCAAAGAGCTTTAGAACAAGGCATAGTTTTCCCTGCTGGCTCTTTGGGCGGGGGACCCATCTCCAGCCGTATGGCCATTTTTGAGCCTGGCGCGGCGCCAAGTGGGAAAGGGTGCTGTCGAGGCTGAAGGCAGCAGGAAAGCCCACAGCCCCCAGGTCTGTGGGGCTACGCAAGCGGTTCCCAAAGAGCTTTAGAACAAGGCATAGTTTTCCCTGCTGGCTCTTTGGGCGGGGGACCCATCTCCAGCCATAGGCCATTTTTGTGCCTGGCGCAGTGCCAAGTGGGAAAGGGTGGTGTCGAGGCTGAAGGCAGCAGGAAAGCCCGCAGCCCCCACGTCTGTGGGGCTACGCAAGCGGTTCCCAAAGAGCTTTAGAACAAGGCATAGTTTTCCCTGCTGGCTCTTTGGGCGGGGGACCCATCTCCAGCCATAGGCCATTTTTGTGCCTGGCGCGGGGCCAAGTGGGAAAGGGTGGCTTTGAGTCTGAAGGCAGCAGGAGAGGCTGCAGCCCCCAGGTCTGTGGGGCTACGCAAGCGGTTCCCAAAGAGCTTTAGAACAAGGCATAGTTTTCCCTGCTGGCTCTTTGGGCGGGGGACCCATCTCCAGCCGTATGGCCATTTTTGTGCCTGGCGCGGCGCCAAGTGGGAAAGGGTGGCTTTGAGGCTGAAGGCAGCAGCAAAGCCCGCAGCCCCCAGGTCTGTGCGGCTACGCAAGCGGTTCCCAAAGAGCTTTAGAACAAGGCATGGTTTTCCCTGCTGGCTCTTTTGGCAGGGGACCCATCTCCAGCCGTATGGCCATTTCTGTGCCTGGCGTGGCGCCAAGTGGGAAAGGGTGGTGTCGAGGCTGAAGGCAGCAGGAAAGCCCGCAGCCCCCAGGTCTGTGGGGCTACGCAAGCGGTTCCCAAAGAGCTTTAGAACAAGGCATAGTTTTCCATGCTGGCTCTTTGGGCGGGGCACCCATCTCCAGCCATAGGCCATTTTTGTGCCTGGCGCGGTGCCAAGTGGGAAAGGGTGGCTTTGAGGCTGAAGGCAGCAGGAAAGCCCACAGCCCCCAGGTCTGTGGGGCTACGCAAGCGGTTCCCAAAGAGCTTTAGAACAAGGCATAGTTTTCCCTGCTGGCTCTTTGGGCATGGGACCCATCTCCATCCATAGGCCATTTTTGTGCCTGACGCGGTGCCAAAAGGGAAAGGGTGGTGTCGAGGCTGAAGGCAGCAGGAGAGCCTGCAGCCCCCAGGTCTGTGGGGCTACGCAAGCGGTTCCCAAAGAGCTTTAGAACAAGGCATAGTTTTCCCTGCTGGCTCTTTGGGCGGTCGACACATCTCCAGCCGTATGGCCATTTTTGTGCCTGGCCAGGGGCCAAGTGGGAAAGGGTGGTGTCGAGGTTGAAGGCAGCAGGAAGGCCCACAGCCCCCAGGTCTGTGGGGCTACGCAAGTGGTTCCCAAAGAGCTTTAGAACAAGGCATAGTTTTCCCTGCTGGCTCTTTGGGCGGGGCACCCATCTCCAGCCATATGGCCATTTTTGTGCCTAGCGCGACGCCAAGTGGGAAAGGGTGGTGTCGAGGCTGAAGGCAGCAGCAAATCCTGCAGCCCCCAGGTCTGTGGGCCTATGCAAGCGGTTCCCAAAGAGCTTTAGAACAAGGCATAGTTTTCCCTGCTGGCTCTTTGGGCGGGGGACCCATCTCCAGCCATAGGCCATTTTTGTGCCTAGCGTGGCGCCAAGTGGGAAAGGGTGGTGTCGAGGCTGAAGGCAGCAGGAAAGCCCGCAGCCCCCAGGTCTGTGGGGCTACGCAAGCGGTTCCCAAAGAGCTTTAGAACAAGGCATAGTTTTCCCTGCTGGCTCTTTGGGCATGGGACCCATCTCCAGCCGTATGGCCATTTTTGTGCCTGGCGCAGCGCCAAGTGGGAAAGGGTGGCTTTGAGGCTGAAGGCAGCAGGAAAGCCCGCAGCCCCCAGGTCTGTGGGGCTACGCAAGCGGTTCCCAAAGAGCTTTAGAACAAGGCATAGTTTTCCCTGCTTGTTCGTTGGGCGGGGGACCCATCTCCAGCCGTATGGCCATTTTTGTGCCTGGCGCAGTGCCAAGTGGGAAAGGGTGGTTTTGAGGCTGAAGGCAGCAGCAAAGGCTCCAGCCCCCAGGTCTGTGGGGCTACGCAAGTGGTTCCCAAAGAGCTTTAGAACAAGGCATAGTTTTCCCTGCTGGCTCTTTGGGCGGGGGACCCATCTCCAGCCGTATGGCCATTTTTGTGCCTGGCGCGGTGCGTAGTGGGAAAGGGTAGTGTCGAGGCTGAAGGCAGCAGGAAAGCCCACAGCCCCCAGGTCTGTGGGGCTACGCAAGTGGTTCCCAAAGAGCTTTAGAACAAGGCATAGTTTTCCCTGCTGGCTCCTTGGGCGGGGGACCCATCTCCAGCCGTATGGCCATTTTTGTGCCTGGCGCGGCGCCAAGTGGGAAAGGGTGGTGTCGAGCCTGAAGGCAGCAGGAAAGCCTGCAGCCCCCAGGTCTGTGGGGCTACGCAAGCCGTTCTGAAAGAGCTTTAGAACAAGGCATAGTTTTCCCTGCTGGCTCTTTGGGCGGGGGACCCATCTCCAGCCGTATGGCCATTTTTGTGCCTGGCGCGGCGCAAAGTGGGAAAGGGTGGTGTCGAGTCTGAAGGCAGCAGGAAATCCCGCAGCCCCCAGGTCTGTGGGGCTACGCAAGCGGTTCCCAAAGAGCTTTAGAACAAGGCATAGTTTTCCCTGCTGGCTCTTTGGGTGGGGGACCCATCTCCAGCCGTATGGCCATTTTTGAGCCTGGCGCGGCGCCAAGTGGGAAAGGGTGTTGTCGAGGCTGAAGGCAGCAGGAAAGCCCGCAGCCCCCAGGTCTGTGGGGCTACGCAAGCGGTTCCCAAAGAGCTTTAGAACAAGGCAAATTTTTCCCTGCTGGCTCCTTGGGCAGGGGACCCATCTCCAGCCATAGGCCATTTTTGTGCCTGGCGCGGCGCCAAGTGGGAAAGGGTGCTGTCGAGGCTGAAGGCAGCAAGAAAGCCTGCAGCCCCCAGGTCTGGGGGCTACGCAAGCGGTTCTGAAAGAGCTTTAGAACAAGGCATAGTTTTCCCTGCTGGCTCTTTGGGTGGGGGACCCATCTCCAGCCGTATGGCCATTTTTGTGCCTGGCGCGGCGCCAAATGGGAAAGGGTGGTGTCGAGGCTGAAGGCAGCAGGAAAGCCCGCAGCCCCCAGGTCTGTGGGGCTACGCAAGCGGTTCCCAAAGAGCTTTAGAACAAGGCATAGTTTTCCCTGTTGGCTCCTTCGGCAGGGGACCCATCTCCAGCCATAGGCCATTTTTGTGCCTGACGCGGTGCCAAGTGGGAAAGTGTGCTGTCGAGGCTGAAGGCAGCAGGAAAGCCTGCAGCCCCCAGGTCTGTGGGGCTACGCAAGCGGTTCCCAAAGAGCTTTAGAACAAGGCATAGTTTTCCCTGCTGGCTCCTTGGGCGTGGGACCCATCTCCAGCCGTATGGCCATTTTTGTGCCTGGCGCAGTGCCAAGTGGGAAAGGGTGGTTTTGAGGCTGAAGGCAGCAGGAAAGCCCACAGCCCCAGGTCTGTGGGGCTACGCAAGCGGTTCCCAAAGAGCTTTAGAACAAGGCATAGTTTTCCCTGCTGGCTCTTTGGGCATGGGACCCATCTCCATCCATAGGCCATTTTTGTGCCTGACGCGGTGCCAAATGGGAAAGTGTGCTGTCGAGGCTGAAGGCAGCAAGAAAGCCTGCAGCCCCCACGTCTGTGGGGCCAAGCAAGCGGTTCCCAAAGAGCTTTAGAACAAGGCATAGTTTTCCCTGCTGGCTCTTTGGGCAGGGGACCCATATCCAGCCGTATGGCCATTTTTGTGCCTGGCGCGGCGCCAAGTGGGAAAGGGTGGTGTCGAGGCTGAAGGCAGCAGGAAAGCCCTAAGCCCCCAGGTCTGTGGGGCTACGCAAGTGGTTCCCAAAGAGATTTAGAACAAGGCATAGTTTTCCCTGCTGGCTCTTTGGGCGGGGGACCCATCTCCAGCCATATGGCCATTTTTGTGCCTGGCGTGGCGCCAAGTGGGAAAGGGTGGTGTCGAGGCTGAAGGCTGCAGGAAAGCCTGCATCGCCCAGGTCTGTGGGGCTACGCAAGCGGTTCCCAAAGAGCTTTAGAACAAGGCATAATTTTCCCTGCTGGCTCTTTTGGCAGGGGACCCATCTCCAGCCGTATGGCCATTTTTGTGCCTGGCGCGGCGCCAAGTGGGAAAGGGTGGTGTCGAGGCTGAAGGTAGCAGGAAAGTCCGTAGCTCCAGGTTTGTGGGGTTACGCAAGCGGTTCCCAAAGAGCTTTAGAACAAGGCATAGTTTTCCCTGCTGGCTCTTTGGGCATGGGACCCATCTCCAGCCATAGGCCATTTTTGTGCCTGATGCGGCGCCAAGTGGGCAAGGGTGGCTTTGAGGCTGAAGGCAGCAGCAAAGCCTGCAGCCCCCAGGTCTGTGGGGCTACGCAAGCGGTTCACAAAGAGCTTTAGAACAAGGCATAGTTTTCCCACCTGGCTCTTTGGGCATGGGACCCATCTCCAGCCTTAAGCCATTTTGGTGCCTGGTGCGGTGCCAAGTGGGAAAGGTTGGCTTTGAGGCTGAAGGCAGCAGCAAAGCCTGCAGCCCCCAGGTCTGTGGGGCTACGCAAGCGGTTCCCAAAGAGCTTCAGAACAAGGCATAATTTTCCCTGCTGGCTCTTTGGGCGGGGGTCCTATCTCCAGCCGTATGGCCATTTTTGTGCCTGGCGCGGCGCCAAGTGGGAAAGGGTGGTGTCGAGGCTAAAGGCAGCAAGAAAGCCTGCAGCCCTCAGGTCTGTGGGGCTACGCAAGCGGTTCCCAAAGAGCTTTAGAACAAGGCATAGTTTTCCCTGCTGGCTCCTTGGGCAGGGGACCCATCTCCAGCCGTATGGCTAATTGTGTGCGTGGCGAGGCACCTAGTGGGAAAGGGTGTTGTTGAGGCTGAAGGCAGCAGGAAAGCCCGCAGGCCCAAGATCTGTGGGGCTACGAAGTGGTTCCCAAAGAGCTTTAGAACAAGGCATAGTTTTCCCTGCTGGCTCTTTGGGCGGGGGACCCATCTCCAGCCGTAGGCCATTTTTGTGCCTGGCACGGTGCCAAGTGGGAAAGGCTTCTGTCGAGGCTGAAGGCAGCAGGAAAGCCTGCAGCCCCCAGGTCTGTGGGGCTACGCAAGCGGTTCCCAAAGAGCTTTAGAACAAGGCATAGTTTTCCCTGCTGGCTCTTTGGTCGTCGGACCCATCTCCAGCCGTATGGGCATTTTTGTGCCTGGCGCGGCGCCAAGTGGGAAAGGGTGGTGTCGAGGCTGAAGGCAGCAGGAAAGCCCACAGCCCCCAGGTCTGTGGGGCTACGCAAGCGGTTCCCAAAGACCTTTAGAACAAGGCATAGTTTTCCCTGCTGGCTCTTTGGGCATGGGACCCATCTCCAGCCGTATGGACATTTTTGAGCCTGGCGCGGCGCCAAGTCGAAAAGGGTGGTGTCGAGTCTGAATGCAGCAGGAAAGCCCGCAGCCCCCAGGTCTGTGGGGCTACGCAAGTGGTTCCCAAAGAGCTTTAGAACAAGGCATAGTTTTCCCTGCTGGCTCTTTGGGCATGGGACCCATCTCCAGCCGTATGGCCATTTTTGAGCCTGGCGCGGCGCCAAGTGGGAAAGGGTGGCTTTGAGGCTGAAGGCAGCAGGAAAGCCCGCAGCCCCCAGGTCTGTGGGGCTACGCAAGCGGTTCCCAAAGAGCTTTAGAACAAGGCATAATTTTCCCTGCTGGCTCTTTGGGCGGGGGACCCATCTCCAGCCATATGGCCATTTTTATGCCTGGCGCGGCGCCAAGTGGGAAAGGGTGTTGTCGAGGCTGAAGGCAGCAGGAAAGCCCGCAGCCCCCAGGTCTGTGGGGCTACGCAAGCGGTTCCCAAAAAGCTTTAGAACAAGGCATAGTTTTCCCTGCTGGCTCTTTGGGCGGGGGACCCATCTCCAGCCATATGGCCATTTTTGTGCCTGATGCGGCGCCAAGTGGGAAAGGGTGGTGTCGAGGCTGAAGGCAGCAGGAAAGCCCGCAGCCCCCAGGTCTGTGCGGCTACGCAAGCGGTTCCCAAAGAGCTTTAGAACAAGGCATAGTTTTCCCTGCTGGCTCTTTGGGCGGGGGACCCATCTCCAGCCGTATGGCCACTTTTGTGCCTGGCGCGGCGCCAAGTGGGAAAGGGTGGTGTCGAGGCTGAAGGCAGCAGGAAAGCCCGCAGCCCCCAGGTCTGTGGGGCTACGCAAGCGGTTCCCAAAGAGCTTTAGAACAAGGCATAGTTTTCCCTGCTGGCTCTTTGGGCGGGGGACCCATCTCCAGCCATATGACCATTTTTGTGCCTGGCCCGGCGCCAAGTGGGAAAGGGTGTTGTCGAGGCTGAAGGCAGCAGGAAAGCCCGCAGCCCCCAGGTCTGTGCGGCTACGCAAGCGGTTCCCAAAGAGCTTTAGAACAAGGCATAGTTTTCCCTGCTGGCTCTTTGGGCGGGGGACCCATCTCCAGCCGTATGGCCACTTTTGTGCCTGGCGCGGCGCCAAGTGGGAAAGGGTGGTGTCGAGGCTGAAGGCAGCAGGAAAGCCCGCAGCCCCCAGGTCTGTGGGGCTACGCAAGCGGTTCCCAAAGAGCTTTAGAACAAGGCATAGTTTTCCCTGCTGGCTCTTTGGGCGGGGGACCCATCTCCAGCCGTATGGCCATTTTTGTGCCTGGCGCGGTGCGTAGTGGGAAAGGGTGGTTTTGAGGCTGAAGGCAGCAGGAAAGCCCGCAGCCCCCAGGTCTGTGGGGCCAAGCAAGCGGTTCCCAAAGAGCTTTAGAACAAGGCATAGTTTTCCCTGCTGGCTCTTTGGGCGGGGGACCCATCTCCAACCATAGGCCATTTTTGTGCCTGGCGCGGCGCCAAGTGGGAAAGGGTGGTGTCGAGTCTGAAGGCAGCAGGAAAGCCTGCAGCCCCCAGGTCTGTGGGGCTACGCAAGCGGTTCCCAAAGAGCTTTAGAACAAGGCATAGTTTTCCCTGCTGGCTCTTTGGGCGGGGGACCCATCTCCAGCCGTATGGCCATTTTCGTGCCTGGCCCGGTGCGTAGTGGGAAAGGGTGGTTTTGAGGCTGAAGGCAGCAGGAAAGCCTGCAGCCCCCAGGTCTGTGGGGCCAAGGAAGCGGTTCCCAAAGAGCTTTAGAACAAGGCATAGTTTTCCCTGCTGGCTCTTTGGGCATGGGACCCATCTCCAGCCATAGGCCATTTTTGTGCCTGACGGGGCGCCAAGTGGGAAAGGGTGGCTTTTAGCCTGAAGGCAGCAGGAAAGCCTGCAGCCCCCAGGTCTGTGGGGCTATGCAAGCGGTTCCCAAAGAGCTTTAGAACAAGGCATAGTTTTCCCTGATGGCTCTTTGGGCGGGGGACCCATCTCCAGCCGTATGGCCATTTTTGTGCCTGGCGCGGCGCCAAGTGGGAAAGGGTGGTGTCGAGGCTGAAGGCAGCAGGAAAGCCCGCAGCCCCCAGGTCTGTGGGGCTACGCACGTGGTTCCCAAAGACCTTTAGAACAAGGCATATTTTTCCCTGCTGGCTCTTTGGGCATGGGACCCATCTCCAGCCGTATGGATATTTGAGCCTGGCGCGGCGCCAAGTCGAAAAGGGTGGTGTCGAGTCTGAATGCAGCAGGAAAGCCCGCAGCCCCCAGGTCTGTGCGGCTACGCAAGCGGTTCCCAAAGAGCTTTAGAACAAGGCATAGTTTTCCCTGATGGCTCTTTGGGCATGGGACCCATCTCCAGCCATAGGCCATTTTTGAGCCTGGCGCGGCGCCAAGTCGAAAAGGGTGGTGTCGAGTCTGAATGCAGCAGGAAAGCCCGCAGCCCCCAGGTCTGTGCGGCTACGCAAGCGGTTCCCAAAGAGCTTTAGAACAAGGCATAGTTTTCCCTGCTGGCTCTTTGGGCGGGGGACCCATCTCCAGCCGTATGGCCACTTTTGTGCCTGGCGCGGCGCCAAGTGGGAAAGGGTGGTGTCGAGGCTGAAGGCAGCAGGAAAGCCCGCAGCCCCCAGGTCTGTGGGGCTACGCAAGCGGTTCCCAAAGAGCTTTAGAACAAGGCATAGTTTTCCCTGCTGGCTCTTTGGGCGGGGGACCCATCTCCAGCCATATGGCCATTTTTGTGCCTGGCCCGGCGCCAAGTGGGAAAGGGTGTTGTCGAGGCTGAAGGCAGCAGGAAAGCCCGCAGCCCCCAGGTCTGTGCGGCTACGCAAGCGGTTCCCAAAGAGCTTTAGAACAAGGCATAGTTTTCCCTGCTGGCTCTTTGGGCGGGGGACCCATCTCCAGCCGTATGGCCACTTTTGTGCCTGGCGCGGCGCCAAGTGGGAAAGGGTGGTGTCGAGGCTGAAGGCAGCAGGAAAGCCCGCAGTCCCCAGGTCTGTGGGGCTACGCAAGCGGTTCCCAAAGAGCTTTAGAACAAGGCATAGTTTTCCCTGCTGGCTCTTTGGGCGGGGGACCCATCTCCAGCCGTATGGCCATTTTTGTGCCTGGCGCGGTGCGTAGTGGGAAAGGGTGGTTTTGAGGCTGAAGGCAGCAGGAAAGCCCGCAGCCCCCAGGTCTGTGGGGCCAAGCAAGCGGTTCCCAAAGAGCTTTAGAACAAGGCATAGTTTTCCCTGATGGCTCTTTGGGCGGGGGACCCATCTCCAACCATAGGCCATTTTTGTGCCTGGCGCGGCGCCAAGTGGGAAAGGGTGGTGTCGAGTCTGAAGGCAGCAGGAAAGCCTGCAGCCCCCAGGTCTGTGGGGCTACGCAAGCGGTTCCCAAAGAGCTTTAGAACAAGGCATAGTTTTCCCTGCTGGCTCTTTGGGCGGGGGACCCATCTCCAGCCGTATGGCCATTTTCGTGCCTGGCCCGGTGCGTAGTGGGAAAGGGTGGTTTTGAGGCTGAAGGCAGCAGGAAAGCCTGCAGCCCCCAGGTCTGTGGGGCCAAGGAAGCGGTTCCCAAAGAGCTTTAGAACAAGGCATAGTTTTCCCTGCTGGCTCTTTGGGCATGGGACCCATCTCCAGCCATAGGCCATTTTTGTGCCTGACGGGGCGCCAAGTGGGAAAGGGTGGCTTTTAGCCTGAAGGCAGCAGGAAAGCCTGCAGCCCCCAGGTCTGTGGGGCTATGCAAGCGGTTCCCAAAGAGCTTTAGAACAAGGCATAGTTTTCCCTGATGGCTCTTTGGGCGGGGGACCCATCTCCAGCCGTATGGCCATTTTTGTGCCTGGCGCGGCGCCAAGTGGGAAAGGGTGGTGTCGAGGCTGAAGGCAGCAGGAAAGCCCGCAGCCCCCAGGTCTGTGGGGCTACGCAAGCGGTTCCCAAAGAGCTTTAGAACAAGGCATAGTTTTCCCTGCTGGCTCTTTGGGCGGGGGACCCATCTCCAGCCGTATGGCCATTTTTGTGCCTGGCGCGGCGCCAAGTGGGAAAGGGTGGTGTCGAGGCTGAAGGCAGCAGGAAAGCCCTCAGCCCCCAGGTCTGTGGGGCTACGCACGTGGTTCCCAAAGACCTTTAGAACAAGGCATATTTTTCCCTGCTGGCTCTTTGGGCATGGGACCCATCTCCAGCCGTATGGACATTTTGAGCCTGGCGCGGCGCCAAGTCGAAAAGGGTGGTGTCGAGTCTGAATGCAGCAGGAAAGCCCGCAGCCCCCAGGTCTGTGCGGCTACGCAAGCGGTTCCCAAAGAGCTTTAGAACAAGGCATAGTTTTCCCTGATGGCTCTTTGGGCATGGGACCCATCTCCAGCCATAGGCCATTTTTGAGCCTGGCGCGGCGCCAAGTCGAAAAGGGTGGTGTCGAGTCTGAATGCAGCAGGAAAGCCCGCAGCCCCCAGGTCTGTGCGGCTACGCAAGCGGTTCCCAAAGAGCTTTAGAACAAGGCATAGTTTTCCCTGATGGCTCTTTGGGCATGGGACCCATCTCCAGCCGTATGGCCATTTTTGTGCCTGGCGCGGCGCCAAGTGGGAAAGGGTGGTGTCGAGGCTGAATGCAGCAGGAAAGCCCGCAGCCCCCAGGTCTGTGGGGCTACGCAAGTGGTTCCCAAAGAGCTTTAGAACAAGGCATAGTTTTCCCTGTTGGCTCTTTTGACAGGGGACACATCTCCAGCCGTATGGCCATTTTTGAGCCTGGCGCGGCGCCAAGTGGGAAAGGGTGGTGTCGAGGCTGAAGGCAGTAGGAAAGCCCGCAGCCCCCAGGTCTGTGGGGCTATGCAAGCGGTTCCCAAAGAGCTTTAGAACAAGGCATAGTTTTCCCTGTTGGCTCTTTGGGCGGGGGACCCATCTCCAGCCGTATGGCCATTTTTGTGCCTGGCGCGGCGCCAAGTGGGAAAGGGTGGTGTCGAGGCTGAAGGCAGCAGCAAAGCCCGCAGCCCCCAGGTCTGTGGGGCTACGCAAGCGGTTCCCAAAGAGCTTTAGAACAAGGCATAGTTTTCCCTGATGGCTCTTTGGGCATGGGACCCATCTCCAGCCATAGGCCATTTTTGTGCCTGATGCGGCGCCAAGTGGGAAAGGGTGCTGTCGAGGCTGAAGGCAGCAGGAAAGCCTGCAGCCCCCAGGTCTGTGGGGCTACGAAAGCGGTTCCCAAAGAGCTTTAGAACAAGGCATAGTTTTCCCTGCTGGCTCTTTGGGCGGGGGACCCATCTCCAGCCGTATGGCCATTTTTGAGCCTGGCGCGGCGCCAAGTCGGAAAGGGTGGTGTCGAGTCTGAAGGCAGCAGGAAAGCCCGCAGCCCCCACGTCTGTGGGGCTACGCAAGCGGTTCCCAAAGAGCTTTAGAACAAGGCATAGTTTTCCCTGCTGGCTCTTTGGGCGGGGGACCCATCTCCAGCCATAGGCCATTTTTGTGCCTGGCGCGGCGCCAAGTGGGAAAGGGTGTTGTCGAGGTTGAAGAGAGCAGGAAAGCCTGTAGCCCCCAGGTCTGTGGGGCTATGCAAGCAGTTCCCAAAGAGCTTTAGAACAAGGCATAGTTTTCCCTGCCGGCTCTTTGGGCGGGGGACCCATCTCCAGCCGTATGGCCATTTTTGTGCCTGGCGTGGCTCCAAGTGGGAAAGGGTGGTGTCGAGGCTGAAGGCAGCAGGAAAGCCCGCAGCCCCCAGGTCTGTGGGGCTATGCAAGCGGTTCCCAAAGAGCTTTAGAACAAGGCATAGTTTTCCCTGCTTGTTCTTTGGGCGGGGGACCCATCTCCAGCCGTATGGCCATTTTTGTGCCTGGCGTGGCGCCAAGTGGGAAAGGGTGGCTTTGAGGCTGAAGGCAGCAGGAAAGCCCACAGCCCCCAGGTCTGTGGGGCTACGCAAGCGGTTCCCAAAGACCTTTAGAACAAGGCATAATTTTCCTTGCTGGCTCTTTGGGCATGGGACCCATCTCCAGCCATAGGCCATTTTTGTGCCTGGCGTGGCGCCAAGTGGGAAAGGGTGGTGTCGAGGCTGAAGGCAGCAGGAAAGCCTGCAGCCCCCAGGTCTGTGCGGCTACGCAAGCGGTTCCCAAAGAGCTTTAGAACAAGGCATAGTTTTCCCTGCTGGCTCTTTGGGCGGGGGACCCATCTCCAGCCGTATGGCCATTTTTGTGCCTAGCGCGACGCCAAGTGGGAAAGGGTGGCTTTGAGGCTGAAGGCAGCAGCAAAGCCTGCAGCCCCCAGGTCTGTGGGGCTACGCAAGCGGTTCCCAAAGAGCTTTAGAACAAGGCATAGTTTTCCTTGCTGGCTCTTTGGGCATGGGACCCATCTCCAGCCATAGGCCATTTTTGTGCCTGGCGCGGCGCCAAGTGGGAAAGGGTGCTGTCGAGGCTGATGGCAGCAGGAAAGCCTGCAGCCCCCAGGTCTGTGGGGCTATGCAAGCGGTTCCCAAAGAGCTTTAGAACAAGGCATAGTTTTCCCTGCTGGCTCTTTGGGCGGGGGACCCATCTCCAGCCGTATGGCCATTTTTGTGCCTGGCGCGGCGCCAAGTGGGAAAGGGTGGTGTCGAGCCTGAAGGCAGCAGGAAAGCCCGCAGTCCCCAGGTCTGTGGGGCTACGCAAGCGGTTCCCAAAGAGCTTTAGAACAAGGCATAGTTTTCCCTGCTGGCTCTTTGGGCGGGGGACCCATCTCCAGCCATAGGCCATTTTTGAGCCTGGCGCGGCGCCAAGTCGAAAAGGGTGGTGTCGAGTCTGAATGCAGCAGGAAAGCCCGCAGCCCCCAGGTCTGTGCGGCTACGCAAGCGGTTCCCAAAGAGCTTTAGAACAAGGCATAGTTTTCCCTGCTGGCTCTTTGGGCGGGGGACCCATCTCCAGCCGTATGGCCACTTTTGTGCCTGGCGCGGCGCCAAGTGGGAAAGGGTGGTGTCGAGGCTGAAGGCAGCAGGAAAGCCCGCAGCCCCCAGGTCTGTGGGGCTACGCAAGCGGTTCCCAAAGAGCTTTAGAACAAGGCATAGTTTTCCCTGCTGGCTCTTTGGGCGGGGGACCCATCTCCAGCCATATGGCCATTTTTGTGCCTGGCCCGGCGCCAAGTGGGAAAGGGTGTTGTCGAGGCTGAAGGCAGCAGGAAAGCCCGCAGCCCCCAGGTCTGTGCGGCTACGCAAGCGGTTCCCAAAGAGCTTTAGAACAAGGCATAGTTTTCCCTGCTGGCTCTTTGGGCGGGGGACCCATCTCCAGCCGTATGGCCACTTTTGTGCCTGGCGCGGCGCCAAGTGGGAAAGGGTGGTGTCGAGGCTGAAGGCAGCAGGAAAGCCCGCAGCCCCCAGGTCTGTGGGGCTACGCAAGCGGTTCCCAAAGAGCTTTAGAACAAGGCATAGTTTTCCCTGCTGGCTCTTTGGGCGGGGGACCCATCTCCAGCCGTATGGCCATTTTTGTGCCTGGCGCGGTGCGTAGTGGGAAAGGGTGGTTTTGAGGCTGAAGGCAGCAGGAAAGCCCGCAGCCCCCAGGTCTGTGGGGCCAAGCAAGCGGTTCCCAAAGAGCTTTAGAACAAGGCATAGTTTTCCCTGATGGCTCTTTGGGCGGGGGACCCATCTCCAACCATAGGCCATTTTTGTGCCTGGCGCGGCGCCAAGTGGGAAAGGGTGGTGTCGAGTCTGAAGGCAGCAGGAAAGCCTGCAGCCCCCAGGTCTGTGGGGCTACGCAAGCGGTTCCCAAAGAGCTTTAGAACAAGGCATAGTTTTCCCTGCTGGCTCTTTGGGCGGGGGACCCATCTCCAGCCGTATGGCCATTTTCGTGCCTGGCCCGGTGCGTAGTGGGAAAGGGTGGTTTTGAGGCTGAAGGCAGCAGGAAAGCCTGCAGCCCCCAGGTCTGTGGGGCCAAGGAAGCGGTTCCCAAAGAGCTTTAGAACAAGGCATAGTTTTCCCTGCTGGCTCTTTGGGCATGGGACCCATCTCCAGCCATAGGCCATTTTTGTGCCTGACGGGGCGCCAAGTGGGAAAGGGTGGCTTTTAGCCTGAAGGCAGCAGGAAAGCCTGCAGCCCCCAGGTCTGTGGGGCTATGCAAGCGGTTCCCAAAGAGCTTTAGAACAAGGCATAGTTTTCCCTGATGGCTCTTTGGGCGGGGGACCCATCTCCAGCCGTATGGCCATTTTTGTGCCTGGCGCGGCGCCAAGTGGGAAAGGGTGGTGTCGAGGCTGAAGGCAGCAGGAAAGCCCGCAGCCCCCAGGTCTGTGGGGCTACGCAAGCGGTTCCCAAAGAGCTTTAGAACAAGGCATAGTTTTCCCTGCTGGCTCTTTGGGCGGGGGACCCATCTCCAGCCGTATGGCCATTTTTGTGCCTGGCGCGGCGCCAAGTGGGAAAGGGTGGTGTCGAGGCTGAAGGCAGCAGGAAAGCCCTCAGCCCCCAGGTCTGTGGGGCTACGCACGTGGTTCCCAAAGACCTTTAGAACAAGGCATATTTTTCCCTGCTGGCTCTTTGGGCATGGGACCCATCTCCAGCCGTATGGACATTTTGAGCCTGGCGCGGCGCCAAGTCGAAAAGGGTGGTGTCGAGTCTGAATGCAGCAGGAAAGCCCGCAGCCCCCAGGTCTGTGCGGCTACGCAAGCGGTTCCCAAAGAGCTTTAGAACAAGGCATAGTTTTCCCTGATGGCTCTTTGGGCATGGGACCCATCTCCAGCCATAGGCCATTTTTGAGCCTGGCGCGGCGCCAAGTCGAAAAGGGTGGTGTCGAGTCTGAATGCAGCAGGAAAGCCCGCAGCCCCCAGGTCTGTGCGGCTACGCAAGCGGTTCCCAAAGAGCTTTAGAACAAGGCATAGTTTTCCCTGATGGCTCTTTGGGCATGGGACCCATCTCCAGCCGTATGGCCATTTTTGTGCCTGGCGCGGCGCCAAGTGGGAAAGGGTGGTGTCGAGGCTGAATGCAGCAGGAAAGCCCGCAGCCCCCAGGTCTGTGGGGCTACGCAAGTGGTTCCCAAAGAGCTTTAGAACAAGGCATAGTTTTCCCTGTTGGCTCTTTTGACAGGGGACACATCTCCAGCCGTATGGCCATTTTTGAGCCTGGCGCGGCGCCAAGTGGGAAAGGGTGGTGTCGAGGCTGAAGGCAGTAGGAAAGCCCGCAGCCCCCAGGTCTGTGGGGCTATGCAAGCGGTTCCCAAAGAGCTTTAGAACAAGGCATAGTTTTCCCTGTTGGCTCTTTGGGCGGGGGACCCATCTCCAGCCGTATGGCCATTTTTGTGCCTGGCGCGGCGCCAAGTGGGAAAGGGTGGTGTCGAGGCTGAAGGCAGCAGCAAAGCCCGCAGCCCCCAGGTCTGTGGGGCTACGCAAGCGGTTCCCAAAGAGCTTTAGAACAAGGCATAGTTTTCCCTGATGGCTCTTTGGGCATGGGACCCATCTCCAGCCATAGGCCATTTTTGTGCCTGATGCGGCGCCAAGTGGGAAAGGGTGCTGTCGAGGCTGAAGGCAGCAGGAAAGCCTGCAGCCCCCAGGTCTGTGGGGCTACGAAAGCGGTTCCCAAAGAGCTTTAGAACAAGGCATAGTTTTCCCTGCTGGCTCTTTGGGCGGGGGACCCATCTCCAGCCGTATGGCCATTTTTGAGCCTGGCGCGGCGCCAAGTCGGAAAGGGTGGTGTCGAGTCTGAAGGCAGCAGGAAAGCCCGCAGTCCCCAGGTCTGTGGGGCTACGCAAGCGGTTCCCAAAGAGCTTTAGAACAAGGCATAGTTTTCCCTGCTGGCTCTTTGGGCGGGGGACCCATCTCCAGCCGTATGGCCATTTTTGTGCCTGGCGCGGCGCCAAGTGGGAAAGGGTGTTGTCGAGGTTGAAGAGAGCAGGAAAGCCTGTAGCCCCCAGGTCTGTGGGGCTATGCAAGCAGTTCCCAAAGAGCTTTAGAACAAGGCATAGTTTTCCCTGCCGGCTCTTTGGGCGGGGGACCCATCTCCAGCCGTATGGCCATTTTTGTGCCTGGCGTGGCTCCAAGTGGGAAAGGGTGGTGTCGAGGCTGAAGGCAGCAGGAAAGCCCGCAGCCCCCAGGTCTGTGGGGCTATGCAAGCGGTTCCCAAAGAGCTTTAGAACAAGGCATAGTTTTCCCTGCTTGTTCTTTGGGCGGGGGACCCATCTCCAGCCGTATGGCCATTTTTGTGCCTGGCGTGGCGCCAAGTGGGAAAGGGTGGCTTTGAGGCTGAAGGCAGCAGGAAAGCCCACAGCCCCCAGGTCTGTGGGGCTACGCAAGCGGTTCCCAAAGACCTTTAGAACAAGGCATAATTTTCCTTGCTGGCTCTTTGGGCATGGGACCCATCTCCAGCCATAGGCCATTTTTGTGCCTGGCGCGGCGCCAAGTGGGAAAGGGTGGTGTCGAGGCTGAAGGCAGCAGGAAAGCCTGCAGCCCCCAGGTCTGTGCGGCTACGCAAGCGGTTCCCAAAGAGCTTTAGAACAAGGCATAGTTTTCCCTGCTGGCTCTTTGGGCGGGGGACCCATCTCCAGCCGTATGGCCATTTTTGTGCCTAGCGCGACGCCAAGTGGGAAAGGGTGGCTTTGAGGCTGAAGGCAGCAGCAAAGCCTGCAGCCCCCAGGTCTGTGGGGCTACGCAAGCGGTTCCCAAAGAGCTTTAGAACAAGGCATAGTTTTCCTTGCTGGCTCTTTGGGCATGGGACCCATCTCCAGCCATAGGCCATTTTTGTGCCTGGCGCGGCGCCAAGTGGGAAAGGGTGCTGTCGAGGCTGATGGCAGCAGGAAAGCCTGCAGCCCCCAGGTCTGTGGGGCTATGCAAGCGGTTCCCAAAGAGCTTTAGAACAAGGCATAGTTTTCCCTGCTGGCTCTTTGGGCGGGGGACCCATCTCCAGCCGTATGGCCATTTTTGTGCCTGGCGCGGCGCCAAGTGGGAAAGGGTGGTGTCGAGCCTGAAGGCAGCAGGAAAGCCCGCAGTCCCCAGGTCTGTGGGGCTACGCAAGCGGTTCCCAAAGAGCTTTAGAACAAGGCATAGTTTTCCCTGCTGGCTCTTTGGGCGGGGGACCCATCTCCAGCCATAGGCCATTTTTGTGCCTGGCGCGGCGCCAAGTGGGAAAGGGTGTTGTCGAGGCTGAAGCGAGCAGGAAAGCCTGTAGCCCCCAGGTCTGTGGGGCTATGCAAGCAGTTCCCAAAGAGCTTTAGAACAAGGCATAGTTTTCCCTGCCGGCTCTTTGGGCGGGGGACCCATCTCCAGCCGTATGGCCATTTTTGTGCCTGGCGTGGCGCCAAGTGGGAAAGGGTGGTGTCGAGGCTGAAGGCAGCAGGAAAGCCCGCAGCCCCCAGGTCTGTGGGGCTATGCAAGCGGTTCCCAAAGAGCTTTAGAACAAGGCATAGTTTTCCCTGCTTGTTCTTTGGGCGGGGGACCCATCTCCAGCCGTATGGCCATTTTTGTGCCTGGCGTGGCGCCAAGTGGGAAAGGGTGGCTTTGAGGCTGAAGGCAGCAGGAAAGCCCACAGCCCCCAGGTCTGTGGGGCTACGCAAGCGGTTCCCAAAGACCTTTAGAACAAGGCATAATTTTCCTTGCTGGCTCTTTGGGCATGGGACCCATCTCCAGCCATAGGCCATTTTTGTGCCTGGCGCGGCGCCAAGTGGGAAAGGGTGGTGTCGAGGCTGAAGGCAGCAGGAAAGCCTGCAGCCCCCAGGTCTGTGCGGCTACGCAAGCGGTTCCCAAAGAGCTTTAGAACAAGGCATAGTTTTCCCTGCTGGCTCTTTGGGCGGGGGACCCATCTCCAGCCGTATGGCCATTTTTGTGCCTAGCGCGACGCCAAGTGGGAAAGGGTGGCTTTGAGGCTGAAGGCAGCAGCAAAGCCTGCAGCCCCCAGGTCTGTGGGGCTACGCAAGCGGTTCCCAAAGAGCTTTAGAACAAGGCATAGTTTTCCTTGCTGGCTCTTTGGGCATGGGACCCATCTCCAGCCATAGGCCATTTTTGTGCCTGGCGCGGCGCCAAGTGGGAAAGGGTGCTGTCGAGGCTGATGGCAGCAGGAAAGCCTGCAGCCCCCAGGTCTGTGGGGCTATGCAAGCGGTTCCCAAAGAGCTTTAGAACAAGGCATAGTTTTCCCTCCTGGCTCTTTGGGCGGGGGACCCATCTCCAGCCGTATGGCCATTTTTGTGCCTGGCGCGGCGCCAAGTGGGAAAGGGTGGTGTCGAGCCTGAAGGCAGCAGGAAAGCCCGCAGTCCCCAGGTCTGTGGGGCTACGCAAGCGGTTCCCAAAGAGCTTTAGAACAAGGCATAGTTTTCCCTGCTGGCTCTTTGGGCGGGGGACCCATCTCCAGCCGTATGGCCATTTTTGTGCCTGGCGCGGCGCCAAGTGGGAAAGGGTGGCTTTGAGGCTGAAGGCAGCAGCAAAGCCCGCAGCCCCCAGGTCTGTGGGGCTACGCAAGTGGTTCCCAAAGAGCTTTAGAACAAGGCATAGTTTTCCCTGTTGGCTCTTTTGACAGGGGACACATCTCCAGCCGTATGGCCATTTTTGAGCCTGGCGCGGCGCCACGTGGGAAAGGGTGGTGTCGAGGCTGAAGGCAGTAGGAAAGCCCGCAGCCCCCAGGTCTGTGGGGCTATGCAAGCGGTTCCCAAAGAGCTTTAGAACAAGGCATAGTTTTCCCTGCTGGCTCTTTGGGCGGGGGACCCATCTCCAGCCGTATGGCCATTTTTGTGCCTGGCGCGGCGCCAAGTGGGAAAGGGTGGTGTCGAGGCTGAAGGCAGCAGCAAAGCCCGCAGCCCCCAGGTCTGTGGGGCTACGCAAGCGGTTCCCAAAGAGCTTTAGAACAAGGCATAGTTTTCCCTGCTGGCTCTTTGGGCGGGGGACCCATCTCCAGCCATAGGCCATTTTTGTGCCTGGCGCGGCGCCAAGTGGGAAAGGGTGTTGTTGAGGCTGAAGCGAGCAGGAAAGCCTGTAGCCCCCAGGTCTGTGGGGCTATGCAAGCAGTTCCCAAAGAGCTTTAGAACAAGGCATAGTTTTCCCTGCCGGCTCTTTGGGCGGGGGACCCATCTCCAGCCGTATGGCCATTTTTGTGCCTGGCGTGGCGCCAAGTGGGAAAGGGTGGTGTCGAGGCTGAAGGCAGCAGGAAAGCCCGCAGCCCCCAGGTCTGTGGGGCTATGCAAGCGGTTCCCAAAGAGCTTTAGAACAAGGCATAGTTTTCCCTGCTTGTTCTTTGGGCGGGGGACCCATCTCCAGCCGTATGGCCATTTTTGTGCCTGGCGTGGCGCCAAGTGGGAAAGGGTGGCTTTGAGGCTGAAGGCAGCAGGAAAGCCCACAGCCCCCAGGTCTGTGGGGCTACGCAAGCGGTTCCCAAAGACCTTTAGAACAAGGCATAATTTTCCTTGCTGGCTCTTTGGGCATGGGACCCATCTCCAGCCATAGGCCATTTTTGTGCCTGGCGCGGCGCCAAGTGGGAAAGGGTGGTGTCGAGGCTGAAGGCAGCAGGAAAGCCTGCAGCCCCCAGGTCTGTGGGGCTACGCAAGCGGTTCCCAAAGAGCTTTAGAACAAGGCATAGTTTTCCCTGCTGGCTCTTTGGGCGGGGGACCCATCTCCAGCCGTATGGCCATTTTTGTGCCTAGCGCGACGCCAAGTGGGAAAGGGTGGCTTTGAGGCTGAAGGCAGCAGCAAAGCCTGCAGCCCCCAGGTCTGTGGGGCTACGCAAGCGGTTCCCAAAGAGCTTTAGAACAAGGCATAGTTTTCCTTGCTGGCTCTTTGGGCATGGGACCCATCTCCAGCCATAGGCCATTTTTGTGCCTGGCGCGGCGCCAAGTGGGAAAGGGTGCTGTCGAGGCTGATGGCAGCAGGAAAGCCTGCAGCCCCCAGGTCTGTGGGGCTATGCAAGCGGTTCCCAAAGAGCTTTAGAACAAGGCATAGTTTTCCCTCCTGGCTCTTTGGGCGGGGGACCCATCTCCAGCCGTATGGCCATTTTTCGTGCCTGGCGCGGCGCCAAGTGGGAAAGGGTGGTGTCGAGCCTGAAGGCAGCAGGAAAGCCCGCAGTCCCAAGGTCTGTGGGGCTACGCAAGCGGTTCCCAAAGAGCTTTAGAACAAGGCATAGTTTTCCCTGCTGGCTCTTTGGGCGGGGGACCCATCTCCAGCCGTATGGCCATTTTTGTGCCTGGCGCGGCGCCAAGTGGGAAAGGGTGGCTTTGAGGCTGAAGGCAGCAGCAAAGCCCGCAGCCCCCAGGTCTGTGCGGCTACGCAAGTGGTTCCCAAAGAGCTTTAGAACAAGGCATAGTTTTCCCTGTTGGCTCTTTTGACAGGGGACACATCTCCAGCCGTATGGCCATTTTTGAGCCTGGCGCGGCGCCACGTGGGAAAGGGTGGTGTCGAGGCTGAAGGCAGTAGGAAAGCCCGCAGCCCCCAGGTCTGTGGGGCTATGCAAGCGGTTCCCAAAGAGCTTTAGAACAAGGCATAGTTTTCCCTGCTGGCTCTTTGGGCGGGGGACCCATCTCCAGCCGTATGGCCATTTTTGTGCCTGGCGCGGCGCCAAGTGGGAAAGGGTGGTGTCGAGGCTGAAGGCAGCAGCAAAGCCCGCAGCCCCCAGGTCTGTGGGGCTACGCAAGCGGTTCCCAAAGAGCTTTAGAACAAGGCATAGTTTTCCCTGCTGGCTCTTTGGGCATGGGACCCATCTCCAGCCATAGGCCATTTTTGTGCCTGATGCGGCGCCAAGTGGGAAAGGGTGCTGTCGAGGCTGAAGGCAGCAGGAAAGCCTGCAGCCCCCAGGTCTGTGGGGCTACGAAAGCGGTTCCCAAAGAGCTTTAGAACAAGGCATAGTTTTCCCTGCTGGCTCTTTGGGCGGGGGACCCATCTCCAGCCGTATGGCCATTTTTGAGCCTGGCGCGGCGCCAAGTCGGAAAGGGTGGTGTCGAGTCTGAAGGCAGCAGGAAAGCCCGCAGCCCCCAGGTCTGTGGGGCTACGCAAGCGGTTCCCAAAGAGCTTTAGAACAAGGCATAGTTTTCCCTGCTGGCTCTTTGGGCGGGGGACCCATCTCCAGCCATAGGCCATTTTTGTGCCTGGCGCGGCGCCAAGTGGGAAAGGGTGGTGTCGAGGCTGAAGGCAGCAGGAAAGACCTCAGCCCCCAGGTCTGTGGGGCTACGCACGTGGTTCCCAAAGACCTTTAGAACAAGGCATATTTTTCCCTGCTGGCTCTTTGGGCATGGGACCCATCTCCAGCCGTATGGACATTTTGAGCCTGGCGCGGCGCCAAGTCGAAAAGGGTGGTGTCGAGTCTGAATGCAGCAGGAAAGCCCGCAGCCCCCAGGTCTGTGCGGCTACGCAAGCGGTTCCCAAAGAGCTTTAGAACAAGGCATAGTTTTCCCTGATGGCTCTTTGGGCATGGGACCCATCTCCAGCCATAGGCCATTTTTGAGCCTGGCGCGGCGCCAAGTCGAAAAGGGTGGTGTCGAGTCTGAATGCAGCAGGAAAGCCCGCAGCCCCCAGGTCTGTGCGGCTACGCAAGCGGTTCCCAAAGAGCTTTAGAACAAGGCATAGTTTTCCCTGATGGCTCTTTGGGCATGGGACCCATCTCCAGCCATAGGCCATTTTTGTGCCTGGCGCGGCGCCAAGTGGGAAAGGGTGCTGTCGAGGCTGATGGCAGCAGGAAAGCCTGCAGCCCCCAGGTCTGTGGGGCTATGCAAGCGGTTCCCAAAGAGCTTTAGAACAAGGCATAGTTTTCCCTGCTGCCTCTTTGGGCGGGGGACCCATCTCCAGCCGTATGGCCATTTTTGTGCCTGGCGCGGCGCCAAGTGGGAAAGGGTGGTGTCGAGCCTGAAGGCAGCAGGAAAGCCCGCAGCCCCCAGGTCTGTGGGGCTACGCAAGCGGTTCCCAAAGAGCTTTAGAACAAGGCATAGTTTTCCCTGCTGGCTCTTTGGGCGGGGGACCCATCTCCAGCCGTATGGCCATTTTTGTGCCTGGCGCGGCGCCAAGTGGGAAAGGGTGGTGTCGAGGCTGAAGGCAGCAGGAAAGCCCGCAGCCCCCAGGTCTGTGGGGCTACGCAAGTGGTTCCCAAAGAGCTTTAGAACAAGGCATAGTTTTCCCTGTTGGCTCTTTTGACAGGGGACACATCTCCAGCCGTATGGCCATTTTTGAGCCTGGCGCGGCGCCAAGTGGGAAAGGGTGGTGTCGAGGCTGAAGGCAGTAGGAAAGCCCGCAGCCCCCAGGTCTGTGGGGCTATGCAAGCGGTTCCCAAAGAGCTTTAGAACAAGGCATAGTTTTCCCTGTTGGCTCTTTGGGCGGGGGACCCATCTCCAGCCGTATGGCCATTTTTGTGCCTGGCGCGGCGCCAAGTGGGAAAGGGTGGTGTCGAGGCTGAAGGCAGCAGCAAAGCCCGCAGCCCCCAGGTCTGTGGGGCTACGCAAGCGGTTCCCAAAGAGCTTTAGAACAAGGCATAGTTTTCCCTGATGGCTCTTTGGGCATGGGACCCATCTCCAGCCATAGGCCATTTTTGTGCCTGATGCGGCGCCAAGTGGGAAAGGGTGCTGTCGAGGATGAAGGCAGCAGGAAAGCCTGCAGCCCCCAGGTCTGTGGGGCTACGAAAGCGGTTCCCAAAGAGCTTTAGAACAAGGCATAGTTTTCCCTGCTGGCTCTTTGGGCGGGGGACCCATCTCCAGCCGTATGGCCATTTTTGAGCCTGGCGCGGCGCCAAGTCGGAAAGGGTGGTGTCGAGTCTGAAGGCAGCAGGAAAGCCCGCAGTCCCCAGGTCTGTGGGGCTACGCAAGCGGTTCCCAAAGAGCTTTAGAACAAGGCATAGTTTTCCCTGCTGGCTCTTTGGGCGGGGGACCCATCTCCAGCCATAGGCCATTTTTGTGCCTGGCGCGGCGCCAAGTGGGAAAGGGTGTTGTCGAGGCTGAAGAGAGCAGGAAAGCCTGTAGCCCCCAGGTCTGTGGGGCTATGCAAGCAGTTCCCAAAGAGCTTTAGAACAAGGCATATTTTTCCCTGCCGGCTCTTTGGGCGGGGGACCCATCTCCAGCCGTATGGCCATTTTTGTGCCTGGCGTGGCGCCAAGTGGGAAAGGGTGGTGTCGAGGCTGAAGGCAGCAGGAAAGCCCGCAGCCCCCAGGTCTGTGGGGCTATGCAAGCGGTTCCCAAAGAGCTTTAGAACAAGGCATAGTTTTCCCTGCTTGTTCTTTGGGCGGGGGACCCATCTCCAGCCGTATGGCCATTTTTGTGCCTGGCGTGGCGCCAAGTGGGAAAGGGTGGCTTTGAGGCTGAAGGCAGCAGGAAAGCCCACAGCCCCCAGGTCTGTGGGGCTACGCAAGCGGTTCCCAAAGACCTTTAGAACAAGGCATAATTTTCCTTGCTGGCTCTTTGGGCATGGGACCCATCTCCAGCCATAGGCCATTTTTGTGCCTGGCGCGGCGCCAAGTGGGAAAGGGTGGTGTCGAGGCTGAAGGCAGCAGGAAAGCCTGCAGCCCCCAGGTCTGTGCGGCTACGCAAGCGGTTCCCAAAGAGCTTTAGAACAAGGCATAGTTTTCCCTGCTGGCTCTTTGGGCGGGGGACCCATCTCCAGCCGTATGGCCATTTTTGTGCCTAGCGCGACGCCAAGTGGGAAAGGGTGGCTTTGAGGCTGAAGGCAGCAGCAAAGCCTGCAGCCCCCAGGTCTGTGGGGCTACGCAAGCGGTTCCCAAAGAGCTTTAGAACAAGGCATAGTTTTCCTTGCTGGCTCTTTGGGCATGGGACCCATCTCCAGCCATAGGCCATTTTTGTGCCTGGCGCGGCGCCAAGTGGGAAAGGGTGCTGTCGAGGCTGATGGCAGCAGGAAAGCCTGCAGCCCCTAGGTCTGTGGGGCTATGCAAGCGGTTCCCAAAGAGCTTTAGAACAAGGCATAGTTTTCCCTGATGGCTCTTTGGGCATGGGACCCATCTCCAGCCATAGGCCATTTTTGAGCCTGGCGCGGCGCCAAGTCGAAAAGGGTGGTGTCGAGTCTGAATGCAGCAGGAAAGCCCGCAGCCCCCAGGTCTGTGCGGCTACGCAAGCGGTTCCCAAAGAGCTTTAGAACAAGGCATAGTTTTCCCTGATGGCTCTTTGGGCATGGGACCCATCTCCAGCCATAGGCCATTTTTGTGCCTGGCGCGGCGCCAAGTGGGAAAGGGTGCTGTCGAGGCTGATGGCAGCAGGAAAGCCTGCAGCCCCCAGGTCTGTGGGGCTATGCAAGCGGTTCCCAAAGAGCTTTAGAACAAGGCATAGTTTTCCCTGCTGCCTCTTTGGGCGGGGGACCCATCTCCAGCCGTATGGCCATTTTTGTGCCTGGCGCGGCGCCAAGTGGGAAAGGGTGGTGTCGAGCCTGAAGGCAGCAGGAAAGCCCGCAGCCCCCAGGTCTGTGGGGCTACGCAAGCGGTTCCCAAAGAGCTTTAGAACAAGGCATAGTTTTCCCTGCTGGCTCTTTGGGCGGGGGACCCATCTCCAGCCGTATGGCCATTTTTGTGCCTGGCGCGGCGCCAAGTGGGAAAGGGTGGTGTCGAGGCTGAAGGCAGCAGGAAAGCCCGCAGCCCCCAGGTCTGTGGGGCTACGCAAGTGGTTCCCAAAGAGCTTTAGAACAAGGCATAGTTTTCCCTGTTGGCTCTTTTGACAGGGGACACATCTCCAGCCGTATGGCCATTTTTGAGCCTGGCGCGGCGCCAAGTGGGAAAGGGTGGTGTCGAGGCTGAAGGCAGTAGGAAAGCCCGCAGCCCCCAGGTCTGTGGGGCTATGCAAGCGGTTCCCAAAGAGCTTTAGAACAAGGCATAGTTTTCCCTGTTGGCTCTTTGGGCGGGGGACCCATCTCCAGCCGTATGGCCATTTTTGTGCCTGGCGCGGCGCCAAGTGGGAAAGGGTGGTGTCGAGGCTGAAGGCAGCAGCAAAGCCCGCAGCCCCCAGGTCTGTGGGGCTACGCAAGCGGTTCCCAAAGAGCTTTAGAACAAGGCATAGTTTTCCCTGCTGGCTCTTTGGGCATGGGACCCATCTCCAGCCATAGGCCATTTTTGTGCCTGATGCGGCGCCAAGTGGGAAAGGGTGCTGTCGAGGCTGAAGGCAGCAGGAAAGCCTGCAGCCCCCAGGTCTGTGGGGCTACGAAAGCGGTTCCCAAAGAGCTTTAGAACAAGGCATAGTTTTCCCTGCTGGCTCTTTGGGCGGGGGACCCATCTCCAGCCGTATGGCCATTTTTGAGCCTGGCGCGGCGCCAAGTCGGAAAGGGTGGTGTCGAGTCTGAAGGCAGCAGGAAAGCCCGCAGTCCCCAGGTCTGTGGGGCTACGCAAGCGGTTCCCAAAGAGCTTTAGAACAAGGCATAGTTTTCCCTGCTGGCTCTTTGGGCGGGGGACCCATCTCCAGCCATAGGCCATTTTTGTGCCTGGCGCGGCGCCAAGTGGGAAAGGGTGTTGTCGAGGCTGAAGAGAGCAGGAAAGCCTGTAGCCCCCAGGTCTGTGGGGCTATGCAAGCAGTTCCCAAAGAGCTTTAGAACAAGGCATATTTTTCCCTGCCGGCTCTTTGGGCGGGGGACCCATCTCCAGCCGTATGGCCATTTTTGTGCCTGGCGTGGCGCCAAGTGGGAAAGGGTGGTGTCGAGGCTGAAGGCAGCAGGAAAGCCCGCAGCCCCCAGGTCTGTGGGGCTATGCAAGCGGTTCCCAAAGAGCTTTAGAACAAGGCATAGTTTTCCCTGCTTGTTCTTTGGGCGGGGGGACCCATCTCCAGCCGTATGGCCATTTTTGTGCCTGGCGTGGCGCCAAGTGGGAAAGGGTGGCTTTGAGGCTGAAGGCAGCAGGAAAGCCCACAGCCCCCAGGTCTGTGGGGCTACGCAAGCGGTTCCCAAAGACCTTTAGAACAAGGCATAATTTTCCTTGCTGGCTCTTTGGGCATGGGACCCATCTCCAGCCATAGGCCATTTTTGTGCCTGGCGCGGCGCCAAGTGGGAAAGGGTGGTGTCGAGGCTGAAGGCAGCAGGAAAGCCTGCAGCCCCCAGGTCTGTGCGGCTACGCAAGCGGTTCCCAAAGAGCTTTAGAACAAGGCATAGTTTTCCCTGCTGGCTCTTTGGGCGGGGGACCCATCTCCAGCCGTATGGCCATTTTTGTGCCTAGCGCGACGCCAAGTGGGAAAGGGTGGCTTTGAGGCTGAAGGCAGCAGCAAAGCCTGCAGCCCCCAGGTCTGTGGGGCTACGCAAGCGGTTCCCAAAGAGCTTTAGAACAAGGCATAGTTTTCCTTGCTGGCTCTTTGGGCATGGGACCCATCTCCAGCCATAGGCCATTTTTGTGCCTGGCGCGGCGCCAAGTGGGAAAGGGTGCTGTCGAGGCTGATGGCAGCAGGAAAGCCTGCAGCCCCTAGGTCTGTGGGGCTATGCAAGCGGTTCCCAAAGAGCTTTAGAACAAGGCATAGTTTTCCCTGCTGGCTCTTTGGGCGGGGGACCCATCTCCAGCCGTATGGCCATTTTTGTGCCTGGCGCGGCGCCAAGTGGGAAAGGGTGGTGTCGAGCCTGAAGGCAGCAGGAAAGCCCGCAGTCCCCAGGTCTGTGGGGCTACGCAAGCGGTTCCCAAAGAGCTTTAGAACAAGGCATAGTTTTCCCTGCTGGCTCTTTGGGCGGGGGACCCATCTCCAGCCATAGGCCATTTTTGTGCCTGGCGCGGCGCCAAGTGGGAAAGGGTGTTGTCGAGGCTGAAGGCAGCAGGAAAGCCTGTAGCCCCCAGGTCTGTGGGGCTATGCAAGCAGTTCCCAAAGAGCTTTAGAACAAGGCATAGTTTTCCCTGCCGGCTCTTTGGGCGGGGGACCCATCTCCAGCCGTATGGCCATTTTTGTGCCTGGCGTGGCGCCAAGTGGGAAAGGGTGGTGTCGAGGCTGAAGGCAGCAGGAAAGCCCGCAGCCCCCAGGTCTGTGTGGCTATGCAAGCGGTTCCCAAAGAGCTTTAGAACAAGGCATAGTTTTCCCTGCTTGTTCTTTGGGCGGGGGACCCATCTCCAGCCGTATGGCCATTTTTGTGCCTGGCGTGGCGCCAAGTGGGAAAGGGTGGCTTTGAGGCTGAAGGCAGCAGGAAAGCCCACAGCCCCCAGGTCTGTGGGGCTACGCAAGCGGTTCCCAAAGACCTTTAGAACAAGGCATAATTTTCCTTGCTGGCTCTTTGGGCATGGGACCCATCTCCAGCCATAGGCCATTTTTGTGCCTGGCGCGGCGCCAAGTGGGAAAGGGTGGTGTCGAGGCTGAAGGCAGCAGGAAAGCCTGCAGCCCCCAGGTCTGTGCGGCTACGCAAGCGGTTCCCAAAGAGCTTTAGAACAAGGCATAGTTTTCCCTGCTGGCTCTTTGGGCGGGGGACCCATCTCCAGCCGTATGGCCATTTTTGTGCCTAGCGCGACGCCAAGTGGGAAAGGGTGGCTTTGAGGCTGAAGGCAGCAGCAAAGCCTGCAGCCCCCAGGTCTGTGGGGCTACGCAAGCGGTTCCCAAAGAGCTTTAGAACAAGGCATAGTTTTCCTTGCTGGCTCTTTGGGCATGGGACCCATCTCCAGCCATAGGCCATTTTTGTGCCTGGCGCGGCGCCAAGTGGGAAAGGGTGCTGTCGAGGCTGATGGCAGCAGGAAAGCCCGCAGCCCCCAGGTCTGTGGGGCTATGCAAGCGGTTCCCAAAGAGCTTTAGAACAAGGCATAGTTTTCCCTCCTGGCTCTTTGGGCGGGGGACCCATCTCCAGCCGTATGGCCATTTTTGTGCCTGGCGCGGCGCCAAGTGGGAAAGGGTGGTGTCGAGCCTGAAGGCAGCAGGAAAGCCCGCAGTCCCCAGGTCTGTGGGGCTACGCAAGCGGTTCCCAAAGAGCTTTAGAACAAGGCATAGTTTTCCCTGCTGGCTCTTTGGGCGGGGGACCCATCTCCAGCCGTATGGCCATTTTTGTGCCTGGCGCGGCGCCAAGTGGGAAAGGGTGGCTTTGAGGCTGAAGGCAGCAGCAAAGCCCGCAGCCCCCAGGTCTGTGGGGCTACGCAAGTGGTTCCCAAAGAGCTTTAGAACAAGGCATAGTTTTCCCTGTTGGCTCTTTTGACAGGGGACACATCTCCAGCCGTATGGCCATTTTTGAGCCTGGCGCGGCGCCACGTGGGAAAGGGTGGTGTCGAGGCTGAAGGCAGTAGGAAAGCCCGCAGCCCCCAGGTCTGTGGGGCTATGCAAGCGGTTCCCAAAGAGCTTTAGAACAAGGCATAGTTTTCCCTGCTGGCTCTTTGGGCGGGGGACCCATCTCCAGCCGTATGGCCATTTTTGTGCCTGGCGCGGCGCCAAGTGGGAAAGGGTGGTGTCGAGGCTGAAGGCAGCAGCAAAGCCCGCAGCCCCCAGGTCTGTGGGGCTACGCAAGCGGTTCCCAAAGAGCTTTAGAACAAGGCATAGTTTTCCCTGCTGGCTCTTTGGGCATGGGACCCATCTCCAGCCATAGGCCATTTTTGTGCCTGATGCGGCACCAAGTGGGAAAGGGTGCTGTCGAGGCTGATGGCAGCAGGAAAGCCTGCAGCCCCTAGGTCTGTGGGGCTATGCAAGCGGTTCCCAAAGAGCTTTAGAACAAGGCATAGTTTTCCCTGCTGGCTCTTTGGGCGGGGGACCCATCTCCAGCCGTATGGCCATTTTTGTGCCTGGCGCGGCGCCAAGTGGGAAAGGGTGGTGTCGAGCCTGAAGGCAGCAGGAAAGCCCGCAGTCCCCAGGTCTGTGGGGCTACGCAAGCGGTTCCCAAAGAGCTTTAGAACAAGGCATAGTTTTCCCTGCTGGCTCTTTGGGCGGGGGACCCATCTCCAGCCATAGGCCATTTTTGTGCCTGGCGCGGCGCCAAGTGGGAAAGGGTGTTGTCGAGGCTGAAGGCAGCAGGAAAGCCTGTAGCCCCCAGGTCTGTGGGGCTATGCAAGCAGTTCCCAAAGAGCTTTAGAACAAGGCATAGTTTTCCCTGCCGGCTCTTTGGGCGGGGGACCCATCTCCAGCCGTATGGCCATTTTTGTGCCTGGCGTGGCGCCAAGTGGGAAAGGGTGGTGTCGAGGCTGAAGGCAGCAGGAAAGCCCGCAGCCCCCAGGTCTGTGTGGCTATGCAAGCGGTTCCCAAAGAGCTTTAGAACAAGGCATAGTTTTCCCTGCTTGTTCTTTGGGCGGGGGACCCATCTCCAGCCGTATGGCCATTTTTGTGCCTGGCGTGGCGCCAAGTGGGAAAGGGTGGCTTTGAGGCTGAAGGCAGCAGGAAAGCCCACAGCCCCCAGGTCTGTGGGGCTACGCAAGCGGTTCCCAAAGACCTTTAGAACAAGGCATAATTTTCCTTGCTGGCTCTTTGGGCATGGGACCCATCTCCAGCCATAGGCCATTTTTGTGCCTGGCGCGGCGCCAAGTGGGAAAGGGTGGTGTCGAGGCTGAAGGCAGCAGGAAAGCCTGCAGCCCCCAGGTCTGTGCGGCTACGCAAGCGGTTCCCAAAGAGCTTTAGAACAAGGCATAGTTTTCCCTGCTGGCTCTTTGGGCGGGGGACCCATCTCCAGCCGTATGGCCATTTTTGTGCCTAGCGCGACGCCAAGTGGGAAAGGGTGGCTTTGAGGCTGAAGGCAGCAGCAAAGCCTGCAGCCCCCAGGTCTGTGGGGCTACGCAAGCGGTTCCCAAAGAGCTTTAGAACAAGGCATAGTTTTCCTTGCTGGCTCTTTGGGCATGGGACCCATCTCCAGCCATAGGCCATTTTTGTGCCTGGCGCGGCGCCAAGTGGGAAAGGGTGCTGTCGAGGCTGATGGCAGCAGGAAAGCCCGCAGCCCCCAGGTCTGTGGGGCTATGCAAGCGGTTCCCAAAGAGCTTTAGAACAAGGCATAGTTTTCCCTCCTGGCTCTTTGGGCGGGGGACCCATCTCCAGCCGTATGGCCATTTTTGTGCCTGGCGCGGCGCCAAGTGGGAAAGGGTGGTGTCGAGCCTGAAGGCAGCAGGAAAGCCCGCAGTCCCCAGGTCTGTGGGGCTACGCAAGCGGTTCCCAAAGAGCTTTAGAACAAGGCATAGTTTTCCCTGCTGGCTCTTTGGGCGGGGGACCCATCTCCAGCCGTATGGCCATTTTTGTGCCTGGCGCGGCGCCAAGTGGGAAAGGGTGGCTTTGAGGCTGAAGGCAGCAGCAAAGCCCGCAGCCCCCAGGTCTGTGGGGCTACGCAAGTGGTTCCCAAAGAGCTTTAGAACAAGGCATAGTTTTCCCTGTTGGCTCTTTTGACAGGGGACACATCTCCAGCCGTATGGCCATTTTTGAGCCTGGCGCGGCGCCACGTGGGAAAGGGTGGTGTCGAGGCTGAAGGCAGTAGGAAAGCCCGCAGCCCCCAGGTCTGTGGGGCTATGCAAGCGGTTCCCAAAGAGCTTTAGAACAAGGCATAGTTTTCCCTGCTGGCTCTTTGGGCGGGGGACCCATCTCCAGCCGTATGGCCATTTTTGTGCCTGGCGCGGCGCCAAGTGGGAAAGGGTGGTGTCGAGGCTGAAGGCAGCAGCAAAGCCCGCAGCCCCCAGGTCTGTGGGGCTACGCAAGCGGTTCCCAAAGAGCTTTAGAACAAGGCATAGTTTTCCCTGCTGGCTCTTTGGGCATGGGACCCATCTCCAGCCATAGGCCATTTTTGTGCCTGATGCGGCACCAAGTGGGAAAGGGTGCTGTCGAGGCTGAAGGCAGCAGGAAAGCCTGCAGCCCCCAGGTCTGTGGGGCTACGAAAGCGGTTCCCAAAGAGCTTTAGAACAAGGCATAGTTTTCCCTGCTGGCTCTTTGGGCGGGGGACCCATCTCCAGCCATAGGCCATTTTTGTGCCTGGCGCGGCGCCAAGTGGGAAAGGGTGTTGTCGAGGCTGAAGAGAGCAGGAAAGCCTGCAGCCCCCAGGTCTGTGGGGCTATGCAAGCGGTTCCCAAAGAGCTTTAGAACAAGGCATAGTTTTCCCTGCCGGCTCTTTGGGCGGGGGACCCATCTCCAGCCGTATGGCCATTTTTGTGCCTGGCGTGGCGCCAAGTGGGAAAGGGTGGTGTCGAGGCTGAAGGCAGCAGGAAAGCCCGCAGCCCCCAGGTCTGTGCGGCTACGCAAGCGGTTCCCAAAGAGCTTTAGAACAAGGCATAGTTTTCCCTGCTGGCTCTTTGGGCGGGGGACCCATCTCCAGCCGTATGGCCATTTTTGTGCCTAGCGCGACGCCAAGTGGGAAAGGGTGGCTTTGAGGCTGAAGGCAGCAGCAAAGCCTGCAGCCCCCAGGTCTGTGGGGCTACGCAAGCGGTTCCCAAAGAGCTTTAGAACAAGGCATAGTTTTCCTTGCTGGCTCTTTGGGCATGGGACCCATCTCCAGCCATAGGCCATTTTTGTGCCTGATGCGGCGCCAAGTGGGAAAGGGTGCTGTCGAGGCTGAAGGCAGCAGGAAAGCCTGCAGCCCCCAGGTCTGTGGGGCTACGAAAGCGGTTCCCAAAGAGCTTTAGAACAAGGCATAGTTTTCCCTGCTGGCTCTTTGTTCGGGGGACCCATCTCCAGCCGTATGGCCATTTTTGAGCCTGGCGCGGCGCCAAGTCGGAAAGGGTGGTGTCGAGTCTGAAGGCAGCAGGAAAGCCCGCAGCCCCCAGGTCTGTGGGGCTACGCAAGCGGTTCCCAAAGAGCTTTAGAACAAGGCATAGTTTTCCCTGCTGGCTCTTTGGGCGGGGGACCCATCTCCAGCCGTATGGCCATTTTTGTGCCTGGCGCGGCGCCAAGTGGGAAAGGGTGTTGTCGAGGCTGAAGAGAGCAGGAAAGCCTGTAGCCCCCAGGTCTGTGGGGCTATGCAAGCGGTTTCCAAAGAGCTTTAGAACAAGGCATAGTTTTCCCTGCCGGCTCTTTGGGCGGGGGACCCATCTCCAGCCGTATGGCCATTTTTGTGCCTGGCGTGGTGCCAAGTGGGAAAGGGTGGTGTCGAGGCTGAAGGCAGCAGGAAAGCCCGCAGCCCCAGGTCTGTGGGGCTACGCAAGCGGTTCCCAAAGAGCTTTAGAACAAGGCATAGTTTTCCCTGCTTGTTCTTTGGGCGGGGGACCCATCTCCAGCCGTATGGCCATTTTTGTGCCTGGCGTGGCGCCAAGTGGGAAAGGGTGGCTTTGAGGCTGAAGGCAGCAGGAAAGCCCACAGCCCCCAGGTCTGTGGGGCTACGCAAGCGGTTCCCAAAGACCTTTAGAACAAGGCATAATTTTCCTTGCTGGCTCTTTGGGCATGGGACCCATCTCCAGCCATAGGCCATTTTTGTGCCTGGCGCGGCGCCAAGTGGGAAAGGGTGGCTTTGAGGCTGAAGGCAGCAGCAAAGCCTGCAGCCCCCAGGTCTGTGGGGCTACGCAAGCGGTTCCCAAAGAGCTTTAGAAGAAGGCATAGTTTTCCTTGCTGGCTCTTTGGGCATGGGACCCATCTCCAGCCATAGGCCATTTTTGTGCCTGATGCGGCGCCAAGTGGGAAAGGGTGCTGTCGAGGCTGAAGGCAGCAGGAAAGCCTGCAGCCCCCAGGTCTGTGGGGCTACGCAAGCGGTTCCCAAAGAGCTTTAGAACAAGGCATAGTTTTCCCTGCTGGCTCTTTGGGCGGGGGACCCATCTCCAGCCGTATGGCCATTTTTGTGCCTGGCGCGGCGCCAAGTGGGAAAGGGTGGTGTCGAGGCTGAAGGCAGCAGGAAAGCCCGCAGCCCCCAGGTCTGTGGGGCTACGCAAGCGGTTCCCAAAGAGCTTTAGAACAAGGCATAGTTTTCCCTGATGGCTCTTTGGGCGGGGGACCCATCTCCAGCCATAGGCCATTTTTGTGCCTGGCGCGGCGCCAAGTGGGAAAGGGTGGTGTCGAGGCTGAAGACAGCAGGAAAGCCTGTAGCCCCCAGGTCTGTGGGGCTATGCAAGCGGTTCCCAAAGAGCTTTAGAACAAGGCATAGTTTTCCCTGCCGGCTCTTTGGGCGGGGGACCCATCTCCAGCCGTATGGCCATTTTTGTGCCTGGAGCGGCGCCAAGTGGGAAAGGGTGGTGTCGAGGCTGAAGGCAGCAGGAAAGCCCGCAGCCCCCAGGTCTGTGGGGCTACGCAAGCGGTTCCCAAAGAGCTTTAGAACAAGGCATAGTTTTCCCTGCTTGTTCTTTGGGCGGGGGACCCATCTCCAGCCGTATGGCCATTTTTGTGCCTGGCGTGGCGCCAAGTGGGAAAGGGTGGCTTTGAGGCTGAAGGCAGCAGGAAAGCCCACAGCCCCCAGGTCTGTGGGGCTACGCAAGCGGTTCCCAAAGAGCTTTAGAACAAGGCATAATTTTCCTTGCTGGCTCTTTGGGCATGGGACCCATCTCCAGCCATAGGCTATTTTTGTGCCTGATGCGGCGCCAAGTGGGAAAGGGTGGTGTCGAGGCTGAAGGCAGCAGGAAAGCCTGCAGCCCCCAGGTCTGTGGGGCTACGCAAGCAGTTCCCAAAGAGCCTTAGAACAAGGCATAGTTTTCCCTGCTTCTTCTTTGGGCGCGGGACCGATCTCCAGCCGTATGGCCATTTTTCTGCCTGGCGCGGCGCCAAGTGGGAAAGTGTGTTTTTGAGGGTGAAGACAGCAGGAAAGCCGGCAGCCCCCAGGTCTGTGGGGCTACGCAAGCGGTTCCCAAAGAGCTTTAGAACAAGCCATAGTTTTCCCTGCTTCTTCTTTGGGCGCGGGACCCATCTCCAGCCATAGGCCATTTTTGTGCCTGGCGCGGCGCCAAGTGGGAAAGGGTGGCTTTGAGGCTGAAGGCAGCAAGACAGCCCGCAGCCCCCAGGTCTGTGGGGCTACGCAAGCGGTTCCCAAAGAGCTTTAGAACAAGGCATAGTTTTCCCTGCTGGCTCTTTGGGCGGGGGACCCATCTCCAGCCGTATGGCCATTTTTGTGCCTAGCGCGACGCCAAGTGGGAAAGGGTGGTGTCGAGGCTGAAGGCAGCAGCAAAGCCTGCAGCCCCCAGGTCTGTGGGGCTACGCAAGCGGTTCCCAAAGAGCTTTAGAACAAGGCATAGTTTTCCTTGCTGGCTCTTTGGGCATGGGACCCATCTCCAGCCATAGGCCATTTTTGTGCCTGATGCGGCGCCAAGTGGGAAAGGGTGCTGTCGAGGCTGAAGGCAGCAGGAAAGCCTGCAGCCCCCAGGTCTGTGGGGCTACGAAAGCGGTTCCCAAAGAGCTTTAGAACAAGGCATAGTTTTCCCTGCTGGCTCTTTGGGCGGGGGACCCATCTCCAGCCGTATGGCCATTTTTGTGCCTGGCGCGGCGCCAAGTGGGAAAGGGTGGTGTCGAGGCTGAAGGCAGCAGGAAAGCCCGCAGCCCCCAGGTCTGTGGGGCTACGCAAGCGGTTCCCAAAGAGCTTTAGAACAAGGCATAGTTTTCCCTGCTGGCTCTTTGGGCATGGGACCCATCTCCAGCCGTATGGACATTTTTGAGCCTGGCGCGGCGCCAAGTCGAAAAGGGTGGTGTCGAGTCTGAATGCAGCAGGAAAGCCCGCAGCCCCCAGGTCTGTGGGGCTACGCAAGTGGTTCCCAAAGAGCTTTAGAACAAGGCATAGTTTTCCCTGCTGGCTCTTTGGGCGGGGGACCCATCTCCAGCCGTATGGCCATTTTTGAGCCTGGTGCGGCGCCAAGTGGGAAAGGGTGGTGTCGAGGCTGAAGGCAGTAGGAAAGCCTGCAGCCCCCAGGTCTGTGGGGCTATGCAAGCGGTTCCCAAAGAGCTTTAGAACAAGGCATAGTTTTCCCTGCTGGCTCTTTGGGCGGGGGACCCATCTCCAGCCGTATGGCCATTTTTGTGCCTGGAGCGGCGCCAAGTGGGAAAGGGTGGTGTCGAGGCTGAAGGCAGCAGCAAAGCCCGCAGCCCCCAGGTCTGTGGGGCTACGCAAGCGGTTCCCAAAGAGCTTTAGAACAAGGCATAGTTTTCCCTGATGGCTCTTTGGGCATGGGACCCATCTCCAGCCATAGGCCATTTTTGTGCTTGATGCGGCGCCAAGTGGGAAAGGGTGCTGTCGAGGCTGAAGGCAGCAGGAAAGCCTGCAGCCCCCAGGTCTGTGGGGCTACGAAAGCGGTTCCCAAAGAGCTTTAGAACAAGGCATAGTTTTCCCTGCTGGCTCTTTGGGCATGGGACCCATCTCCAGCCGTATGGCCATTTTTGAGCCTGGCGCGGCGCCAAGTGGGAAAGGGTGGCTTTGAGGCTGAAGGCAGCAGGAAAGCCCGCAGCCCCCAGGTCTGTGGGGCTACGCAAGCGGTTCCCAAAAAGCTTTAGAACAAGGCATAATTTTCCCTGCTGGCTCTTTGGGCGGGGGACCCATCTCCAGCCATATGGCCATTTTTATGCCTGGCGCATCCAAGTGGGAAAGGGTGTTGTCGAGGCTGAAGGCAGCAGGAAAGCCCGCAGCCCCCAGGTCTGTGGGGCTACGCAAGCGGTTCCCAAAGAGCTTTAGAACAAGGCATAGTTTTCCCTGCTGGCTCTTTGGGCGGGGGACCCATCTCCAGCCATATGGCCATTTTTGTGCCTGGCCCGGCGCCAAGTGGGAAAGGGTGGTGTCGAGGCTGAAGGCAGCAGGAAAGCCCGCAGCCCCCAGGTCTGTGCGGCTACGCAAGCGGTTCCCAAAGAGCTTTAGAACAAGGCATAGTTTTCCCTGCTGGCTCTTTGGGCGGGGGGCCCATCTCCAGCCGTATGGCCACTTTTGTGCCTGGCGCGGCGCCAAGTGGGAAAGGGTGGTGTCGAGGCTGAAGGCAGCAGGAAAGCCCGCAGCCCCCAGGTCTGTGGGGCTACGCAAGCGGTTCCCAAAGAGCTTTAGAACAAGGCATAGTTTTCCCTGCTGGCTCTTTGGGCGGGGGACCCATCTCCAGCCGTATGGCCATTTATGTGCCTGGCCCGGCGCCAAGTGGGAAAGGGTGTTGTCGAGGCTGAAGGCAGCAGGAAAGCCCGCAGCCCCCAGGTCTGTGCGGCTACGCAAGCGGTTCCCAAAGAGCTTTAGAACAAGGCATAGTTTTCCCTGCTGGCTCTTTGGGCGGGGGACCCATCTCCAGCCGTATGGCCACTTTTGTGCCTGGCGCGGCGCCAAGTGGGAAAGGGTGGTGTCGAGGCTGAAGGCAGCAGGAAAGCCCGCAGCCCCCAGGTCTGTGGGGCTACGCAAGCGGTTCCCAAAGAGCTTTAGAACAAGGCATAGTTTTCCCTGCTGGCTCTTTGGGCGGGGGACCCATCTCCAGCCGTATGGCCATTTTTGTGCCTGGCGCGGTGCGTAGTGGGAAAGGGTGGTTTTGAGGCTGAAGGCAGCAGCAAAGCCCGCAGCCCCCAGGTCTGTGGGGCCAAGCAAGCGGTTCCCAAAGAGCTTTAGAACAAGGCATAGTTTTCCCTGCTGGCTCTTTGGGCATGGGACCCATCTCCAGCCGTATGGACATTTTTGAGCCTGGCGCGGCGCCAAGTCGAAAAGGGTGGTGTCGAGTCTGAATGCAGCAGGAAAGCCCGCAGCCCCCAGGTCTGTGGGGCTACGCAAGTGGTTCCCAAAGAGCTTTAGAACAAGGCATAGTTTTCCCTGCTGGCTCTTTGGGCGGGGGACCCATCTCCAGCCGTATGGCCATTTTTGAGCCTGGTGCGGCGCCAAGTGGGAAAGGGTGGTGTCGAGGCTGAAGGCAGTAGGAAAGCCTGCAGCCCCCAGGTCTGTGGGGCTATGCAAGCGGTTCCCAAAGAGCTTTAGAACAAGGCATAGTTTTCCCTGCTGGCTCTTTGGGCGGGGGACCCATCTCCAGCCGTATGGCCATTTTTGTGCCTGGCGCGGCGCCAAGTGGGAAAGGGTGGTGTCGAGGCTGAAGGCAGCAGGAAAGCCCGCAGCCCCCAGGTCTGTGGGGCTACGCAAGCGGTTCCCAAAGAGCTTTAGAACAAGGCATAGTTTTCCCTGCTTGTTCTTTGGGCGGGGGACCCATCTCCAGCCGTATGGCCATTTTTGTGCCTGGCGTGGCGCCAAGTGGGAAAGGGTGGCTTTGAGGCTGAAGGCAGCAGGAAAGCCCACAGCCCCCAGGTCTGTGGGGCTACGCAAGCGGTTCCCAAAGACCTTTAGAACAAGGCATAATTTTCCTTGCTGGCTCTTTGGGCATGGGACCCATCTCCAGCCATATTCCATTTTTGTGCCTGGCGCGGCGCCAAGTGGGAAAGGGTGGTGTCGAGGCTGAAGGCAGCAGGAAAGCCTGCAGCCCCCAGCTCTGTGCGGCTACGCAAGCGGTTCCCAAAGAGCTTTAGAACAAGGCCTAGTTTTCCCTGCTGGCTCTTTGGGCGGGGGACCCATCTCCAGCCGTATGGCCATTTTTGTGCCTAGCGCGACGCCAAGTGGGAAAGGGTGGCTTTGAGGCTGAAGGCAGCAGCAAAGCCTGCAGCCCCCAGGTCTGTGGGGCTACGCAAGCGGTTCCCAAAGAGCTTTAGAACAAGGCATAGTTTTCCTTGCTGGCTCTTTGGGCATGGGACCCATCTCCAGCCATAGGCCATTTTTGTGCCTGATGCGGCGCCAAGTGGGAAAGGGTGCTGTCGAGGCTGAAGGCAGCAGGAAAGCCTGCAGCCCCCAGGTCTGTGGGGCTACGAAAGCGGTTCCCAAAGAGCTTTAGAACAAGGCATAGTTTTCCCTGCTGGCTCTTTGTTCGGGGGACCCATCTCCAGCCGTATGGCCATTTTTGAGCCTGGCGCGGCGCCAAGTCGGAAAGGGTGGTGTCGAGTCTGAAGGCAGCAGGAAAGCCCGCAGCCCCCAGGTCTGTGGGGCTAAGCAAGCGGTTCCCAAATAGCTTTAGAACAAGGCATAGTTTTCCCTGCTGGCTCTTTGGGCGGGGGACCCATCTCCAGCCGTATGGCCATTTTTGTGCCTGGCGCGGCGCCAAGTGGGAAAGGGTGTTGTCGAGGCTGAAGAGAGCAGGAAAGCCTGTAGCCCCCAGGTCTGTGGGGCTATGCAAGCGGTTCCCAAAGAGCTTTAGAACAAGGCATAGTTTTCCCTGCCGGCTCTTTGGGCGGGGGACCCATCTCCAGCCGTATGGCCATTTTTGTGCCTGGCGTGGTGCCAAGTGGGAAAGGGTGGTGTCGAGGCTGAAGGCAGCAGGAAAGCCCGCAGCCCCAGGTCTGTGGGGCTACGCAAGCGGTTCCCAAAGAGCTTTAGAACAAGGCATAGTTTTCCCTGCTTGTTCTTTGGGCGGGGGACCCATCTCCAGCCGTATGGCCATTTTTGTGCCTGGCGTGGCGCCAAGTGGGAAAGGGTGGCTTTGAGGCTGAAGGCAGCAGGAAAGCCCACAGCCCCCAGGTTTGTGGGGCTACGCAAGCGGTTCCCAAAGACCTTTAGAACAAGGCATAATTTTCCTTGCTGGCTCTTTGGGCATGGGACCCATCTCCAGCCATAGGCCATTTTTGTGCCTGGCGCGGCGCCAAGTGGGAAAGGGTGGCTTTGAGGCTGAAGGCAGCAGCAAAGCCTGCAGCCCCCAGGTCTGTGGGGCTACGCAAGCGGTTCCCAAAGAGCTTTAGAACAAGGCATAGTTTTCCTTGCTGGCTCTTTGGGCATGGGACCCATCTCCAGCCATAGGCCATTTTTGTGCCTGATGCGGCGCCAAGTGGGAAAGGGTGCTGTCGAGGCTGAAGGCAGCAGGAAAGCCTGCAGCCCCCAGGTCTGTGGGGCTATGGAAGCGGTTCCCAAAGAGCTTTAGAACAAGGCCTAGTTTTCCCTGATGGCTCTTTGGGCATGAGACCCATCTCCAGCCACAGGCCATTTTTGTACCTGGCGCGGCGCCAAGTGGGAAAGGGTGGTGTCGAGGCTGAAGGCAGCAGCAAAGCCTGCAGCCCCCAGGTCTGTGGGGCTACGCAAGCGGTTCCCAAAGAGCTTTAGAACAAGGCATAGTTTTCCCTGCTGGCTCTTTGGGCGGGGGACCCATCTCCAGCCGTATGGCCATTTTTGTGCCTGGCGCGGCGCCAAGTGGGAAAGGGTGGTGTCGAGGCTGAAGGCAGCAGGAAAGCCCGCAGCCCCCAGGTCTGTGGGGCTACGCAAGCGGTTCCCAAAGAGCTTTAGAACAAGGCATAGTTTTCCCTGATGGCTCTTTGGGCATGGGACCCATCTCCAGCCATAGGCCATTTTTGTGCCTGATGCGGCGCCAAGTGGGAAAGGGTGCTGTCGAGGATGAAGGCAGCAGGAAAGCCTGCAGCCCCCAGGTCTGTGGGGCTACGAAAGCGGTTCCCAAAGAGCTTTAGAACAAGGCATAGTTTTCCCTGCTGGCTCTTTGGGCGGGGGACCCATCTCCAGCCGTATGGCCATTTTTGAGCCTGGCGCGGCGCCAAGTCGGAAAGGGTGGTGTCGAGTCTGAAGGCAGCAGGAAAGCCCGCAGCCCCCAGGTCTGTGGGGCTACGCAAGCGGTTCCCAAATAGCTTTAGAACAAGGCATAGTTTTCCCTGCTGGCTCTTTGGGCGGGGGACCCATCTCCAGCCATAGGCCATTTTTGTGCCTGGCGCGGCGCCAAGTGGGAAAGGGTGGTGTCGAGGCTGAAGACAGCAGGAAAGCCTGTAGCCCCCAGGTCTGTGGGGCTATGCAAGCGGTTCCCAAAGAGCTTTAGAACAAGGCATAGTTTTCCCTGCCGGCTCTTTGGGCGGGGGACCCATCTCCAGCCGTATGGCCATTTTTGTGCCTGGCGTGGCGCCAAGTGGGAAAGGGTGGTGTCGAGGCTGAAGGCAGCAGGAAAGCCCGCAGCCCCCAGGTCTGTGGGGCTACGCAAGCGGTTCCCAAAGAGCTTTAGAACAAGGCATAGTTTTCCCTGCTTGTTCTTTGGGCGGGGGACCTATCTCCAGCCGTATGGCCATTTTTGTGCCTGGCGTGGCGCCAAGTGGGAAAGGGTGGCTTTGAGGCTGAAGGCAGCAGGAAAGCCCACAGCCCCCAGGTCTGTGGGGCTACGCAAGCGGTTCCCAAAGAGCTTTAGAACAAGGCATAATTTTCCTTGCTGGCTCTTTGGGCATGGGACCCATCTCCAGCCATAGGCTATTTTTGTGCCTGATGCGGCGCCAAGTGGGAAAGGGTGGTGTCGAGGCTGAAGGCAGCAGGAAAGCCTGCAGCCCCCAGGTCTGTGGGGCTACGCAAGCAGTTCCCAAAGAGCCTTAGAACAAGGCATAGTTTTCCCTGCTTCTTCTTTGGGCGCGGGACCGATCTCCAGCCGTATGGCCATTTTTCTGCCTGGCGCGGCGCCAAGTGGGAAAGTGTGTTTTTGAGGGTGAAGACAGCAGGAAAGCCGGCAGCCCCCAGGTCTGTGGGGCTACGCAAGCGGTTCCCAAAGAGCTTTAGAACAAGCCATAGTTTTCCCTGCTTCTTCTTTGGGCGCGGGACCCATCTCCAGCCATAGGCCATTTTTGTGCCTGGCACGGCGCCAAGTGGGAAAGGGTGGCTTTGAGGCTGAAGGCAGCAAGACAGCCCGCAGCCCCCAGGTCTGTGGGGCTACGCAAGCGGTTCCCAAAGAGCTTTAGAACAAGGCATAGTTTTCCCTCCTGGCTCTCTGGGCGGGGGACCCATCTCCAGCCATTGGCAATTTTTGTGCCTGGCGCGGCGCCAAGTGGGAAAGGGTGGTGTCGAGGCTGAAGGCAGCAGCAAAGCCTGCAGCCCCCAGGTCTGTGGGGCTACGCAAGCGGTTCCCAAAGAGCTTTAGAACAAGGCATAGTTTTCCCTGCTGGCTCTTTGGGCATGGGACCCATCTCCAGCCATAGGCCATTTTTGTGCCTGACGGGGCGCCAAGTGGGAAAGGGTGGCTTTTAGCCTGAAGGCAGCAGGAAAGCCTGCAGCCCCCAGGTCTGTGGGGCTATGCAAGCGGTTCCCAAAGAGCTATAGAACAAGGCATAGTTTTCCCTGATGGCTCTTTGGGCGGGGGACCCATCTCCAGCCGTATGGCCATTTTTGTGCCTGGCGCGGCGCCAAGTGGGAAAGGGTGGTGTCGAGGCTGAAGGCAGCAGGAAAGCCCACAGCCCCCAGGTCTGTGGGGCTACGCAAGCGGTTCCCAAAGAGCTTTAGAACAAGGCATAGTTTTCCCTGCTGGCTCTTTGGGCATGGGACCCATCTCCAGCCGTATGGACATTTTTGAGCCTGGCGCGGCGCCAAGTCGAAAAGGGTGGTGTTGAGTCTGAATGCAGCAGGAAAGCCCGCAGCCCCCAGGTCTGTGGGGCTACGCAAGTGGTTCCCAAAGAGCTTTAGAACAAGGCATAGTTTTCCCTGCTGGCTCTTTGGGCGGGGGACCCATCTCCAGCCGTATGGCCATTTTTGAGCCTGGTGCGGCGCCAAGTGGGAAAGGGTGGTGTCGAGGCTGAAGGCAGTAGGAAAGCCTGCAGCCCCCAGGTCTGTGGGGCTATGCAAGCGGTTCCCAAAGAGCTTTAGAACAAGGCATAGTTTTCCCTGCTGGCTCTTTGGGCGGGGGACCCATCTCCAGCCGTATGGCCATTTTTGTGCCTGGAGCGGCGCCAAGTGGGAAAGGGTGGTGTCGAGGCTGAAGGCAGCAGCAAAGCCCGCAGCCCCCAGGTCTGTGGGGCTACGCAAGCGGTTCCCAAAGAGCTTTAGAACAAGGCATAGTTTTCCCTGATGGCTCTTTGGGCATGGGACCCATCTCCAGCCATAGGCCATTTTTGTGCTTGATGCGGCGCCAAGTGGGAAAGGGTGCTGTCGAGGCTGAAGGCAGCAGGAAAGCCTGCAGCCCCCAGGTCTGTGGGGCTACGAAAGCGGTTCCCAAAGAGCTTTAGAACAAGGCATAGTTTTCCCTGCTGGCTCTTTGGGCATGGGACCCATCTCCAGCCGTATGGCCATTTTTGAGCCTGGCGCGGCGCCAAGTGGGAAAGGGTGGCTTTGAGGCTGAAGGCAGCAGGAAAGCCCGCAGCCCCCAGGTCTGTGGGGCTACGCAAGCGGTTCCCAAAAAGCTTTAGAACAAGGCATAATTTTCCCTGCTGGCTCTTTGGGCGGGGGACCCATCTCCAGCCATATGGCCATTTTTGTGCCTGGCGCGGCGCCAAGTGGGAAAGGGTGGTGTCGAGGCTGAAGGCAGCAGGAAAGCCCACAGCCCCCAGGTCTGTGGGGCTACGCACGTGGTTCCCAAAGAGCTTTAGAACAAGGCATATTTTTCCCTGCTGGCTCTTTGGGCATGGGACCCATCTCCAGCCGTATGGACATTTTTGAGCCTGGCGCGGCGCCAAGTCGAAAAGGGTGGTGTCGAGTCTGAATGCAGCAGGAAAGCCCGCAGCCCCCAGGTCTGTGCGGCTACGCAAGCGGTTCCCAAAGAGCTTTAGAACAAGGCATAGTTTTCCCTGCTTGTTCTTTGGGCATGGGACCCATCTCCAGCCATAGGCCATTTTTGAGCCTGGCGCGGCGCCAAGTCGAAAAGGGTGGTGTCGAGTCTGAATGCAGCAGGAAAGCCCGCAGCCCCCAGGTCTGTGGGGCTACGCAAGCGGTTCCCAAAGAGCTTTAGAACAAGGCATAGTTTTCCCTGCTGGCTCTTTGGGCATGGGACCCATCTCCAGCCATAGGCCATTTTTGTGCCTGGCGCGGCGCCAAGTGGGAAAGGGTGCTGTCGAGGCTGATGGCAGCAGGAAAGCCTGCAGCCCCCAGGTCTGTGGGGCTATGCAAGCGGTTCCCAAAGAGCTTTAGAACAAGGCATAGTTTTCCCTGCTGGCTCTTTGGGCGGGGGACCCATCTCCAGCCGTATGGCCATTTTTGTGCCTGGCGCGGCGCCAAGTGGGAAAGGGTGGTGTCGAGCCTGAAGGCAGCAGGAAAGCCCGCAGCCCCCAGGTCTGTGGGGCTACGCAAGCGGTTCCCAAAGAGCTTTAGAACAAGGCATAGTTTTCCCTGCTTGTTCTTTGGGCGGGGGACCCATCTCCAGCCGTATGGCCATTTTTGTGCCTGGCGCGGCGCCAAGTGGGAAAGGGTGGTGTCGAGGCTGAAGGCAGCAGGAAAGCCCGCAGCCCCCAGGTCTGTGGGGCTACGCAAGTGGTTCCCAAAGAGCTTTAGAACAAGGCATAGTTTTCCCTGTTGGCTCTTTTGACAGGGGACACATCTCCAGCCGTATGGCCATTTTTGAGCCTGGCGCGGCGCCAAGTGGGAAAGGGTGGTGTCGAGGCTGAAGGCAGTAGGAAAGCCCGCAGCCCCCAGGTCTGTGGGGCTATGCAAGCGGTTCCCAAAGAGCTTTAGAACAAGGCATAGTTTTCCCTGCTGGCTCTTTGGGCGGGGGACCCATCTCCAGCCATATGGCCATTTTTGTGCCTGGCGCGGCGCCAAGTGGGAAAGGGTGGTGTCGAGGCTGAAGGCAGCAGCAAAGCCGGCAGCCCCCAGGTCTGTGGGGCTATGCAAGCGGTTCCCAAAGAGCTTTAGAACAAGGCATAGTTTTCCCTGCTGGCTCTTTGGGCGGGGGACCCATCTCCAGCCGTATGGCCATTTTTGTGCCTGGCGCGGCGCCAAGTGGGAAAGGGTGGTGTCGAGCCTGAAGGCAGCAGGAAAGCCCGCAGCCCCCAGGTCTGTGGGGCTACGCAAGCGGTTCCCAAAGAGCTTTAGAACAAGGCATAGTTTTCCCTGCTTGTTCTTTGGGCGGGGGACCCATCTCCAGCCGTATGGCCATTTTTGTGCCTGGCGCGGCGCCAAGTGGGAAAGGGTGGTGTCGAGGCTGAAGGCAGCAGGAAAGCCCGCAGCCCCCAGGTCTGTGGGGCTACGCAAGTGGTTCCCAAAGAGCTTTAGAACAAGGCATAGTTTTCCCTGTTGGCTCTTTTGACAGGGGACACATCTCCAGCCGTATGGCCATTTTTGAGCCTGGCGCGGCGCCAAGTGGGAAAGGGTGCTGTCGAGGCTGAAGGCAGCAGGAAAGCCCGCAGCCCCCAGGTCTGTGGGGCTATGCAAGCGGTTCCCAAAGAGCTTTAGAACAAGGCATAGTTTTCCCTGCTGGCTCTTTGGGCGGGGGACCCATCTCCAGCCGTATGGCCATTTTTGTGCCTGGCGCGGCGCCAAGTGGGAAAGGGTGGTGTCGAGGCTGAAGGCAGCAGCAAAGCCCGCAGCCCCCAGGTCTGTGGGGCTACGCAAGCGGTTCCCAAAGAGCTTTAGAACAAGGCATAGTTTTCCCTGCTGGCTCTTTGGGCATGGGACCCATCTCCAGCCATAGGCCATTTTTGTGCCTGATGCGGCGCCAAGTGGGAAAGGGTGGTGTCGAGGCTGAAGGCAGCAGGAAAGCCTGCAGCCCCCAGGTCTGTGGGGCTACGAAAGCGGTTCCCAAAGAGCTTTAGAACAAGGCATAGTTTTCCCTGCTGGCTCTTTGGGCGGGGGACCCATCTCCAGCCGTATGGCCATTTTTGAGCCTGGCGCGGCGCCAAGTCGGAAAGGGTGGTGTCGAGTCTGAAGGCAGCAGGAAAGCCCGCAGCCCCCAGGTCTGTGGGGCTACGCAAGCGGTTCCCAAAGAGCTTTAGAACAAGGCATAGTTTTCCCTGCTGGCTCTTTGGGCGGGGGACCCATCTCCAGCCGTATGGCCATTTTTGTGCCTGGCGCGGCGCCAAGTGGGAAAGGGTGTTGTCGAGGCTGAAGGCAGCAGCAAAGCCCGCAGCCCCCAGGTCTGTGGGGCTACGCAAGCGGTTCCCAAAGAGCTTTAGAACAAGGCATAGTTTTCCCTGCTGGCTCTTTGGGCATGGGACCCATCTCCAGCCATAGGCCATTTTTGTGCCTGATGCGGCGCCAAGTGGGAAAGGGTGGTGTCGAGGCTGAAGGCAGCAGGAAAGCCTGCAGCCCCCAGGTCTGTGGGGCTACGAAAGCGGTTCCCAAAGAGCTTTAGAACAAGGCATAGTTTTCCCTGCTGGCTCTTTGGGCGGGGGACCCATCTCCAGCCGTATGGCCATTTTTGAGCCTGGCGCGGCGCCAAGTCGGAAAGGGTGGTGTCGAGTCTGAAGGCAGCAGGAAAGCCCGCAGCCCCCAGGTCTGTGGGGCTACGCAAGCGGTTCCCAAAGAGCTTTAGAACAAGGCATAGTTTTCCCTGCTGGCTCTTTGGGCGGGGGACCCATCTCCAGCCGTATGGCCATTTTTGTGCCTGGCGCGACGCCAAGTGGGAAAGGGTGGCTTTGAGGCTGAAGGCAGCAGCAAAGCCTGCAGCCCCCAGGTCTGTGGGGCTACGCAAGCGGTTCCCAAAGAGCTTTAGAACAAGGCATAGTTTTCCTTGCTGGCTCTTTGGGCATGGGACCCATCTCCAGCCATAGGCCATTTTTGTGCCTGATGCGGCGCCAAGTGGGAAAGGGTGGCTTTGAGACTGAAGGCAGCAGGAAAGCCTGCAGCCCCCAGGTCTGTGGGGCTATGGAAGCGGTTCCCAAAGAGCTTTAGAACAAGGCCTAGTTTTCCCTGATGGCTCTTTGGGCATGGGACCCATCTCCAGCCACAGGCCATTTTTGTACCTGGCGCGGCGCCAAGTGGGAAAGGGTGGTGTCGAGGCTGAAGGCAGCAGCAAAGCCTGCAGCCCCCAGGTCTGTGGGGCTACGCAAGCGGTTCCCAAAGAGCTTTAGAACAAGGCATAGTTTTCCCTGCTGGCTCTTTGGGCATGGGACCCATCTCCAGCCATAGGCCATTTTTGTGCCTGGCGCGGCGCCAAGTGGGAAAGGGTGGTGTCGAGGCTGAAGGCAGCAGGAAAGCCCACAGCCCCCAGGTCTGTGGGGCTATGCAAGCGGTTCCCAAAGAGCTTTAGAACAAGGCATAGTTTTCCCTGCTGGCTCTTTGGGCGGGGGACCCATCTCCAGCCGTATGGCCATTTTTGTGCCTGGCGCGGCGCCAAGTGGGAAAGGGTGGTGTCGAGGCTGAAGGCAGCAGCAAAGCCCGCAGCCCCCAGGTCTGTGGGGCCAAGCAAGCGGTTCCCAAAGAGCTTTAGAACAAGGCATAGTTTTCCCTGATGGCTCTTTGGGCATGGGACCCATCTCCAGCCATAGGCCATTTTTGTGCTTGATAGGGCGCCAAGTGGGAAAGGGTGGCTTTGAGGCTGAAGGCAGCAGGAAAGCCCACAGCCCCCAGGTCTGTGGGGCTACGCAAGCGGTTCCCAAAGAGCTTTAGAACAAGGCATAATTTTCCTTGCTGGCTCTTTGGGCATGGGACCCATCTCCAGCCATAGGCCATTTTTGTGCCTGGCGCGGCGCCAAGTGGGAAAGGGTGGTGTGGAGGCTGAATGAAGCAGGAAAGCCCGCAGCCCCCAGGTCTGTGGGGCTACGCAAGCGGTTCCCAAAGAGCTTTAGAACAAGGCATAGTTTTCCCTGCTGGCTCTTTGGGCGGGGGACCCATCTCCAGCCGTATGGCCATTTTTGTGCCTAGCGCGACGCCAAGTGGGAAAGGGTGGCTTTGAGGCTGAAGGCAGCAGCAAAGCCTGCAGCCCCCAGGTCTGTGGGGCTACGCAAGCGGTTCCCAAAGAGCTTTAGAACAAGGCATAGTTTTCCTTGCTGGCTCTTTGGGCATGGGACCCATCTCCAGCCATAGGCCATTTTTGTGCCTGATGCGGCGCCAAGTGGGAAAGGGTGCTGTCGAGGCTGAAGGCAGCAGGAAAGCCTGCAGCCCCCAGGTCTGTGGGGCTACGCAAGCGGTTCCCAAAGAGCCTTAGAACAAGGCATAGTTTTCCCTGCTTCTTCTTTGGGCGCGGGACCGATCTCCAGCCGTATGGCCATTTTTCTGCCTGGCGCGGCGCCAAGTGGGAAAGTGTGTTTTTGAGGGTGAAGACAGCAGGAAAGCCGGCAGCCCCCAGGTCTGTGGGGCTACGCAAGCGGTTCCCAAAGAGCTTTAGAACAAGCCATAGTTTTCCCTGCTTCTTCTTTGGGCGCGGGACCCATCTCCAGCCATAGGCCATTTTTGTGCCTGGCGCGGCGCCAAGTGGGAAAGGGTGGCTTTGAGGCTGAAGGCAGCAAGACAGCCCGCAGCCCCCAGGTCTGTGGGGCTACGCAAGCGGTTCCCAAAGAGCTTTAGAACAAGGCATAGTTTTCCCTCCTGGCTCTCTGGGCGGGGGACCCATCTCCAGCCATTGGCAATTTTTGTGCCTGGCGCGGCGCCAAGTGGGAAAGGGTGGTGTCGAGGCTGAAGGCAGCAGCAAAGCCTGCAGCCCCCAGGTCTGTGGGGCTACGCAAGCGGTTCCCAAAGAGCTTTAGAACAAGGCATAGTTTTCCCTGCTGGCTCCTTGGGCGGGGGACCCATCTCCAGCCGTATGGCCATTTTTGTGCCTGGCGCGGCGCCAAGTGGGAAAGGGTGGCTTTGAGGCTGAAGGCAGCAGGAAAGCCCGCAGCCCCCAGGTCTGTGGGGCTACGCAAGCGGTTCCCAAAGAGCTTTAGAACAAGGCATAGTTTTCCCTGCTGGCTCTTTGGGCGGGGGACCCATCTCCAGCCGTATGGCCATTTTTGTGCCTGGCGCGGCGCCAAGTGGGAAAGGGTGGTGTTGAGGCTGAAGGCAGCAGGAAAGCCCGCAGCCCCCAGGTCTGTGCGGCTACGCAAGCGGTTCCCAAAGAGCTTTAGAACAAGGCATAGTTTTCCCTGCTGGCTCTCTGGGCGGGGGACCCATCTCCAGCCATAGGCCATTTTTGTGCCTGGCGCATTGCCAAGTAGGAAAGGGTGGTGTCGAGTCTGAAGGCAGCAGGAAAGCCTGCAGCCCCCAGGTCTGTGGGGCTACGCAAGCGGTTCCCAAAGAGCTTTAGAACAAGGCATAGTTTTCCCTGCTGGCTCTTTGGGCGGGGAACCCATCTGCAGCCGTATGGCCATTTTTGTTCCTGATGCGGCGCCAAGTGGGAAAGGGTGTTTTCGAGGCTGAAGGCAGCAGGAAAGCCTGCAGCCCCCAGGTCTGTGGGGCTACGCAAGCGGTTCCCAAAGAGCTTTAGAACAAGGCATAGTTTTCCCTGCTGGCTCTCTGGGCGGGGGACCCATCTCCAGCCGTATAGCTATTTTTGTGCCTGGCGCGGTGCGTAGTGGGAAAGGGTGGTTTTGAGGCTGAAGGCAGCAGGAAAGCCCGCAGCCCCCAGGTCTGTGGGGCTACGCAAGCGGTTCCCAAAGAGCTTTAGAACAAGGCATAGTTTTCCCTGCTGGCTCTTTTGGCGGGGGACCCATCTCCAGCCGTATGGCCATTTTTGTCCCTGGCCCGGCGCCAAGTGGGAAAGGGTCGTGTCGAGGCTGAAGGCAGCAGCAAAGCCTGCAGCCCCCAGGTCTGTGGGGCCACGCAAGCGGTTCCCAAAGAGCTTTAGAACAAGGCATAGTTTTCCCTGATGGCTCTTTGGGCATGGGACCCATCTCCAGCCATAGGCCATTTTTGTGCCTGGCGCGACGCCAAGTGGGAAAGGGTGCTGTCGAGGCTGAAGGCAGCAGGAAAGCCCGCAGCCCCCAGGTCTGTGGGGCTACGCAAGCGGTTCCCAAAGAGCTTTAGAACAAGGCATAGTTTTCCCTGCTGGCTCTTTGGGCGGGGGACCCATCTCCAGCCGTATGGCCATTTTTGTGCCTGGCGCGGCGCCAAGTGGGAAAGGGTGGTGTCGAGGCTGAAGGCAGGAGCAAAGCCTGCAGCCCCCAGGTGTGTGCGGCTACGCAAGCGGTTCCCAAAGAGCTTTAGAACAAGGCATAGTTTTCCCTGCTTGTTCTTTGGTCGGGGGACCCATCTCCAGCCATAGGCCATTTTTTTTTTCCTGGCGCGACGCCAAGTGGGAAAGGGTGGCTTTGAGGCTGAAGGCAGCAGCAAAGCCTGCAGCCCCCAGGTCTGTGGGGCTACGCAAGCGGTTCCCAAAGAGCTTTAGAACAAGGCATAGTTTTCCCTGGTGGCTCTTTGGGCGGGGGATCCATATGCAGCCATAGGCTGTTTTTGTGCCTGATAGGGCGCCAAGTGGGAAAGGGTGGTGTCGAGGCTGAAGGCAGCAGCAAAGCCTGCAGCCCCCAGGTCTGTGGGGCTATGCAAGAGGTTGCCAAAGAGCTTTAGAACAAGGCATAGTTTTCCCTGCTGGCTCTTTGGGCATGGGACCCATCTCCAGCCATAGGCCATTTTTGTGCCTGGCGCGGCGCCAAGTGGGAAAGGGTGGCTTTGAGGCTGAAGGCAGCAGGAAAGCCTGCAGCCCCCAGGTCTGTGGGGCTACGCAAGCGGTTCCCAAAGAGCTTTAGAACAAGGCATAGTTTTCCCTGCTGGCTCTTTGGGCGGGGGACCCATCTCCAGCCGTATGGCCATTTTTGTGCCTAGCGCGGCGCCAAGTGGGAAAGGGTGGTGTCGAGGCTGAAGGCAGCAGGAAAGCCCGCAGCCCCCAGGTCTGTGGGGCTACGCAAGCGGTTCCCAAAGAGCTTTAGAACAAGGCATAGTTTTCCCTGCTGGCTCTTTGGGCGGGGGACCCATCTCCAGCCGTATGGCCATTTTTGTGCCTGGCACGGCGCCAAGTGGGAAAGGGTGGTGTCGAGGCTGAAGGCAGCAGCAAAGCCCGCAGCCCCCAGGTCTGTAGGGCTACGCAAGCGGTTCCCAAAGAGCTTCAGAACAAGGCATAGTTTTCCCTGCTGGCTCTTTGGGCGGGGGACCCATCTCCAGCCGTATGGCCATTTTTGTGCCTGGCCCGGTGCCAAGTGGGAAAGGGTGGCTTTGAGGCTGAAGGCAGGAGCAAAGCCTGCAGCCCTAAGGTCTGTGTGGCTACGCAAGCGGTTCCCAAAGAGTTTCAGAACAAGGCATAGTTTTCCCTGCTGGCTCTTTGGGCGGGGGACCCATCTCCAGCCGTATGGCCAATTTGTGCCTAGCGCGACGCCAAGTGGGAAAGGGTGCTGTCGAGGCTGAAGGCAGCAGCAAAGCCTGCAGCCCCCAGGTCTGTGGGGCTACGCAAGCGGTTCCCAAAGAGCTTTAGAACAAGGCATAGTTTTCCCTGCTGGCTCTTTGGGCGGGGGACCCATCTCCAGCCGTATGGCCATTTTTGTGCCTGGCACGGCGCCAAGTGGGAAAGGGTGGTGTCGAGGCTGAAGGCAGCAGGAAAGCCCACAGCCCCCAGGTCTGTGGGGCTATGCAAGCGGTTCCCAAAGAGCTTTAGAACAAGGCATAGTTTTCCCTGGTGGCTCTTTGGGCATGGGACCCATCTCCACCCATAGGCCATTTTTCTGCCTGGCGCGACGCCAAGTGGGAAAGGGTGCTGTCGAGGCTGAAGGCAGCAGGAAAGCCTGCAGCCCCCAGGTCTGTGGGGCTACGCAAGCGGTTCCCAAAGAGCTTTAGAACAAGGCATAGTTTTCCCTGCTGGCTCTCTGGGCGGGGGACCCATCTCCAGCCATAGGCTGTTTTTGTGCCTGGCGCGGCGACAAGTGGGAAAGGGTGGTGTCGAGGCTGAAGGCAGCAGCAAAGCCCGCAGCCCCCAGGTCTGTGGGGCTACGCAAGCGGTTCCCAAAGAGCTTTAGAACAAGGCATAGTCTTCCCTGCTGGCTCTTTGGGCGGGGGACCCATCTCCAGCCGTATGGCAATTTTTGTGCCTGGCCCGGCGCCAAGTGGGAAAGGGCGGTTTTGAGGCTGAAGGCAGCAGGAAAGCCTGCAGGCCCCACGTCTGTGGGGCTACGCAAGCGGTTCCCAAAGAGCTTTAGAACAAGGCATAGTTTTCCTTGCTGGGCCTTTGGGCATGGGACCCATCTCCAGCCGTATGGCCATTTTTGTGCCTGATGCGGCGCCAAGTGGGAAAGGGTGGCTTTGAGGTTGAAGGCAGCAGGAAAACCCGCAGCCCCCAGGTCTGTGGGGCCATGCAAGCGGTTCCCAAAGAGCTTTAGAACAAGGCATAGTTTTCCCTGCTGGCTCTTTGGACGGGGGACCCATCTCCAGCCATAGACCATTTTTGTGCCTAGCGCGGCGCCAAGTGGGAAAGGGTGTCTTTGAGGCTGAAGGCAGCAGGAAAGCCCGCAGCCCCCATGTCTGTGCGGCTACGCAAGCGGTTCCCAAAGAGCTTTAGAACAAGGCATAATTTTCCTTGCTGGCTCTCTGGGCGGGGGACCCATCTCCAGCCGTATGGCCATTTTTGTGCCTAGCGCGACGCCAAGTGGGAAAGGGTGGCTTTGAGGCTGAAGGCAGCAGCAAAGCCTGCAGCCCCCAGGTCTGTGGGGCTACGCAAGCGGTTCCCAAAGAGCTTTAGAACAAGGCATAGTTTTCCCTGCTGGGTCTTTGGGCATGGGACCCATCTCCAGCCATAGGCCATTTTTCTGCCTGGCGCGACGCCAAGTGGGAAAGGGTGGCTTTGAGGCTGAAGGCAGCAGGAAAGCCCGCAGCTCCAAGTCTGTGCGGCTACGCAAGCGGTTCCCAAAGAGCTTTAGAACAAGGCATAATATTCCTTGCTGGCTCTCTGGGCGGGGGACCCATCTCCAGCCGTATGGCCATTTTTGTGCCTGGCACGGCGCCAAGTGGGAAAGGGTGGTTTTGAGGCTGAAGGCAGCAGGAAAGCCCGCAGCCCCCAGGTCTGTGGGGCTACGCAAGCGGTTCCCAAAGAGCTTTAGAACAAGGCCTAGTTTTCCCTGCTGGCTCTTTGGGGCGGGGGACCCATCTCCAATCGTATGGCCATTTTTGTGCCTGGCGCGGCGCAAGTGGGAAAGGGTGGTTTTGAGGCTGAAGGCAGCAGGAAAGCCCGCAGCCCCCAGGTCTGTGGGGCTACGCAAGCGGTTCCCAAAGAGCTTTAGAACAAGGCATAGTTTTCCCTGCTGGCTCTTTGGGCGGGGGACCCATCTCCAGCCGTATGGCCATTTTTGTGCCTGGCCCGGCGCGAAGCGGGAAAGGGTGGCTTTGAGGCTGAAGGCAGCAGCAAAGCCCACACCCCCAGGTCTGTGGGGCTACGCAAGCGGTTCCCAAAGAGCTTCAGAACAAGGCATAGTTTTCCCTGCTGGCTCTTTGGGCGGGGGACCCATCTCCAGCCGTATGGCCATTTTTGTGCTTGGCGCGGCGCCAAGTGGGAAAGGGTGGTGTCGAGGCTGAAGGCAGCAGGAAAGCCCACAGCCCCCAGGTCTGTGGGGCTACGCAAGTGGTTCCCAAAGAGCTTTAGAACAAGGCATAGTTTTCCCTGCTGGCTCTTTGGGCATGGGACCCATCTCCAGCCGTATGGCCATTTTTGTGCCTGGCGCGGTGCATAGTGGGAAAGGGTGGTTTTGAGGCTGAAGGCAGCAGGAAAGCCTGCAGCCCCCAGGTCTGTGGGGCCAAGCAAGCGGTTCCCAAAGAGCTTTAGAACAAGGCATAGTTTTCCCTGATGGCTCTTTGGCCATGGGACCCATCTCCAGCCATAGGCCATTTTTGTGCCTGATAGGGCGCCAAGTGGGAAAGGGTGGCTTTGAGGCTGAAGGCAGCAGGAAAGCCCACAGCCCCCAGGTCTGTGGGGCTATGCAAGCGGTTCCCAAAGAGCTTTAGAACAAGGCATAGTTTTCCCTGGTGGCTCTTTGGGCATGGGACCCATCTCCACCCATAGGCCATTTTTCTGCCTGGCGCGACGCCAAGTGGGAAAGGGTGCTGTCGAGGCTGAAGGCAGCAGGAAAGCCTGCAGCCCCCAGGTCTGTGGGGCTACGCAAGCGGTTCCCAAAGAGCTTTAGAACAAGGCATAGTTTTCCCTGCTGGCTCTCTGGGCGGGGGACCCATCTCCAGCCATAGGCTGTTTTTGTGCCTGGCGCGGCGACAAGTGGGAAAGGGTGGTGTCGAGGCTGAAGGCAGCAGCAAAGCCCGCAGCCCCCAGGTCTGTGGGGCTACGCAAGCGGTTCCCAAAGAGCTTTAGAACAAGGCATAGTCTTCCCTGCTGGCTCTTTGGGCGGGGGACCCATCTCCAGCCGTATGGCAATTTTTGTGCCTGGCCCGGCGCCAAGTGGGAAAGGGCGGTTTTGAGGCTGAAGGCAGCAGGAAAGCCTGCAGGCCCACGTCTGTGGGGCTACGCAAGCGGTTCCCAAAGAGCTTTAGAACAAGGCATAGTTTTCCTTGCTGGGCCTTTGGGCATGGGACCCATCTCCAGCCGTATGGCCATTTTTGTGCCTGATGCGGCGCCAAGTGGGAAAGGGTGGCTTTGAGGTTGAAGGCAGCAGGAAAACCCGCAGCCCCCAGGTCTGTGGGGCTACGCAAGCGGTTCCCAAAGAGCTTTAGAACAAGGCATAGTTTTCCCTGCTGGCTCTTTGGGCGGGGAACCCATCTGCAGCCGTATGGCCATTTTTGTTCCTGATGCGGCGCCAAGTGGGAAAGGGTGTTTTCGAGGCTGAAGGCAGCAGGAAAGCCTGCAGCCCCCAGGTCTGTGGGGCTACGCAAGCGGTTCCCAAAGAGCTTTAGAACAAGGCATAGTTTTCCCTGCTGGCTCTCTGGGCGGGGGACCCATCTCCAGCCGTATAGCTATTTTTGTGCCTGGCGCGGTGCGTAGTGGGAAAGGGTGGTTTTGAGGCTGAAGGCAGCAGGAAAGCCCGCAGCCCCCAGGTCTGTGGGGCTACGCAAGCGGTTCCCAAAGAGCTTTAGAACAAGGCATAGTTTTCCCTGCTGGCTCTTTTGGCGGGGGACCCATCTCCAGCCGTATGGCCATTTTTGTCCCTGGCCCGGCGCCAAGTGGGAAAGGGTCGTGTCGAGGCTGAAGGCAGCAGCAAAGCCTGCAGCCCCCAGGTCTGTGGGGCCACGCAAGCGGTTCCCAAAGAGCTTTAGAACAAGGCATAGTTTTCCCTGATGGCTCTTTGGGCATGGGACCCATCTCCAGCCATAGGCCATTTTTGTGCCTGGCGCGACGCCAAGTGGGAAAGGGTGCTGTCGAGGCTGAAGGCAGCAGGAAAGCCCGCAGCCCCCAGGTCTGTGGGGCTACGCAAGCGGTTCCCAAAGAGCTTTAGAACAAGGCATAGTTTTCCCTGCTGGCTCTTTGGGCGGGGGACCCATCTCCAGCCGTTATGGCCATTTTTGTGCCTGGCGCGGCGCCAAGTGGGAAAGGGTGGTGTCGAGGCTGAAGGCAGGAGCAAAGCCTGCAGCCCCCAGGTGTGTGCGGCTACGCAAGCGGTTCCCAAAGAGCTTTAGAACAAGGCATAGTTTTCCCTGCTTGTTCTTTGGTCGGGGGACCCATCTCCAGCCATAGGCCATTTTTTTTTTCCTGGCGCGACGCCAAGTGGGAAAGGGTGGCTTTGAGGCTGAAGGCAGCAGCAAAGCCTGCAGCCCCAGGTCTGTGGGGCTACGCAAGCGGTTCCCAAAGAGCTTTAGAACAAGGCATAGTTTTCCCTGGTGGCTCTTTGGGCGGGGGATCCATATGCAGCCATAGGCTGTTTTTGTGCCTGATAGGGCGCCAAGTGGGAAAGGGTGGTGTCGAGGCTGAAGGCAGCAGCAAAGCCTGCAGCCCCCAGGTCTGTGGGGCTATGCAAGAGGTTGCCAAAGAGCTTTAGAACAAGGCATAGTTTTCCCTGCTGGCTCTTTGGGCATGGGACCCATCTCCAGCCATAGGCCATTTTTGTGCCTGGCGCGGCGCCAAGTGGGAAAGGGTGGCTTTGAGGCTGAAGGCAGCAGGAAAGCCTGCAGCCCCCAGGTCTGTGGGGCTACGCAAGCGGTTCCCAAAGAGCTTTAGAACAAGGCATAGTTTTCCCTGCTGGCTCTTTGGGCGGGGGACCCATCTCCAGCCGTATGGCCATTTTTGTGCCTAGCGCGGCGCCAAGTGGGAAAGGGTGGTGTCGAGGCTGAAGGCAGCAGCAAAGCCCGCAGCCCCCAGGTCTGTAGGGCTACGCAAGCGGTTCCCAAAGAGCTTCAGAACAAGGCATAGTTTTCCCTGCTGGCTCTTTGGGCGGGGGACCCATCTCCAGCCGTATGGCCATTTTTGTGCCTGGCCCGGTGCCAAGTGGGAAAGGGTGGCTTTGAGGCTGAAGGCAGGAGCAAAGCCTGCAGCCCTAAGGTCTGTGTGGCTACGCAAGCGGTTCCCAAAGAGTTTCAGAACAAGGCATAGTTTTCCCTGCTGGCTCTTTGGGCGGGGGACCCATCTCCAGCCGTATGGCCAATTTGTGCCTAGCGCGACGCCAAGTGGGAAAGGGTGGCTTTGAGGCTGAAGGCAGCAGCAAAGCCTGCAGCCCCCAGGTCTGTGGGGCTACGCAAGCGGTTCCCAAAGAGCTTTAGAACAAGGCATAGTTTTCCCTGCTGGCTCTTTGGGCGGGGGACCCATCTCCAGCCGTATGGCCATTTTTGTGCCTGGCACGGCGCCAAGTGGGAAAGGGTGGTGTCGAGGCTGAAGGCAGCAGGAAAGCCCACAGCCCCCAGGTCTGTGGGGCTATGCAAGCGGTTCCCAAAGAGCTTTAGAACAAGGCATAGTTTTCCCTGGTGGCTCTTTGGGCATGGGACCCATCTCCACCCATAGGCCATTTTTCTGCCTGGCGCGACGCCAAGTGGGAAAGGGTGCTGTCGAGGCTGAAGGCAGCAGGAAAGCCTGCAGCCCCCAGGTCTGTGGGGCTACGCAAGCGGTTCCCAAAGAGCTTTAGAACAAGGCATAGTTTTCCCTGCTGGCTCTCTGGGCGGGGGACCCATCTCCAGCCATAGGCTGTTTTTGTGCCTGGCGCGGCGACAAGTGGGAAAGGGTGGTGTCGAGGCTGAAGGCAGCAGCAAAGCCCGCAGCCCCCAGGTCTGTGGGGCTACGCAAGCGGTTCCCAAAGAGCTTTAGAACAAGGCATAGTCTTCCCTGCTGGCTCTTTGGGCGGGGGACCCATCTCCAGCCGTATGGCAATTTTTGTGCCTGGCCCGGCGCCAAGTGGGAAAGGGCGGTTTTGAGGCTGAAGGCAGCAGGAAAGCCTGCAGGCCCCACGTCTGTGGGGCTACGCAAGCGGTTCCCAAAGAGCTTTAGAACAAGGCATAGTTTTCCTTGCTGGGCCTTTGGGCATGGGACCCATCTCCAGCCGTATGGCCATTTTTGTGCCTGATGCGGCGCCAAGTGGGAAAGGGTGGCTTTGAGGTTGAAGGCAGCAGGAAAACCCGCAGCCCCCAGGTCTGTGGGGCCATGCAAGCGGTTCCCAAAGAGCTTTAGAACAAGGCATAGTTTTCCCTGCTGGCTCTTTGGACGGGGGACCCATCTCCAGCCATAGACCATTTTTGTGCCTAGCGCGGCGCCAAGTGGGAAAGGGTGTCTTTGAGGCTGAAGGCAGCAGGAAAGCCCGCAGCCTCCATGTCTGTGCGGCTACGCAAGCGGTTCCCAAAGAGCTTTAGAACAAGGCATAATTTTCCTTGCTGGCTCTCTGGGCGGGGGACCCATCTCCAGCCGTATGGCCATTTTTGTGCCTAGCGCGACGCCAAGTGGGAAAGGGTGGCTTTGAGGCTGAAGGCAGCAGCAAAGCCTGCAGCCCCCAGGTCTGTGGGGCTACGCAAGCGGTTCCCAAAGAGCTTTAGAACAAGGCATAGTTTTCCCTGCTGGGTCTTTGGGCATGGGACCCATCTCCAGCCATAGGCCATTTTTCTGCCTGGCGCGACGCCAAGTGGGAAAGGGTGGCTTTGAGGCTGAAGGCAGCAGGAAAGCCCGCAGCTCCAAGTCTGTGCGGCTACGCAAGCGGTTCCCAAAGAGCTTTAGAACAAGGCATAATATTCCTTGCTGGCTCTCTGGGCGGGGGACCCATCTCCAGCCGTATGGCCATTTTTGTGCCTGGCACGGCGCCAAGTGGGAAAGGGTGGTTTTGAGGCTGAAGGCAGCAGGAAAGCCCGCAGCCCCCAGGTCTGTGGGGCTACGCAAGCGGTTCCCAAAGAGCTTTAGAACAAGGCCTAGTTTTCCCTGCTGGCTCTTTGGGCGGGGGACCCATCTCCAATCGTATGGCCATTTTTGTGCCTGGCGCGGCGCCAAGTGGGAAAGGGTGGTTTTGAGGCTGAAGGCAGCAGGAAAGCCCGCAGCCCCCAGGTCTGTGGGGCTACGCAAGCGGTTCCCAAAGAGCTTTAGAACAAGGCATAGTTTTCCCTGCTGGCTCTTTGGGCGGGGGACCCATCTCCAGCCGTATGGCCATTTTTGTGCCTGGCCCGGCGCGAAGCGGGAAAGGGTGGCTTTGAGGCTGAAGGCAGCAGCAAAGCCCACACCCCCAGGTCTGTGGGGCTACGCAAGCGGTTCCCAAAGAGCTTCAGAACAAGGCATAGTTTTCCCTGCTGGCTCTTTGGGCGGGGGACCCATCTCCAGCCGTATGGCCATTTTTGTGCTTGGCGCGGCGCCAAGTGGGAAAGGGTGGTGTCGAGGCTGAAGGCAGCAGGAAAGCCCACAGCCCCCAGGTCTGTGGGGCTACGCAAGTGGTTCCCAAAGAGCTTTAGAACAAGGCATAGTTTTCCCTGCTGGCTCTTTGGGCATGGGACCCATCTCCAGCCGTATGGCCATTTTTGTGCCTGGCGCGGTGCATAGTGGGAAAGGGTGGTTTTGAGGCTGAAGGCAGCAGGAAAGCCTGCAGCCCCCAGGTCTGTGGGGCCAAGCAAGCGGTTCCCAAAGAGCTTTAGAACAAGGCATAGTTTTCCCTGATGGCTCTTTGGCCATGGGACCCATCTCCAGCCATAGGCCATTTTTGTGCCTGATAGGGCGCCAAGTGGGAAAGGGTGGCTTTGAGGCTGAAGGCAGCAGGAAAGCCCACAGCCCCCAGGTCTGTGGGGCTATGCAAGCGGTTCCCAAAGAGCTTTAGAACAAGGCATAGTTTTCCCTGGTGGCTCTTTGGGCATGGGACCCATCTCCACCCATAGGCCATTTTTCTGCCTGGCGCGACGCCAAGTGGGAAAGGGTGCTGTCGAGGCTGAAGGCAGCAGGAAAGCCTGCAGCCCCCAGGTCTGTGGGGCTACGCAAGCGGTTCCCAAAGAGCTTTAGAACAAGGCATAGTTTTCCCTGCTGGCTCTCTGGGCGGGGGACCCATCTCCAGCCATAGGCTGTTTTTGTGCCTGGCGCGGCGACAAGTGGGAAAGGGTGGTGTCGAGGCTGAAGGCAGCAGCAAAGCCCGCAGCCCCCAGGTCTGTGGGGCTACGCAAGCGGTTCCCAAAGAGCTTTAGAACAAGGCATAGTCTTCCCTGCTGGCTCTTTGGGCGGGGGACCCATCTCCAGCCGTATGGCAATTTTTGTGCCTGGCCCGGCGCCAAGTGGGAAAGGGCGGTTTTGAGGCTGAAGGCAGCAGGAAAGCCTGCAGGCCCCACGTCTGTGGGGCTACGCAAGCGGTTCCCAAAGAGCTTTAGAACAAGGCATAGTTTTCCTTGCTGGGCCTTTGGGCATGGGACCCATCTCCAGCCGTATGGCCATTTTTGTGCCTGATGCGGCGCCAAGTGGGAAAGGGTGGCTTTGAGGTTGAAGGCAGCAGGAAAACCCGCAGCCCCCAGGTCTGTGGGGCCATGCAAGCGGTTCCCAAAGAGCTTTAGAACAAGGCATAGTTTTCCCTGCTGGCTCTTTGGACGGGGGACCCATCTCCAGCCATAGACCATTTTTGTGCCTAGCGCGGCGCCAAGTGGGAAAGGGTGGCTTTGAGGCTGAAGGCAGCAGGAAAGCCCGCAGCCCCCAGGTCTGTGCGGCTACGCAAGCGGTTCCCAAAGAGCTTTAGAACAAGGCATAATTTTCCTTGCTGGCTCTCTGGGCGGGGGACCCATCTCCAGCCGTATGGCCATTTTTGTGCCTAGCGAGACGCCAAGTGGGAAAGGGTGGCTTTGAGGCTGAAGGCAGCAGCAAAGCCTGCAGCCCCCAGGTCTGTGGGGCTACGCAAGCGGTTCCCAAAGAGCTTTAGAACAAGGCATAGTTTTCCCTGCTGGCTCTTTGGGCATGGGACCCATCTCCAGCCATAGGCCATTTTTGTGCCTGGCGCGACGCCAAGTGGGAAAGGGTGGCTTTGAGGCTGAAGGCAGCAGGAAAGCCCGCAGCGCCAAGTCTGTGCGGCTACGCAAGCGGTTCCCAAAGAGCTTTAGAACAAGGCATAATATTCCTTGCTGGCTCTCTGGGCGGGGGACCAATCTCCAGCCGTATGGCCATTTTTGTGCCTGGCGCGGCGCCAAGTGGGAAAGGGTGGTGTCGAGGCTGAAGGCAGCAGGAAAGCCCGCAGCCCCCAGGTCTGTGGGGCTACGCAAGCGGTTCCCAAAGAGCTTTAGAACAAGGCATAGTTTTCCCTGCTGGCTCTTTGGGCGGGGGACCCATCTCCAATCGTATGGCCATTTTTGTGCCTGGCGCGGCGCCAAGTGGGAAAGGGTGGTTTTGAGGCTGAAGGCAGCAGGAAAGCCCGCAGCCCCCAGGTCTGTGGGGCTACGCAAGCGGTTCCCAAAGAGCTTTAGAACAAGGCATAGTTTTCCCTGCTGGCTCTTTGGGCGGGGGACCCATCTCCAGCCGTATGGCCATTTTTGTGCCTGGCCCGGCGCGAAGCGGGAAAGGGTGGCTTTGAGGCTGAAGGCAGCAGCAAAGCCCACACCCCCAGGTCTGTGGGGCTACGCAAGCGGTTCCCAAAGAGCTTTAGAAAAAGGCATAGTTTTCCCTGCTGGCTCTTTGGGCGGGGGACCCATCTCCAGCCGTATGGCCATTTTTGTGCCTGGCGCGGCGCCAAGTGGGAAAGGGTGGTGTCGAGGCTGAAGGCAGCAGGAAAGCCCACAGCCCCCAGGTCTGTGGGGCTACGCAAGTGGTTCCCAAAGAGCTTTAGAACAAGGCATAGTTTTCCCTGCTAGCTCTTTGGGCGGGGGACCCATCTCCAGCCGTATGGCCATTTTTGTGCCTGGCGCGGTGCATAGTGGGAAAGGGTGGTTTTGAGGCTGAAGGCAGCAGGAAAGCCTGCAGCCCCCAGGTCTGTGGGGCCAAGCAAGCGGTTCCCAAAGAGCTTTAGAACAAGGCATAGTTTTCCCTGATGGCTCTTTGGGCATGGGACCCATCTCCAGCCATAGGCCATTTTTGTGCCTGATAGGGCGCCAAGTGGGAAAGGGTGGCTTTGAGGCTGAAGGCAGCAGGAAAGCCTGCAGCCCCCAGGTCTGTGGGGCTACGCAAGCGGTTCCCAAAGAGCTTTAGAAGAAGGCATAGTTTTCCCTGCTGGCTCTTTGGACGGGGGACCCATTTCCAGCCGTATGGCCATTTTTGTGCATGGCGCGGCGCCAAGTGGGAAAGGGTGGCTTTGAGGCTGAAGGCAGCAGGAAAGCCTGCAGCCCCCAGGTCTCTGGGGCTACGCAAGCAGTTCCCAAAGAGCTTTAGAACAAGGCATAATTTTCCCTGCTGGCTCTCTGGGCGGGGGACCCATCTCCAGCCATAGGCCGTTTTTGTGCCTGGCGCGGCGCCAAGTGGGAAAGGGTGCTGTCGAGGCTGAAGGCAGCAGCAAAGCCTGCAGCCCCCAGGTCTGTGGGGCTATGCAAGCGGTTCCCAAAGAGCTTTAGAACAAGGCATAGTTTTCCCTGCTGGCTCTTTGGGCGGGGGACCCATCTCCAGTCGTATGGCTATTTCTATGCCTAGCGCGGTGCGTAGTGGGAAAGGGTGGTTTTGAGGCTGAAGGCAGCAGGAAAGCCCGCAGCCCCCAGGTCTGTGGGACTACGCAAGCAGTTCCCAAAGAGCTTTAGAACAAGGCATAATTTTCCCTGCTGTCTCTTTGGGCGGGGGACCCATCTCCAGCCATAGGCCATTTTTGTGCCTGGCGCGGCGCCAAGTGGGAAAGGGTGGTGTGGAGGCTGAATGCAGCAGGAAAGCCCGCAGCCCCCAGGTCTGTGGGGCTACGCAAGCGGTTCCCAAAGAGCTTTAGAACAAGGCATAGTTTTCCCTGCTGGCTCTTTGAGCGTGGGACCCATCTCCAGCCATAGGCCATTTTTGTGCCTGATGCGGCGCCAAGTGGGAAAGGGTGGCTTTGAGGCTGAAGACAGCAGGAAAGCCTGCAGCCCCCAGGTCTGTGGGGCTACGCAAGCGGTTCCCAAAGAGCTTTAGAACAAGGCATAGTTTTCCCTGCTGGCTCTTTGGGCGGGGGACCCATCTCCAGCCGTATGGCCATTTTTGTGCCTGGCGCGGTGCGTAGTGGGAAAGGGTGGCTTCGAGGCTGAAGGCAGCAGCAAAGCCCGCAGCCCCCAGGTCTGTGGGGCTACGCAAGTGGTTCCCAAAGAGCTTTAGAACAAGGCATAGTTTTCCCAGCTGGCTCTTAGGGCATGGGACCCATCTCCAGCCATAGGCCATTTTTGTGCCTGGCGCGACGCCAAGTGGGAAAGGGTGCTGTCGAGGCTGAAGGCAGCAGGAAAGCCTGCAGCCCCCAGGTCTGTGCAGCTACGCAAGCGGTTCCCAAAGAGCTTTAGAACAAGGCATAGTTTTCCCTGCTGGCTCTTTGGGCGGGGGACCCATCTCCAGCCATAGGCCGTTTTTGTGCCTGGCGCGGCGCCAAGTGGGAAAGGGTGCTGTCGAGGCTGAAGTCAGCAGCAAAGCCTGCAGCCCCCAGGTCTGTGGGGCTATGCAAGAGGTTGCCAAAGATCTTTAGAACAAGGCATAGTTTTCCTTGCTGGGTCTTTGGGCGTGGGACCCATCTCCAGCCATTTGCCATTTTTGTGCCTGATGCAGCGCCAAGTGGGAAAGGGTGGCTTTGAGGCTGAAGGCAGCAGGAAAGCCTGCAGCCCCCAGGTCTGTGGGGCTATGGAAGCGGTTCCCAAAGAGCTTTAGAACAAGGCATAGTTTTCCCTGCTGGCTCCTTGGGCTGTAGACCCATCTCCAGCCATAGGCCATTTTTATGCCTGGCGAAGCGCCAAGTGGGAAAGGGTGGTGTCGAGGCTGAAGGCAGCAGGAAAGCCTGCAGCCCCCAGGTCTGTGGGGCTACGCAAGCGGTTCCCAAAGAGCTTTAGAACAAGGCATAGTTTTCCCTGCTGGCTCTTTGGGCGGGGGACCCATCTCCAGCCGTATGGCCATTTTTGTGCCTGGCGCGGTGCGTCGTGGGAAAGGGTGGTTTTGAGGCTGAAGGCAGCAGGAAAGCCTGCAGCCCCCAGGTCTCTGGGGCTACGCAAGCAGTTCCCAAAGAGCTTTAGAACAAGGCATAATTTTCCCTGCTGGCTCTCTGGGCGGGGGACCCATCTCCAGCCATAGGCCGTTTTTGTGCCTGGCGCGGCGCCAAGTGGGAAAGGGTGCTGTCGAGGCTGAAGGCAGCAGCAAAGCCTGCAGCCCCCAGGTCTGTGGGGCTATGCAAGCGGTTCCCAAAGAGCTTTAGAACAAGGCATAGTTTTCCCTGCTGGCTCTTTGGGCGGGGGACCCATCTCCAGTCGTATGGCTATTTCTATGCCTAGCGCGGTGCGTAGTGGGAAAGGGTGGTTTTGAGGCTGAAGGCAGCAGGAAAGCCCGCAGCCCCCAGGTCTGTGGGACTACGCAAGCAGTTCCCAAAGAGCTTTAGAACAAGGCATAATTTTCCCTGCTGTCTCTTTGGGCGGGGGACCCATCTCCAGCCATAGGCCATTTTTGTGCCTGGCGCGGCGCCAAGTGGGAAAGGGTGGTGTGGAGGCTGAATGCAGCAGGAAAGCCCGCAGCCCCCAGGTCTGTGGGGCTACGCAAGCGGTTCCCAAAGAGCTTTAGAACAAGGCATAGTTTTCCCTGCTGGCTCTTTGAGCGTGGGACCCATCTCCAGCCATAGGCCATTTTTGTGCCTGATGCGGCGCCAAGTGGGAAAGGGTGGCTTTGAGGCTGAAGACAGCAGGAAAGCCTGCAGCCCCCAGGTCTGTGGGGCTACGCAAGCGGTTCCCAAAGAGCTTTAGAACAAGGCATAGTTTTCCCTGCTGGCTCTTTGGGCGGGGGACCCATCTCCAGCCGTATGGCCATTTTTGTGCCTGGCGCGGTGCGTAGTGGGAAAGGGTGGCTTCGAGGCTGAAGGCAGCAGCAAAGCCCGCAGCCCCCAGGTCTGTGGGGCTACGCAAGTGGTTCCCAAAGAGCTTTAGAACAAGGCATAGTTTTCCCAGCTGGCTCTTAGGGCATGGGACCCATCTCCAGCCATAGGCCATTTTTGTGCCTGGCGCGACGCCAAGTGGGAAAGGGTGCTGTCGAGGCTGAAGGCAGCAGGAAAGCCTGCAGCCCCCAGGTCTGTGCAGCTACGCAAGCGGTTCCCAAAGAGCTTTAGAACAAGGCATAGTTTTCCCTGCTGGCTCTTTGGGCGGGGGACCCATCTCCAGCCATAGGCCGTTTTTGTGCCTGGCGCGGCGCCAAGTGGGAAAGGGTGCTGTCGAGGCTGAAGTCAGCAGCAAAGCCTGCAGCCCCCAGGTCTGTGGGGCTATGCAAGAGGTTGCCAAAGATCTTTAGAACAAGGCATAGTTTTCCTTGCTGGGTCTTTGGGCGTGGGACCCATCTCCAGCCATTTGCCATTTTTGTGCCTGATGCAGCGCCAAGTGGGAAAGGGTGGCTTTGAGGCTGAAGGCAGCAGGAAAGCCTGCAGCCCCCAGGTCTGTGGGGCTATGGAAGCGGTTCCCAAAGAGCTTTAGAACAAGGCATAGTTTTCCCTGCTGGCTCCTTGGGCTGTAGACCCATCTCCAGCCATAGGCCATTTTTATGCCTGGCGAAGCGCCAAGTGGGAAAGGGTGGTGTCGAGGCTGAAGGCAGCAGGAAAGCCTGCAGCCCCCAGGTCTGTGGGGCTACGCAAGCGGTTCCCAAAGAGCTTTAGAACAAGGCATAGTTTTCCCTGCTGGCTCTTTGGGCGGGGGACCCATCTCCAGCCGTATGGCCATTTTTGTGCCTGGCGCGGTGCGTCGTGGGAAAGGGTGGTTTTGAGGCTGAAGGCAGCAGGAAAGCCTGCAGCCCCCAGGTCTGTGGGGCCAAGCAAGCGGTTCCCAAAGAGCTTTAGAACAAGGCATAGTTTTCCCTGATGGCTCTTTGGGCATGGGACCCATCTCCAGCCATAGGCCATTTTTGTGCCTGATAGGGCGCCAAGTGGGAAAGGGTGGTTTTGACGCTGAAGGCAGCAGGAAAGCCCGCAGCCCCCAGGTCTGTGCGGCTACGCAAGCGGTTCCCAAAGAGTTTTAGAAGAAGGCATAGTTTTCCCTGCTGGCTCTTTGGACGGGGGACCCATCTCCAGCCGTATGGCCATTTTTGTGCCTGGCGCGGCGCCAAGTGGGAAAGGGTGGCTTTGAGGCTGAAGGCAGCAGGAAAGCCTGCAGCCCCCAGGTCTCTGGGGCTACGCAAGCAGTTCCCAAAGAGCTTTAGAACAAGGCATAATTTTCCCTGCTGGCTCTCTGGGCGGGGGACCCATCTCCAGCCATAGGCCGTTTTTGTGCCTGGCGCGGCGCCAAGTGGGAAAGGGTGCTGTCGAGGCTGAAGGCAGCAGCAAAGCCTGCAGCCCCCAGGTCTGTGGGGCTATGCAAGCGGTTCCCAAAGAGCTTTAGAACAAGGCATAGTTTTCCCTGCTGGCTCTTTGGGCGGGGGACCCATCTCCAGTCGTATGGCTATTTCTATGCCTAGCGCGGTGCGTAGTGGGAAAGGGTGGTTTTGAGGCTGAAGGCAGCAGGAAAGCCCGCAGCCCCCAGGTCTGTGGGACTACGCAAGCAGTTCCCAAAGAGCTTTAGAACAAGGCATAATTTTCCCTGCTGTCTCTTTGGGCGGGGGACCCATCTCCAGCCGTATGGCCATTTTTGTGCCTGGCGGGGCGCCAAGTGGGAAAGGGTGGTGTGGAGGCTGAATGCAGCAGGAAAGCCCGCAGCCCCCAGGTCTGTGGGGCTACGCAAGCGGTTCCCAAAGAGCTTTAGAACAAGGCATAGTTTTCCCTGCTGGCTCTTTGAGCATGGGACCCATCTCCAGCCATAGGCCATTTTTGTGCCTGATGCGGCGCCAAGTGGGAAAGGGTGGCTTTGAGGCTGAAGACAGCAGGAAAGCCTGCAGCCCCCAGGTCTGTGGGGCTACGCAAGCGGTTCCCAAAGAGCTTTAGAACAAGGCATAGTTTTCCCTGCTGGCTCTTTGGGCGGGGGACCCATCTCCAGCCGTATGGCCATTTTTGTGCCTAGCGCGGTGCGTAGTGGGAAAGGGTGGCTTTGAGGCTGAAGGCAGGAGCAAAGCCTGCAGCCCCAAGGTCTGTGGGGCTACGCAAGCGGTTCCCAAAGAGCTTTAGAACAAGTCATAGTTTTCCCTGCTGGCTCTTAGGGCATGGGACCCATCTCCAGCCATAGGCCATTTTTGTGCCTGGCGCGGCGCCATGTGGGAAAGGGTGCTGTCGAGGCTGAAGGCAGCAGGAAAGCCTGCAGCCCCCAGGTCTGTGCAGCTACGCAAGCGGTTTCCAAAGAGCTTTAGAACAAGGCATAGTTTTCCCTGCTGGCTCTTTGGGCGGGGGACCCATCTCCAGCCATAGGCCGTTTTTGTGCCTGGCGCGGCGCCAAGTGGGAAAGGGTGGTGTCGAGGCTGAAGTCAGCAGCAAAGCCTGCAGCCCCCAGGTCTGTGGGGCTATGCAAGAGGTTGCCAAAGATCTTTAGAACAAGGCATAGTTTTCCTTGCTGGGTCTTTGGGCGTGGGACCCATCTCCAGCCATTTGCCATTTTTGTGCCTGATGCAGCGCCAAGTGGGAAAGGGTGGCTTTGAGGCTGAAGGCAGCAGGAAAGCCTGCAGCCCCCAGGTCTGTGGGGCTATGGAAGCGGTTCCCAAAGAGCTTTAGAACAAGGCATAGTTTTCCCTGCTGGCTCCTTCGGCTGGAGACCCATCTCCAGCCATAGGCCATTTTTATGCCTGGCGAAGCGCCAAGTGGGAAAGGGTGGTGTCGAGGCTGAAGGCAGCAGGAAAGCCTGCAGCCCCCAGGTCTGTGGGGCTACGCAAGCGGTTCCCAAAGAGCTTTAGAACAAGGCATAGTTTTCCCTGCTGGCTCTTTGGGCGGGGGACCCATCTCCAGCCGTATGGCCATTTTTGTGCCTGGCGCGGTGCGTCGTGGGAAAGGGTGGTTTTGAGGCTGAAGGCAGCAGGAAAGCCTGCAGCCCCCAGGTCTGTGGGGCCAAGCAAGCGGTTCCCAAAGAGCTTTAGAACAAGGCATAGTTTTCCCTGATGGCTCTTTGGGCATGGGACCCATCTCCAGCCATAGGCCATTTTTGTGCCTGATAGGGCGCCAAGTGGGAAAGGGTGGTTTTGACGCTGAAGGCAGCAGGAAAGCCCGCAGCCCCCAGGTCTGTGCGGCTACGCAAGCGGTTCCCAAAGAGCTTTAGAACAAGGCATAGTTTTCCCTGCTGGCTCTTTGGGCGGGGGACCCATCTCCAGCCGTATGGCCATTTTTGTGCCTGGCCCGGCGCCAAGTGGGAAAGGGTGGTTTTGAGGCTGAAGGCAGCAGCAAAGCCTGCAGCCCCCAGGTCTGTGGGGCCAAGCAAGCGGTTCCCAAAGAGCTTTAGAACAAGGCATAGTTTTCCCTGCTGGCTCTTTGGCCGGGGGACCCATCTACAGCCGTATGGCCATTTTTGTGCCTGGCGCGGCGCCAAGTGGGAAAGGGTGGTGTCGAGTCTGAAGGCAGCAGGAAAGCCTGCAGCCCCCAGGTCTGTGGGGCTACGCAAGTGGTTCCCAAAGAGCTTTAGAACAAGGCATAGTTTTCCCTGCTGGCTCTTTGGGCGGGGGACCCATCTCCAGCCGTATGGCCAATTTGTGCCTAGCGCGACGCCAAGTGGGAAAGGGTGGCTTTGAGGCTGAAGGCAGCAGCAAAGCCTGCAGCCCCCAGGTCTGTGGGGCTACGCAAGCGGTTCCCAAACAGCTTTAGAACAATGCATAGTTTTCCTTGCTGGGTCTTTGGGCATGGGACCCATCTCCAGCCATAGGCCATTTTTGTGCCTGGCCCGGCGCGAAGTGGGAAAGGGTGGCTTTGAGGCTGAAGGCAGCAGCAAAGCCCACAGCCCCCAGGTCTGTGGGGCTACGCAAGCGGTTCCCAAAGAGCTTTAGAACAAGGCATAGTTTTCCCTGCTGGCTCTTTGGGCGGGGGACCCATCTCCAGCCGTATGGCCATTTTTGTGCCTGGCACGGCGCCAAGTGGGAAAGGGTGGTGTCGAGGCTGAAGGCAGCAGGAAAGCCCACAGCCCCCAGGTCTGTGGGGCTATGCAAGCGGTTCCCAAAGAGCTTTAGAACAAGGCATAGTTTTCCCTGGTGGCTCTTTGGGCATGGGACCCATCTCCACCCATAGGCCATTTTTCTGCCTGGCGCGACGCCAAGTGGGAAAGGGTGCTGTCGAGGCTGAAGGCAGCAGGAAAGCCTGCAGCCCCCAGGTCTGTGGGGCTACGCAAGCGGTTCCCAAAGAGCTTTAGAACAAGGCATAGTTTTCCCTGCTGGCTCTCTGGGCGGGGCACCCATCTGCAGCCATAGGCTGTTTTTGTGCCTGGCGCGGCGACAAGTGGGAAAGGGTGGTGTCGAGGCTGAAGGCAGCAGCAAAGCCCGCAGCCCCCAGGTCTGTGGGGCTACGCAAGCGGTTCCCAAAGAGCTTTAGAACAAGGCATAGTCTTCCCTGCTGGCTCTTTGGGCGGGGGACCCATCTCCAGCCGTATGGCAATTTTTGTGCCTGGCCCGGCGCCAAGTGGGAAAGGGCGGTTTTGAGGCTGAAGGCAGCAGGAAAGCCTGCAGGCCCCACGTCTGTGGGGCTACGCAAGCGGTTCCCAAAGAGCTTTAGAACAAGGCATAGTTTTCCTTGCTGGGCCTTTGGGCATGGGACCCATCTCCAGCCGTATGGCCATTTTTGTGCCTGATGCGGCGCCAAGTGGGAAAGGGTGGCTTTGAGGTTGAAGGCAGCAGGAAAACCCGCAGCCCCCAGGTCTGTGGGGCCATGCAAGCGGTTCCCAAAGAGCTTTAGAACAAGGCATAGTTTTCCCTGCTGGCTCTTTGGACGGGGGACCCATCTCCAGCCATAGACCATTTTTGTGCCTAGCGCGGCGCCAAGTGGGAAAGGGTGTCTTTGAGGCTGAAGGCAGCAGGAAAGCCCGCAGCCCCCAGGTCTGTGCGGCTACGCAAGCGGTTCCCAAAGAGCTTTAGAACAAGGCATAATTTTCCTTGCTGGCTCTCTGGGCGGGGGACCCATCTCCAGCCGTATGGCCATTTTTGTGCCTAGCGCGACGCCAAGTGGGAAAGGGTGGCTTTGAGGCTGAAGGCAGCAGCAAAGCCTGCAGCCCCCAGGTCTGTGGGGCTACGCAAGCGGTTCCCAAAGAGCTTTAGAACAAGGCATAGTTTTCCCTGCTGGCTCTTTGGGCGGGGGACCCATCTCCAATCGTATGGCCATTTTTGTGCCTGATAGGGCGCCAAGTGGGAAAGGGTGGTTTTGAGGCTGAAGGCAGCAGGAAAGCCCGCAGCCCCCAGGTCTGTGGGGCTACGCAAGCGGTTCCCAAAGAGCTTTAGAACAAGGCATAGTTTTCCCTGCTGGCTCTTTGGGCGGGGGACCCATCTCCAGCCGTATGGCCATTTTTGTGCCTGGCCCGGCGCGAAGCGGGAAAGGGTGGCTTTGAGGCTGAAGGCAGCAGCAAAGCCCACACCCCCAGGTCTGTGGGGCTACGCAAGCGGTTCCCAAAGAGCTTTAGAAAAAGGCATAGTTTTCCCTGCTGGCTCTTTGGGCGGGGGACCCATCTCCAGCCGTATGGCCATTTTTGTGCTTGGCGCGGCGCCAAGTGGGAAAGGGTGGTGTCGAGGCTGAAGGCAGCAGGAAACCCCACAGCCCCCAGGTCTGTGGGGCCAAGCAAGCGGTTCCCAAAGAGCTTTAGAACAAGGCATAGTTTTCCCTGATGGCTCTTTGGCCATGGGACCCATCTCCACCCATAGGCCATTTTTCTGCCTGGCGCGACGCCAAGTGGGAAAGGGTGCTGTCGAGGCTGAAGGCAGCAGGAAAGCCTGCAGCCCCCAGGTCTGTGGGGCTACGCAAGCGGTTCCCAAAGAGCTTTAGAACAAGGCATAGTTTTCCCTGCTGGCTCTCTGGGCGGGGCACCCATCTGCAGACATAGGCTGTTTTTGTGCCTGGCGCGGCGACAAGTGGGAAAGGGTGGTGTCGAGGCTGAAGGCAGCAGCAAAGCCCGCAGCCCCCACGTCTGTGGGGCTACGCAAGCGGTTCCCAAAGAGCTTTAGAACAAGGCATAGTCTTCCCTGCTGGCTCTTTGGGCGGGGGACCCATCTCCAGCCGTATGGCAATTTTTGTGCCTGGCCCGGCGCCAAGTGGGAAAGGGCGGTTTTGAGGCTGAAGGCAGCAGGAAAGCCTGCAGGCCCCACGTCTGTGGGGCTACGCAAGCGGTTCCCAAAGAGCTTTAGAACAAGGCATAGTTTTCCTTGCTGGGCCTTTGGGCATGGGACCCATCTCCAGCCGTATGGCCATTTTTGTGCCTGATGCGGCGCCAAGTGGGAAAGGGTGGCTTTGAGGTTGAAGGCAGCAGGAAAACCCGCAGCCCCCAGGTCTGTGGGGCCATGCAAGCGGTTCCCAAAGAGCTTTAGAACAAGGCATAGTTTTCCCTGCTGGCTCTTTGGACGGGGGACCCATCTCCAGCCATAGACCATTTTTGTGCCTAGCGCGGCGCCAAGTGGGAAAGGGTGGCTTTGAGGCTGAAGGCAGCAGGAAAGCCCGCAGCCCCCAGGTCTGTGCGGCTACGCAAGCGGTTCCCAAAGAGCTTTAGAACAAGGCATAATTTTCCTTGCTGGCTCTCTGGGCGGGGGACCCATCTCCAGCCGTATGGCCATTTTTGTGCCTGGCGCGACGCCAAGTGGGAAAGGGTGGCTTTGAGGCTGAAGGCAGCAGGAAAGCCCGCAGCGCCAAGTCTCTGCGGCTACGCAAGCGGTTCCCAAAGAGCTTTAGAACAAGGCATAATATTCCTTGCTGGCTCTCTGGGCGGGGGACCCATCTCCAGCCGTATGGCCATTTTTGTGCCTGGCGCGGCGCCAAGTGGGAAAGGGTGGTGTCGAGGCTGAAGGCAGCAGGAAAGCCCGCAGCCCCCAGGTCTGTGGGGCTACGCAAGCGGTTCCCAAAGAGCTTTAGAACAAGGCATAGTTTTCCCTGCTGGCTCTTTGGGCATGGGACCCATCTCCAGCCATAGGCCATTTTCGTGCCTGGCGCGGCGCCAAGTGGGAAAGGGTGGTTTTGAGGCTGAAGGCAGCAGGAAAGCCCGCAGCCCCCAGGTCTGTGGGGCTACGCAAGCGGTTCCCAAAGAGCTTTAGAACAAGGCATAGTTTTCCCTGCCGGCTCTTTGGGCGGGGGACCCATCTCCAGCCGTATGGCCATTTTTGTGCCTGGCCCGGCGCGAAGCGGGAAAGGGTGGCTTTGAGGCTGAAGGCAGCAGCAAAGCCCACACCCCCAGGTCTGTGGGGCTACGCAAGCGGTTCCCAAAGAGCTTTAGAACAAGTCATAGTTTTCCCAGCTGGCTCTTAGGGCATGGGACCCATCTCCAGCCATAGGCCATTTTTGTGCCTGGCGCGACGCCAAGTGGGAAAGGGTGCTGTCGAGGCTGAAGGCAGCAGGAAAGCCTGCAGCCCCCAGGTCTGGGCAGCTACGCAAGCGGTTTCCAAAGAGCTTTAGAACAAGGCATAGTTTTCCCTGCTGGCTCTTTGGGCGGGGGACCCATCTCCAGCCATAGGCCGTTTTTGTGCCTGGCGCGGCGCCATGTGGGAAAGGGTGCTGTCGAGGCTGAAGTCAGCAGCAAAGCCTGCAGCCCCCAGGTCTGTGGGGCTATGCAAGAGGTTGCCAAAGATCTTTAGAACAAGGCATAGTTTTCCTTGCTGGGTCTTTGGGCGTGGGACCCATCTCCAGCCATTTGCCATTTTTGTGCCTGATGCAGTGCCAAGTGGGAAAGGGTGGCTTTGAGGCTGAAGGCAGCAGGAAAGCCTGCAGCCCCCAGGTCTGTGGGGCTATGGAAGCGGTTCCCAAAGAGCTTTAGAACAAGGCATAGTTTTCCCTGCTGGCTCCTTGGGCTGGAGACCCATCTCCAGCCATAGGCCATTTTTATGCCTGGCGAAGCGCCAAGTGGGAAAGGGTGGTGTCGAGGCTGAAGGCAGCAGGAAAGCCTGCAGCCCCCAGGTCTGTGGGGCTACGCAAGCGGTTCCCAAAGAGCTTTAGAACAAGGCATAGTTTTCCCTGCTGGCTCTTTGGGCGGGGGACCCATCTCCAGCCGTATGGCCATTTTTGTGCCTGGCGCGGTGCGTCGTGGGAAAGGGTGGTTTTGAGGCTGAAGGCAGCAGGAAAGCCTGCAGCCCCCAGGTCTGTGGGGCCAAGCAAGCGGTTCCCAAAGAGCTTTAGAACAAGGCATAGTTTTCCCTGCTGGCTCTTTGGGCATGGGACCCATCTCCAGCCATAGGCCATTTTTGTGCCTGATAGGGCGCCAAGTGGGAAAGGGTGGTTTTGACGCTGAAGGCAGCAGGAAAGCCCGCAGCCCCCAGGTCTGTGCGGCTACGCAAGCGGTTCCCAAAGAGTTTTAGAAGAAGGCATAGTTTTCCCTGCTGGCTCTTTGGACGGGGGACCCATTTCCAGCCGTATGGCCATTTTTGTGCCTGGCGCGGCGCCAAGTGGGAAAGGGTGGCTTTGAGGCTGAAGGCAGCAGGAAAGCCTGCAGCCCCCAGGTCTGTAGGGCTACGCAAGCAGTTCCCAAAGAGCTTTAGAACAAGGCATAATTTTCCCTGCTGGCTCTCTGGGCGGGGGACCCATCTCCAGCCATAGGCCGTTTTTGTGCCTGGCGCGGCGCCAAGTGGGAAAGGGTGCTGTCGAGGCTGAAGGCAGCAGCAAAGCCTGCAGCCCCCAGGTCTGTGGGGCTATGCAAGCGGTTCCCAAAGAGCTTTAGAACAAGGCATAGTTTTCCCTGCTGGCTCTTTGGGCGGGGGACCCATTTCCAGTCGTATGGCTATTTCTATGCCTAGCGCGGTGCGTAGTGGGAAAGGGTGGTTTTGAGGCTGAAGGCAGCAGGAAAGCCCGCAGCCCCCAGGTCTGTGGGACTACGCAAGCAGTTCCCAAAGAGCTTTAGAACAAGGCATAATTTTCCCTGCTGTCTCTTTGGGCGGGGGACCCATCTCCAGCCATAGGCCATTTTTGTGCCTGGCGCGGCGCCAAGTGGGAAAGGGTGGTGTGGAGGCTGAATGCAGCAGGAAAGCCCGCAGCCCCCAGGTCTGTGGGGCTACGCAAGCGGTTCCCAAAGAGCTTTAGAACAAGGCATAGTTTTCCCTGCTGGCTCTTTGAGCATGGGACCCATCTCCAGCCATAGGCCATTTTTGTGCCTGATGCGGCGCCAAGTGGGAAAGGGTGGCTTTGAGGCTGAAGACAGCAGGAAAGCCTGCAGCCCCCAGGTCTGTGGGGCTACGCAAGCGGTTCCCAAAGAGCTTTAGAACAAGGCATAGTTTTCCCTGCTGGCTCTTTGGGCGGGGGACCCATCTCCAGCCGTATGGCCATTTTTGTGCCTAGCGCGGTGCGTAGTGGGAAAGGGTGGCTTTGAGGCTGAAGGCAGGAGCAAAGCCTGCAGCCCCAAGGTCTGTGGGGCTACGCAAGCGGTTCCCAAAGAGCTTTAGAACAAGTCATAGTTTTCCCAGCTGGCTCTTAGGGCATGGGACCCATCTCCAGCCATAGGCCATTTTTGTGCCTGGCGCGACGCCATGTGGGAAAGGGTGCTGTCGAGGCTGAAGGCAGCAGGAAAGCCTGCAGCCCCCAGGTCTGTGCAGCTACGCAAGCGGTTTCCAAAGAGCTTTAGAACAAGGCATAGTTTTCCCTGCTGGCTCTTTGGGCGGGGGACCCATCTCCAGCCATAGGCCGTTTTTGTGCCTGGCGCGGCGCCAAGTGGGAAAGGGTGGTGTCGAGGCTGAAGTCAGCAGCAAAGCCTGCAGCCCCCAGGTCTGTGGGGCTATGCAAGAGGTTGCCAAAGATCTTTAGAACAAGGCATAGTTTTCCTTGCTGGGTCTTTGGGCGTGGGACCCATCTCCAGCCATTTGCCATTTTTGTGCCTGATGCAGCGCCAAGTGGGAAAGGGTGGCTTTGAGGCTGAAGGCAGCAGGAAAGCCCGCAGCCCCCAGGTCTGTGGGGCTATGGAAGCGGTTCCCAAAGAGCTTTAGAACAAGGCATAGTTTTCCCTGCTGGCTCCTTGGGCTGGAGACCCATCTCCAGCCATAGGCCATTTTTATGCCTGGCGAAGCGCCAAGTGGGAAAGGGTGGTGTCGAGGCTGAAGGCAGCAGGAAAGCCTGCAGCCCCCAGGTCTGTGGGGCTACGCAAGCGGTTCCCAAAGAGCTTTAGAACAAGGCATAGTTTTCCCTGCTGGCTCTTTGGGCGGGGGACCCATCTCCAGCCGTATGGCCATTTTTGTGCCTGGCGCGGTGCGTCTTGGGAAAGGGTGGTTTTGAGGCTGAAGGCAGCAGGAAAGCCTGCAGCCCCCAGGTCTGTGGGGCCAAGCAAGCGGTTCCCAAAGAGCTTTAGAACAAGGCATAGTTTTCCCTGATGGCTCTTTGGGCATGGGACCCATCTCCAGCCATAGGCCATTTTTGTGCCTGATAGGGCGCCAAGTGGGAAAGGGTGGTTTTGACGCTGAAGGCAGCAGGAAAGCCCGCAGCCCCCAGGTCTGTGCGGCTACGCAAGCGGTTCCCAAAGAGCTTTAGAACAAGGCATAGTTTTCCCTGCTGGCTCTTTGGGCGGGGGACCCATCTCCAGCCGTATGGCCATTTTTGTGCCTGGCCCGGCGCCAAGTGGGAAAGGGTGGTTTTGAGCCTGAAGGCAGCAGCAAAGCCTGCAGCCCCCAGGTCTGTGGGGCCAAGCAAGCGGTTCCCAAAGAGCTTTAGAACAAGGCATAGTTTTCCCTGCTGGCTCTTTGGGCATGGGACCCATCTCCAGCCATAGGCCATTTTCGTGCCTGGCGCGACGCCAAGTGGGAAAGGGTGCTGTCGAGGCTGAAGGCAGCAGGAAAGCCTGCAGCCCCCAGGTCTGTGCAGCTACGCAAGCGGTTTCCAAAGAGCTTTAGAACAAGGCATAGTTTTCCCTGCTGGCTCTTTGGGCGGGGGGCCCATCTCCAGCCATAGGCCATTTTTGTGCCTGATGCGGCGCCAAGTGGGAAATGGTGGTATCGAGGCTGAAGGCAGCAGGAAAGCCCGCAGCCCCCAGGTCTGTGGGGCTACGCAAGCGGTTCCCAAAGAGCTTTAGAACAAGGCATAGTTTTACCTGCTGGCTCTTTTGGCAGGGGACCCATCTCCAGTCGTATGGCCATTTTTGTGCCTGGCGCGGCGCCACGTGGGAAAGGGTGATTTTGAGGCTGAAGGCGTCACGAAAGCCTGCCGTCCGAGGGTTTCTTAATGACTTTTCTTAATGATGTCTCCACAGTGTGAAGTTTTGCAGGATTTGAAAAAGTAATAGACACAGTGAAATTGAGTCTATTGGAAACTTCCATACTTTTCCCTCCCTCTAAAATCTCTGCTGTCCTGTAGTATCCACTGCCTGCAACTGCTGTTGCAGGAGCAGACATATTGGTATCAAATTTAGAAAAAAAGGGACATCATTTAGAGGATTCACTCGCCTTATTTTTCACCGGTGTGGCCAGTAAAGAAACCAAAAAGGCAATGGCGTTTCACAGTAGATTACGGAAAATTAAACGCCAACACTGCACCTCTGACCGCTGCTGTTCCGAATATCGCGGAAATTGTGACAATGATAAAAGGAGCTGCCCATCCTTGCAGGGTTGCCTTAGATTTTAAAGACATATTTTTTTATGATTCTCCTCCTTGAGCAGGACAAAGCGCAGTTTGCATTCACATGGAAAGGAGTCCAATATACCTTTAACCGCTTTCCACAAGGATACAAACATTCCCCCACTATTGCCCATAATGCTTTGGCTAAAGTGCTATCAGAGATTCCTGTTTCACAGGGATGTACAGTATACCAATATATTATTGATGACATCTTAATAGGGGAGAGAACCAAGAAAGTGTACAAGACATGATGGAAAACATCCGAAAAACATTATCAGATTTCGGATTGGAAATTCCCGACTCAAAGTGTCAGGGACCCGCACAGGAAGTTAAATTCCTGGGGGTCTGGTGGATTAAGGGAGCTGCTTCTGTCCCTCAGGATACCCTGAAAAAATAGAACATGGACAGAATCCTTCCAGCACGAAGGAGTTACAGCAAGTCCTGGGAACTTTAAGTTATTAGCGTAAACACATCCCTGGCTTTTCCATCATTGCTCGCCCCCTTTATTGTTTGCTCAAAAAAGGTAAATCCTGGGAGTCGACTGAACAACACACTAATGCACTAGAATTGCTAATAAAAGAGCTAAGGTTATTCCAACAACTTGGCCCCATACATCCAACTGACCCTGTCCATGTAGAATGGGGGCTCAGTGAACATGGTTCCCATTGTAATTTATGCCAGAAGGGACCAGCAGGACCGGAGAGACCATTAGAATGTAGCTCTCACGCCTTTAATGATACTGAGAGCAGCTATTCAGACCTGGAGAAGGGTTTACTGTCCCTGGTGCGAGCATTGCAACGAGCAGAGCAGATAAGGAGAGAACAGAGCGTGATTGTTCGGGGCCCTTTTCGCCTCCCAGATGTGGTCCTTAAAGGGACACCACCACCAGCTGGCATTGCCCAGAAACCCACAGTTCGAAAGTGGCATGCTTATTTAGAAGGCATTAATGATATCATGCCAATCTCTGAAGGTAGTATCAAAGTATCCATGCTCCAGAAGGATAGAGATGGTGCCCTATTGTTCCAATCCCCACCAAACAGACCATCTCCAATCCAAGAAGCACCTCCTCTGAAAGCAGGCAGTGATCTTACAGGAGTGTGGTTTACTGGTGTGTCATCTCACCGTGAGAACAGCAAGTGGAAATACAAGGCCGTAGCACTGGAAGTAGCAACAGGGGAAAGAGCAATTGAAACAGGAGAAGGTAGGGCACAAGTAGGGGAACTCAGAGCCGTCCTACTAGCTGCACAACATGGAGCTACTTACATTTACACTGACTCATATGCTGTTTTTAAAGGAGCCACTGAATGGCTAGGACACTGGGCAGCCAATGATTGGCAGGTGAATAGAGTCCCGATCTGGGAGACAGACAGTTGGAAGCAACTGTTGGAAATAGGAGGACAGAGACCATTGCACATTGCTTGGGTAAAAGGCCACGATCGTTCAAACTCGATCACTGCTCAGTTCAACCAACAGGTAGATAGCCTCACGCGGCTACAACAAATTGACACTGTAGATGATGGTCGGGAATGGTTACATATTAAGCCTGGCCATACAGGCCGTGCTGATCTGTATCAGGAAGGTCTAGCCCGGGGGTGGCCTGTGTCGGTTAAGCTGTGCGAACAAGTAGTAACTGCCTGGTCACAATGTCGCCTACGACTCAGCAAAGATCATCCGAGTAAGGCGCCTCCCTTACACATGCGGGACAAGAAAATGTTGTGGCATTCATGGCAGATTGATTATATTGGGCCCTTGAGATCATCAGGTGGGAAAAGATATGTCCTAGTCGGAGTGGAGATTATCTCCAGCCTCAGTATGGCCACTGGCTTCAAATCAGCTGCTGGGGACAACACAGTGAAAGGCCTAAAAGGGTGGCTCAGCACACTTCCCCTTCCCGAGGAAATCCAAAGTGATAACGGTTCACACTTTACCGCTACAGTGGTACAAGATTGGGCCAAAGAAGAAGGGATTCGATGGGTATTTCATACTCCCTATTATCCTCAGGCTAATGGCATTGTTGAATGCACCAACGGATTGGTTAAGCGTTTTGCAAAAACCCATAAATCATAAGGGAAGGTGAAGAAGGCACCTTGCCCACCGAAATTCGAAAAGTAATATGGGATAACGCAATTGAGTTTGAGAGAAAATTTCAATCCTGGTGGTATCTGGTTAATTTCACCTACGATCCCACTGAGAGCAAAGCCACAGCTTTTGTCTTAACGATACGCAATGCCTCAGTATCCACCATATACCCAATCATCGCACTGGGGTTGAATCATCAAGGAGCTCTACTCTATCCAACACAGCACAGAGGTTGGGCACGACAAAATGAGACTAAATGGCAAACTGCTGATGTTGACGCATGCGTTTCACGAGACCAACAAGGATTCATTTGTGAGAGTAATACTCTCAAAGCACAAGACCTTTGTCTTGACACCAACCAGAATGCTTGTCACTTTGAGACACATCCCGATGAAACCCCAGAGACTGTGCTTGACTATATTGGGAAAGGGTGCGTTAGCATGAGGTCTCCCTGTAGTCTTGTATTATAGACGAGAAAGGCTTGAGACCATGGCCACTCTGGGTCTCTTTGACTACAAACAACAGGGAATAAAAAGGTGAAACTGAATAGCATCAATTCCATCTGCCAATTCGTCATTTTAGAATTTGGGCCTCCAAATAGCCATACATCATAAAAGTAGTATTATTGCCAGGTTCAATGTCAGGATTCCCTGGAGACATTCAAAGGTAGCGTAGGCCAATCCGTCTGTACAGCTCATCCAAGGTTCCTGTAAGACATAAAGGAAAAGAAAATCTGCTCGGTCTTATTCGACCGACGGGGTTAAAAAGAAGGTGCGGTCCACCGGGTGCTGATCCGGTGTATCTTCCCTGAACAATCCTTGGCTTCCCATGCATAGGGATTTTTGGGAGTAGCTAGCACCATTGGCACCGTCCCATTTTGAGGCATTTTCACTAGCACAGGTAGTCCAGGGTGAAATCTTCCGGGGTATTTTCCCGGTTCATTGGCAGCCTTTGGCGAGATAATATTGGCAGGTACACAGAAAGCTTTCATTTTAGGACAGCCGTCTCCACTCCATTTGTTATTTAGTTGATAGATGGCATCATCCAATCGCAAATGCCAACCAGGTTCATGACTTTTTGCAAAACGCTTAACCAATCTATTGGTGCGTTCAACAATGCCATTAGCCTGGGGATAATAGGGAGTATGAAATACCCATCGAATCCCTTCTTCCTTGGCCCAATCTTGTACCACCGAAGCCGTAAAGTGTGAAACGTTATCACTCTGGATTTCGTCGGGAAGGGGAAGTGTGCTGAACCACCCTGTTAGGCCTTTCACTGTGTTGTCCCTCGTAGCTGGTTTGAAACTGCTGGCCATACTGAGGCTGGAGATAATCTCCACTCCTACCAGGACATATCTTTTCCCACCTGATGATCTCAAGGGCCCAATATAATCAAGCTGCCATGAATGCCACAACGCTTTCTTGTCCCGCATGTGTAAGGGAGGCGCCTTACTCGGATGATCTTTGCTGAGTCGTAGGCGACATTGTGAACAGGCAGTTACTATTTGTTCGCACAGCTTAACTGACACAAGCCACCCACCTTCCCGATACAGGTCAGGACGGCCTGTGCGGCCACGTTTAACATGTAACGATTCAAGTAAGCGTTCCCATTCCCGACCATCATCTACAATGTCAATTTGTTGTAGCCGCGTGAGGCCATCTACCTGTTGGTTGAACTGAGCAGTGGTGATCGAGTTTGAACGATCGTGGCCTTTTACTCAAGCAATGTGCAATGGTCTCTGTCCTCCTATTTCCAACAGTTGCTTCCAATTATCTGTCTCCAAACTGGGACTCTATTCACCTGCCAATCGTTGGCTGCCCAGTGTCCTAGCCATTCAGTGGCTCCTTTAAGAACAGCATATGACTCAGCGTAAAAGGAGGTGGCTCCATGTTGTGCAGCTAGTAGGACAGCTCTGAGTTCCCCTACCCTCCCCTATTTCAATTGCTCTTTCTCCCGTTGTTACTTCCAGTGCTACGGCCTTATATTTGCACTTATTTTTTTAACGGTGAGATGACGCACCAGTAAACCACACTCCTCTAAGATCACTGCTGTCCCTCAAAGGAGGTGCTTCTTGGATCGGAGATGGTCTGTTTGGTGGGGATTGGAACAATAGGGCACCATCTATATCCTTTGGTATCCTTGTGAAGTAGCCTTGGATACTTTAACACTGCCTTCAGAGACTGGCTTGATTTCATTAATGCCTTCTAAATAAGCATACCACTTTCGAACTGTAGGTCTCTGGGCAATGCCAGCTGGTGGTGTCCCCTTTAAGGACCACATCTGGGAGGCGAAAAGGTCCCAGGAAAGATCACACTCTGTTCTCTTCTTATCTGCTCTGCTCGTTGCAACGCTCGCACCAGGGACAGTAAACCCTTCTCCAGGTCTGAATAGCTGCATTCAGTATCATTGAAGGAGTGGGAGCAAAATTCTAATGGTCTCTCCGGTCCTGCTGGTCCCTTCTGCCATAAATTACAACGGGAACCATGTTCACTGAGCCCCCATTCTACATGGACAGGGTCAGTTGGATGTATGGGGCCAAGTTGTTGGAATAACCTTAGCTCCTTTATTAGTAATTGCAGAGCATTAGTGTGTTGTTCAGTCCACACCCAGGATTTACCCTTTTTTGCCAAGCTATGAAGGGGGCGAGCAATGATGGAAAAGCCAGGGATGTGTTTACGCCAATAACTTAAAGTTCCCAGGACCTGCTGTAACTCCTTCGTGCTGGAAGGATTCTGTCCATGTTCTATTTTTTCAGGGTATCCTGAGGGACAGAAGCAGCTCCCTTAATCCACCAGACCCCCAGGAATTTAACTTCCTGTGCGGGTCCCTGACACTTTGAGTCGGGTCTACGTGAGGCACCCACTAACACTTCTGCCCTAGTCATTCGCTGCTCTCCCGGCAACCAGAGGTTAATTTTTGCAGTGGGGCATGTTTTTACCACACCATCAATTCCTGTGAAGTTGACTCTGCGTCGGGTGGGATTTATACCTAGAAGTTGTGCTGTTTCGTTAGTGATTGCAGACATTTGGGCTCCGGTATCAATAATAAAATGTACCAATATCTTCCGGGGTCCAACAGGAATGACAATAACAGGTTCGGAGTCTTTATGAGAGCGCCATTGGATTGCTAGTACCTGCCCGACAGGGTTGCTCAGTGCCCTCCCCGGGGATAGGAGTGTTGTGGCTGGGACTCTGTCAAATCAATCAAGTTATGTTCCGGTGCAGAAGGCACAGTTTTCTCACGGCTTGGGGATTCTCTGGTTAGACTTTTCTCCCCAGCCGCATTATTCTTTCTAGGTAGAGATTGGACTAGCGTACGGAGATCTCCCGTAGGGTCACCGTGCAAGAATTGTCGGGGCACCCCTAATTGTAGGGCTTTACGCCACAACTCATTCCGGTCCTTATCAGGCTTAAACCTTCCCTCTGATTTAGGGTTTTGAGTGTGAGTTTGGACTTGGCGAACCTTTCGCGGGTGTTCGGAGGATTTCTCACTAGTTTGGCTGGCCCAGCCCATTCGGCGCCCATATTGATCTATTTCCTGTACATTCCAGGTGGGCATGTAGTGACGACGGCCCCGCCCATGAGCACCCCGAGCATCCCGTATACGATCTTGAGTGCGAACAAGGAACGGTTTCAGGCAATCGGGAAGACCACGGATGAGAGGGGCTAATCGATCGGGGTCGATAGGGGCTGACATTGGGGATTTCCGAAATTCCTCTCTGTCATACATGGCTTGCAGACAAGCTGCTTTCCGTACAGCCGCAAACAGATCAGAGTAGCCTGTAGCTCTAATCTCTAACGGCTCCCCCCTCTCTCGCGGATCCATACCCCTTGCCCAATAGGCTGCTCGAGCGGTTAGGGAATAATTATGATCCCCAGGCATAGTGGTTAAAAACACTCCTGGTCCCCAAGAGTCTCCTGCTTCTTCCTCACTCAGCATAATTCTGCCCCCCCCTTCAGAAGAAACTCGCCACACGTACTCAACAGCTGACTCTTCTGGTCGCCTCGAATATTTCTCCCTTATTTTTGTTAACTCGGTTGGTGTCCATGGAACGGTACGCACAGTGGTGTGAATTTCATCACCATCATCAACTGCAGTTTCAGTTTTAACCAGAGGACGTAAAGGAAAAACTTGGGATTTCAAAGTAAAAGTCCTTTCCTCCTCATCTTCTTCGTCATCCTCACTATTAGACAAAAAAATCTCCGGTCTGGGTTCCGGAATTTGGATAACACATTAACTTACGAATCTGTTGGACCTGGGTCGAGGGCTGCATTTTATCTAAGAGCCCGGTCACCCTTTCAATAACATTTTAAGTTGGCGATTTTCACTCCCAAGTTGAGCATTCCGGTTTCCTAAACATTCATTCTCACTCACAAGCTTATCGACTTGAGTTCTTAATCTTTCTCCTGTCTCCTTTTGCAAGGCTAATGATGACTTCAGCACCTCATTCTCCGATTTCAGGGTTGCATATTCTACAGCTGAAATCACATTAGGAGCAGGGGTTTCTCTAGCTTCTTGTTGTGCACAAGATAAACAGGCGCCTAACACAGCACAAATCACACCCTTGCCTTTCCCCGCTCTGAGCTTCTGTGAAACCCGACGCTCTTCAATACGTTCCACCACTTTCTCTTCATCCTTCCAAAATTTTTGGGCCCACTCCTTCCCAGCCTGGGAAGGGGCACAATCATATTTTTGCAGCAGTTTATCCATGGCAATCCTGCCGACTACGCCAAATTCTGTTGCGTGAAACGGGGCCAAGCGGTTTTGGCAGAAGATAAACCCCCTTGCGTTCTAACACTCCTCACCGAGGTGGGAGGCCAGGTGCGGCTGGGTTTCAATTCTGAGTGATGCCCAATTCAGCACTATCAGCCCAATCGCGTTTAATATGTGTTAAACTATTACGATTTGGAGACACTAATAGTGGGCTGCACCTTCAGTCTAGTCGTGCTCCTGAACCAGCACGGCCTCTCTCAAGTTTTGGTCGCGTTCAGTGAGAAAGCGAAACGACTAGCTACTGAAACAGTGCAGTTTATTTAAACAACAGATATACAGGTTCTTTAGGATTGCCGGTGATAAATACACTGTCTGCAAAGCACGTGCAAATAAAGACATTGTTAAATAGACAAACGCGTGACAAAATTATAAACGATACAGCCTGGCTATAAATGTAGGGTAGAGATTCTCTAGAGAAATTTCTAGAGTCCCCGAGAAAGCACTCGGTGTAATCAAAGTCTTACCCAAAGGCGTCCTTATGAGGGGGAAGAAAGGCTCAGCCCGTCGACTGATCCCAGAAAACAGCGGTGGGATTCTTCGCGATGGTGTCTTCCCAGACATTCCCCCTCTCTTGGGCTATTTTTATATTATTTTTTTAACTTCAAAGTGGAGTTTGAGTGACTTTAGTCATATGTACTTTTATTATGATTAATGTACTCAAGGAGGAGTGTTCACACCTCGGGGGCGGATAGCCTCCGGGATGGAGGTGTGTTTTGGTACATTGTGGTGAGCAAAGTTCGCACAAAAGGACAGCATTTCATCAACATTTGACGAAATGTTGGCTCGGGTGGCGTGTAAGCCGCTTATCAGTTCCGTAGTACCATCTCGTCCCCATATCTGCTATTCGTCACAAGGGAAGGCCACGGAACAAGCGCGGTCCGTTCCATCCCTCGTGTAGTTTCGCAAACAACCTTGTACAGGGAATCACAGCTGTTGCATTCTTCGTGTGCTAGCTGCGGCTGTATTCTACCTCAGAAGCCTCTTGATTTTATGACTTTCCTTAATGTGTGAACAATGCTGTATTTTTGTATTCTTGGCCAATTTAGTAATTATTCCACAAGAACACACATTGGTTGCCGATTTATCAACGGGTCTAATCACCACAGGCCAACTGGAATTAAAACCATCTATGTAGACTCTACCAAAGCGGACAAATACAACACTGATTGTTACAAAATTATGGAGCCAAATTCAGATTGCTGGCACAATTTCACTTTCATCAAACCTACAGTAGTGTACTGTATTTGGGGCTACAAGGGCACAGAATTGTTATTTGAATTTATGATTGACTCAAATACACCTGAACTTGCTGAAATGAATCCAGAACCTACACCCCACAAACTCTCAAAGGCTCTCTCTTCTAAGAGAAAAAAAAAAAAACCACCTCTCTCTTTTCTAAGCCCTCCATTAGACTAACTCCTTACATTTTCAACATTGGCCCTTACGTTATTAAACACACACAGGTCAACAACAGGTACTGTTTAATCCCACATATTCCCTCAAACGAGCAGAATTGTCAATGCAGATTAAAATCTCTGCGATCAAACCCACCTGCTCACCATTCCTGAGTACATCTTATGCAGAATGGTCAGCATGGTTACGCAAACGAACTCTTGCCACTTCACACGGACGGAAGAGGGATGCGACTGGTATCTTAGGAACAGGCCTGGGAGTCTTGAATAGTATAGATGCTGAGATACTTGCCAACAAACTAGTCACAACCGCTACTGATCTGGACAAATTAAGACATCCCCTACGGTCCTCTCTATTAGCATTGGGAAACCACCAACGGCTTTTATCGAATATATTGCCTCAATGGGAAGAAACGGGTGAAAAAGACCATCAGCTGATCACAGATGCACTTGGTACAACTCAAACCAATGTTTCCTTGGCTCTTAGTTGTATCCAAGCCCAATTGTGGATGCAATCTATGACAGCCGCAATCATAAGGGAAGGTAAAGAAGGCACCTTGCCCACCGAAATTCGAAAAGTAATATGGGATAACGCAATTGAATTTGAGAAAAAATTTCAGTCCAGGTGGTATCTGGTTAATTTCACCTACGATCCCACTGAGAGCAAAGCCACAGCTTTTGTCTTAACGATACGCAATGCCTCCGTATACACCACATACCCAATCATCGCACTGGGGTTGAATCACCAAGGAGCTCTACTCTATCCAACACAGCACAGAGGTTGGGCACGACAAAATGAGACTAAATGGCAAACTGCTGATGTTGACGCATGCGTTTCACGAGACCAACAAGGATTCATTTGTGAGAGTAATACTCTCAAAGCACAAGACCTTTGTCTTGACACCAACCAGAATGCTTGTCACTTTGAGACACATCCCGATGAAACCCCAGAGACTGTGCTTGACTATATTGGGAAAGGGTGCGTTAGCATGAGGTCTCCCTGTAGTCTTGTATTCAGAGATGACATAGTAATCACTCAAATCTTTGTGTTTGAACTTTACTAACACAAAGTTACGGGATGCGACTTCAATTATTAAGCTCCTGTTACGTCTTTTCAATTGCTACAACCTAATTATACGTTGATTCGAGATTGTTGCCTGCCCCTATCGGAATGAATCTCTCCCTGGTGAAGAAGCTGCTAAAACACAATGAATTGAAGCGACTCTTGAAAGAGGCCCAAGAAAATAGACAGACAACTTTGATTACCGTCCATCATCAGGTTGAAGAAATACACAAAGCGTTGGAAAGAGCGAAGAGAGGCGAAGGACATAGATGGGGAGATCCTCTTTTTGGATGGTCACCGACAGTTACAGGACTTTATAACAAGATGCTTCACTCTGTTGTTGTTTTACTAATACTCACTGTATTGTCCTTTGCTTAGACAATTGTTTTGCATGTTAGACTTTGGATTATGATGAAAAGTTTAAATCGCTTGATCACTCCGCGAGAAGGATTTCCACTTGATATCCCTCAGCACAAGAACACATGTGATCTTTCTTATCAGTGTTGAGTACGTCGACCTTGACTGACTGTAGACAAAGCTTTCCCTGCAGGCTCTTTGGGCGGGGGACCCATCTCCAGCCGTATGGCCATTTTTGTGCCTGGCGCGGCGCCAAGTGGGAAAGGGTGGTTTTGAGGCTGAAGGCAGCAGCAAAGCCCGCAGCCCCCAGGTCTGTGGGGCTACGCAAGCGGTTCCCAAAGAGCTTTAGAACAAGGCATAGTTTTCCCTGCTGGCTCTTTGGGCAGGGGACCCATCTCCAGCCATATGGCCATTTTTGTGCCTGGCGCGGCGCCAAGTGTGAAAGGGTGGCTTTGAGGCTGAAGGCAGCAAGACAGCCCGCAGCCCCCAGGTCTGTGTGGCTACGCAAGCGGTTCCCAAAGAGCTTTAGAACAAGGCATAGTTTTCCCTGCTGGCTCCTTGGGCGGGGGACCCATCTCCAGCCGTATGGCCATTTTTGAGCCTGGCGCGACGCCAAGTGGGAAAGGGTGGCTTTGAGGCTGAAGGCAGCAGCAAAGCCTGCAGCCCTAAGGTCTGTGGGGCTACGCAAGCGGTTCCCAAAGAGCTTTAGAACAAGGCATAGTTTTCCCTGCTGGCTCTTTGGGCGGCGGACACATGTCGAGTCGTATGGCCATTTTTGTGCCTGGCGCGGCGCCAAGTGGGAAAGGGTGGTGTCGAGTCTGAAGGCAGCAGGAAAGCCCGCAGCCCCCAGGTCTGTGGGGCTACGCAAGCGGTTCCCAAAGAGCTTTAGAACAAGGCATAGTTTTCCCTGCTGGCTCTTTGGGCGGGGGACCCATCTCCAGCCGTATGGCCATTTTTGTGCCTGATAGGGCGCCAAGTGGGAAAGGGTGGTGTCGAGGCTGAAGACAGCAGGAAAGCCCGCAGCCCCCACGTCTGTGGGCCCAAGCAAGCGGTTCCCAGAGAGCTTTAGAACAAGGCATAGTTTTCCCTGCTGGCTCTTTGGGCGGGGGACCCATCTCCAGCCATATGGCCATTTTTGTGCCTGGCGCGGTGCGTAGTGGGAAAGGGTGGTTTTGAGGCTGAAGGCAGCAGGAAAGCCCGCAGCCCCCAGGTCTGTGGGGCCAAGCAAGCCGTTCCCAAAGAGCTTTAGAACAAGGCATAGTTTTCCCTGCTGGCTCTTTGGGCGGGGGACCCATCTCCAGCCATAGGCCATTTTTGTGCCTGGCGCGGCGCCAAGTGGGAAAGGGTGGTGTCGAGGCTGAAGGCAGCAGGAAAGCCCGCAGCCTCCAGGTCTGTGGGGCTACGCAAGCGGTTCCCAAAGAGCTTTAGAACAAGGCATAGTTTTCCCTGCTGGCTCTTTGGGCGGGGGACCCATCTCCAGCCGTATGGCCATTTTTGTGCCTGGCGCGGTGCCAAGTGGGAAAGGGTGGTGTCGAGGCTGAAGGCAGCAGGAAAGCCCGCAGTCCCCAGGTCTGTGGGGCTACGCAAGCGGTTCCCAAAGAGCTTTAGAACAAGGCATAGTTTTCCCTGCTGGCTCTCTGGGCGGGGACCCATCTCCAGCCGTATGGCCATTTTTGAGCCTGGCGCGGCGCCAGGTGGGAAAGGGTGGCTTTGAGGCTGAAGGCAGGAGCAAAGCCTGCAGCCCCCAGGTCTGTGGGGCTACGCAAGCGGTTCCCAAAGAGCTTTAGAACAAGGCATAGTTTTCGCTGCTGGCTCTTTGGGCGGGGGACCCATCTCCAGCCGTATGGCCATTTTTGTGCCTGATAGGGCGCCAAGTGGGAAAGGGTGGCTTTGAGGCTGAAGGCAGCAGCAAAGCCCGCAGCCCCCAGGTCTGTGGGGCTACGCAAGCGGTTCCCAAAGAGCTTTAGAACAAGGCATAGTTTTCCCTGCTGGCTCTTTGGGCGGGGGACCCATCTCCAGCCGTATGGCCATTTTTGTGCCTGGCCCGGCGCCAAATGGGAAAGGGTGGCTTTGAGGCTGAAGGCAGCAGCAAAGCCCGCAGCCCCCAGGTCTGTGGGGCTACGCAAGCGGTTCCCAAAGAGCTTTAGAACAAGGCATAGTTTTCCCTGCTGGCTCTCTGGGCGGGGGACCCATCTGCAGCCGTATGGCCATTTTTGAGCCTGGAGCAGTGCCAAGTGGGAAAGGGTGTTGTCGAGGCTGAAGGCAGCAGGAAAGCCCGCAGCCCCCAGGTCTGTGGGGCTACGCAAGCGGTTCCCAAAGAGCTTTAGAACAAGGCATAGTTTTCCCTGCTGGCTCTTTGGGCGGGGGACCCATCTCCAGCCGTATGGCCATTTTTGAGCCTGGCGCGGCGCCAAGTGGGAAAGGGTGGTGTCGAGGCTGAAGGCAGCAGGAAAGCCCGCAGCCCCCAGGTCTGTGGGGCTACGCAAGCGGTTCCCAAAGAGCTTTAGAAGAAGGCATAGTTTTCCCTGCTGGCTCTTTGGGCGGGGGACCCATCTCCAGCCATAGGCCATTTTTGTGCTTGATAGGGCGCCAAGTGGGAAAGGGTGGCTTTGAGGCTGAAGGCAGCAGGAAAGCCTGCAGCCCCCAGGTCTGTGGGGCTACGCAAGCGGTTCCCAAAGAGCTTTAGAACAAGGCATAGTTTTCCCTGCTGGCTCTTTGTTCGGGGGACCCATCTCCAGCCATAGGCCATTTTTGTGCCTGGCCCGGCGCCCAGTGGGAAAGGGTGGCTTTGAGGCTTGAAGGCAGCAGGAAAGCCCGCAGCCCCCAGGTCTGTGGGGCTACGCAAGCGGTTCCCAAAGAGCTTTAGAACAAGGCATAGTTTTCCCTGCTGGCTCTTTGGGCGGGGGACCCATCTCCAGCCGTATGGCCATTTTTGTGCCTGGCGCAGCGCCAAGTGGGAAAGGGTGGTTTTGAGGCTGAAGGCAGCAGCAAAGCCTGCAGCCCCCAGGTCTGTGGGGCTACGCAAGCGGTTCCCAAAGAGCTTTAGAACAAGGCATAGTTTTCCCTGCTGGCTCTTTGGGCGGGGGACCCATCTCCAGCCGTATGGCCATTTTTGAGCCTGGCCGGGGGCCAAGTGGGAAAGGGTGGCTTTGAGGCTGAAGGCAGCAGGAAAGCCCGCAGCCCCCAGGTGTGTGGGGCTAGGCAAGCGGTTCCCAAAGAGCTTTAGAACAAGGCATAGTTTTCCCAGCTGGCTCTTAGGGCATGGGACCCATCTCCAGCCATAGGCCATTTTTGTGCCTGGCGCGAAGCCAAGTGGGAAAGGGTGGCTTTGAGGCTGAAGGCAGCAGGAAAGCCCGCAGCCCCCAGGTCTGTGCGGCTACGCAAGCGGTTCCCAAAGAGCTTTAGAACAAGGCATAGTTTTCCCTGCTGGCTCTTTGGGCGGCGGACACATGTCGAGTCGTATGGCCATTTTTGTGCCTGGCGCGGCGCCAAGTGGGAAAGGGTGGTGTCGAGTCTGAAGGCAGCAGGAAAGCCCGCAGCCCCCAGGTCTGTGGGGCTACGCAAGCGGTTCCCAAAGAGCTTTAGAACAAGGCATAGTTTTCCCTGCTGGCTCTTTGGGCGGGGGACCCATCTCCAGCCGTATGGCCATTTTTGTGCCTGATAGGGCGCCAAGTGGGAAAGGGTGGTGTCGAGGCTGAAGACAGCAGGAAAGCCCGCAGCCCCCACGTCTGTGGGCCCAAGCAAGCGGTTCCCAGAGAGCTTTAGAACAAGGCATAGTTTTCCCTGCTGGCTCTTTGGGCGGGGGACCCATCTCCAGCCATATGGCCATTTTTGTGCCTGGCGCGGTGCGTAGTGGGAAAGGGTGGTTTTGAGGCTGAAGGCAGCAGGAAAGCCCGCAGCCCCCAGGTCTGTGGGGCCAAGCAAGCCGTTCCCAAAGAGCTTTAGAACAAGGCATAGTTTTCCCTGCTGGCTCTTTGGGCGGGGGACCCATCTCCAGCCATAGGCCATTTTTGTGCCTGGCGCGGCGCCAAGTGGGAAAGGGTGGTGTCGAGGCTGAAGGCAGCAGGAAAGCCCGCAGCCTCCAGGTCTGTGGGGCTACGCAAGCGGTTCCCAAAGAGCTTTAGAACAAGGCATAGTTTTCCCTGCTGGCTCTTTGGGCGGGGGACCCATCTCCAGCCGTATGGCCATTTTTGTGCCTGGCGCGGTGCCAAGTGGGAAAGGGTGGTGTCGAGGCTGAAGGCAGCAGGAAAGCCCGCAGTCCCCAGGTCTGTGGGGCTACGCAAGCGGTTCCCAAAGAGCTTTAGAACAAGGCATAGTTTTCCCTGCTGGCTCTCTGGGCGGGGACCCATCTCCAGCCGTATGGCCATTTTTGAGCCTGGCGCGGCGCCAGGTGGGAAAGGGTGGCTTTGAGGCTGAAGGCAGCAGGAAAGCCCGCAGCCCCCAGGTCTGTGGGGCTACGCAAGCGGTTCCCAAAGAGCTTTAGAACAAGGCATAGTTTTCGCTGCTGGCTCTTTGGGCGGGGGACCCATCTCCAGCCGTATGGCCATTTTTGTGCCTGATAGGGCGCCAAGTGGGAAAGGGTGGCTTTGAGGCTGAAGGCAGCAGCAAAGCCCGCAGCCCCCAGGTCTGTGGGGCTACGCAAGCGGTTCCCAAAGAGCTTTAGAACAAGGCATAGTTTTCCCTGCTGGCTCTTTGGGCGGGGGACCCATCTCCAGCCATAGGCCATTTTTGTGCCTGGCCCGGCGCCCAGTGGGAAAGGGTGGCTTTGAGGCTTGAAGGCAGCAGGAAAGCCCGCAGCCCCCAGGTCTGTGCGGCTACGCAAGCGGTTCCCAAAGAGCTTTAGAACAAGGCATAGTTTTCCCTGCTGGCTCTTTGGGCGGGGGACCCATCTCCAGCCATATGGCCATTTTTGTGCCTGGCGAAGCCCCAGGTGCGAAAGGGTGGCTTTGAGGCTGAAGGCAGCAGGAAAGCCCGCAGCCCCCAGGTCTGTGGGGCTACGCAAGCGGTTCCCAAAGAGCTTTAGAACAAGGCATAGTTTTCCCTGCTGGCTCTTTGGGCGGGGGACCCATCTCCAGCCGTATGGCCATTTTTGTGCCTGGCGCGGCGCCAAGTGGGAAAGGGTGGTGTCGAGGCTGAAGACAGCAGGAAAGCCCGCAGCCCCCACGTCTGTGGGGCCAAGCAAGCGGTTCCCAAAGAGCTTTAGAACAAGGCATAGTTTTCCCAGCTGGCTTTTTGGGCGTGGGACCCATCTCCAGACGTATGGCCATTTTTGTGCCTGGCGCGGTGCGTAGTGGGAAAGGGTGGTGTCGAGGCTGAAGGCAGCAGCAAAGCCTGCAGCCCCCAGGTCTGTGGGGCCAAGCAAGCGGTTCCCAAAGAGCTTTAGAACAAGGCATAGTTTTCCCTGCTGGCTCCTTGAGCATGGGACCCATCTCCAGCCGTATGGACATTTTTGTCCCTGGCCCGGCGCCAAGAGGGAAAGGGTGGCTTTGAGGCTGAAGGCAGCAGGAAAGCCCGCAGCCCCCAGGTCTGTGGGGCTACGCAAGCGGTTCCCAAAGAGCTTTAGAACAAGGCATAGTTTTCCCTGCTGGCTCTCTGGGCGGGGGACCCATCTCCAGCCGTATGGCCATTTTTGAGCCTGGAGCAGTGCCAAGTGGGAAAGGGTGGTGTCGAGGCTGAAGGCAGCAGGAAAGCCCGCAGCCCCCAGGTCTGTGGGGCTACGCAAGCAGTTCCCAAAGAGCTTTAGAACAAGGCATAGTTTTCCCTGCTGGCTCTTTGGGCGGGGGACCCATCTCCAGCCATATGGCCATTTTTGTGCCTGGCCCGGCGCCCAGTGGGAAAGGGTGGCTTTGAGGCTTGAAGGCAGCAGGAAAGCCCGCAGTCCCCAGGTCTGTGGGGCTACGCAAGCGGTTCCCAAAGAGCTTTAGAACAAGGCATAATTTTCCCTGCTGGCTCTTTGGGCGGGGGACCCATCTCCAGCCATATGGCCATTTTTGTGCCTGGCGCAGCGCCAAGTGGGAAAGGGTGGTTTTGAGGCTGAAGGCAGCAGCAAAGCCTGCAGCCCCCAGGTCTGTGGGGCTACGCAAGCGGTTCCCAAAGAGCTTTAGAACAAGGCATAGTTTTCCCTGCTGGCTCTTTGGGCGGGGGACCCATCTCCAGCCGTATGGCCATTTTTGTGCCTGGCGCGGCGCCAAGTGGGAAAGGGTGGTTTTGAGGCTGAAGGCAGCAGGAAAGCCCGCAGCCCCCACGTGTGTGGGGCTACGCAAGCGGTTCCCAAAGAGCTTTAGAACAAGGCATAGTTTTCCCTGCTGGCTCTTTGGGCATGGGACCCATCTCCAGCCATAGGCCATTTTTGTGCTTGATAGGGCGCCAAGTGGGAAAGGGTGGCTTTGAGGCTGAAGGCAGCAGGAAAGCCCGCAGCCCCCAGGTCTGTGCGGCTACGCAAGCGGTTCCCAAAGAGCTTTAGAACAAGGCATAATTTTCCTTGCTGGCTCTCTGGGCGGGGGACCCATCTCCAGCCGTACGGCCATTTTTGTGCCTGGCGCGGCGCCAAGAGGGAAAGGGTGGTGTCGAGGCTAAAGGCAGCAGGAAAGCCCGCAGCCCCCAGGTCTGTGGAGCTACGCAAGCAGTTCCCAAAGAGCTTTAGAACAAGGCATAGTTTTCCCTGCTGGCTCTTTGGGCATGGGACCCATCTCCAGCCGTATGGCCATTTTTGTGCCTGGCGCGGTGCCAAGTCTGAAAGGGTGGCTTTGAGGCTGAAGGCAGCAGGAAAGCCCGCAGCCCCCAGGTCTGTGGGGCTACGCAAGCGGTTCCCAAAGAGCTTTAGAACAAGGCATAGTTTTCCCTGCTGGCTCTTTGGGCATGGGACCCATCTCCAGCCATAGGCCATTTTTGTGCCTGATAGGGCGCCAAGTGGGAAAGGGTGGCTTTGAGGCTAAAGACAGCAGGAAAGCCTGCAGCCCCCAGGTCTGTGGGGCTACGCAAGCGGTTCCCAAAGAGCTTTAGAACAAGGCATAGTTTTCCCTGCTGGCTCTTTGGGTGGGGGACCCATCTCCAGCCGTATGGCCATTTTTGAGCCTGGAGCAGTGCCAAGTGGGAAAGGGTGGTTTTGAGGGTGAAGGCAGCAGGAAAGCCCGCAGCCCCCAGGTCTGTGGGGCTACGCAAGCGGTTCCCAAAGAGCTTTAGAACAAGGCATAGTTTTCCCTGCTGGCTCTCTGGGCGGGGGACCCATCTCCAGCCGTATGGCCATTTTTGTGCCTGGCGCGGCGCCAAGTGGGAAAGGGTGGTTTCGAGGCTGAAGGCAGCAGGAAAGCCCGCAGCCCCCACGTCTGTGGGGCCAAGCAAGCGGTTCCCAAAGAGCTTTAGAACAAGGCATAGTTTTCCCTGCTGGCTCTTTGGGCCTGGGACCCATCTCCAGCCATAGGCCATTTTTGTGCTTGATAGGGCGCCAAGTGGGAAAGGGTGGCTTTGAGGCTGAAGGCAGCAGGAAAGCCTGCAGCCCCCAGGTCTGTGGGGCTACACAAGCAGTTCCCAAAGAGCTTTAGAACAAGGCATAGTTTTCCCTGCTGGCTCTTTGTTCGGGGGACCCATCTCCAGCCGTATGGCCATTTTTGTGCATGGCGCAGCGCCAAGTGGGAAAGGGTGGCTTTGAGGCTGAAGGCAGCAGGAAAGCCCGCAGCCCCCAGGTCTGTGGGGCTACGCAAGCGGTTCCCAAAGAGCTTTAGAACAAGGCATAGTTTTCCCTGCTGGCTCTTTGGGCATGGGACCCATCTCCACCCATAGGCCATTTTTGTGCCTAATAGGGCGCCAAGTGGGAAAGGGTGGCTTTGAGGCTAAAGACAGCAGGAAAGCCTGCAGCCCCCAGGTCTGTGGGGCTACGCAAGCGGTTCCCAAAGAGCTTTAGAACAAGGCATAGTTTTCCCTGCTGGCTCTTTGGGTGGGGGACCCATCTCCAGCCGTACGGCCATTTTTGTGCCTGGCGCGGCGCCAAGAGGGAAAGGGTGGTGTCGAGGCTAAAGGCAGCAGGAAAGCCCGCAGCCCCCAGGTCTGTGGAGCTACGCAAGCGGTTCCCAAAGAGCTTTAGAACAAGGCATAGTTTTCCCTGCTGGCTCTTTGGGCGGGGGACCCATCTCCAGCCGTATGGCCATTTTTGTGCATGGCGCAGCGCCAAGTGGGAAAGGGTGGCTTTGAGGCTGAAGGCAGCAGGAAAGCCCGCAGCCCCCAGGTCTGTGGGGCTACGCAAGCGGTTCCCAAAGAGCTTTAGAACAAGGCATAGTTTTCCCTGCTGGCTCTTTGGGCATGGGACCCATCTCCACCCATAGGCCATTTTTGTGCCTAATAGGGCGCCAAGTGGGAAAGGGTGGCTTTGAGGCTAAAGACAGCAGGAAAGCCTGCAGCCCCCAGGTCTGTGGGGCTACGCAAGCGGTTCCCAAAGAGCTTTAGAACAAGGCATAGTTTTCCCTGCTGGCTCTTTGGGTGGGGGACCCATCTCCAGCCGTATGGCTATTTTTGTGCCTGACGCGGTGCGTAGTGGCATAGGGTGGTTTTGAGGCTGAAGGCAGCAGGAAAGCCCGCAGCCCCCACGTCTGTGGGGCCAAGCAAGCGGTTCCCAAAGAGCTTTAGAACAAGGCATAGTTTTCCCTGCTGGCTCTTTGGGCGGGGGACCCATCTCCAGCCGTATGGCCATTTTTGTGCCTGGCGCGGTGCGTAGTGGGAAAGGGTGGTTTTGACGCTGAAGGCAGCAGGAAAGCCCACAGCCCCCAGGTCTGTGGGGCTACGCAAGCGGTTCACCAAAGAGCTTTAGAACAAGGCATAGTTTTCCCTGCTGGCTCTTTGGGCGGGGGACCCATCTCCAGCCGTATGGCCATTTTTGTCCCTGGCCCGGCGCCAAGTGGGAAAGGGTGGTGTTGGGGCTGAAGGCAGCAGCAAAGACTGCAGCCCCCAGGTCTGTGGGGCCAAGCAAGCGGTTCCCAAAGAGCTTTAGAACAAGGCATAGTTTTCCCTGCTGGCTCTTTGGGCATGGGACCCATCTCCAGCCATAGGCCATTTTTGTGCTTGATAGGGCGCCAAGTGGGAAAGGGTGGTGTCGAGGATGAAGGCAGCAGCAAAGCCCGCAGCCCCCAGGTCTGTGGGGCTACGCAAGCGGTTCCCAAAGAACTTTAGAACAAGGCATAGTTTTCACTGCTGGCTCTTTGGGCGGGGGACCCATCTCCAGCCGTATGGCTATTTTTGTGCCTGGCGCGGTGCGTAGTGGCATAGGATGGTTTTGAGGCTGAAGGCAGCAGGAAAGCCTGCAGCCCCCAGGTCTGTGCGGCTACACAAGCGGTTCCCAAAGAGCTTTAGAACAAGGCATAGTTTTCACTGCTGGCTCTTTGGGCGGGGGACCCATCTCCAGCCGTATGGCTATTTTTGTGCCTGGCGCGGTGCGTAGTGGCATAGGATGGCTTTGAGGCTGAAGGCAGCAGGAAAGCCTGCAGCCCCCAGGTCTCTGCGGCTACACAAGCGGATCACAAAGATCTTTAGAACAAGGCATAGTTTTCCCTGCTGGCTCTTTGGGCGGGGGACCCATCTCCAGCCGTACGGCCATTTTTGCGCCTGGCCCGGCGCCAAGTGGGAAAGGGTGGCTTTGAGGCTGAAGGCAGCAGCAAAGCCCGCAGCCCCCAGGTCTGTGCGGCTACGCAAGCGGTTCCCAAAGAGCTTTAGAACAAGGCATAGTTTTCCCTGCTGGCTCTTTGGGCGGGAGACCCATCTCCAGCCATAGGCCATTTTTGTGCCTGGCGCGACGCCAAGTGGGAAAGGGTGTTGTCGAGGCTGAAGGCAGCAGGAAAGCCCGCAGCCCCCAGGTCTGTGGGGCCACACAAGCGGTTCCCAAAGAACTTTAGAACAAGGCATAGTTTTCCCTGCTGGCTCTTTGGGCGGGGGACCCATCTCCAGCCGTATGGCCATTTTTGTGCCTGGCGCGGCGCCAAGTGGGAAAGGGTGGCTTTGAGGCTGAAGGCAGCAGCAAAGCCCGCAGCCCCCAGGTCTGTGGGGCTACGCAAGCAGTTCCCAAAGAGCTTTAGAACAAGGCATAGTTTTCCCTGCTGGCTCTTTAGGCATGGGACCCATCTCCAGCCATAGGCCATTTTTGTGCCTGATAGGGCGCCAAGTGGGAAAGGGTTGCTTTGAGGCTGAAGACAGCAGGAAAGCCCGCAGCCCCCAGGTCTGTGGGGCTACGCAAGCGGTTCCCAAAGAGCTTTAGAACAAGGCATAGTTTTCCCTGCTGGCTCTTTGGGCGGGGGACCCATCTGCAGACATATGGCCATTTTTGTGCCTGGCACGACGCCAAGTGGGAAAGGGTGGCTTTGACGCTGAAGGCAGCAGGAAAGCCCGCAGCCCCCAGGTCTGTGGGGCTACGCAAGCGGTTCCCAAAGAGCTTTAGAACAAGGCATAGTTTTCCCTACTGGCTCTTTGGGCGGGAGACCCATCTCCAGCCATAGGCCATTTTTGTGCCTGGCGCGACGCCAAGTGGGAAAGGGTGTTGTCGAGGCTGAAGGCAGCAGGAAAGCCCGCAGCCCCCAGGTCTGTGGGGCTACGCAAGCGGTTCCCAAAAAGCTTTAGAACAAGGCATAGTTTTCCCTGCTGGCTCTTTGGGCATGGGACCCATCTCCAGCCATAGGCCATTTTTGTGCCTGGCGCGACGCCAAGTGGGAAAGGGTGGTGTCGAGGTTGAAGGCAGCAGGAAAGCCTGCAGCCCCCAGGTCTGTGGGGCTACACAAGCGGTTCCCAAAGAGCTTTAGAACAAGGCATAGTTTTCCCTTCTGGCTCTTTGGGCATGGGACCCATCTCCAGCCGTATGGCCATTTTTGTGCCTGGCGCGGCGCCAAGTGGGAAAGGGTGGTGTCGAGGCTGAAGGCAGCAGGAAAGCCCGCAGCCCCCAGGTCTCTGGGGCTACGCAAGCGGTTCCCAAAGAGCTTTAGAACAAGGCATAGTTTTCCCTGCTGGCTCTTTGGGCGGGGGACCCATCTCCAGCCGTATGGCCATTTTTGTGCCTAGCGCGGCGCCAAATGGGAAAGGGTGGCTTTGAGGCTGAAGGCAGCAGGAAAGTCTGCAGCCCCCAGGTCTGTGGGGCTACGCAAGCGGTTCCCAAAGAGCTTTAGAACAAGGCATAGTCTTCCCTGCTGGCTCTCTGGGCCGGGGACCCATCTCCAGCCATAGGCCATTTTTGTGCCTGGCGCAGTGCCAAGTGGGAAAGGGTGGTGTCGAGGCTGAAGGCAGCAGCAAAGCCCGCAGCCCCCAGGTCTGTGGGGCTACGCAAGCGTTTCCCAAAGAGCTTTAGAACAAGGCATAGTTTTCCCTGCTGGCTCTTTGGGCGGGGGACCCATCTCCAGCCATAGGCCATTTTTGTCCCTGGCGCGGCGCCAAGTGGGAAAGGGTGGTGTCGAGGCTGAAGGCAGCAGGAAAGCCTGCAGGCCCCACGTCTGTGGGGCTACGCAAGTGGTTCCCAAAGAGCTTTAGAACAAGGCATAGTTTTCCCAGCTGGCTCTTTGGGCGGGGGACCCATCTCCAGCCATAGGCCATTTTTGTGCCTGGCGCGAAGCCAAGTGGGAAAGGGTGGCTTTGAGGCTGAAGGCAGCAGGAAAGCCTGCAGCCCCCAGGTCTGTGGGGCTACGCAAGCGGTTCCCAAAGAGCTTTAGAACAAGGCATAGTTTTCCCTGCTGGCTCTTTGGGCGGGGGACCCATCTCCAGCCGTATGGCCATTTTTGTGCCTGGCACGAAGCCAAGTGGGAAAGGGTGCTGTCGAGGCTGAAGGCAGCAGGAAAGCCCACAGCCCCCAGGTCTGTGGGGCTATGCAAGCGGTTCCCAAAGAGCTTTAGAACAAGGCATAGTTTTCCCTGCTGGCTCTTTGGGCGGGGGACCCATCTCCAGCCGTATGGCCATTTTTGTGCCTGGCGCGGTGCGTAGTGTGAAAGGGTGGTTTTGAGGCTGAAGGCAGCAGGAAAGCCTGCAGCCCACAGCTCTGTGGGGCCAAGGAAGCTGTTCCCAAAGAGCTTTAGAACAAGGCATAGTTTTCCGTGATGGCTCTTTGGGCATGGGACCCATCTCCAGCCATAGGCCATTTTTGTGCCTGGCGCGGTGCGTAATGGGAAAGGGTGGCTTTGAGGCTGAAGGCAGCAGGAAAGCCCGCAGCCCCCAGGTCTGTGGGGCTACGCAAGCGGTTCCCAAAGAGCTTTAGAACAAGGCATAGTTTTCCCTGCTGGCTCCTTGGGCGGGGGACCCATCTCCAGCCGTATGGCCATTTTTGTGCCTGGCGCGGCGCCCAGTGGGAAAGGGTGGTGTCGAGTCTGAAGGCAGCAGGAAAGCCCGCAGCTCCCAGGTCTGTGGAGCTACGCAAGTGGTTCCCAAAGAGCTTTAGAACAAGGCATAGTTTTCCCTGCTGGCTCTTTGGGCGGGGGACCCATCTCCAGCCATAGGCCATTTTTGTGCCTGGCACGACGCCAAGTGGGAAAGGGTGGTGTCGAGGTTGAAGGCAGCAGGAAAGCCTGCAGCCCCCAGGTCTGTGGGGCTACGCAAGCGGTTCCCAAAGAGCTTTAGAACAAGGCATAGTTTTCCCTGCTGGCTCTTTGGGCGGGAGACCCATCTCCAGCCATAGGCCATTTTTGTGCCTGGCGCGACGCCAAGTGGGAAAGGGTGTTGTCGAGGCTGAAGGCAGCAGGAAAGCCCGCAGCCCCCAGGTCTGTGGGGCCACACAAGCGGTTCCCAAAGAGCTTTAGAACAAGGCATAGTTTTCCCTGCTGGCTCTTTGGGCGGGGGACCCATCTCCAGCCGTATGGCCATTTTTGTGCCTGGCGCGGCGCCAAGTGGGAAAGGGTGGCTTTGAGGCTGAAGGCAGCAGCAAAGCCCGCAGCCCCCAGGTCTGTGGGGCTACGCAAGCAGTTCCCAAAGAGCTTTAGAACAAGGCATAGTTTTCCCTGCTGGCTCTCTGGGCGGGGGACCCATCTCCAGCCGTATGGCCATTTTTGTGCCTGATAGGGCGCCAAGTGGGAAAGGGTTGCTTTGAGGCTGAAGACAGCAGGAAAGCCCGCAGCCCCCAGGTCTGTGGGGCTACGCAAGCGGTTCCCAAAGAGCTTTAGAACAAGGCATAGTTTTCCCTGCTGGCTCTTTGGGCGAGGGACCCATCTGCAGACATATGGCCATTTTTGTGCCTGGCACGACGCCAAGTGGGAAAGGGTGGCTTTGACGCTGAAGGCAGCAGGAAAGCCCGCAGCCCCCAGGTCTGTGGGGCTACGCAAGCGGTTCCCAAAGAGCTTTAGAACAAGGCATAGTTTTCCCTACTGGCTCTTTGGGCGGGGGACCCATCTCCAGCCATAGGCCATTTTTGTGCCTGGCACGACGCCAAGTGGGAAAGGGTGGTGTCGAGGTTGAAGGCAGCAGGAAAGCCTGCAGCCCCCAGGTCTGTGGGGCTACGCAAGCGGTTCCCAAAGAGCTTTAGAACAAGGCATAGTTTTCCCTGCTGGCTCCTTGGGCGGGGGACCCATCTCCAGCCGTATGGCCATTTTTGTGCCTGGCGCGGCGCCCAGTGGGAAAGGGTGGTGTCGAGGCTGAAGGCAGCAGGAAAGCCCGCAGCTCCCAGGTCTGTGGAGCTACGCAAGTGGTTCCCAAAGAGCTTTAGAACAAGGCATAGTTTTCCTTGCTGGCTCTTTGGGCAGGGGACCCATCTCCAGCAATATGGCCATTTTTGTGCCTGATGCGGCGTCCAGTGGAAAAGGGTGGCTTTGAGGTTGAAGGCAGCAGCAAAGCCTGCAGCCCCCAGGTCTGTGGGGCTACGCAAGCGGTTCCCAAAGAGCTTTAGAACAAGGCATAGTTTTCCCTGCTGGCTCTTTGGGCGGGGGACCCATCTCCAGCTGTATGGCCATTTTTGTGCCTGGCGCGGTGCCAAGTGGGAAAGGGTGGTGTCGAGTCTGAAGGCAGCAGGAAAGCCCGCAGCCCCCAGGTCTGTGGGGCTACGCAAGCGGTTCCCAAAGAGCTTTAGAACAAGGCATAGTTTTCCCTGCTTGTTCTTTGGGCGGGGGACCCATCTCCAGCCGTATGGCCATTTTTGTGCCTGGCGCGGCGCCAAGTGGGAATGGGTGGTGTCGAGTCTGAAGGCAGCAGGAAAGCCTGCAGCCCCCAGGTCTGTGTGGCTACGCAAGCGGTTCCCAAAGAGCTTTAGAACAAGGCATAGTTTTCCCTGCTGGCTCTTTGGGCGGGGGACCCATCTCCAATCGTATGGCCATTTTTGTGCCTGGCGCGGTGCGTAGTGGGAAAGGGTGGTTTTGAGGCTGAAGGCAGCAGGAAAGCCCGCAACCCCCAGGTCTGTGGGGCTACGCAAGCGGTTCCCAAAGAGCTTTAGAACAAGGCATAGTTTTCCCTGCTGGCTCTTTGGGTGGGGGACCCATCTCCAGCCGTATGGCTATTTTTGTGCCTGACGCGGTGCGTAGTGGCATAGGGTGGTTTTGAGGCTGAAGGCATCAGGAAAGCCCGCAGCCCCCACGTCTGTGGGGCCAAGCAAGCGGTTCCCAAAGAGCTTTAGAACAAGGCATAGTTTTCCCTGCTGGCTCTTTGGGCGGGGGACCCATCTCCAGCCGTACGGCCATTTTTGCGCCTGGCCCGGCGCAAAGTGGGAAAGGGTGGCTTTGAGGCTGAAGGCAGCAGCAAAGCCCGCAGCCCCCAGGTCTGTGCGGCTACGCAAGCGGTTCCCAAAGAGCTTTAGAACAAGGCATAGTTTTCCCTGCTGGCTCTTTGGGCGGGAGACCCATCTCCAGCCATAGGCCATTTTTGTGCCTGGCGCGACGCCAAGTGGGAAAGGGTGTTGTCGAGGCTGAAGGCAGCAGGAAAGCCCGCAGCCCCCAGGTCTGTGGGGCCACACAAGCGGTTCCCAAAGAGCTTTAGAACAAGGCATAGTTTTCCTTGCTGGCTCTTTGGGCGGGGGACCCATCTCCAGCCGTATGGCCATTTTTGTGCCTGGCGCGGCGCCAAGTGGGAAAGGGTGGCTTTGAGGCTGAAGGCAGCAGCAAAGCCCGCAGCCCCCAGGTCTGTGGGGCTACGCAAGCGGTTCCCAAAGAGCTTTAGAACAAGGCATAGTTTTCCCTGCTGGCTCTTTGGGCGGGGGACCCATCTGCAGACATATGGCCATTTTTGTGCCTGGCACGACGCCAAGTGGGAAAGGGTGGCTTTGACGCTGAAGGCAGCAGGAAAGCCCGCAGCCCCCAGGTCTGTGGGGCTACGCAAGCGGTTCCCAAAGAGCTTTAGAACAAGGCATAGTTTTCCCTGCTGGCTCTTTGGGCGGGGGACCCATCTCCAGCCGTATGGCCATTTTTGTGCCTGGCCCGGCGCCAAGTGGGAAAGGGTGGTGTCGAGGCTGAAGGCAGCAGGAAAGCCCACAGCCCCCAGGTCTGTGGGGCTACGCAAGCGGTTCCCAAAGAGCTTTAGAACAAGGCATAGTTTTCCCTGCTGGCTCTTTGGGCGGGGGACCCATCTCCAGCCGTATGGCCATTTTTGTGCCTGGCGCGGTGCGTAGTGTGAAAGGGTGGTTTTGAGGCTGAAGGCAGCAGGAAAGCCTGCAGCCCACAGCTCTGTGGGGCCAAGGAAGCTGTTCCCAAAGAGCTTTAGAACAAGGCATAGTTTTCCGTGATGGCTCTTTGGGCAGGGGACCCATGTCCAGCCATAGGCCATTTTTGTGCCTGGCGCGGTGCGTAATGGGAAAGGGTGGCTTTGAGGCTGAAGGCAGCAGGAAAGCCCGCAGCCCCCAGGTCTGTGGGGCTACGCAAGCGGTTCCCAAAGAGCTTTAGAACAAGGCATAGTTTTCCTTGCTGGCTCTTTGGGCAGGGGACCCATCTCCAGCCATAGGCCATTTTTGTGCCTGGCGCGACGCCAAGTGGGAAAGGGTGGTGTCGAGGTTGAAGGCAGCAGGAAAGCCTGCAGCCCCCAGGTCTGTGGGGCTACGCAAGCGGTTCCCAAAGAGCTTTAGAACAAGGCATAGTTTTCCCTGCTGGCTCCTTGGGCGGGGGACCCATCTCCAGCCATATGGCCATTTTTGTGCCTGGCGCGGCGCCCAGTCGGAAAGGGTGGTGTCGAGGCTGAAGGCAGCAGGAAAGCCCGCAGCTCCCAGGTCTGTGGAGCTACGCAAGTGGTTCCCAAAGAGCTTTAGAACAAGGCATAGTTTTCCTTGCTGGCTCTTTGGGCAGGGGACCCATCTCCAGCCATATGGCCATTTTTGTGCCTGATGCCGTCGTCCAGTGGAAAAGGGTGGCTTTGAGGTTGAAGGCAGCAGCAAAGCCTGCAGCCCCCAGGTCTGTGGGGCTATGCAAGCGGTTCCCAAAGAGCTTTAGAACAAGGCATAGTTTTCCCTGCTGGCTCTTTGGGCGGGGGACCCATCTCCAGCCGTACGGCCATTTTTGCGCCTGGCCCGGCGCAAAGTGGGAAAGGGTGGCTTTGAGGCTGAAGGCAGCAGCAAAGCCCGCAGCCCCCAGGTCTGTGCGGCTACGCAAGCGGTTCCCAAAGAGCTTTAGAACAAGGCATAGTTTTCCCTGCTGGCTCTTTGGGCGGGAGACCCATCTCCAGCCATAGGCCATTTTTGTGCCTGGCGCGACGCCAAGTGGGAAAGGGTGTTGTCGAGGCTGAAGGCAGCAGGAAAGACCGCAGCCCCCAGGTCTGTGGGGCCACACAAGCGGTTCCCAAAGAGCTTTAGAACAAGGCATAGTTTTCCCTGCTGGCTCTTTGGGCGGGGGACCCATCTCCAGCCGTATGGCCATTTTTGTGCCTGGCGCGGCGCCAAGTGGGAAAGGGTGGCTTTGAGGCTGAAGGCAGCAGCAAAGCCCGCAGCCCCCAGGTCTGTGGGGCTACGCAAGCAGTTCCCAAAGAGCTTTAGAACAAGGCATAGTTTTCCCTGCTGGCTCTTTAGGCATGGGACCCATCTCCAGCCATAGGCCATTTTTGTGCCTGATAGGGCGCCAAGTGGGAAAGGGTTGCTTTGAGGCTGAAGACAGCAGGAAAGCCCGCAGCCCCCAGGTCTGTGGGGCTACGCAAGTGGTTCCCAAAGAGCTTTAGAACAAGGCATAGTTTTCCCTGCTGGCTCTTTGGGCGGGGGACCCATCTGCAGACATATGGCCATTTTTGTGCCTGGCACGACGCCAAGTGGGAAAGGGTGGCTTTGACGCTGAAGGCAGCAGGAAAGCCCGCAGCCCCCAGGTCTGTGGGGCTACGCAAGCGGTTCCCAAAGAGCTTTAGAACAAGGCATAGTTTTCCCTACTGGCTCTTTGGGCGGGAGACCCATCTCCAGCCATAGGCCATTTTTGTGCCTGGCGCGACGCCAAGTGGGAAAGGGTGTTGTCGAGGCTGAAGGCAGCAGGAAAGCCCGCAGCCCCCAGGTCTGTGGGGCTACGCAAGCGGTTCCCAAAAAGCTTTAGAACAAGGCATAGTTTTCCCTGCTGGCTCTTTGGGCATGGGACCCATCTCCAGCCGTATGGCCATTTTTGTGCCTGGCGCGGCGCCAAGTGGGAAAGGGTGGTGTCGAGGCTGAAGGCAGCAGGAAAGCCCGCAGCCCCCAGGTCTGTGGGGCTACGCAAGCGGTTCCCAAAGAGCTTTAGAACAAGGCATAGTTTTCCCTGCTGGCTCTTTGGGCGGGGGACCCATCTCCAGCCGTATGGCCATTTTTGTGCCTAGCGCGGCGCCAAATGGGAAAGGGTGGCTTTGAGGCTGAAGGCAGTAGGAAAGTCTGCAGCCCCCAGGTCTGTGGGGCTACGCAAGCGGTTCCCAAAGAGCTTTAGAACAAGGCATAGTTTTCCCTGCTGGCTCTTTGGGCGGGGGACCCATCTCCAGCCGTATGGCCATTTTTGTGCCTGGCCCGGCGCCAAGTGGGAAAGGGTGGTGTCGAGGCTGAAGGCAGCAGGAAAGCCCACAGCCCCCAGGTCTGTGGGGCTACGCAAGCGGTTCCCAAAGAGCTTTAGAACAAGGCATAGTTTTCCCTGCTGGCTCTTTGGGCGGGGGACCCATCTCCAGCCATAGGCCATTTTTGTGCCTGGCGCGGTGCGTAGTGTGAAAGGGTGGTTTTGAGGCTGAAGGCAGCAGGAAAGCCTGCAGCCCACAGCTCTGTGGGGCCAAGGAAGCTGTTCCCAAAGAGCTTTAGAACAAGGCATAGTTTTCCGTGATGGCTCTTTGGGCATGGGACCCATCTCCAGCCATAGGCCATTTTTGTGCCTGGCGCGGTGCGTAATGGGAAAGGGTGGCTTTGAGGCTGAAGGCAGCAGGAAAGCCCGCAGCCCCCAGGTCTGTGGGGCTACGCAAGCGGTTCCCAAAGAGCTTTAGAACAAGGCATAGTTTTCCTTGCTGGCTCTTTGGGCATGAGACCCATCTCCAGCCATAGGCCATTTTTGTGCCTGGCCCGGCGCCAAGTGGGAAAGGGTGGTGTCGAGGCTGAAGGCAGCAGCAAAGCCCGAAGCCCCCAGGTCTGTAGGGCTACGCAAGCGGTTCCCAAAGAGCTTTAGAACAAGGCATAGTTTTCCCTGCTGGCTCTTTGGGCGGGGGACCCATCTCCAGCCATAGGCCATTTTTGTGCCTGGCGCGACGCCAAGTGGGAAAGGGTGGTGTCGAGGTTGAAGGCAGCAGGAAAGCCTGCAGCCCCCAGGTCTGTGGGACTACGCAAGCGGTTCCCAAAGAGCTTTAGAACAAGGCATAGTTTTCCCTGCTGGCTCCTTGGGCGGGGGACCCATCTCCAGCCGTATGGCCATTTTTGTGCCTGGCGCGGCGCCAAGTGGGAATGGGTGGTGTCGAGTCTGAAGGCAGCAGGAAAGCCTGCAGCCCCCAGGTCTGTGTGGCTACGCAAGCGGTTCCCAAAGAGCTTTAGAACAAGGCATAGTTTTCCCTGCTGGCTCTTTGGGCGGGGGACCCATCTCCAATCGTATGGCCATTTTTGTGCCTGGCGCGGTGCGTAGTGGGAAAGGGTGGTTTTGAGGCTGAAGGCAGCAGGAAAGCCCGCAACCCCCAGGTCTGTGGGGCTACGCAAGCGGTTCCCAAAGAGCTTTAGAACAAGGCATAGTTTTCCCTGCTGGCTCTTTGGGTGGGGGACCCATCTCCAGCCGTATGGCTATTTTTGTGCCTGACGCGGTGCGTAGTGGCATAGGGTGGTTTTGAGGCTGAAGGCATCAGGAAAGCCCGCAGCCCCCACGTCTGTGGGGCCAAGCAAGCGGTTCCCAAAGAGCTTTAGAACAAGGCATAGTTTTCCCTGCTGGCTCTTTGGGCGGGGGACCCATCTCCAGCCGTACGGCCATTTTTGCGCCTGGCCCGGCGCAAAGTGGGAAAGGGTGGCTTTGAGGCTGAAGGCAGCAGCAAAGCCCGCAGCCCCCAGGTCTGTGCGGCTACGCAAGCGGTTCCCAAAGAGCTTTAGAACAAGGCATAGTTTTCCCTGCTGGCTCTTTGGGCGGGAGACCCATCTCCAGCCATAGGCCATTTTTGTGCCTGGCGCGACGCCAAGTGGGAAAGGGTGTTGTCGAGGCTGAAGGCAGCAGGAAAGCCCGCAGCCCCCAGGTCTGTGGGGCCACACAAGCGGTTCCCAAAGAGCTTTAGAACAAGGCATAGTTTTCCCTGCTGGCTCTTTGGGCGGGGGACCCATCTCCAGCCGTATGGCCATTTTTGTGCCTGGCGCGGCGCCAAGTGGGAAAGGGTGGCTTTGAGGCTGAAGGCAGCAGCAAAGCCCGCAGCCCCCAGGTCTGTGGGGCTACGCAAGCGGTTCCCAAAGAGCTTTAGAACAAGGCATAGTTTTCCCTGCTGGCTCTTTGGGCGGGGGACCCATCTGCAGACATATGGCCATTTTTGTGCCTGGCACGACGCCAAGTGGGAAAGGGTGGCTTTGACGCTGAAGGCAGCAGGAAAGCCCGCAGCCCCCAGGTCTGTGGGGCTACGCAAGCGGTTCCCAAAGAGCTTTAGAACAAGGCATAGTTTTCCCTGCTGGCTCTTTGGGCGGGGGACCCATCTCCAGCCGTATGGCCATTTTTGTGCCTGGCCCGGCGCCAAGTGGGAAAGGGTGGTGTCGAGGCTGAAGGCAGCAGGAAAGCCCACAGCCCCCAGGTCTGTGGGGCTACGCAAGCGGTTCCCAAAGAGCTTTAGAACAAGGCATAGTTTTCCCTGCTGGCTCTTTGGGCGGGGGACCCATCTCCAGCCGTATGGCCATTTTTGTGCCTGGCGCGGTGCGTAGTGTGAAAGGGTGGTTTTGAGGCTGAAGGCAGCAGGAAAGCCTGCAGCCCACAGCTCTGTGGGGCCAAGGAAGCTGTTCCCAAAGAGCTTTAGAACAAGGCATAGTTTTCCGTGATGGCTCTTTGGGCAGGGGACCCATGTCCAGCCATAGGCCATTTTTGTGCCTGGCGCGGTGCGTAATGGGAAAGGGTGGCTTTGAGGCTGAAGGCAGCAGGAAAGCCCGCAGCCCCCAGGTCTGTGGGGCTACGCAAGCGGTTCCCAAAGAGCTTTAGAACAAGGCATAGTTTTCCTTGCTGGCTCTTTGGGCAGGGGACCCATCTCCAGCCATAGGCCATTTTTGTGCCTGGCGCGACGCCAAGTGGGAAAGGGTGGTGTCGAGGTTGAAGGCAGCAGGAAAGCCTGCAGCCCCCAGGTCTGTGGGGCTACGCAAGCGGTTCCCAAAGAGCTTTAGAACAAGGCATAGTTTTCCCTGCTGGCTCCTTGGGCGGGGGACCCATCTCCAGCCATATGGCCATTTTTGTGCCTGGCGCGGCGCCCAGTCGGAAAGGGTGGTGTCGAGGCTGAAGGCAGCAGGAAAGCCCGCAGCTCCCAGGTCTGTGGAGCTACGCAAGTGGTTCCCAAAGAGCTTTAGAACAAGGCATAGTTTTCCTTGCTGGCTCTTTGGGCAGGGGACCCATCTCCAGCCATATGGCCATTTTTGTGCCTGATGCGGCGTCCAGTGGAAAAGGGTGGCTTTGAGGTTGAAGGCAGCAGCAAAGCCTGCAGCCCCCAGGTCTGTGGGGCTATGCAAGCGGTTCCCAAAGAGCTTTAGAACAAGGCATAGTTTTCCCTGCTGGCTCTTTGGGCGGGGGACCCATCTCCAGCCGTACGGCCATTTTTGCGCCTGGCCCGGCGCAAAGTGGGAAAGGGTGGCTTTGAGGCTGAAGGCAGCAGCAAAGCCCGCAGCCCCCAGGTCTGTGCGGCTACGCAAGCGGTTCCCAAAGAGCTTTAGAACAAGGCATAGTTTTCCCTGCTGGCTCTTTGGGCGGGAGACCCATCTCCAGCCATAGGCCATTTTTGTGCCTGGCGCGACGCCAAGTGGGAAAGGGTGTTGTCGAGGCTGAAGGCAGCAGGAAAGACCGCAGCCCCCAGGTCTGTGGGGCCACACAAGCGGTTCCCAAAGAGCTTTAGAACAAGGCATAGTTTTCCCTGCTGGCTCTTTGGGCGGGGGACCCATCTCCAGCCGTATGGCCATTTTTGTGCCTGGCGCGGCGCCAAGTGGGAAAGGGTGGCTTTGAGGCTGAAGGCAGCAGCAAAGCCCGCAGCCCCCAGGTCTGTGGGGCTACGCAAGCAGTTCCCAAAGAGCTTTAGAACAAGGCATAGTTTTCCCTGCTGGCTCTTTAGGCATGGGACCCATCTCCAGCCATAGGCCATTTTTGTGCCTGATAGGGCGCCAAGTGGGAAAGGGTTGCTTTGAGGCTGAAGACAGCAGGAAAGCCCGCAGCCCCCAGGTCTGTGGGGCTACGCAAGTGGTTCCCAAAGAGCTTTAGAACAAGGCATAGTTTTCCCTGCTGGCTCTTTGGGCGGGGGACCCATCTGCAGACATATGGCCATTTTTGTGCCTGGCACGACGCCAAGTGGGAAAGGGTGGCTTTGACGCTGAAGGCAGCAGGAAAGCCCGCAGCCCCCAGGTCTGTGGGGCTACGCAAGCGGTTCCCAAAGAGCTTTAGAACAAGGCATAGTTTTCCCTACTGGCTCTTTGGGCGGGAGACCCATCTCCAGCCATAGGCCATTTTTGTGCCTGGCGCGACGCCAAGTGGGAAAGGGTGTTGTCGAGGCTGAAGGCAGCAGGAAAGCCCGCAGCCCCCAGGTCTGTGGGGCTACGCAAGCGGTTCCCAAAAAGCTTTAGAACAAGGCATAGTTTTCCCTGCTGGCTCTTTGGGCATGGGACCCATCTCCAGCCATAGGCCATTTTTGTGCCTGGCGCGACGCCAAGTGGGAAAGGGTGGTGTCGAGGTTGAAGGCAGCAGGAAAGCCTGCAGCCCCCAGGTCTGTGGGGCTACACAAGCGGTTCCCAAAGAGCTTTAGAACAAGGCATAGTTTTCCCTGCTGGCTCTTTGGGCGGGGGACCCATCTCCAGCCGTATGGCCATTTTTGTGCCTGGCGCGGCGCCAAGTGGGAAAGGGTGGTGTCGAGGCTGAAGGCAGCAGGAAAGCCCGCAGCCCCCAGGTCTGTGGGGCTACGCAAGCGGTTCCCAAAGAGCTTTAGAACAAGGCATAGTTTTCCCTGCTGGCTCTTTGGGCGGGGGACCCATCTCCAGCCGTATGGCCATTTTTGTGCCTAGCGCGGCGCCAAATGGGAAAGGGTGGCTTTGAGGCTGAAGGCAGTAGGAAAGTCTGCAGCCCCCAGGTCTGTGGGGCTACGCAAGCGGTTCCCAAAGAGCTTTAGAACAAGGCATAGTTTTCCCTGCTGGCTCTTTGGGCGGGGGACCCATCTCCAGCCGTATGGCCATTTTTGTGCCTGGCCCGGCGCCAAGTGGGAAAGGGTGGTGTCGAGGCTGAAGGCAGCAGGAAAGCCCACAGCCCCCAGGTCTGTGGGGCTACGCAAGCGGTTCCCAAAGAGCTTTAGAACAAGGCATAGTTTTCCCTGCTGGCTCTTTGGGCGGGGGACCCATCTCCAGCCATAGGCCATTTTTGTGCCTGGCGCGGTGCGTAGTGTGAAAGGGTGGTTTTGAGGCTGAAGGCAGCAGGAAAGCCTGCAGCCCACAGCTCTGTGGGGCCAAGGAAGCTGTTCCCAAAGAGCTTTAGAACAAGGCATAGTTTTCCGTGATGGCTCTTTGGGCATGGGACCCATCTCCAGCCATAGGCCATTTTTGTGCCTGGCGCGGTGCGTAATGGGAAAGGGTGGCTTTGAGGCTGAAGGCAGCAGGAAAGCCCGCAGCCCCCAGGTCTGTGGGGCTACGCAAGCGGTTCCCAAAGAGCTTTAGAACAAGGCATAGTTTTCCTTGCTGGCTCTTTGGGCATGAGACCCATCTCCAGCCATAGGCCATTTTTGTGCCTGGCCCGGCGCCAAGTGGGAAAGGGTGGTGTCGAGGCTGAAGGCAGCAGCAAAGCCCGAAGCCCCCAGGTCTGTAGGGCTACGCAAGCGGTTCCCAAAGAGCTTTAGAACAAGGCATAGTTTTCCCTGCTGGCTCTTTGGGCGGGGGACCCATCTCCAGCCATAGGCCATTTTTGTGCCTGGCGCGACGCCAAGTGGGAAAGGGTGGTGTCGAGGTTGAAGGCAGCAGGAAAGCCTGCAGCCCCCAGGTCTGTGGGACTACGCAAGCGGTTCCCAAAGAGCTTTAGAACAAGGCATAGTTTTCCCTGCTGGCTCCTTGGGCGGGGGACCCATCTCCAGCCGTATGGCCATTTTTGTGCCTGGCGCGGCGCCCAGTGGGAAAGGGTGGTGTCGAGGCTGAAGGCAGCAGGAAAGCCCGCAGCTCCCAGGTCTGTGGAGCTACGCAAGTGGTTCCCAAAGAGCTTTAGAACAAGGCATAGTTTTCCTTGCTGGCTCTTTGGGCAGGGGACCCATCTCCAGCCATATGGCCATTTTTGTGCCTGATGCGGCGTCCAGTGGAAAAGGGTGGCTTTGAGGTTGAAGGCAGCAGCAAAGCCTGCAGCCCCCAGGTCTGTGGGGCTACGCAAGCGGTTCCCAAAGAGCTTTAGAACAAGGCATAGTTTTCCCTGCTGGCTCTTTGGGCGGGGGACCCATCTCCAGCTGTATGGCCATTTTTGTGCCTGGCGCGGTGCCAAGTGGGAAAGGGTGGTGTCGAGTCTGAAGGCAGCAGGAAAGCCCGCAGCCCCCAGGTCTGTGGGGCTACGCAAGCGGTTCCCAAAGAGCTTTAGAACAAGGCATAGTTTTCCCTGCTTGTTCTTTGGGCGGGGGACCCATCTCCAGCCGTATGGCCATTTTTGTGCCTGGCGCGGCGCCAAGTGGGAATGGGTGGTGTCGAGTCTGAAGGCAGCAGGAAAGCCTGCAGCCCCCAGGTCTGTGGGGCTACGCAAGCGGTTCCCAAAGAGCTTTAGAACAAGGCATAGTTTTCCCTGCTGGCTCTTTGGGCGGGGGACCCATCTCCAATCGTATGGCCATTTTTGTGCCTGGTGCGGTGCGTAGTGGGAAAGGGTGGTTTTGAGGCTGAAGGCAGCAGGAAAGCCCGCAACCCCCAGGTCTGTGGGGCTACGCAAGCGGTTCCCAAAGAGCTTTAGAACAAGGCATAGTTTTCCCTGCTGGCTCTTTGGGTGGGGGACCCATCTCCAGCCGTATGGCTATTTTTGTGCCTGACGCGGTGCGTAGTGGCATAGGGTGGTTTTGAGGCTGAAGGCAGCAGGAAAGCCCGCAGCCCCCACGTCTGTGGGGCCAAGCAAGCGGTTCCCAAAGAGCTTTAGAACAAGGCATAGTTTTCCCTGCTGGCTCTTTGGGCGGGGGACCCATCTCCAGCCGTATGGCCATTTTTGTGCCTGGCGCGGTGCGTAGTGGGAAAGGGTGGTTTTGACGCTGAAGGCAGCAGGAAAGCCCGCAGCCCCCAGGTCTGTGGGGCTACGCAAGCGGTTCACCAAAGAGCTTTAGAACAAGGCATAGTTTTCCCTGCTGGCTCTTTGGGCGGGGGACCCATCTCCAGCCGTATGGCCATTTTTGTCCCTGGCCCGGCGCCAAGTGGGAAAGGGTGGTGTTGGGGCTGAAGGCAGCAGCAAAGACTGCAGCCCCCAGGTCTGTGGGGCCAAGCAATCGGTTCCCAAAGAGCTTTAGAACAAGGCATAGTTTTCCCTGCTGGCTCTTTGGGCGGGGGACCCATCTCCAGCCGTATGGCCATTTTTGTGCCTGGCAAGGCGCCAAGTGGGAAAGGGTGGCTTTGAGGCTGAAGGCAGCAGCAAAGCCCGCAGCCCCCAGGTCTGTGGGGCTACGCAAGCGGTTCCCAAAGAGCTTTAGAACAAGGCATAGTTTTCCCTGCTGGCTCTTTGGGCGGGGGACCCATCTCCAGCCGTATGGCCATTTTTGTGCCTGGCGCGGCGCCAAGTGGGAAAGGGTGGTGTCGAGGCTGAAGGCAGCAGGAAAGCCCGCAGCCCCCAGGTCTGTGGGGCCAAGCAAGCGGTTCCCAAAGAGCTTTAGAACAAGGCATAGTTTTCCCTGCTGGCTCTTTGGGCATGGGACCCATCTCCAGCCATAGGCCATTTTTGTGCTTGATAGGGCGCCAAGTGGGAAAGGGTGGCTTTGAGGCTGAAGGCAGCAGCAAAGACTGCAGCCCCCAGGTCTGTGGGGCCAAGCAAGCGGTTCCCAAAGAGCTTTAGAACAAGGCATAGTTTTCCCTGCTGGCTCTTTGGGCGGGGGACCCATCTCCAGCCACAGGCCATTTTTGTGCCTGGCCCGGCGCCCAGTGGGAAAGGGTGGCTTTGAGGCTTGAAGGCAGCAGGAAAGCCCGCAGCCCCCAGGTCTGTAGGGCTACGCAAGCGGTTCCCAAAGAGCTTTAAAACAAGGCATAATTTTCCCTGCTGGCTCTTTGGGCGGGGCACCCATCTCCAGCCGTATGGCCATTTTTGTGCCTGGCCGGGAGCCAAGTGGGAAAGGGTGGTTTTGAGGCTGAAGGCAGCAGGAAAGCCCGCAGCCCCCAGGTCTGTGGGGCTACGCAAGCGGTTCCCAAAGAGCTTTAGAACAAGGCATAGTTTTCCCTGCTGGCTCTTAGGGCATGGGACCCATCTCCAGCCATAGGCCATTTTTGTGCTTGATAGGGCGCCAAGTGGGAAAGGGTGGTGTCGAGGCTGAAGGCAGCAGCAAAGCCCGCAGCCCCCAGGTCTGTGGGGCTACGCAAGCGGTTCCCAAAGAGCTTTAGAACAAGGCATAGTTTTCCCTGCTGGCTCTCTGGGCGGGGGACCCATCTCCAGCCGTATGGCCATTTTTGAGCCTGGCGCGGCGCCAGGTGGGAAAGGGTGGCTTTGAGGCTGAAGGCAGGAGCAAAGCCTGCAGCCCCCAGGTCTGTGGTGCTACGCAAGCGGTTCCCAAAGAGCTTTAGAACAAGTCATAGTTTTCCCAGCTGGCTCTTAGGGCATGGGACCCATCTCCAGCCATAGGCCATTTTTGTGCCTGGCACGAAGCCAAGTGGGAAAGGGTGCTGTCGAGGCTGAAGGCAGCAGGAAAGCCTGCAGCCCCCAGGTGTGTGGGGCTACGCAAGCGGTTCCCAAAGAGCTTTAGAACAAGGCATAGTTTTCCCTGCTGGCTCTTTGGGCGGGGGACCCATCTCCAGCTGTATGGCCATTTTTGTGCCTGGCGCGGTGCCAAGTGGGAAAGGGTGGTGTCGAGTCTGAAGGCAGCAGGAAAGCCCGCAGCCCCCAGGTCTGTGGGGCTACGCAAGCGGTTCCCAAAGAGCTTTAGAACAAGGCATAGTTTTCCCTGCTTGTTCTTTGGGCGGGGGACCCATCTCCAGCCGTATGGCCATTTTTGTGCCTGGCGCGGCGCCAAGTGGGAATGGGTGGTGTCGAGTCTGAAGGCAGCAGGAAAGCCTGCAGCCCCCAGGTCTGTGGGGCTACGCAAGCGGTTCCCAAAGAGCTTTAGAACAAGGCATAGTTTTCCCTGCTGGCTCTTTGGGCGGGGGACCCATCTCCAATCGTATGGCCATTTTTGTGCCTGGTGCGGTGCGTAGTGGGAAAGGGTGGTTTTGAGGCTGAAGGCAGCAGGAAAGCCCGCAACCCCCAGGTCTGTGGGGCTACGCAAGCGGTTCCCAAAGAGCTTTAGAACAAGGCATAGTTTTCCCTGCTGGCTCTTTGGGCGGGGGACCCATCTCCAGCCGTATGGCCATTTTTGTGCCTGGCGCGGTGCGTAGTGGGAAAGGGTGGTTTTGAGGCTGAAGGCAGCAGGAAAGCCCGCAGCCCCCAGGTCTGTGGGGCTACGCAAGCGGTTCACCAAAGAGCTTTAGAACAAGGCATAGTTTTCCCTGCTGGCTCTTTGGGCGGGGGACCCATCTCCAGCCGTATGGCCATTTTTGTCCCTGGCCCGGCGCCAAGTGGGAAAGGGTGGTGTTGGGGCTGAAGGCAGCAGCAAAGACTGCAGCCCCCAGGTCTGTGGGGCCAAGCAATCGGTTCCCAAAGAGCTTTAGAACAAGGCATAGTTTTCCCTGCTGGCTCTTTGGGCGGGGGACCCATCTCCAGCCGTATGGCCATTTTTGTGCCTGGCGCGGCGCCAAGTGGGAAAGGGTGGTGTCGAGGCTGAAGGCAGCAGGAAACCCGCAGCCCCCAGGTCTGTGGGGCCAAGCAAGCGGTTCCCAAAGAGCTTTAGAACAAGGCATAGTTTTCCCTGCTGGCTCTTTGGGCATGGGACCCATCTCCAGCCATAGGCCATTTTTGTGCTTGATAGGGCGCCAAGTGGGAAAGGGTGGCTTTGAGGCTGAAGGCAACAGCAAAGCCTGCAGCCCCCAGGTCTGTGGGGCCAAGCAAGCGGTTCCCAAAGAGCTTTAGAACAAGGCATAGTTTTCCCTGCTGGCTCTTTGGGCGGGGGACCCATCTCCAGCCACAGGCCATTTTTGTGCCTGGCCCGGCGCCCAGTGGGAAAGGGTGGCTTTGAGGCTTGAAGGCAGCAGGAAAGCCCGCAGCCCCCAGGTCTGTAGGGCTACGCAAGCGGTTCCCAAAGAGCTTTAAAACAAGGCATAATTTTCCCTGCTGGCTCTTTGGGCGGGGCACCCATCTCCAGCCGTATGGCCATTTTTGTGCCTGGCCGGGAGTCAAGTGGGAAAGGGTGGTTTTGAGGCTGAAGGCAGCAGGAAAGCCCGCAGCCCCCAGGTCTGTGGGGCTACGCAAGCGGTTCCCAAAGAGCTTTAGAACAAGGCATAGTTTTCCCTGCTGGCTCTTTGGGCATGGGACCCATCTCCAGCCATAGGCCATTTTTGTGCTTGATAGGGCGCCAAGTGGGAAAGGGTGGTGTCGAGGCTGAAGGCAGCAGCAAAGCCCGCAGCCCCCAGGTCTGTGGGGCTACGCAAGCGGTTCCCAAAGAGCTTTAGAACAAGGCATAGTTTTCCCTGCTGGCTCTCTGGGCGGGGGACCCATCTCCAGCCGTATGGCCATTTTTGAGCCTGGCGCGGCGCCAGGTGGGAAAGGGTGGCTTTGAGGCTGAAGGCAGGAGCAAAGCCTGCAGCCCCCAGGTCTGTGGTGCTACGCAAGCGGTTCCCAAAGAGCTTTAGAACAAGTCATAGTTTTCCCAGCTGGCTCTTAGGGCATGGGACCCATCTCCAGCCATAGGCCATTTTTGTGCCTGGCACGAAGCCAAGTGGGAAAGGGTGCTGTCGAGGCTGAAGGCAGCAGGAAAGCCTGCAGCCCCCAGGTGTGTGGGGCTACGCAAGCGGTTCCCAAAGAGCTTTAGAACAAGGCATAGTTTTCCCTGCTGGCTCTTTGGGCGGGGGACCCATCTCCAGCCGTATGGCTATTTTTGTGCCTGGCGCGGTGCGTAGTGGCATAGGATGGTTTTGAGGCTGAAGGCAGCAGGAAAGCCTGCAGCCCCCAGGTCTGTGCGGCTACACAAGCGGTTCCCAAAGAGCTTTAGAACAAGGCATAGTTTTCACTGCTGGCTCTTTGGGCGGGGGACCCATCTCCAGCCGTATGGCTATTTTTGTGCCTGGCGCGGTGCGTAGTGGCATAGGATGGTTTTGAGGCTGAAGGCAGCAGGAAAGCCTGCAGCCCCCAGGTCTGTGGGGCTACACAAGCGGATCACAAAGATCTTTAGAACAAGGCATAGTTTTCCCTGCTGGCTCTTTGGGCGGGGGACCCATCTCCAGCCGTACGGCCATTTTTGCGCCTGGCCCGGCACAAAGTGGGAAAGGGTGGCTTTGAGGCTGAAGGCAGCAGCAAAGCCCGCAGCCCCCAGGTCTGTGCGGCTACGCAAGCGGTTCCCAAAGAGCTTTAGAACAAGGCATAGTTTTCCCTGCTGGCTCTTTGGGCGGGAGACCCATCTCCAGCCATAGGCCATTTTTGTGCCTGGCGCGACGCCAAGTGGGAAAGGGTGTTGTCGAGGCTGAAGGCAGCAGGAAAGCCCGCAGCCCCCAGGTCTGTGGGGCCACACAAGCGGTTCCCAAAGAGCTTTAGAACAAGGCATAGTTTTCCCTGCTGGCTCTTTGGGCGGGGGACCCATCTCCAGCCGTATGGCCATTTTTGTGCCTGGCGCGGCGCCAAGTGGGAAAGGGTGGTGTGGAGGCTGAATGCAGCAGGAAAGCCCGCAGCCCCCAGGTCTGTGGGGCTACGCAAGCAGTTCCCAAAGAGCTTTAGAACAAGGCATAGTTTTCCCTGCTGGCTCTTTAGGCATGGGACCCATCTCCAGCCATAGGCCATTTTTGTGCCTGATAGGGCGCCAAGTGGGAAAGGGTAGCTTTGAGGCTGAAGACAGCAGGAAAGCCCGCAGCCCCCAGGTCTGTGGGGCCAAGCAAGCGGTTCCCAAAGAGCTTTAGAACAAGGCATAGTTTTCCCTGCTGGCTCTTTGGGCGGGGGACCCATCTGCAGACATATGGCCATTTTTGTGCCTGGCACGACGCCAAGTGGGAAAGGGTGGCTTTGAGGCTGAAGGCAGCAGCAAAGCCCGCAGCCCCCAGGTCTGTGGGGCTACGCAAGCGGTTCCCAAAGAGCTTTAGAACAAGGCATAGTTTTCCCTACTGGCTCTTTGGGCGGGAGACCCATCTCCAGCCATAGGCCATTTTTGTGCCTGGCGCGACGCCAAGTGGGAAAGGGTGTTGTCGAGGCTGAAGGCAGCAGGAAAGCCCGCAGCCCCCAGGTCTGTGGGGCTACGCAAGCGGTTCCCAAAAAGCTTTAGAACAAGGCATAGTTTTCCCTGCTGGCTCTTTGGGCATGGGACCCATCTCCAGCCATAGGCCATTTTTGTGCCTGGCGCGGTGCGTAATGGGAAAGGGTGGCTTTGAGGCTGAAGGCAGCAGGAAAGCCCGCAGCCCCCAGGTCTGTGGGGCTACGCAAGCGGTTCCCAAAGAGCTTTAGAACAAGGCATAGTTTTCCTTGCTGGCTCTTTGGGCATGAGACCCATCTCCAGCCATAGGCCATTTTTGTGCCTGGCCCGGCGCCAAGTGGGAAAGGGTGGTGTCGAGGCTGAAGGCAGCAGCAAAGCCCGAAGCCCCCAGGTCTGTGGGGCTACGCAAGCGGTTCCCAAAGAGCTTTAGAACAAGGCATAGTTTTCCCTGCTGGCTCTTTGGGCGGGGGACCCATCTCCAGCCATAGGCCATTTTTGTGCCTGGCGCGACGCCAAGTGGGAAAGGGTGGTGTCGAGGTTGAAGGCAGCAGGAAAGCCTGCAGCCCCCAGGTCTGTGGGGCTACGCAAGCGGTTCCCAAAGAGCTTTAGAACAAGGCATAGTTTTCCCTGCTGGCTCCTTGGGCGGGGGACCCATCTCCAGCCGTATGGCCATTTTTGTGCCTGGCGCGGCGCCCAGTGGGAAAGGGTGGTGTCGAGGCTGAAGGCAGCAGGAAAGCCCGCAGCTCCCAGGTCTGTGGAGCTACGCAAGTGGTTCCCAAAGAGCTTTAGAACAAGGCATAGTTTTCCTTGCTGGCTCTTTGGGCAGGGGACCCATCTCCAGCCATATGGCCATTTTTGTGCCTGATGCGGCGTCCAGTGGAAAAGGGTGGCTTTGAGGTTGAAGGCAGCAGCAAAGCCTGCAGCCCCCAGGTCTGTGGGGCTACGCAAGCGGTTCCCAAAGAGCTTTAGAACAAGGCATAGTTTTCCCTGCTGGCTCTTTGGGCGGGGGACCCATCTCCAGCTGTATGGCCATTTTTGTGCCTGGCGCGGTGCCAAGTGGGAAAGGGTGGTGTCGAGTCTGAAGGCAGCAGGAAAGCCCGCAGCCCCCAGGTCTGTGGGGCTACGCAAGCGGTTCCCAAAGAGCTTTAGAACAAGGCATAGTTTTCCCTACTGGCTCTTTGGGCGGGGGACTCATCTCCAGCCGTATGGCCATTTTTGTGCCTGGCGCGGTGCGTAGTGGGAAAGGGTGGTTTTGAGGCTGAAGGCAGCAGGAAAGCCCGCAACCCCCAGGTCTGTGGGGCTACGCAAGCGGTTCCCAAAGAGCTTTAGAACAAGGCATAGTCTTCCCTGCTGGCTCTTTTGGCATGGGACCCATCTCCAGCCGTATGGCAATTTTTGTGCCTGGCCCGGCGCCAAGTGGGAAAGGGTGGTTTTGAGGCTGAAGGCAGCAGCAAAGCCCGCAGCCCCCAGGTCTGTGGGGCTACGCAAGCGGTTCCCAAAGAGCTTTAGAACAAGGCATAGTTTTCCCTGCTGGCTCTTTGGGCGGGGGACCCATCTCCAGCCGTATGGCCATTTTTGTGCCTGGCGCGGCGCCAAGTGGGAAAGGGTGGTGTCGAGGCTGAAGGCAGCAGCAAAGCCCGCAGCCCCCAGGTCTGTGGGGCTACGCAAGCGGTTCCCAAAGAGCTTTAGAACAAGGCATAATTTTCCCTGCTGGCTCTTTGGGCGGGGGACCCATCTCCAGCCGTATGGCCATTTTTGTGCCTAGCGCGGCGCCAAGTGGGAAAGGGTGGTGTCGAGGCTGAAGGCAGCAGGAAAGCCCGCAGCCCCCAGGTCTGTGGGGCTACGCAAGCGGTTCCCAAAGAGCTTTAGAACAAGGCATAGTTTTCCCTGCTGGCTCTTTGGGCGGGGGACCCATCTCCAGCCGTATGGCCATTTTTGTGCCTGGCACGGCGCCAAGTGGGAAAGGGTGGTGTCGAGGCTGAAGGCAGCAGCAAAGCCCGCAGCCCCCAGGTCTGTAGGGCTACGCAAGCGGTTCCCAAAGAGCTTTAGAACAAGGCATAGTTTTCCCTGCTGGCTCTTTGGGCGGGGGACCCATCTCCAGCCGTATGGCCATTTTTGTGCCTGGCGCGGTGCCAAGTGTGAAAGGGTGGCTTTGAGGCTGAAGGCAGGAGCAAAGCCTGCAGCCCTAAGGTCTGTGGGGCTACGCAAGCGGTTACCAAAGAGCTTTAGAACAAGGCATAGTTTTCCCTGCTGGCTCTTTGGGCATGGGACCCATCTCCAGCCATAGGCCATTTTTCTGCCAGGCGCGATGCCAAGTGAGAAAGGGTGGCTTTGAGGCTGAAGGCAGGAGCAAAGCCCACAGCCCCCAGGTCTGTGGGGCTACGCAAGCGGTTCCCAAAGAGCTTTAGAACAAGGCATAGTTTTCCCTGCTGGCTCTTTGGGCGGGGGACCCATCTCCAGCCGTATGGCCATTTTTGGGCCTGGCGAGGCACCAAGTGGGAAAGGGTGGTGTCGAGGCTGAAGGCAGCAGGAGAGCCCGCAGCCCCCAGGTCTGTGGGGCTACGCAAGCGGTTCCCAAAGAGCTTTAGAACAAGGCATAGTTTTCCCTGCTGGCTCTTTGGGCATGGGACCCATCTCCAGCCGTATGGCCATTTTTGTGCCTGGCGCAGTGCGTAGTGGGAAAGGGTGGTTTTGAGGCTGAAGGCAGCAGGAAAGCCTGCAGCCCACAGCTCTGTGGGGCCAAGCAAGCGGTTCCCAAAGAGCTTTAGAACAAGGCATAGTTTTCCCTGATGGCTCTTTGGGCGGGGGACCCATCTCCAGCCATAGGCCATTTTTGTGCCTGATAGGGCGCCAAGTGGGAAAGGGTGGCTTTGAGGCTGAAGGCAGCAGGAAAGCCTGCAGCCCCAGGTCTGTAGGGCTACGCAAGCGGTTCCCAAAGAGCTTTAGAACAAGGCATAGTTTTCCCTGCTGGCTCTTTGGGCGGGGGACCCATCTCCAGCCACAGGCCATTTTTGTCCCTGGCACGACGCCAAGTGGGAAAGGGTGGCTTTGAGGCTGAAGGCAGCAGCAAAGCCCGCAGCCCCCAGGTCTGTGGGGCTACGCAAGCGGTTCCCAAAGAGCTTTAGAACAAGGCATAGTTTTCCCTACTGGCTCTTTGGGCGGGAGACCCATCTCCAGCCATAGGCCATTTTTGTGCCTGGCGCGACGCCAAGTGGGAAAGGGTGGTGTCGAGGTTGAAGGCAGCAGGAAAGCCTGCAGCCCCCAGGTCTGTGGGGCTACGCAAGCGGTTCCCAAAGAGCTTTAGAACAAGGCATAGTTTTCCCTGCTGGCTCCTTGGGCGGGGGACCCATCTCCAGCCGTATGGCCATTTTTGTGCCTGGCGCGGCGCCCAGTGGGAAAGGGTGGTGTCGAGGCTGAAGGCAGCAGGAAAGCCCGCAGCTCCCAGGTCTGTGGAGCTACGCAAGTGGTTCCCAAAGAGCTTTAGAACAAGGCATAGTTTTCCCTGCTGGCTCTTTTGGCATGGGACCCATCTCCAGCCGTATGGCAATTTTTGTGCCTGGCCCGGCGCCAAGTGGGAAAGGGTGGTTTTGAGGCTGAAGGCAGCAGCAAAGCCCGCAGCCCCCAGGTCTGTGGGGCTACGCAAGCGGTTCCCAAAGAGCTTTAGAACAAGGCCTAGTTTTCCCTGCTGGCTCTTTGGGCGGGGGACCCATCTCCAGCCGTATGGCCATTTTTGTGCCTGGCGCGGCGCCAAGTGGGAAAGGGTGGTGTCGAGGCTGAAGGCAGCAGCAAAGCCCGCAGCCCCCAGGTCTGTGGGGCTACGCAAGCGGTTCCCAAAGAGCTTTAGAAGAAGGCATAGTTTTCCCTGCTGGCTCTTTGGGCGGGGGACCCATCTCCAGCCGTATGGCCATTTTTGTGCCTAGCGCGGCGCCAAGTGGGAAAGGGTGGTGTCGAGGCTGAAGGCAGCAGGAAAGCCCGCAGCCCCCAGGTCTGTGGGGCTACGCAAGCGGTTCCCAAAGAGCTTTAGAACAAGGCATAGTTTTCCCTGCTGGCTCTTTGGGCGGGGGACCCATCTCCAGCCGTATGGCCATTTTTGTGCCTGGCACGGCGCCAAGTGGGAAAGGGTGGTGTCGAGGCTGAAGGCAGCAGCAAAGCCCGCAGCCCCCAGGTCTGTAGGGCTACGCAAGCGGTTCCCAAAGAGCTTTAGAACAAGGCATAGTTTTCCCTGCTGGCTCTTTGGGCGGGGGACCCATCTCCAGCCGTATGGCCATTTTTGTGCCTGGCGCGGTGCCAAGTGTGAAAGGGTGGCTTTGAGGCTGAAGGCAGGAGCAAAGCCTGCAGCCCTAAGGTCTGTGGGGCTACGCAAGCGGTTCCCAAAGAGCTTTAGAACAAGGCATAGTTTTCCCTGCTGGCTCTTTGGGCATGGGACCCATCTCCAGCCATAGGCCATTTTTCTGCCAGGCGCGATGCCAAGTGGGAAAGGGTGGTGTCGAGTCTGAAGGCAGCAGGAAAGCCTGCAGCCCCCAGGTCTGTGGGGCTACGCAAGCGGTTCCCAAAGAGCTTTAGAACAAGGCATAGTTTTCCCTGCTGGCTCTTTGGGCGGGGGACCCATCTCCAGCCGTATGGCCAATTTGTGCCTAGCGCGACGCCAAGTGAGAAAGGGTGGCTTTGAGGCTGAAGGCAGGAGCAAAGCCCACAGCCCCCAGGTCTGTGGGGCTACGCAAGCGGTTCCCAAAGAGCTTTAGAACAAGGCATAGTTTTCCCTGCTGGCTCTTTGGGCGGGGGACCCATCTCCAGCCGTATGGCCATTTTTGGGCCTGGCGAGGCACCAAGTGGGAAAGGGTGGTGTCGAGGCTGAAGGCAGCAGGAGAGCCCGCAGCCCCCAGGTCTGTGGGGCTACGCAAGCGGTTCCCAAAGAGCTTTAGAACAAGGCATAGTTTTCCCTGCTGGCTCTTTGGGCATGGGACCCATCTCCAGCCGTATGGCCATTTTTGTGCCTGGCGCAGTGCGTAGTGGGAAAGGGTGGTTTTGAGGCTGAAGGCAGCAGGAAAGCCTGCAGCCCACAGCTCTGTGGGGCCAAGCAAGCGGTTCCCAAAGAGCTTTAGAACAAGGCATAGTTTTCCCTGATGGCTCTTTGGGCGGGGGACCCATCTCCAGCCATAGGCCATTTTTGTGCCTGATAGGGCGCCAAGTGGGAAAGGGTGGTGTCGAGGCTGAAGGCAGCAGGAAAGCCTGCAGCCCCAGGTCTGTAGGGCTACGCAAGCGGTTCCCAAAGAGCTTTAGAACAAGGCATAGTTTTCCCTGCTGGCTCTTTGGGCGGGGGACCCATCTCCAGCCACAGGCCATTTTTGTCCCTGGCCCGGCGCCCAGTGGGAAAGGGTGGCTTTGAGGCTTGAAGGCAGCAGGAAAGCCCGCAGCCCCCAGGTCTGTAGGGCTACGCAAGCGGTTCCCAAAGAGCTTTAGAACAAGGCATAGTTTTCCCTGCTGGCTCTTTGGGCGGGGGACCCATCTCCAGCCGTATGGCCATTTTTGAGCCTGGCGCGGCGCCAGGTGGGAAAGGGTGGCTTTGAGGCTGAAGGCAGGAGCAAAGCCTGCAGCCCCCAGGTCTGTGGTGCTACGCAAGCGGTTCCCAAAGAGCTTTAGAACAAGGCATAGTTTTCCCAGCTGGCTCTTAGGGCATGGGACCCATCTCCAGCCATAGGCCATTTTTGTGCCTGGCACGAAGCCAAGTGGGAAAGGGTGCTGTCGAGGCTGAAGGCAGCAGGAAAGCCTGCAGCCCCCAGGTGTGTGGGGCTACGCAAGCGGTTCCCAAAGAGCTTTAGAACAAGGCATAGTTTTCCCTGCTGGCTCTTTGGGCGGGGGACCCATCTCCAGCCGTATGGCTATTTTTGTGCCTGGCGCGGTGCGTAGTGGCATAGGATGGTTTTGAGGCTGAAGGCAGCAGGAAAGCCTGCAGCCCCCAGGTCTGTGGGGCTACGCAAGCGGTTCCCAAAGAGCTTTAGAACAAGGCATAGTTTTCCCTGCTGGCTCTTTGGGCGGGGGACCCATCTCCAGCCGTACGGCCATTTTTGCGCCTGGCCCGGCGCAAAGTGGGAAAGGGTGGCTTTGAGGCTGAAGGCAGCAGCAAAGCCCGCAGCCCCCAGGTCTGTGGGGCTACGCAAGCGGTTCCCAAAGAGCTTTAGAACAAGGCATAGTTTTCCCTGCTGGCTCTTTGGGCGGGAGACCCATCTCCAGCCATAGGCCATTTTTGTGCCTGGCGCGACGCCAAGTGGGAAAGGGTTTTGTCGAGGCTGAAGGCAGCAGGAAAGCCCGCAGCCCCCAGGTCTGTGGGGCCACACAAGCGGTTCCCAAAGAGCTTTAGAACAAGGCATAGTTTTCCCTGCTGGCTCTTTGGGCGGGGGACCCATCTCCAGCCGTATGGCCATTTTTGTGCCTGGCGCGGCGCCAAGTGGGAAAGGGTGGCTTTGAGGCTGAAGGCAGCAGCAAAGCCCGCAGCCCCCAGGTCTGTGGGGCTACGCAAGCAGTTCCCAAAGAGCTTTAGAACAAGGCATAGTTTTCCCTGCTGGCTCTTTAGGCATGGGACCCATGTCCATCCATAGGCCATTTTTGTGCCTGATAGGGCGCCAAGTGGGAAAGGGTTGCTTTGAGGCTGAAGACAGCAGGAAAGCCCGCAGCCCCCTGGTCTGTGGGGCTACGCAAGCGGTTCCCAAAGAGCTTTAGAAGAAGGCATAGTTTTCCTTGCTGGCTCTTTGGGCGGGGGACCCATCTGCAGACATATGGCCATTTTTGTGCCTGGCACGACGCCAAGTGGGAAAGGGTGGCTTTGACGCTGAAGGCAGTAGGAAAGCCCGCAGCCCCCAGGTCTGTGGGGCTACGCAAGCGGTTCCCAAAGAGCTTTAGAACAAGGCATAGTTTTCCCTACTGGCTCTTTGGGCGGGAGACCCATCTCCAGCCATAGGCCATTTTTGTGCCTGGCGCGACGCCAAGTGGGAAAGGGTGTTGTCGAGGCTGAAGGCAGCAGGAAAGCCCGCAGCCCCCAGGTCTGTGGGGCTACGCAAGCGGTTCCCAAAGAGCTTTAGAACAAGGCATAGTTTTCCCTGCTGGCTCTTTGGGCATGGGACCCATCTCCAGCCATAGGCCATTTTTGTGCCTGGCGCGACGCCAAGTGGGAAAGGGTGGTGTCGAGGCTGAAGGCAGCAGGAAAGCCCGCAGCCCCCAGGTCTGTGGGGCTACGCAAGCGTTTCCCAAAGAGCTTTAGAACAAGGCATAGTTTTCCCTGCTGGCTCTTTGGGCGGGGGACCCATCTCCAGCCATAGGCCATTTTTGTGCCTGGCGCGGCGCCAAGTGGGAAAGGGTGGCTTTGAGGCTGAAGGCAGCAGGAAAGCCTGCAGCCCCCAGGTCTGTGGGGCTACGCAAGCGGTTCCCAAAGAGCTTTAGAACAAGGCATAGTTTTCCCTGCTGGCTCTTTGGGCGGGGGACCCATCTCCAGCCGTATGGCCATTTTTGTGCCTGGCCCGGCGCCAAGTGGGAAAGGGTGGTGTCGAGGCTGAAGGCAGCAGGAAAGCCCACAGCCCCCAGGTCTGTGGGGCCAAGCAAGCGGTTCCCAAAGAGCTTTAGAACAAGGCATAGTTTTCCCTGCTGGCTCTTTGGGCGGGGGACCCATCTCCAGCCGTATGGCCATTTTTGTGCCTGGCGCGGTGCGTAGTGTGAAAGGGTGGTTTTGAGGCTGAAGGCAGCAGGAAAGCCTGCAGCCCACAGCTCTGTGGGGCCAAGGAAGCTGTTCCCAAAGAGCTTTAGAACAAGGCATAGTTTTCCGTGATGGCTCTTTGGGCATGGGACCCATCTCCAGCCATAGGCCATTTTTGTGCCTGGCGCGGTGCGTAGTGGGAAAGGGTGGCTTTGAGGCTGAAGGCAGCAGGAAAGCCCGCAGCCCCCAGGTCTGTGGGGCTACGCAAGCGGTTCCCAAAGAGCTTTAGAAGAAGGCATAGTTTTCCTTGCTGGCTCTTTGGGCATGGGACCCATCTCCAGCCGTATGGCCATTTTTGTGCCTGGCGCGGCGCCAAGTGGGAAAGGGTGGTTTTGAGGCTGAAGGCAGCAGGAAAGCCCGCAGCCCCCAGGTCTGTGGGGCTACGCAAGCGGTTCCCAAAGAGCTTTAGAACAAGGCATAGTTTTCCCTGCTGGCTCTTTGGGCGGGGGACCCATCTCCAGCCGTATGGCCATTTTTGTGCCTAGCGCGGCGCCAAATGGGAAAGGGTGGCTTTGAGGCTGAAGGCAGCAGGAAAGTCTGCAGCCCCCAGGTCTGTGGGGCTACGCAAGCGGTTCCCAAAGAGCTTTAGAACAAGGCATAGTCTTCCCTGCTGGCTCTCTGGGCGGGGGACCCATCTCCAGCCATAGGCCATTTTTGTGCCTGGCGCAGTGCCAAGTGGGAAAGGGTGGTGTTGAGGCTGAAGGCAGCAGGAAAGCCCGCAGCCCCCAGGTCTGTGGGGCTACGCAAGCGTTTCCCAAAGAGCTTTAGAACAAGGCATAGTTTTCCCTGCTGGCTCTTTGGGCGGGGGACCCATATCCAGCCATAGGCCATTTTTGTGCCTGGCGCGGCGCCAAGTGGGAAAGGGTGGCTTTGAGGCTGAAGGCAGCAGGAAAGCCTGCAGCCCCCAGGTGTGTGGGGCTACGCAAGCGGTTCCCAAAGAGCTTTAGAACAAGGCATAGTTTTCCCTGCTGGCTCTTTGGGCGGGGGACCCATCTCCAGCCGTATGGCCATTTTTGTGCCTGGCCCGGCGCCAAGTGGGAAAGGGTGGTGTCGAGGCTGAAGGCAGCAGGAAAGCCCACAGCCCCCAGGTCTGTGGGGCTACGCAAGCGGTTCCCAAAGAGCTTTAGAACAAGGCATAGTTTTCCCTGCTGGCTCTTTGGGCGGGGGACCCATCTCCAGCCGTATGGCCATTTTTGTGCCTGGCGTGGTGCGTAGTGTGAAAGGGTGGTTTTGAGGCTGAAGGCAGCAGGAAAGCCTGCAGCCCACAGCTCTGTGGGGCCAAGGAAGCTGTTCCCAAAGAGCTTTAGAACAAGGCATAGTTTTCCGTGATGGCTCTTTGGGCATGGGACCCATCTCCAGCCATAGGCCATTTTTGTGCCTGGCGCGGTGCGTAGTGGGAAAGGGTGGCTTTGAGGCTGAAGGCAGCAGGAAAGCCCGCAGCCCCCAGGTCTGTGGGGCTACGCAAGCGGTTCCCAAAGAGCTTTAGAAGAAGGCATAGTTTTCCTTGCTGGCTCCTTGGGCATGGGACCCATCTCCAGCCATAGGCCATTTTTGTGCCTGGCCCGGCGCCAAGTGGGAAAGGGTGGTGTCGAGGCTGAAGGCAGCAGCAAAGCCCGAAGCCCCCAGGTCTGTGGGGCTACGCAAGCGGTTCCCAAAGAGCTTTAGAACAAGGCATAGTTTTCCCTGCTGGCTCTTTGGGCGGGGGACCCATCTCCAGCCGTATGGCCATTTTTGTGCCTGGCGCGGCGCCAAGTGGGAAAGGGTGGCTTTGAGGCTGAAGGCAGCAGGAAAGTCTGCAGCCCCCAAGTCTCTTAGGCTATGCAAGCGGTTCCCAAAGAGCTTTAGAACAAGGCATAGTTTCCGCTGCTTGTTCTTTGGGCGGTGGACCCATCTCCAGCCATAGGCCATTTTTGTGCCTGGCGCAGTGCCAAGTGGGAAAGGGTGCTGTCGAGCCTGAAGGCAGCAGGAAAGCCTGCAGCCCCCAGGTCTGTGGGGCTACGCAAGCGGTTCCCAAAGAGCTTTAGAACAAGGCATAGTTTTCCCTGCTGGCTCTTTGGGCGGGGGACCCATCTCCAGCCGTATGGCCATTTTTGTGCCTGGCGCGGCGCCAAGTGGGAAAGGGTGTTGTCGAACATGAAGGCAGAAGGAAAGCCCACAGCCCCCAGGTGTGTGGGGCTACGCAAGCGGTTCCCAAAGAGCTTTAGAACAAGGCATAGTTTTCCCTGATGGCTCTTTGGGCGGGGGACCCATCTCCAGCCATAGGCCATTTTTGTGCCTGGCGCGACGCCAAGTGGGAAAGGGTGGTGTCGAGGTTGAAGGCAGCAGGAAAGCCTGCAGCCCCCAGGTCTGTGGGGCTACGCAAGCGGTTCCCAAAGAGCTTTAGAACAAGGCATAGTTTTCCGTGCTGGCTCCTTGGGCGGGGGACCCATCTCCAGCCGTATGGCCATTTTTGTGCCTGGTGCGGCGCCCAGTGGGAAAGGGTGGTGTCGAGGCTGAAGGCAGCAGGAAAGCCTGCAGCCCCCAGGTCTGTGGGGCTACGCAAGCGGTTCCCAAAGAGCTTTAGAACAAATCATAGTTTTCCCTGCTTGTTCTTTGGGCGGGGGACCCATCTCCAGCCGTATGGCCATTTTTGTGCCTGGCGCGGCCCCAAGTGGGAATGGGTGGTGTCGAGTCTGAAGGCAGCAGGAAAGCCTGCAGCCCCCAGGTCTGTGGGGCTACGCAAGCGGTTCCCAAAGAGCTTTAGAACAAGGCATAGTTTTCCCTGCTGGCTCTTTGGGCGGGGGACCCATCTCCAGCCGTATGGCCATTTTTGTGCCTAGCGCGGCGCCAAATGGGAAAGGGTGGCTTTGAGGCTGAAGGCAGCAGGAAAGTCTGCAGCCCCCAGGTCTGTGGGGCTACGCAAGCGGTTCCCAAAGAGCTTTAGAACAAGGCATAGTCTTCCCTGCTGGCTCTCTGGGCCGGGGACCCATCTCCAGCCATAGGCCATTTTTGTGCCTGGCGCAGTGCCAAGTGGGAAAGGGTGGTGTTGAGGCTGAAGGCAGCAGGAAAGCCCGCAGCCCCCAGGTCTGTGGGGCTACGCAAGCGGTTCCCAAAGAGCTTTAGAACAAGGCATAGTTTTCCCTGCTGGCTCTTTGGGCGGGGGACCCATATCCAGCCATAGGCCATTTTTGTGCCTGGCGCGGCGCCAAGTGGGAAAGGGTGGCTTTGAGGCTGAAGGCAGCAGGAAAGCCTGCAGCCCCCAGGTCTGTGGGGCTACGCAAGCGGTTCCCAAAGAGCTTTAGAACAAGGCATAGTTTTCCCTGCTGGCTCTTTGGGCATGGGACCCATCTCCAGCCATAGGCCATTTTTGTGCCTGGCGCGACGCCAAGTGGGAAAGGGTGGTGTCGAGGTTGAAGGCAGCAGGAAAGCCTGCAGCCCCCAGGTCTGTGGGGCTACACAAGCGGTTCCCAAAGAGCTTTAGAACAAGGCATAGTTTTCCCTGCTGGCTCTTTGGGCATGGGACCCATCTCCAGCCGTATGGCCATTTTTGTGCCTGGCCCGGCGCCAAGTGGGAAAGGGTGGCTTTGAGGCTGAAGGCAGCAGGAAAGCCCGCAGCCCCCAGGTCTGTGGGGCTACGCAAGCGGTTCCCAAAGAGCTTTAGAACAAGGCATAGTTTTCCCTGCTGGCTCTTTGGGCGGGGGACCCATCTCCAGCCGTATGGCCATTTTTGTGCCTAGCGCGGCGCCAAATGGGAAAGGGTGGCTTTGAGGCTGAAGGCAGCAGGAAAGTCTGCAGCCCCCAGGTCTGTGGGGCTACGCAAGCGGTTCCCAAAGAGCTTTAGAACAAGGCATAATCTTCCCTGCTGGCTCTCTGGGCCGGGGACCCATCTCCAGCCATAGGCCATTTTTGTGCCTGGCGCAGTGCCAAGTGGGAAAGGGTGGTGTTGAGGCTGAAGGCAGCAGGAAAGCCCGCAGCCCCCAGGTCTGTGGGGCTACGCAAGCGGTTCCCAAAGAGCTTTAGAACAAGGCATAGTTTTCCCTACTGGCTCTTTGGGCGGGGGACCCATCTCCAGCCATAGGCCATTTTTGTGCCTGGCGCGGCGCCAAGTGGGAAAGGGTGGCTTTGAGGCTGAAGGCAGCAGGAAAGCCTGCAGCCCCCAGGTCTGTGGGGCTACGCAAGCGGTTCCCAAAGAGCTTTAGAACAAGGCATAGTTTTCCCTGCTGGCTCTTTGGGCGGGGGACCCATCTCCAGCCGTATGGCCATTTTTGTGCCTGGCCCGGCGCCAAGTGGGAAAGGGTGGTGTCGAGGCTGAAGGCAGCAGGAAAGCCCACAGCCCCCAGGTCTGTGGGGCTACGCAAGCGGTTCCCAAAGAGCTTTAGAACAAGGCATAGTTTTCCCTGCTGGCTCTTTGGGCGGGGGACCCATGTCCAGCCGTATGGCCATTTTTGTGCCTGGCGCGGTGCGTAGTGTGAAAGGGTGGTTTTGAGGCTGAAGGCAGCAGGAAAGCCTGCAGCCCACAGCTCTGTGGGGCCAAGGAAGCTGTTCCCAAAGAGCTTTAGAACAAGGCATAGTTTTCCGTGATGGCTCTTTGGGCATGGGACCCATCTCCAGCCATAGGCCATTTTTGTGCCTGGCGCGGTGCGTAGTGGGAAAGGGTGGCTTTGAGGCTGAAGGCAGCAGGAAAGCCCGCAGCCCCCAGGTCTGTGGGGCTACGCAAGCGGTTCCCAAAGAGCTTTAGAAGAAGGCATAGTTTTCCTTGCTGGCTCCTTGGGCATGGGACCCATCTCCAGCCATAGGCCATTTTTGTGCCTGGCCCGGCGCCAAGTGGGAAAGGGTGGTGTCGAGGCTGAAGGCAGCAGCAAAGCCCGAAGCCCCCAGGTCTGTGGGGCTACGCAAGCGGTTCCCAAAGAGCTTTAGAACAAGGCATAGTTTTCCCTGCTGGCTCTTTGCGCGGGGGACCCATCTCCAGCCGTATGGCCATTTTTGTGCCTGGCGCGGCGCCAAGTGGGAAAGGGTGGCTTTGAGGCTGAAGGCAGCAGGAAAGTCTGCAGCCCCCAAGTCTCTTAGGCTATGCAAGCGGTTCCCAAAGAGCTTTAGAACAAGGCATAGTTTCCGCTGCTTGTTCTTTGGGCGGGGGACCCATCTCCAGCCATAGGCCATTTTTGTGCCTGGCGCAGTGCCAAGTGGGAAAGGGTGCTGTCGAGCCTGAAGGCAGCAGGAAAGCCTGCAGCCCCCAGGTCTGTGGGGCTACGCAAGCGGTTCCCAAAGAGCTTTAGAACAAGGCATAGTTTTCCGTGCTGGCTCCTTGGGCGGGGGACCCATCTCCAGCCGTATGGCCATTTTTGTGCCTGGTGCGGCGCCCAGTGGGAAAGGGTGATGTCGAGGCTGAAGGCAGCAGGAAAGCCTGCAGCCCCCAGGTCTGTGGGGCTACGCAAGCGGTTCCCAAAGAGCTTTAGAACAAATCATAGTTTTCCCTGCTTGTTCTTTGGGCGGGGGACCCATCTCCAGCCGTATGGCCATTTTTGTGCCTGGCGCGGCCCCAAGTGGGAATGGGTGGTGTCGAGTCTGAAGGCAGCAGGAAAGCCTGCAGCCCCCAGGTCTGTGGGGCTACGCAAGCGGTTCCCAAAGAGCTTTAGAACAAGGCATAGTTTTCCCTGCTGGCTCTTTGGGCGGGGGACCCATCTCCAGCCGTATGGCCATTTTTGTGCCTAGCGCGGCGCCAAATGGGAAAGGGTGGCTTTGAGGCTGAAGGCAGCAGGAAAGTCTGCAGCCCCCAGGTCTGTGGGGCTACGCAAGCGGTTCCCAAAGAGCTTTAGAACAAGGCATAGTCTTCCCTGCTGGCTCTCTGGGCCGGGGACCCATCTCCAGCCATAGGCCATTTTTGTGCCTGGCGCAGTGCCAAGTGGGAAAGGGTGGTGTTGAGGCTGAAGGCAGCAGGAAAGCCCGCAGCCCCCAGGTCTGTGGGGCTACGCAAGCGTTTCCCAAAGAGCTTTAGAACAAGGCATAGTTTTCCCTGCTGGCTCTTTGGGCGGGGGACCCATATCCAGCCATAGGCCATTTTTGTGCCTGGCGCGGCGCCAAGTGGGAAAGGGTGGCTTTGAGGCTGAAGGCAGCAGGAAAGCCTGCAGCCCCCAGGTCTGTGGGGCTACGCAAGCGGTTCCCAAAGAGCTTTAGAACAAGGCATAGTTTTCCCTGCTGGCTCTTTGGGCGGGGGACCCATCTCCAGCCGTATGGCCATTTTTGTGCCTGGCCCGGCGCCAAGTGGGAAAGGGTGGTGTCGAGGCTGAAGGCAGCAGGAAAGCCCACAGCCCCCAGGTCTGTGGGGCTACGCAAGCGGTTCCCAAAGAGCTTTAGAACAAGGCATAGTTTTCCCTGCTGGCTCTTTGGGCGGGGGACCCATCTCCAGCCGTATGGCCATTTTTGTGCCTGGCGCGGTGCGTAGTGTGAAAGGGTGGTTTTGAGGCTGAAGGCAGCAGGAAAGCCTGCAGCCCACAGCTCTGTGGGGCCAAGGAAGCTGTTCCCAAAGAGCTTTAGAACAAGGCATAGTTTTCCGTGATGGCTCTTTGGGCATGGGACCCATCTCCAGCCATAGGCCATTTTTGTGCCTGGCGCGGTGCGTAGTGGGAAAGGGTGGCTTTGAGGCTGAAGGCAGCAGGAAAGCCCGCAGCCCCCAGGTCTGTGGGGCTACGCAAGCGGTTCCCAAAGAGCTTTAGAAGAAGGCATAGTTTTCCTTGCTGGCTCTTTGGGCATGGGACCCATCTCCAGCCATAGGCCATTTTTGTGCCTGGCCCGGCGCCAAGTGGGAAAGGGTGGTGTCGAGGCTGAAGGCAGCAGCAAAGCCCGAAGCCCCCAGGTCTGTGGGGCTACGCAAGCGGTTCCCAAAGAGCTTTAGAACAAGGCATAGTTTTCCCTGCTGGCTCTTTGGGCGGGGGACCCATCTCCAGCCGTATGGCCATTTTTGTGCCTGGCGCGGCGCCAAGTGGGAAAGGGTGGCTTTGAGGCTGAAGGCAGCAGGAAAGTCTGCAGCCCCCAAGTCTCTTAGGCTATGCAAGCGGTTCCCAAAGAGCTTTAGAACAAGGCATAGTTTCCGCTGCTTGTTCTTTGGGCGGGGGACCCATCTCCAGCCATAGGCCATTTTTGTGCCTGGCGCGGCGCCAAGTGGGAAAGGGTGGCTTTGAGGCTGAAGGCAGCAGGAAAGCCTGCAGCCCCCAGGTCTGTGGGGCTACGCAAGCGGTTCCCAAAGAGCTTTAGAACAAGGCATAGTTTTCCCTGCTGGCTCTTTGGGCGGGGGACCCATCTCCAGCCGTATGGCCATTTTTGTGCCTGGCGCGGCGCCAAGTGGGAAAGGGTGTTGTCGAACATGAAGGCAGAAGGAAAGCCCACAGCCCCCAGGTGTGTGGCGCTACGCAAGCGGTTCCCAAAGAGCTTTAGAACAAGGCATAGTTTTCCCTGCTGGCTCTTTGGGCGGGGGACCCATCTCCAGCCATAGGCCATTTTTGTGCCTGGCGCGACGCCAAGTGGGAAAGGGTGGTGTCGAGGTTGAAGGCAGCAGGAAAGCCTGCAGCCCCCAGGTCTGTGGGGCTACGCAAGCGGTTCCCAAAGAGCTTTAGAAAAAGGCATAGTTTTCCGTGCTGGCTCCTTGGGCGGGGGACCCATCTCCAGCCGTATGGCCATTTTTGTGCCTGGTGCGGCGCCCAGTGGGAAAGGGTGGTGTCGAGGCTGAAGGCAGCAGGAAAGCCTGCAGCCCCCAGGTCTGTGGGGCTACGCAAGCGGTTCCCAAAGAGCTTTAGAACAAATCATAGTTTTCCCTGCTTGTTCTTTGGGCGGGGGACCCATCTCCAGCCGTATGGCCATTTTTGTGCCTGGCGCGGCCCCAAGTGGGAATGGGTGGTGTCGAGTCTGAAGGCAGCAGGAAAGCCTGCAGCCCCCAGGTCTGTGGGGCTACGCAAGCGGTTCCCAAAGAGCTTTAGAACAAGGCATAGTTTTCCCTGCTGGCTCTTTGGGCGGGGGACCCATCTCCAATCGTATGGCCATTTTTGTGCCTGGCGCGGTGCGTAGTGGGAAAGGGTGGTTTTGAGGCTGAAGGAAGCAGGAAAGCCCGCAACCCCCAGGTCTGTGGGGCTACGCAAGCGGTTCCCAAAGAGCTTTAGAACAAGGCATAGTCTTCCCTGCTGGCTCTTTTGGCATGGGACCCATCTCCAGCCGTATGGCAATTTTTGTGCCTGGCCCGGCGCCAAGTGGGAAAGGGTGGCTTTGAGGCTGAAGGCAGCAGCAAAGCCCGCAGCCCCCAGGTCTGTGGGGCTACGCAAGCGGTTCCCAAAGAGCTTTAGAACAAGGCATAATTTTCCCTGCTGGCTCTTTGGGCGGGGGACCCATCTCCAGCCGTATGGCCATTTTTGTGCCTGGCACGGTGCGTAGTGGCATAGGATGGTTTTGAGGCTGAATGCAGCAGGAAAGCCTGCAGCCCCCAGGTCTGTGCGGCTACACAAGCGGATCACAAAGATCTTTAGAACAAGGCATAGTTTTCCCTGCTGGCTCTTTGGGCGGGGGACCCATCTCCAGCCGTACGGCCATTTTTGCGCCTGGCCCGGCGCAAAGTGGGAAAGGGTGGCTTTGAGGCTGAAGGCAGCAGCAAAGCCCGCAGCCCCCAGGTCTGTGGGGCTACGCAAGCGGTTCCCAAAGAGCTTTAGAACAAGGCATAGTTTTCCCTGCTGGCTCTTTGGGCGGGAGACCCATCTCCAGCCATAGGCCATTTTTGTGCCTGGCGCGACGCCAAGTGGGAAAGGGTGTTGTCGAGGCTGAAGGCAGCAGGAAAGCCCGCAGCCCCCAGGTCTGTGGGGCCACACAAGCGGTTCCCAAAGAGCTTTAGAACAAGGCATAGTTTTCCCTGCTGGCTCTTTGGGCGGGGGACCCATCTCCAGCCGTATGGCCATTTTAGTGCCTGGCGCGGCGCCAAGTGGGAAAGGGTGGCTTTGAGGCTGAAGGCAGCAGCAAAGCCCGCAGCCCCCAGGTCTGTGGGGCTACGCAAGCAGTTCCCAAAGAGCTTTAGAACAAGGCATAGTTTTCCCTGCTGGCTCTTTAGGCATGGGACCCATCTCCAGCCGTATGGCCATTTTTGTGCCTGATAGGGCGCCAAGTGGGAAAGGGTTGCTTTGAGGCTGAAGACAGCAGGAAAGCCCGCAGCCCCCAGGTCTGTGGGGCTACGCAAGCGGTTCCCAAAGAGCTTTAGAACAAGGCATAGTTTTCCCTGCTGGCTCTTTGGGCGGGGGACCCATCTGCAGACATATGGCCATTTTTGTGCCTGGCACGACGCCAAGTGGGAAAGGGTGGCTTTGACGCTGAAGGCAGCAGGAAAGCCCGCAGCCCCCAGGTCTGTGGGGCTACGCAAGCGGTTCCCAAAGAGCTTTAGAACAAGGCATAGTTTTCCCTACTGGCTCTTTGGGCGGGAGACCCATCTCCAGCCATAGGCCATTTTTGTGCCTGGCGCGACGCCAAGTGGGAAAGGGTGTTGTCGAGGCTGAAGGCAGCAGGAAAGCCCGCAGCCCCCAGGTCTGTGGGGCTACGCAAGCGGTTCCCAAAGAGCTTTAGAACAAGGCATAGTTTTCCCTGCTGGCTCTTTGGGCATGGGACCCATCTCCAGCCATAGGCCATTTTTGTGCCTGGCGCGACGCCAAGTGGGAAAGGGTGGTGTCGAGGTTGAAGGCAGCAGGAAAGCCTGCAGCCCCCAGGTCTGTGGGGCTACACAAGCGGTTCCCAAAGAGCTTTAGAACAAGGCATAGTTTTCCCTGCTGGCTCTTTGGGCATGGGACCCATCTCCAGCCGTATGGCCATTTTTGTGCCTGGCGCGGCGCCAAGTGGGAAAGGGTGGTTTTGAGGCTGAAGGCAGCAGGAAAGCCCGCAGCCCCCAGGTCTGTGGGGCTACGCAAGCGGTTCCCAAAGAGCTTTAGAACAAGGCATAGTTTTCCCTGCTGGCTCTTTGGGCGGGGGACCCATCTCCAGCCGTATGGCCATTTTTGTGCCTGGCGCAGTGCCAAGTGGGAAAGGGTGGTGTTGAGGCTGAAGGCAGCAGGAAAGCCCGCAGCCCCCAGGTCTGTGGGGCTACGCAAGCGTTTCCCAAAGAGCTTTAGAACAAGGCATAGTTTTCCCTGCTGGCTCTTTGGGCGGGGGACCCATCTCCAGCCATAGGCCATTTTTGTGCCTGGCGTGGCGCCAAGTGGGAAAGGGTGGCTTTGAGGCTGAAGGCAGCAGGAAAGCCTGCAGCCCCCAGGTCTGTGGGGCTACGCAAGCGGTTCCCAAAGAGCTTTAGAACAAGGCATAGTTTTCCCTGCTGGCTCTTTGGGCGGGGGACCCATCTCCAGCCGTATGGCCATTTTTGTGCCTGGCCCGGCGCCAAGTGGGAAAGGGTGGTGTCGAGGCTGAAGGCAGCAGGAAAGCCCACAGCCCCCAGGTCTGTGGGGCTACGCAAGCGGTTCCCAAAGAGCTTTAGAACAAGGCATAGTTTTCCCTGCTGGCTCTTTGGGCGGGGGACCCATCTCCAGCCGTATGGCCATTTTTGTGCCTGGCGCGGTGCGTAGTGTGAAAGGGTGGTTTTGAGGCTGAAGGCAGCAGGAAAGCCCGCAGCCCACAGCTCTGTGGGGCCAAGGAAGCTGTTCCCAAAGAGCTTTAGAACAAGGCATAGTTTTCCGTGATGGCTCTTTGGGCATGGGACCCATCTCCAGCCATAGGCCATTTTTGTGCCTGGCGCGGTGCGTAGTGGGAAAGGGTGGCTTTGAGGCTGAAGGCAGCAGGAAAGCCCGCAGCCCCCAGGTCTGTGGGGCTACGCAAGCGGTTCCCAAAGAGCTTTAGAAGAAGGCATAGTTTTCCTTGCTGGCTCTTTGGGCATGGGACCCATCTCCAGCCGTATGGCCATTTTTGTGCCTGGCGCGGCGCCAAGTGGGAAAGGGTGGTTTTGAGGCTGAAGGCGTCGCGAAAGCCTGCCGTCCGAGGGTTTCTTAATGACTGTTCTTAATGATGTCTCCACAATGTGGAGTTTTGCAGGATTTGAAAAAGTAATAGACACAGTGAAATTGAGTCTATTGGAAACTTCCATACTTTTCCCTCCCTCTAAAATCTCTGCTGTCCTGTAGTATCCACTGCCTGCAACTGCTGTTGCAGGAGCAGACAGATTGGTATCAGATTTAGAAAAAAGGGACATCATTAAGAGGATTCACTCGCCTTTTTTTTCACCGGTGTGGCCAGTAAAGAAACCAAAAAGGCAATGGCGGTTCACAGTAGATTACGGAAAATTAAATGCCAACACTGCACCCCTGACCGCTGTGGTTCCGAATATCGCGGAAATTGTGACAATGATAAAAGGAGCTGCCCATCCTTGGAGGGTTGCCTTAGATTTTAAAGACATATTTTTTTATGATTCCCCTCCTTGAGCAGGACAAAGCGCAGTTTGCATTCGCATGGAAAGGAGTCCAATATACGTTTAACCGTTTTCCGCAAGGATACAAACATTCCCCCACTATTGCCCATAATGCTTTGGCTAAAGTTCTATCAGAGATTCCTGTTTCACAGGGATTTACAGTATACCAATATATTATTGATGACATCTTAACAGGGGAGAGAACCAAGAAAGTGTACAAGACATGATGGAAAACATCCGAAAAACATTATCAGATTTGGGATTGGAAATTCCCGACTCAAAGTGTCAGGGACCCGCACAGGAAGTTAAATTCCTGGGGGTCTGGTGGATTAAGGGAGCTGCTTCGGTCCCTCAGGATACCCTGAAAAAATAGAACATGGACAGAATCCTTCCAGCACGAAGGAGTTACAGCAGGTCCTGGGAACTTTAAGTTATTGGCGTAAACACATCCCTGGCTTTTCCATCATTGCTCGCCCCCTTCATAGCTTGGCAAAAAAGGGTAAATCCTGGGTGTGGACTGAACAACACACTAATGCTCTGCAATTACTAATAAAGGAGCTAAGGTTATTCCAACAGCTTGGTCCTATTCATCCAACTGACCCTGTCCATGTAGAATGGGGGTTCAGTGAACATGGTTCCCGTTGTAATTTATGGCAGAAGGGACCAGCAGGACCGGAGAGACCATTAGAATTTTGCTCCCACTCCTTCAATGATACTGAATGCAGCTATTCAGACCTGGAGAAGGGTTTACTGTCCCTGGTGCGAGCGTTGCAACGAGCAGAGCAGATAAGAAGAGAACAGAGTGTGATCTTTCCTGGGACCTTTTCGCCTCCCAGATGTGGTCCTTAAAGGGACACCACCACCAGCTGGCATTGCCCAGAGAGCTACAGTTCGAAAGTGGTATGCTTATTTAGAAGGCATTAATGAAATGAAGCCAGTCTCTGAAGGCAGTGTTAAAGTATCCAAGGCTACTTCACAAGGATACCAAAGGATATAGATGGTGCCCTATTGTTCCAATCCCCACCAAACAGACCATCTCCGATCCAAGAAGCACCTCCTTTGAGGGACAGCAGTGATCTTAGAGGAGTGTGGTTTACTGGTGCGTCATCTCACCGTTAAAAAAATAAGTGCAAATATAAGGCCGTAGCACTGGAAGTAACAACGGGAGAAAGAGCAATTGAAACAGGGGAGGGTAGGGGAACTCAGAGCTGTCCTACTAGCTGCACAACATGGAGCCACCTCCTTTTACGCTGAGTCATATGCTGTTTTTAAAGGAGCCACTGAATGGCTAGGACACTGGGCAGCCAACGATTGGCAGGTGAATAGAGTCCCAGTTTGGGAGACAGATAATTGGAAGCAACTGTTGGAAATAGGAGGACAGAGACCATTGCACATTGCTTGGGTAAAAGGCCACGATCGTTCAAACTCGATCACTGCTCAGTTCAACCAACAGGTAGATAGCCTCACGCGGCTACAACAAATTGACATTGTAGATGATGGTCGGGAATGGGAACGCTTACTTGAATCGTTACATGTTAAACGTGGCCGCACAGGCCGTCCTGACCTGTGTCGGGAAGGTGGGTGGCTTGTGTCGGTTAAGCTGTGCGAACAAATAGTAACTGCCTGTTCACAATGTCGCCTACGACTCAGCAAAGATCATCCGAGTAAGGCGCCTCCCTTACACATGCGGGACAAGAAAGCGTTGTGGCATTCATGGCAGCTTGATTATATTGGGCCCTTGAGATCATCAGGTGGGAAAAGATATGTCCTGGTAGGAGTGGAGATTATCTCCAGCCTCAGTATGGCCAGCAGTTTCAAACCAGCTACCAGGGACAACACAGTGAAAGGCCTAACAGGGTGGTTCAGCACACTTCCCCTTCCCGACGAAATCCAGAGTGAAAACGTTTCACACTTTACCGCTTCGGTGGTAGAAGATTGGGCCAAGGAAGAAGGGATTCGATGGGTATTTCATACTCCCTATTATCCCCAGGCTAATGGCATTGTTGAACGCACCAATAGATTGGTTAAGCGTTTTGCAAAAAGTCATGAACCTGGTTGGCATTTGCGATTGGATGATGCCATCTATCAACTAAATAACAAATGGAGTGGAGACGGCTGTCCTAAAATGAAAGCTTTCTGTGTACCTGCCAATATTATCTCGCCAAAGGCTGCCAATGAACCGGGAAAATACCCCGGAAGATTTCACCCTGGACTACCTGTGCTAGTGAAAATGCCTCAAAATGGGACGGTGCCAATGGTGCTAGCTACTCCCCAAAATCCCTATGCATGGGAAGCCAAGGATTGTTCAGGGAAGATACACCGGATCAGCACCCGGTGGACCGCACCTTCTTTTTAACCCCGTCGGTCGAATAAGACCGAGCAGATTTTCTTTTCCTTTATGTCTTACAGGAACCTTGGATGAGCTGTACAGACGGATTGGCCTACGCTACCTTTGAATGTCTCCAGGGAATCCTGACATTGAACCTGGCAATAATACTACTTTTATGATGTATGGCTATTTGGAGGCCCAAATTCTAAAATGACGAATTGGCAGATGGAATTGATGCTATTCAGTTTCACCTTTTTATTCCCTGTTGTTTGTAGTCAAAGAGACCCAGAGTGGCCATGGTCTCAAGCCTTTCTCGTCTATAATACAAGACTACAGGGAGACCTCATGCTAACGCACCCTTTCCCAATATAGTCAAGCACAGTCTCTGGGGTTTCATCGGGATGTGTCTCAAAGTGACAAGCATTCTGGTTGGTGTCAAGACAAAGGTCTTGTGCTTTGAGAGTATTACTCTCACAAATGAATCCTTGTTGGTCTCGTGAAACGCATGCGTCAACATCAGCAGTTTGCCATTTAGTCTCATTTTGTCGTGCCCAACCTCTGTGCTGTGTTGGATAGAGTAGAGCTCCTTGGTGATTCAACCCCAGTGCGATGATTGGGTATATGGTGGATACTGAGGCATTGCGTATCGTTAAGACAAAAGCTGTGGCTTTGCTCTCAGTGGGATCGTAGGTGAAATTAACCAGATACCACCAGGATTGAAATTTTCTCTCAAACTCAATTGCGTTATCCCATATTACTTTTCGAATTTCGGTGGGCAAGGTGCCTTCTTCACCTTCCCTTATGATTTATGAGTTTTTGCAAAACGCTTAACCAATCCGTTGGTGCATTCAACAATGCCATTAGCCTGAGGATAATAGGGAGTATGAAATACCCATCGAATCCCTTCTTCTTTGGCCCAATCTTGTACCACTGTAGCGGTAAAGTGTGAACCGTTATCACTTTGGATTTCCTCGGGAAGGGGAAGTGTGCTGAACCACCCTTTTAGGCCTTTCACTGTGTTGTCCCCAGCAGCTGATTTGAAGCCAGTGGCCATACTGAGGCTGGAGATAATCTCCACTCCGACTAGGACATATCTTTTCCCACCTGATGATCTCAAGGGCCCAATATAATCAATCTGCCATGAATGCCACAACATTTTCTTGTCCCGCATGTGTAAGGGAGGCGCCTTACTCGGATGATCTTTGCTGAGTCGTAGGCGACATTGTGACCAGGCAGTTACTACTTGTTCGCACAGCTTAACCGACACAGGCCACCCCCGGGCTAGACCTTCCTGATACAGATCAGCACGGCCTGTATGGCCAGGCTTAATATGTAACCATTCCCGACCATCATCTACAGTGTCAATTTGTTGTAGCCGCGTGAGGCTATCTACCTGTTGGTTGAACTGAGCAGTGATCGAGTTTGAACGATCGTGGCCTTTTACCCAAGCAATGTGCAATGGTCTCTGTCCTCCTATTTCCAACAGTTGCTTCCAACTGTCTGTCTCCCAGATCGGGACTCTATTCACCTGCCAATCATTGGCTGCCCAGTGTCCTAGCCATTCAGTGGCTCCTTTAAAAACAGCATATGAGTCAGTGTAAATGTAAGTAGCTCCATGTTGTGCAGCTAGTAGGACGGCTCTGAGTTCCCCTACTTGTGCCCTACCTTCTCCTGTTTCAATTGCTCTTTCCCCCGTTGCTACTTCCAGTGCTACGGCCTTGTATTTCCACTTGCTGTTCTCACGGTGAGATGACACACCAGTAAACCACACTCCTGTAAGATCACTGCCTGCTTTCAGAGGAGGTGCTTCTTGGATTGGAGATGGTCTGTTTGGTGGGGATTGGAACAATAGGGCACCATCTCTATCCTTCTGGAGCATGGATACTTTGATACTACCTTCAGAGACTGGCATGATAGCATTAATGCCTTCTAAATAAGCATACCACTTTCGAACTGTGGGTTTCTGGGGAATGCCAGCTGGTGGTGGTGTCCCTTTAAGGACCACATCTGGGAGGCGAAAAGGGCCCCGAACAATCACGCTCTGTTGTCTCCTTATCTGCTCTGCTCGTTGCAATGCTCGCACCAGGGACAGTAAACCCTTCTCCAGGTCTGAATAGCTGCTCTCAGTATCATTAAAGGCGTGAGAGCTAAATTCTAATGGTCTCTCCGGTCCTGCTGGTCCCTTCTGGCATAAATTACAATGGGAACCATGTTCACTGAGCCCCCATTCTACATGGACAGGGTCAGTTGGATGTATGGGGCCAAGTTGTTGGAATAACCTTAGCTCTTTTATTAGCAATTCTAGTGCATTAGTGTGTTGTTCAGTCGACTCCCAGGATTTACCTTTTTTGAGCAAACAATAAAGGGGGCGAGCAATGATGGAAAAGCCAGGGATGTGTTTACGCTAATAACTTAAAGTTCCCAGGACTTGCTGTAACTCCTTCGTGCTGGAAGGATTCTGTCCATGTTCTATTTTTTCAGGGTATCCTGAGGGACAGAAGCAGCTCCCTTAATCCACCAGACCCCCAGGAATTTAACTTCCTGTGCGGGTCCCTGACACTTTGAGTCGGGAATTTCCAATCCCAAATCTGATAATGTTTTTCGGATGTTTTCCATCATGTCTTGTACACTTTCTTGGTTCTCTCCCCTATTAAGATGTCATCAATAATATATTGGTATACTGTACATCCCTGTGAAACAGGAATCTCTGATAGCACTTTAGCCAAAGCATTATGGGCAATAGTGGGGGAATGTTTGTATCCTTGTGGAAAGCGGTTAAAGGTATATTGCACTCCTTTCCATGTGAATGCAAACTGCGCTTTGTCCTGCTCAAGGAGGAGAATCATAAAAAAATATGTCTTTAAAATCTAAGGCAACCCTGCAAGGATGGGCAGCTCCTTTTATCATTGTCACAATTTCCGCGATATTCGGAACAGCAGCGGTCAGAGGTGCAGTGTTGGCGTTTAATTTTCCGTAATCTACTGTGAAACGCCATTGCCTTTTTGGTTTCTTTACTGGCCACACCGGTGAAAAATAAGGCGAGTGAATCCTCTTAATGATGTCCCTTTTTTCTAAATTTGATACCAATCTGTCTGCTCCTGCAACAGCAGTTGCAGGCAGTGGATACTACAGGACACCAGAGATTTTAGAGGGAGGGAAAAGTATGGAAGTTTCCAATAGACTCAATTTCACTGTGTCTATTACTTTTTCAAATCCTGCAAAACTTCACACTGTGGAGACATCATTAAGAAAAGTCATTAAGAAACCCTCGGACGGCAGGCTTTTGTGACGCCTTCAGCCTCAAAACCACTCTTTCCCACTTGGCGCCGCGCCAGGCACAAAAATGGCCATACGACTGGAGATGGGTCCCCTGCCAAAAGAGCCAGCAGGTAAAACTATGCCTTGTTCTAAACCTCTTTGGGAACCGCTTGCGTAGCCCCACAGACCTGGGGGCTGCGGGCTTTCCTGCTGCCTTCAGCCTCGATACCACCATTTCCCACTTGGCGCTGCGCCATGCACAAAAATGGCCATACGGCTGGAGATGGGTCCCCCGCCCAAAGAGCCAGCAGGGAAAACTATGCCTTGTTCTAAAGCTCTTTGGGAACCGCTTGCGTAGCCCCACAGACCTGGGGGCTGCGGGCTTTCCTGCTGCCTTTAGCCTCGACACCACCCTTTCCCTCTTGGCGCCGCGCCAGGCACAAAAATGGCCGTACGGCTGGAGATGGGTCCCCCGCCCAAAGAGCCAGCAGGGAAAACTATGCCTTGTTCTAAAGCTCTTTGGGAACCGCTTGCGTAGCCGCACAGACCTGGGGGCTGCGGGCTTTGCTGCTGCCTTCAGCCTCAAAGCCACCCTTTCCCACTTGGCGCCGGGCCAGGCGCAAAAATGGCCATACGGCTGGAGATGGGTCCCCCGCCCAAAGAGCCAGCAGGGAAAACTATGCCTTGTTCTAAAGCTCTTTGTGATCCGCTTGTGTAGCCGCACAGACCTGGGGGCTGCAGGCTTTCCTGCTGCCTTCAGCCTCAAAACCATCCTAAACCACTACGCACCGCGCCAGGCACAAAAATAGCCATACGGCTGGAGATGGGTCCCCCGCCCAAAGAGCCAGCAGGGAAAACTATGCCTTATTCTAAAGCTCTTTGGGAACCGCTTGCGTAGCCCCACACACCTGGGGGCTGCGGGCTTTCCTGCTGCCTTCAGCCTCAAAACCACCCTTTCCCACTTGACCCCCGGCCAGGCACAAAAATGGCCATACGGCTGGAGATGGGTCCCCCGCCCAAAGAGCCAGCAGGGAAAATTATGCCTTGTTTTAAAGCTCTTTGGGAACCGCTTGCGTAGCCCTACAGACCTGGGGGCTGCGGGCTTTCCTGCTGCATTCAAGCCTCAAAGCCACCCTTTCCCACTGGGCGCCGGGCCAGGCATAAAAATGGCCTGTGGCTGGAGATGGGTCCCCCGCCCAAAGAGCCAGCAGGGAAAACTATGCCTTGTTCTAAAGCTCTTTGGGAACCGCTTGTTTGGCCCCACAGACCTGGGGGCTGCAGGCTTTGCTGCTGCCTTCAGCCTCAAAGCCACCCTTTCCCACTTGGCGCCCTATCAAGCACAAAAATGGCCTATGGGTGGAGATGGGTCCCATGCCCAAAGAGCCAGCAGGGAAAACTATGCCTTGTTCTAAAGCTCTTTGGGAACCGCTTGCTTGGCCCCACAGACGTGGGGGCTGCGGGCTTTCCTGCTGCCTTCAGCCTCGACACCACCCTTTCCCACTTGGCGCCGCGCCAGGCACAAAAATGGCCATACGGCTGGAGATGGGTCCCCCGCCCAAAGAGCCAGCAGGGAAAACTATGCCTTGTTCTAAAGCTCTTTGGGAACCGCTTGCGTAGCCCCACAGACCTGGGGGCTGCGGGCTTTCCTGCTGCCTTCAGCCTCAAAACCACCCTTTCCCACTTGACCCCCGGCCAGGCACAAAAATGGCCATACGGCTGGAGATGGGTCCCCCGCCCAAAGAGCCAGCAGGGAAAATTATGCCTTGTTTTAAAGCTCTTTGGGAACCGCTTGCGTAGCCCTACAGACCTGGGGGCTGCGGGCTTTCCTGCTGCATTCAAGCCTCAAAGCCACCCTTTCCCACTGGGCGCCGGGCCAGGCATAAAAATGGCCTGTGGCTGGAGATGGGTCCCCCGCCCAAAGAGCCAGCAGGGAAAACTATGCCTTGTTCTAAAGCTCTTTGGGAACCGCTTGTTTGGCCCCACAGACCTGGGGGCTGCAGGCTTTGCTGCTGCCTTCAGCCTCAAAGCCACCCTTTCCCACTTGGCGCCCTATCAAGCACAAAAATGGCCTATGGGTGGAGATGGGTCCCATGCCCAAAGAGCCAGCAGGGAAAACTATGCCTTGTTCTAAAGCTCTTTGGGAACCGCTTGCTTGGCCCCACAGACGTGGGGGCTGCGGGCTTTCCTGCTGCCTTCAGCCTCGACACCACCCTTTCCCACTTGGCGCCGCGCCAGGCACAAAAATGGCCATACGGCTGGAGATGGGTCCCCCGCCCAAAGAGCCAGCAGGGAAAACTATGCCTTGTTCTAAAGCTCTTTGGGAACCGCTTGCGTAGCCCCACAGACCTGGGGGCTGCGGGCTTTCCTGCTGCCTTCACCCTCAAAACCACCCTTTCCCACTTGGCACTGCTCCAGGCTCAAAAATGGCCATACGGCTGGAGATGGGTCCCCCGCCCAGAGAGCCAGCAGGGAAAACTATGCCTTGTTCTAAAGCTCTTTGGGAACCGCTTGCGTAGCCCCACAGACCTGGGGGCTGCGGGCTTTCCTGCTGCCTTCAGCCTCAAAGCCACCCTTTCCCTCTTGGCGCCGGGCCAGGCACAAAAATGGCCATACGGCTGGAGATGGGTCCCCCGCCCAAAGAGCCAGCAGGGAAAACTATGCCTTGTTCTAAAGCTCTTTGGGAACCGCTTGCGTAGCCCCACAGACCTCGGGCTGCAGGGTTTGTGCTGCCTTCAGCGTCAAAGCCACCCTTTCCCACTTGGCGCTGCGCCATGCACAAAAATGGCCGTACGGCTGGAGATGGGTCCCCCGCCCAAAGAGCCAGCAGGGAAAACTATACCTTGTTCTAAAGCTCTTTGGGAACCGCTTGCGTAGCCCCACACACCTGGGGGCTGCGGGCTTTCCTGCTGCCTTCAGCCTCAAAGCCACCCTTTCCCACTTGGCGCCGCATCAGGCACAAAAATGGCCACACGGCTGGAGATGGGTCCCCCGCCCAAAGAGCCAGCAGGGAAAACTATGCCTTGTTCTAAAGCTCTTTGGGAACCGCTTGCATAGCCCCACAGCCCTGGGGGCTGCGGGCTTTCCTGCTGCCTTCAGCCTCAAAGCCACCCTTTCCCACTTGGCGTCGCGCCAGGCACAAAAATGGTCTATGGCTGGAGATGGGTCCCATGCCCAAAGAGCCAGCAGGGAAAACTATGCCTTGTTCTAAAGCTCTTTGGGAACCGCTTGCTTGGCCACACAGACCTGGGGGCTGCAGGCTTTGCTGCTGCCTTCAGCCTCGACACCACCCTTTCCCACTTGGCGCCGGGCCAGGGACAAAAATGGCCATACGGCTGGAGATGGGTCCCCTGCCAAAAGAGCCAGCAGGGAAAACTATGCCTTGTTCTAAAGCTCTTTGGGAACCGCTTGCGTAGCCCCACAGACCTGGGGGCTGCGGGCTTTCCTGCTGCCTTCAGCCTCGACAACACCCTTTCCCACTTGGCCCCTGGCCACGCACAAAAATGGCCATACGGCTGGAGATGGGTCCCCCGCCCAAAGAGCCAGCAGGGAAAACTATGCCTTGTTCTAAAGCTCTTTGGGAACCGCTTGCGTAGCCCCACAGACCTGGGGGCTGCGGGCTTTCCTTCTGCCTTCAGCCTCGACACCACCCTTTCCCACTTCGCGCCGCGCTAGGCACAAAAAAGGTCTATGGCTGGAGATGGGTCCCCCGCCCAAAGAGCCAGCAGGGAAAACTATGCCTTGTTCTAAAGCTCTTTGGGAACCGCTTCCATAGCCCCACAGACCTGGGGGCTGCAGGCTTTCCTGCTGCCTTCAGCCTCAAAGCCACCCTTTCCCACTTGGCATCGCATCAGGCACAAAAATGGCCTATGGCTGGAGATGGGTCCCATGCCCAAAGAGCCAGCAAGGAAAACTATGCCTTGTTCTAAAGCTCTTTGGGAACCGCTTGCGTAGCCCCACAGACCTGGGGGCTGCAGGCTTTGCTGCTGCCTTCAGCCTCGACAGCACCCTTTCCCACTTGGCGCCGCGCCAGGCACAAAAATGGCCTTTAGCTGGAGATGGGTCCCCTGCCCAAAGAGCCAGCATGGAAAACTATGCCTTGTTCTAAAGCTCTTTGGGAACCGCTTGCGTAGCCCCACAGACCTGGGGGCTGCGGGCTTTCCTGCTGCCTTCAGCCTCAAAACCACCCTTTCCCACTTGGCGCCGCGCCACGCTCAAAAATGGCCATACGGCTGGAGATGGGTCCCCCGCCCAAAGAGCCAGCAAGGAAAACTATGCCTTGTTCTAAAGCTCTTTGGGAACCGCTTGCGTAGCCCCACAGACCTGGGGGCTGCAGGCTTTCCTGCTGTCTTCAGCCTCAAAGCCACCCTTTCCCACTTGGCGCCGCGCCAGGCACAAAAATGGCCTTTGGCTGGAGATGGGTCCCATGCCCAAAGAGCCAGCAAGGAAAACTATGCCTTGTTCTAAAGCTCTTTGGGAACCGCTTGCGTAGCCCCACAGACCTGGGGGCTGCGGGCTTTCCTGCTGCCTTCAGCCTCAAAACCACCCTTTCCCACTTGTCGCCGCGCCAAGCACAAAAATGGCCTTTAGCTGGAGATGGGTCCCCTGCCCAAAGAGCCAGCATGGAAAACTATGCCTTGTTCTAAAGCTCTTTGGGAACCGCTTGCGTAGCCCCACAGACCTGGGGGCTGCAGGCTTTCCTGCTGTCTTCAGCCTCAAAGCCACCGTTTCCCACTTGGCGCCGCGCCAGGCACAAAAATGGCCTTTGGCTGGAGATGGGTCCCATGCCCAAAGACCCAGCAAGGAAAACCATGCCTTGTTCTAAAGCTCTTTGGGAACCGCTTGCGTAGCCCCACAGACCTGGGGGCTGCAGGCTTTCCTGCTGCCTTCAGCCTCAAAGCCACCCTTTCCCACTTGGTGCCGCATCAGGCACAAAAATGGCCTATGGCTGGAGATGGGTCCCATGCCCAAAGAGCCAGCAAGGAAAACTATGCCTTGTTCTAAAGCTCTTTGGGAACCGCTTGCGTAGCCCCACAGACCTGGGGGCTGCGGGCTTTCCTGCTGCCTTCAGCCTCAAAACCACCCTTTCCCACTTGGCGCCGCGCCAGGCTCAAAAATGGCCATACGGCTGGAGATGGGTCCCCCGCCCAAAGAGCCATCAGGGAAAACTATGCCTTGTTCTAAAGCTCTTTGGGAACCGCTTGCGTAGCCCCACAAACCTGGGGGCTGCGGGCTTTCCTGCTGCCTTCAGCCTCGACAACACCCTTTCCCACTTGGCGCCGCGCCAGGCTCAAAAATGGCCATACGGATGGAGATGGGTCCCCCGCCCAAAGAGCCAGCAGGGAAAACTATGGCTTGTTCTAAAGCTCTTTGGGAACCGCTTGCGTAGCCCCACAGACCTGGGGGCTGCGGGCTTCCCTGCTGCCTTCAGCCTCGATACCACCCTTTCCCACTTGGCGCCGCGCCAGGCACAAAAATGGCCTATGGCTGGAGATGGGTCCCCCGCCCAAAGAGCCAGCAGGGAAAACTATGCCTTGTTCTGAAGGTCTTTGGGAACCGCTTGCGTAGCTCCAAAGACCTGGGGGCTGTAGGCTTTCCTGCTGCCTTCAACATCGACACCACCCTTTCCCACTTGGCACTGCGCCAGGCACAAAAATGGCCTATGGCTGGAGATGGGTCCCCCGCCCAAAGAGCCAGCAGGGAAAATTATGCCTTGTTCTAAAGCTCTTTGGGAACCGCTTGCGTAGCCCCACAGACCTGGGGGCTGCGGGCTTTCCTGCTGCCTTCAGCCTCAAAGCCACCCTTTCCCACTTGGCGCCGCGCCAGGCTCAAAAATGGCCATACGGCTGGAGATGGGTCCCCCGCCCAAAGAGCCTGCAGGGAAAACTTTGTCTACAGTCAGTCAAGGTCGACGTACTCAACACTGATAAGAAAGATCACATGTGTTCTTGTGGTGAGGGATATCAAGTGGAAATCCTTCTCGCGGAGTGATCAAGCGATTTAAACTTTTCATCATAATCCAAAGTCTAACATGCAAAACAATTGTCTAAGCAAAGCACAATACAGTGAGTATTAGTAAAACAACAACAGAGTGAAGCATCTTGTTATAAAGTCCTGTAACTGTCGGTGACCATCCAAAAAGAGGATCTCCCCATCTATGTCCTTCGCCTCTCTTCACTCTTTCCAACGCTTGGTGTATTTCTTCAACCTGATGATGGACGGTAATCAAAGTTGTCTGTCTATTTTCTTGGGCCTCTTTCAAGAGTCGCTTCAACTCATTGTGTTTTAGCAGCTTCTTCACCAGGGAGAGATTCATTCTGATAGGGGCAGGCAACAATCTCGAATCAACGTATAATTAGGTTGTAGCAATTGAAAAGACGTAACAGGAGCTTAATAATTGAAGTCGCATCCCGTAACTTTGTGTTAGTAAAGTTCAAACACAAAGATTTGAGTGATTACTATGTCATCTCTGAATACAAGACTACAGGGAGACCTCATGCTAACGCACCCTTTCCCAATATAGTCAAGCACAGTCTCTGGGGTTTCATCGGGATGTGTCTCAAAGTGACAAACATTCTGGTTGGTGTCAAGACAAAGGTCTTGTGCTTTGAGAGTATTACTCTCACAAATGAATCCTTGTTGGTCTCGTGAAACGCATGCGTCAACATCAGCAGTTTGCCATTTAGTCTCATTTTTGTCGTGCCCAACCTCTGTGCTGTGTTGGATAGAGTAGAGCTCCTTGGTGATTCAACCCCAGTGCGATGATTGGGTATATGGTGGATACTGAGGCATTGCGTATCGTTAAGACAAAAGCTGTGGCTTTGCTCTCAGTGGGATCGTAGGTGAAATTAACCAGATACCACCTGGACTGAAATTTTTTCTCAAATTCAATTGCGTTATCCCATATTACTTTTCGACCCTAGGTGACCCTACGGGAGATCTCCGTACGCTAGTCCAATCTCTACCTAGAAAGAATAATGCGGCTGGGGAGAAAAGTCTAACCAGAGAATCCCCAAGCCGTGAGAAAATTGTGCCTTCTGCACCGGAACGTAACTTGATTGATTTGACAGAGTCCCAGCCAAAACACTCCTATCCCCGGGGAGGGCAGTGAGCCACCCTGTCCGGCAGGTACTAGCAATCCAATGGCGCTCTCATAAAGACTCCGAACCCGTTACTGTCATTCCTGTTGGACCCCGGAAGATATTGGTAAATTTTATTATTGATACCGGAGCCCAAATGTCTGCAATCACTAACGAAACGGCACAACTTCTAGGTATAAATCCCACCCGACGCAGAGTCAACTTCACAGGAATTGATGGTGTGGTAAAAACATGCCCCACTGCAAAAATTAACCTCTGGTTGCCGGGAGAGCAGCGAATGACTAGGCAGAAGTGTTAGTGGGTGCCTCACGTACTAACCTCCTAGGATTTGACGTACTGCGTGGGCGAATGTGGAAACTCCCAGATGGAACTGTGTGGAGTTTTGCAGGACGCAAAAAAGGATTAGACACAGTTAAATTGGGGCTATTAGAAACATCTATACTTTTACCTCCTTCTAAAATTACCAACGTCCGACAGTACCCACTGCCTGCAGCTGCACTTGCAGGACCAGACGGGGTGGTATCAGATTTAGAAAAAAGAAACATCATTAAGCGGACTCACGCGCCTTATAATTCACCGGTGTGGCCAGTAAAGAAACCAAAAAGGCAATGGCGTTTCACAGTAGATTGCGGAAAATTAAATGCCAACACTACACCCCTGACCGCTGCGGTTCCGAATATCGCGGAAATTGTGGCAATGATAAAAGGAGCTGCCCATGCTTGGGTGGCTGCCTTAGATGTTAAAGACATATTTTTTTTATGATTCTCCTCCTTGAGCAGGACAAAGCGCAGTTTGCATTCACATGGAAAGGAGTCCAATATACCTTTAACCGCTTTCCGCAAGGATACAAACATTCCCCCACTATTGCCCATAATGCTTTGGCTAAAGTGCTATCAGAGATTCCTGTTTCACAGGGATGTACGGTATACCAATATATTGACGACATCTTAATAGGGGGAGAGAGCCAAGAAAGTGTACAAGACATGATGCAAAACATCCGAAAAACATTATCAGATTTGGGATTGGAAATTCCCGACTCAAAGTGTCAGGGACCCGCACAGGAAGTTAAATTCCTGGGGGTCTGGTGGATTAAGGGAGCTGCTTCTGTCCCTCAGGATACCCTGAAAAAATAGAACATGGACAGAATCCTTCCAGCACGAAGGAGTTACAGCAAGTCCTGGGAACTTTAAGTTATTAGCGTAAACACATCCCTGGCTTTTCCATCATTGCTCGCCCCCTTTATTGTTTGCTCAAAAAAGGTAAATCCTGGGAGTCGACTGAACAACACACTAATGCACTAGAATTGCTAATAAAAGAGCTAAGGTTATTCCAACAACTTGGCCCCATACATCCAACTGACCCTGTCCATGTAGAATGGGGGCTCAGTGAACATGGTTCCCGTTGTAATTTATGCCAGAAGGGACCAGCAGGACCGGAGAGACCATTAGAATTTAGCTCTCACGCCTTTAATGATACTGAGAGCAGCTATTCAGACCTGGAGAAGGGTTTACTGTCCCTGGTGCGAGCATTGCAACGAGCAGAGCAGATAAGGAGAGAACAGAGTGTGATCTTTCCTGGGACCTTTTCGCCTCCCAGATGTGGTCCGTAAAGGGACAGCACCGCCAGCCGGCATTGCCCAGAAACCCACAGTTAGAAAGTTGTATGCTTATTTAGAAGGCATTAATGCTATCATGCCAGTCTCTGAAGGTAGTATCAAAGTATCCATGCTCCAGAAGGATAGAGATGGTGCCCTATTGTTCCAATCCCCACCAAACAGACCATCTCCAATCCAAGAAGCACCTCCTCTGAAAGCAGGCAGTGATCTTACAGGAGTGTGGTTTACTGGTGTGTCATCTCACCGTGAGAACAGCAAGTGGAAATACAAGGCCGTAGCACTGGAAGTAGCAACGGGGGAAAGAGCAATTGAAACAGGAGAAGGTAGGGCACAAGTAGGGGAACTCAGAGCCGTCCTACTAGCTGCACAACATGGAGCTACTTACATTTACACTGACTCATATGCTGTTTTTAAAGGAGCCACTGAATGGCTAGGACACTGGGCAGCCAATGATTGGCAGGTGAATAGAGTCCCGATCTGGGAGACAGACAGTTGGAAGCAACTGTTGGAAATAGGAGGACAGAGACCATTGCACATTGCTTGGGTAAAAGGCCACGATCGTTCAAACTCGATCACTGCTCAGTTCAACCAACAGGTAGATAGCCTCACGCGGCTACAACAAATTGACACTGTAGATGATGGTCGGGAATGGTTACATATTAAGCCTGGCCATACAGGCCGTGCTGATCTGTATCAGGAAGGTCTAGCCCGGGGGTGGCCTGTGTCGGTTAAGCTGTGCGAACAAGTAGTAACTGCCTGGTCACAATGTCGCCTACGACTCAGCAAAGATCATCCGAGTAAGGCGCCTCCCTTACACATGCGGGACAAGAAAATGTTGTGGCATTCATGGCAGATTGATTATATTGGGCCCTTGAGATCATCAGGTGGGAAAAGATATGTCCTAGTCGGAGTGGAGATTATCTCCAGCCTCAGTATGGCCACTGGCTTCAAATCAGCTGCTGGGGACAACACAGTGAAAGGCCTAAAAGGGTGGTTCAGCACACTTCCCCTTCCCGAGGAAATCCAAAGTGATAACGGTTCACACTTTACCGCTACAGTGGTACAAGATTGGGCCAAAGAAGAAGGGATTCGATGGGTATTTCATACTCCCTATTATCCTCAGGCTAATGGCATTGTTGAATGCACCAACGGATTGGTTAAGCGTTTTGCAAAAACTCATAAATCATAAGGGAAGGTGAAGAAGGCACCTTGCCCACCGAAATTCGAAAAGTAATATGGGATAACGCAATTGAGTTTGAGAGAAAATTTCAATCCTGGTGGTATCTGGTTAATTTCACCTACGATCCCACTGAGAGCAAAGCCACAGCTTTTGTCTTAACGATACGCAATGCCTCAGTATCCACCATATACCCAATCATCGCACTGGGGTTGAATCACCAAGGAGCTCTACTCTATCCAACACAGCACAGAGGTTGGGCACGACAAAATGAGACTAAATGGCAAACTGCTGATGTTGACGCATGCGTTTCACGAGACCAACAAGGATTCATTTGTGAGAGTAATACTCTCAAAGCACAAGACCTTTGTCTTGACACCAACCAGAATGCTTGTCACTTTGAGACACATCCCGATGAAACCCCAGAGACTGTGCTTGACTATATTGGGAAAGGGTGCGTTAGCATGAGGTCTCCCTGTAGTCTTGTATTATAGACGAGAAAGGCTTGAGACCATGGCCACTCTGGGTCTCTTTGACTACAAACAACAGGGAATAAAAAGGTGAAACTGAATAGCATCAATTCCATCTGCCAATTCGTCATTTTAGAATTTGGGCCTCCAAATAGCCATACATCATAAAAGTAGTATTATTGCCAGGTTCAATGTCAGGATTCCCTGGAGACATTCAAAGGTAGCGTAGGCCAATCCGTCTGTACAGCTCATCCAAGGTTCCTGTAAGACATAAAGGAAAAGAAAATCTGCTCGGTCTTATTCGACCGACGGGGTTAAAAAGAAGGTGCGGTCCACCGGGTGCTGATCCGGTGTATCTTCCCTGAACAATCCTTGGCTTCCCATGCATAGGGATTTTTGGGAGTAGCTAGCACCATTGGCACCGTCCCATTTTGAGGCATTTTCACTAGCACAGGTAGCCCAGGGTGAAATCTTCCGGGGTATTTTCCCGGTTCATTGGCAGCCTTTGGCGAGATAATATTGGCAGGTACACAGAAAGCTTTCATTTTAGGACAGCCGTCTCCACTCCATTTGTTATTTAGTTGATAGATGGCATCATCCAATCGCAAATGCCAACCAGGTTCATGACTTTTTGCAAAACGCTTAACCAATCTATTGGTGCGTTCAACAATGCCATTAGCCTGGGGATAATAGGGAGTATGAAATACCCATCGAATCCCTTCTTCCTTGGCCCAATCTTCTACCACCGAAGCGGTAAAGTGTGAAACGTTTTCACTCTGGATTTCGTCGGGAAGGGGAAGTGTGCTGAACCACCCTGTTAGGCCTTTCACTGTGTTGTCCCTGGTAGCTGGTTTGAAACTGCTGGCCATACTGAGGCTGGAGATAATCTCCACTCCTACCAGGACATATCTTTTCCCACCTGATGATCTCAAGGGCCCAATATAATCAAGCTGCCATGAATGCCACAACGCTTTCTTGTCCCGCATGTGTAAGGGAGGCGCCTTACTCGGATGATCTTTGCTGAGTCGTAGGCGACATTGTGAACAGGCAGTTACTATTTGTTCGCACAGCTTAACTGACACAAGCCACCCACCTTCCCGACACAGGTCAGGACGGCCTGTGCGGCCACGTTTAACATGTAACGATTCAAGTAAGCGTTCCCATTCCCGACCATCATCTACAATGTCAATTTGTTGTAGCCGCGTGAGGCTATCTACCTGTTGGTTGAACTGAGCAGTGATCGAGTTTGAACGATCGTGGCCTTTTACCCAAGCAATGTGCAATGGTCTCTGTCCTCCTATTTCCAACAGTTGCTTCCAATTATCTGTCTCCCAAACTGGGACTCTATTCACCTGCCAATCGTTGGCTGCCCAGTGTCCTAGCCATTCAGTGGCTCCTTTAAAAACAGCATATGACTCAGCGTAAAAGGAGGTGGCTCCATGTTGTGCAGCTAGTAGGACAGCTCTGAGTTCCCCTACCCTCCCCTGTTTCAATTGCTCTTTCTCCCGTTGTTACTTCCAGTGCTACGGCCTTATATTTGCACTTATTTTTTTAACGGTGAGATGACGCACCAGTAAACCACACTCCTCTAAGATCACTGCTGTCCCTCAAAGGAGGTGCTTCTTGGATCGGAGATGGTCTGTTTGGTGGGGATTGGAACAATAGGGCACCATCTATATCCTTTGGTATCCTTGTGAAGTAGCCTTGGATACTTTAACACTGCCTTCAGAGACTGGCTTCATTTCATTAATGCCTTCTAAATAAGCATACCACTTTCGAACTGTAGCTCTCTGGGCAATGCCAGCTGGTGGTGGTGTCCCTTTAAGGACCACATCTGGGAGGCGAAAAGGTCCCAGGAAAGATCACACTCTGTTCTCTTCTTATCTGCTCTGCTCGTTGCAACGCTCGCACCAGGGACAGTAAACCCTTCTCCAGGTCTGAATAGCTGCATTCAGTATCATTGAAGGAGTGGGAGCAAAATTCTAATGGTCTCTCCGGTCCTGCTGGTCCCTTCTGCCATAAATTACAACGGGAACCATGTTCACTGAACCCCCATTCTACATGGACAGGGTCAGTTGGATGAATAGGACCAAGCTGTTGGAATAACCTTAGCTCCTTTATTAGTAATTGCAGAGCATTAGTGTGTTGTTCAGTCCACACCCAGGATTTACCCTTTTTTGGCAAGCTATGAAGGGGGCGAGCAATGATGGAAAAGCCAGGGATGTGTTTACGCCAATAACTTAAAGTTCCCAGGACCTGCTGTAACTCCTTCGTGCTGGAAGGATTCTGTCCATGTTCTATTTTTTCAGGGTATCCTGAGGGACCGAAGCAGCTCCCTTAATCCACCAGACCCCCAGGAATTTAACTTCCTGTGCGGGTCCCTGACACTTTGAGTCGGGAATTTCCAATCCCAAATCTGATAATGTTTTTCGGATGTTTTCCATCATGTCTTGTACACTTTCTTGGTTCTCTCCCCTGTTAAGATGTCATCAATAATATATTGGTATACTGTACATCCCTGTGAAACAGGAATCTCTGATAGAACTTTAGCCAAAGCATTATGGGCAATAGTGGGGGAATGTTTGTATCCTTGCGGAAAACGGTTAAACGTATATTGGACTCCTTTCCATGCGAATGCAAACTGCGCTTTGTCCTGCTCAAGGAGGGGAATCATAAAAAAATATGTCTTTAAAATCTAAGGCAACCCTCCAAGGATGGGCAGCTCCTTTTATCATTGTCACAATTTCCGCGATATTCGGAACCACAGCGGTCAGGGGTGCAGTGTTGGCATTTAATTTTCCGTAATCTACTGTGAACCGCCATTGCCTTTTTGGTTTCTTTACTGGCCACACCGGTGAAAAAAAAGGCGAGTGAATCCTCTTAATGATGTCCCTTTTTTCTAAATCTGATACCGATCTGTCTGCTCCTGCAACAGCAGTTGCAGGCAGTGGATACTACAGGACAGCAGAGATTTTAGAGGGAGGGAAAAGTATGGAAGTTTCCAATAGACTCAATTTCACTGTGTCTATTACTTTTTCAAATCCTGCAAAACTCCACATTGTGGAGACATCATTAAGAACAGTCATTAAGAAACCCTCGGACGGCAGGCTTTCGCGACGCCTTCAGCCTCAAAACCACTCTTTCCCACTTGGCGCCGCGCCAGGCACAAAAATGGCCATACGGCTGGAGATCGTTCCCCTGCCAAAAGAGCCAGCAGGGAAAACTATGCCTTGTTCTAAAGCTCTTTGGGAACCGCTTGCGTAGCCCCACAGACCTGGGGGCTGCGGGCTTTCCTGCTGCCTTCAGCCTCAAAACCACCCTTTCCCACTTGGCGCCGCACCAGGCACAAAAATGGCCATATGGCTGGAGATGGGTCCCATGCCCTAAGAGCCAGCTGGGAAAACTATGCCTTGTTCTAAAGCTCTTTGGGAACCGCTTGCGTAGCCCCACAGACCTGGGGGCTGTGGGCTTTCCTGCTGCCTTCAGCCTCGACACCACCCTTTCCCACTTGGCACTGCGCCAGGCGCAAAAATGGCCATGCGGCTGGAGATGGGTCCCCCGCCCAAAGAGCCAGCAGGGAAAATTATGCCTTGTTCTAAAGCTCTTTGGGAACCGCTTGCGTAGCCCCACAAACCTGGGGGCTGCAGGCTTTCCCGCTGCCTTCAGCCTCAAAACCACCCTTTCCCACTTGGCGCTGCGCCAGGCACAAAAATTGCCTATGGCTGGAGATGGGTCCCCCGCCCAAAGAGCCAGCAGGGAAAATTATGCCTTGTTCTAAAGCTCTTTGGGAACCACTTGCGTAGCCCCACAGACCTGGGGGCTGCGGGCTTTCCTGCTGCCTTCAGACTCGACACCACCCTTTCCCACTACGCACCGCGCCAGGCATAAAAATAGCCATACGACGGGATATGGGTCCCCCGCCCAGAGAGCCAGCAGGGAAAACTATGCCTTGTTCTAAAGCTCTTTGGGAACCGCTTGCATAGCCCCACAGACCTGGGGGCTGCGGGCTTTCCTGCTGCCTTCAGCCTCGACAACACCCTTTCCCACTTGGCGCCGCACCAGGCACAAAAATGGCCATATGGCTGGAGATGGGTCCCATGCCCAAAGAGCCAGCAGGGAAAACTATGCCTTGTTCTAAAGCTCTTTGGGAACCACTTGCGTAGCCCCACAGACCTGGGGGCTGCGGGCTTTCCTGCTGCCTTCAGCCTCAAAACCACCCTATGCCACTACGCACCGCGCCAGGCATAAAAATAGCCATACGACGGGATATGGGTCCCCCGCCCAGAGAGCCAGCAGGGAATACTATGCCTTGTTCTAAAGCTCTTTGGGAACCGCTTGCGTAGCCCCACAGACCAGGGGGCTGCGGGCTTTCCTGCTGCCTTCAGCCTCAAAACCACCCTATGCCACTACGCACCGCGCCAGGCATAAAAATAGCCATACGACGGGATATGGGTCCCCCGCCCAGAGAGCCAGCAGGGAATACTATGCCTTGTTCTAAAGCTCTTTGGGAACCACTTGCGTAGCCCCACAGACCTGGGGGCTGCAGGCTTTCCTGCTGCCTTCAGCCTCAAAACCACCCTATGCCCCTACGCACCGCGCCAGGCATAAAAATAGCCATACGACGGGATATGGGTCCCCCGCCCAGAGAGCCAGCAGGGAATACTATGCCTTGTTCTAAAGCTCTTTGGGAACCGCTTGCGTAGCCCAACAGACCTGGGGGCTGCGGGCTTTGCTGCTGCCTTCAGCCTCAAAGCCACCCTTTCCCACTTGGCGCCGGGCCAGGCACAAAAATGGCCTATGGCTGGAGATGGGTCCCCCGCCCAAAGAGCCAGCAGGGAAAATTATGCCTTGTTCTAAAGCTCTTTGGGAACCGCTTGCGTAGCCCCACAGACCTGGGGGCTGCAGGCTTTCCTGCTGCCTTCAGCCTCAAAACCACCCTTTCCCACTTGGCGCCACGGTAGGCCAAAAATGGTCTATGGCTGGAGATGGGTCCCATGCCCAAAGACCCAGCAAGGAAAACTATGCCTTGTTCTAAAGCTCTTTGGGAACCGCTTGCGTAGCCCCACAGACCTGGGGGCTGCAGGCTTTGCTGCTGCCTTCAGCTTCGACAACACCCTTTCCCACTTGGCGCTGCGCCAGGCACAAAAATTGCCTATGGCTGGAGATGGGTCCCCCGCCCAAAGAGCCAGCAGGGAAAACTCTGCCTTGTTCTAAAGCTCTTTGGGAACCACTTGCGTAGCCCCACAGACCTGGGGGCTGCGGGCTTTCCTGCTGCCTTCAGCCTCGACACCACCCTTTCCCACTTGGCGCCGCGCCAGGCACAAAAATGGCCATACGGCTGGAGATGGTTCCCCCGCCCAAGGAGCCAGCAGGGAAAACTATGCCTTGTTCTAAAGCTCTTTGGGAACCGCTTGCGTAGCCCCACAGACCTGGGGGCTGTAGGCTTTCCTGCTGCCTTCAGCCTCAAAACCACCCTTTCCCACTTGGTGCCGCATCAGGCACAAAAATGGCCATATGGCTGGAGATGGGTCCCCTGCCCAAGGAGCCAGCAGGGAAAACTATGCCTTGTTCTAAAGCTCTTTGGGAACCGCTTGCGTAGCCCCACAGACCTGGGGGCTGCGGGCTTTCCTGCTGCCTTCAGCCTCAAAACCACCTTTTCCCACTTGGCGCCGCGCCAGGCATAAAAATGGCCATATGGCTGGATATGGGTCCCCCGCCCAAAGAGCCAGCAGGGAAAACTATGCCTTGTTCTAAAGCTCTTTGGGAACCACTTGCGTAGCCCCACAGACCTGGGGGCTGCGGGCTTTCCTGCTGCCTTCAGCCTCAAAGCCACCCTTTCCCACTTGGCGCCGCGCCAGGCACAAAAATGGCCATACGGCTGGAGATGGGTCCCCCGCCCAAAGAGCCAGCAGGGAAAATTATGCCTTGTTCTAAAGCTCTTTGGGAACCGCTTGCGTAGCCCCACAGACCTGGGGGCTGCGGGCTTTCCTGCTGCCTTCAGCCTCAAAACCACCCTTTCCGACTACGCACCGCGCCAGGCATAAAAATAGCCATACGACTGGAGATGGGTCCCCCGCCCAAAGAGCCAGCAGGGAAAACTATGCCTTGTTCTAAAGCTCTTTGGGAACCGCTTGCGTAGCCCCACAGACCTGGGGGCTGCAGGCTTCCCTGCTGCCTTCAGCCTCGACACCACCCTTTCCCACTTGGCGTCGCGCCAGGCAAAAAAATGGCCTATGGCTGGAGATGGGTGTCCCGCCCAAAGAGCCAGCAGGGAAAACTATGCCTTGTTCTAAAGCTCTTTGGGAACCGCTTGCGTAGCCCCACAGACCTGGGGGCTGCGGGTTTTCCTGCTGCCTTCAGCCTCGACACCATCCTTTCCCACTTGGCGCCTGGCCAGGCACAAAAATGGCCATACGGCTGGAGATGGGTCCCCCCGCCCAAAGAGCCAGCAGGGAAAACTATGCCTTGTTCTAAAGCTCTTTGGGAACCGCTTGCGTAGCCCCACAGACCTGGGGGCTGCGGGCTTTCCTGCTGCCTTCAGCCTCAAAACCACCCTTTCCCACTACGCATCGCGCCAGGCATAAAAATAGCCATACGACTGGAGATGGGTCCCCCGCCCAAAGAGCCAGCAGGGAAAACCATGCCTTGTTCTAAAGCTCTTTGGGAACCGCTTGCGTAGCCCCACAGACCTGGGGGCTGCGGGCTTTCCTGCTGCCTTCAGCCTCAAAACCACCCTTTCCCACTTGGCGACGCACCAGGCACAAAAATGGCCATACGGCTGGAGATGGGTCCCCCGCCCAAGGAGCCAGCAGGGAAAACTATGCCTTGTTCTAAAGCTCTTTGGGAACCGCTTGCGTAGCCCCACAGACCTGGGGGCTGCAGGCTTTCCTGCTGCCTTCAGCCTCAAAGCCACCCTTTCCCACTTGGCGTCGCGCCAGGCACAAAAATGGCCTATGGCTGGAGATGGGTCCCATGCCCAAAAACCCAGCAAGGAAAACTATGCCTTGTTCTAAAGCTCTTTGGGAACCGCTTGCGTAGCCCCACAGACCTGGGGGCTGCAGGCTTTGCTGCTGCCTTCAGCTTCGACAACACCCTTTCCCACTTGGCGCCGCACCAGGCACAAAAATGGCCATATGGCTGGAGATGGGTCCCCCGCCCAAAGAGCCAGCAGGGAAAACTATGCCTTGTTCTAAAGCTCTTTGGGAACCGCTTGCGTAGCCCCACAGACCTGGGGGCTGCAGGCTTTGCTGCTGCCTTCAGCCTCAAAAACACCCTTTCCCACTTGGCGCTGCGCCAGGCACAAAAATTGCCTATGGCTGGAGATGGGTCCCCCGCCCAAAGAGCCAGCAGGGAAAACTCTGCCTTGTTCTAAAGCTCTTTGGGAACCACTTGCGTAGCCCCACAGACCTGGGGGCTGCGGGCTTTCCTGCTGCCTTCAGCCTCGACACCACCCTTTCCCACTTGGCGCCGCGCCAGGCACAAAAATGGCCATACGGCTGGAGATGGTTCCCCCGCCCAAGGAGCCAGCAGGGAAAACTATGCCTTGTTCTAAAGCTCTTTGGGAACCGCTTGCGTAGCCCCACAGACCTGGGGGCTGTAGGCTTTCCTGCTGCCTTCAGCCTCAAAACCACCCTTTCCCACTTGGTGCCGCATCAGGCACAAAAATGGCCATATGGCTGGAGATGGGTCCCCTGCCCAAGGAGCCAGCAGGGAAAACTATGCCTTGTTCTAAAGCTCTTTGGGAACCGCTTGCGTAGCCCCACAGACCTGGGGGCTGCGGGCTTTCCTGCTGCCTTCAGCCTCAAAACCACCTTTTCCCACTTGGCGCCGCGCCAGGCATAAAAATGGCCATATGGCTGGATATGGGTCCCCCGCCCAAAGAGCCAGCAGGGAAAACTATGCCTTGTTCTAAAGCTCTTTGGGAACCACTTGCGTAGCCCCACAGACCTGGGGGCTGCGGGCTTTCCTGCTGCCTTCAGCCTCAAAGCCACCCTTTTCCACTTGGCGCCGCGCCAGGCACAAAAATGGCCATACGGCTGGAGATGGGTCCCCCGCCCAAAGAGCCAGCAGGGAAAATTATGCCTTGTTCTAAAGCTCTTTGGGAACTGCTTGCGTAGCCCCACAGACCTGGGGGCTGCGGGCTTTCCTGCTGCCTTCAGCCTCAAAACCACCCTTTCCGACTACGCACCGCGCCAGGCATAAAAATAGCCATACGACTGGAGATGGGTCCCCCGCCCAAAGAGCCAGCAGGGAAAACTATGCCTTGTTCTAAAGCTCTTTGGGAACCGCTTGCGTAGCCCCACAGACCTGGGGGCTGCAGGCTTCCCTGCTGCCTTCAGCCTCGACACCACCCTTTCCCACTTGGCGTCGCGCCAGGCACAAAAATGGCCTATGGCTGGAGATGGGTCTCCCGCCCAAAGAGCCAGCAGGGAAAACTATGCCTTGTTCTAAAGCTCTTTGGGAACCGCTTGCGTAGCCCCACAGACCTGGGGGCTGCGGGTTTTCCTGCTGCCTTCAGCCTCGACACCATCCTTTCCCACTTGGCGCCTGGCCAGGCACAAAAATGGCCATACGGCTGGAGATGGGTCCCCCGCCCAAAGAGCCAGCAGGGAAAACTATGCCTTGTTCTAAAGCTCTTTGGGAACCGCTTGCGTAGCCCCACAGACCTGGGGGCTGTGGGCTTTCCTGCTGCCTTCAGCCTCAAAACCACCCTTTCCCACTACGCATCGCGCCAGGCATAAAAATAGCCATACGACTGGAGATGGGTCCCCCGCCCAAAGAGCCAGCAGGGAAAACCATGCCTTGTTCTAAAGCTCTTTGGGAACCGCTTGCGTAGCCCCACAGACCTGGGGGCTGCGGGCTTTCCTGCTGCCTTCAGCCTCAAAACCACCCTTTCCCACTTGGCGACGCACCAGGCACAAAAATGGCCATACGGCTGGAGATGGGTCCCCCGCCCAAGGAGCCAGCAGGGAAAACTATGCCTTGTTCTAAAGCTCTTTGGGAACCGCTTGCGTAGCCGCACAGACCTGGGGGCTGCAGGCTTTCCTGCTGCCTTCAGCCTCAAAGCCACCCTTTCCCACTTGGCGTCGCGCCAGGCACAAAAATGGCCTATGGCTGGAGATGGGTCCCCCGCCCAGAGAGCCAGCAGGGAAAACTATGCCTTGTTCTAAAGCTCTTTGGGAACCGCTTGCGTAGCCCCACAGACCTGGGGGCTGTGGGCTTTCATGCTGCCTTCAGCCTCGACAGCACCCTTTCCCACTTGGCACTGCGCCAGGCGCAAAAATGGCCATACGGCTGGAGATGGGTCCCCCGCCCAAAGAGCCAGGAGGGAAAATTATGCCTTGTTCTAAAGCTCTTTGGGAACCGCTTGCGTAGCCCCACAGACCTGGGGGCTGCGGGCTTTCCTGCTGCCTTCAGCCTCAAAACCACCCTTTCCCACTTGGCGCTGCGCCAGGCTCAAAAATTGCCTATGGCTGGAGATGGGTCCCCCGCCCAAAGAGCCAGCAGGGAAAACTATGCCTTGTTCTAAAGCTCTTTGGGAACCGCTTGCGTAGCCCCACAGACCTGGGGGCTGCAGGCTTTCCTGCTGCCTTCAGACTCGACACCACCCTTTCCCACTTGGCGCCGGGCCAGGCCCAAAAATGGCCATACGGCTGGAGATGGTTCCCCCGCCCAAGGAGCCAGCAGGGAAAACTATGCCTTGTTCTAAAGCTCTTTGGGAACCGCTTGCGTAGCCCCACAAACCTGGGGGCTGCGGGCTTTCCTGCTGCCTTCAGCCTCAAAGGCACCCTTTCCCACTTGGCGCCGCGCCAGGCACAAAAATGGCCTATGGCTGGAGATGGGTCCCATGCCAAAAGAGCCAGCAGGGAAAACTATGCCTTGTTCTAAAGCTCTTTGGGAACCGCTTGCTTGGCCCCACAGACCTGGGGGCTGCGGGCTTTCCTGCTGCCTTCAGCCTCGACAGCACCCTTTCCCACTTGGCGCCGCATCAGGCACAAAAATGGCCATACGGCTGGAGATGGGTCCCCCGCCCAAAGAGCCAGCAGGGAAAACTATGCCTTGTTCTAAAGCTCTTTGGGAACCGCTTGCGTAGCCCCACAAACCTGGGGGCTGCAGGCTTTCCTGCTGCCTTCAGCCTCAAAGCCACCCTTTCCCACTTGGCGCCGCGCCAGGCATAAAAATAGCCATACGACTGGAGATGGGTCCCCCGCCCAAAGAGCCAGCAGGGAAAACTATGCCTTGTTCTAAAGCTCTTTGGGAACCGCTTGCTTGGCCCCACAGACCTGGGGGCTGCGGGCTTTGCTGCTGCCTTCAGCCTCAAAACCACCCTTTCCGACTACGCACCGCGCCAGGCATAAAAATAGCCATACGACTGGAGATGGGTCCCCCGCCCAAAGAGCCAGCAGGGAAAACTATGCCTTGTTCTAAAGCTCTTTGGGAACCGCTTGCGTAGCCCCACAGACCTGGGGGCTGCAGGCTTCCCTGCTGCCTTCAGCCTCGACACCACCCTTTCCCACTTGGCGTCGCGCCAGGCAAAAAAATGGCCTATGGCTGGAGATGGGTCTCCCGCCCAAAGAGCCAGCAGGGAAAACTATGCCTTGTTCTAAAGCTCTTTGGGAACCGCTTGCGTAGCCCCACAGACCTGGGGGCTGCGGGTTTTCCTGCTGCCTTCAGCCTCGACACCATCCTTTCCCACTTGGCGCCTGGCCATGCACAAAAATGGCCATACGGCTGGAGATGGGTCCCCCGCCCAAAGAGCCAGCAGGGAAAACTATGCCTTGTTCTAAAGCTCTTTGGGAACCGCTTGCGTAGCCCCACAGACCTGGGGGCTGCGGGCTTTCCTGCTGCCTTCAGCCTCAAAACCACCCTTTCCCACTACGCATCGCGCCAGGCATAAAAATAGCCATACGACTGGAGATGGGTCCCCCGCCCAAAGAGCCAGCAGGGAAAACCATGCCTTGTTCTAAAGCTCTTTGGGAACCGCTTGCGTAGCCCCACAGACCTGGGGGCTGCGGGCTTTCCTGCTGCCTTCAGCCTCAAAACCACCCTTTCCCACTTGGCGACGCACCAGGCACAAAAATGGCCATACGGCTGGAGATGGGTCCCCCGCCCAAGGAGCCAGCAGGGAAAACTATGCCTTGTTCTAAAGCTCTTTGGGAACCGCTTGCGTAGCCCCACAGACCTGGGGGCTGCAGGCTTTCCTGCTGCCTTCAGCCTCAAAGCCACCCTTTCCCACTTGGCGTCGCGCCAGGCACAAAAATGGCCTATGGCTGGAGATGGGTCCCATGCCCAAAAACCCAGCAAGGAAAACTATGCCTTGTTCTAAAGCTCTTTGGGAACCGCTTGCGTAGCCCCACAGACCTGGGGGCTGCAGGCTTTGCTGCTGCCTTCAGCTTCGACAACACCCTTTCCCACTTGGCGCCGCACCAGGCACAAAAATGGCCATATGGCTGGAGATGGGTCCCCCGCCCAAAGAGCCAGCAGGGAAAACTATGCCTTGTTCTAAAGCTCTTTGGGAACCGCTTGCGTAGCCCCACAGACCTGGGGGCTGCGGGCTTTCCTGCTGCCTTCAGCCTCAAAACCACCCTTTCCCACTACGCATCGCGCCAGGCATAAAAATAGCCATACGACTGGAGATGGGTCCCCCGCCCAAAGAGCCAGCAGGGAAAACCATGCCTTGTTCTAAAGCTCTTTGGGAACCGCTTGCGTAGCCCCACAGACCTGGGGGCTGCGGGCTTTCCTGCTGCCTTCAGCCTCAAAACCACCCTTTCCGACTACGCACCGCGCCAGGCATAAAAATAGCCATACGACTGGAGATGGGTCCCCCGCCCAAAGAGCCAGCAGGGAAAACTATGCCTTGTTCTAAAGCTCTTTGGGAACCGCTTGCGTAGCCGCACAGACCTGGTGGCTGCAGGCTTCCCTGCTGCCTTCAGCCTCGACACCACCCTTTCCCACTTGGCGTCGCGCCAGGCACAAAAATGGCCTATGGCTGGAGATGGGTCTCCCGCCCAAAGAGCCAGCAGGGAAAACTATGCCTTGTTCTAAAGCTCTTTGGGAACCGCTTGCGTAGCCCCACAGACCTGGGGGCTGCGGGTTTTCCTGCTGCCTTCAGCCTCGACACCATCCTTTCCCACTTGGCGCCTGGCCAGGCACAAAAATGGCCATACGGCTGGAGATGGGTCCCCCGCCCAAAGAGCCAGCAGGGAAAACTATGCCTTGTTCTAAAGCTCTTTGGGAACCGCTTGCGTAGCCCCACAGACCTGGGGGCTGTGGGCTTTCCTGCTGCCTTCAGCCTCAAAACCACCCTTTCCCACTACGCATCGCGCCAGGCATAAAAATAGCCATACGACTGGAGATGGGTCCCCCGCCCAAAGAGCCAGCAGGGAAAACCATGCCTTGTTCTAAAGCTCTTTGGGAACCGCTTGCGTAGCCCCACAGACCTGGGGGCTGCGGGCTTTCCTGCTGCCTTCAGCCTCAAAACCACCCTTTCCCACTTGGCGACGCACCAGGCACAAAAATGGCCATACGGCTGGAGATGGGTCCCCCGCCCAAGGAGCCAGCAGGGAAAACTATGCCTTGTTCTAAAGCTCTTTGGGAACCGCTTGCGTAGCCGCACAGACCTGGGGGCTGCAGGCTTTCCTGCTGCCTTCAGCCTCAAAGCCACCCTTTCCCACTTGGCGTCGCGCCAGGCACAAAAATGGCCTATGGCTGGAGATGGGTCCCCCGCCCAGAGAGCCAGCAGGGAAAACTATGCCTTGTTCTAAAGCTCTTTGGGAACCGCTTGCGTAGCCCCACAGACCTGGGGGCTGCGGGCTTTCCTGCTGCCTTCAGCCTCAAAACCACCCTTTCCCACTTGGCGCTGCGCCAGGCTCAAAAATTGCCTATGGCTGGAGATGGGTCCCCCGCCCAAAGAGCCAGCAGGGAAAACTATGCCTTGTTCTAAAGCTCTTTGGGAACCGCTTGCGTAGCCCCACAGACCTGGGGGCTGCAGGCTTTCCTGCTGCCTTCAGACTCGACACCACCCTTTCCCACTTGGCGCCGCGCCAGGCCCAAAAATGGCCATACGGCTGGAGATGGTTCCCCCGCCCAAGGAGCCAGCAGGGAAAACTATGCCTTGTTCTAAAGCTCTTTGGGAACCGCTTGCGTAGCCCCACAAACCTGGGGGCTGCGGGCTTTCCTGCTGCCTTCAGCCTCAAAGCCACCCTTTCCCACTTGGCGCCGCGCCAGGCACAAAAATGGCCTATGGCTGGAGATGGGTCCCATGCCAAAAGAGCCAGCAGGGAAAACTATGCCTTGTTCTAAAGCTCTTTGGGAACCGCTTGCTTGGCCCCACAGACCTGGGGGCTGCGGGCTTTCCTGCTGCCTTCAGCCTCGACACCACCCTTTCCCACTTGGCGCCGCATCAGGCACAAAAATGGCCATACGGCTGGAGATGGGTCCCCCGCCCAAAGAGCCAGCAGGGAAAACTATGCCTTGTTCTAAAGCTCTTTGGGAACCGCTTGCGTAGCCCCACAAACCTGGGGGCTGCAGGCTTTCCTGCTGCCTTCAGCCTCAAAGCCACCCTTTCCCACTTGGCGCCGCGCCAGGCATAAAAATAGCCATACGACTGGAGATGGGTCCCCCGCCCAAAGAACCAGCAGGGAAAACTATGCCTTGTTCTAAAGCTCTTTGGGAACCGCTTGCTTGGCCCCACAGACCTGGGGGCTGCGGGCTTTGCTGCTGCCTTCAGCCTCGACAACACCCTTTCCCACTTGGCGTCGCGCCAGGCACAAAAATGGCCTATGGCTGGAGATGGGTCTCCCGCCCAAAGAGCCAGCAGGGAAAACTATGCCTTGTTCTAAAGCACTTTGGGAACCGCTTGCGTAGCCCCACAGACCTGGGGGCTGCGGGCTTTCCTGCTGCCTTCAGACTCGACACCACCCTTTCCCACTTGGCGCCGCGCCAGGCACAAAAATGGCCATACGGCTGGAGATGGGTCCCCCGCCCAAGGAGCCAGCAGGGAAAACTATGCCTTGTTCTAAAGCTCTTTGGGAACCGCTTGCGTAGCCCCACAGACCTGGGGGCTGCGGGCTTTGCTGCTGCCTTCAGCCTCAAAGCCACCCTTTCCCACTTGGCGTCGTGCCAGGCACAAAAATGGCCATACGGCTGCAGATGGGTCCCCCGCCCAAAGAGCCAGCAGGGAAAACTATGCCTTGTTCTAAAGCTCTTTGGGAACCGCTTGTGTAGCCCCACAGACCTGGGGGCTGCGGGCTTTCCTGCTGCCTTCAGCCTCAAAACCACCCTTTCCCACTTGGCGCTGCGCCAGGCTCAAAAATTGCCTATGGCTGGAGATGGGTCCCCCGCCCAAAGAGCCAGCAGGGAAAATTATGCCTTGTTCTAAAGCTCTTTGGGAACCGCTTGCGTAGCCCCACAGACCTGGGGGCTGCGGGCTTTCCTGCTGCCTTCAGACTCGACACCACCCTTTCCCACTTGGCGCCGCGCTAGGCCCAAAAATGGCCATACGGCTGGAGATGGTTCCCCCGCCCAAGGAGCCAGCAGGGAAAACTATGCCTTGTTCTAAAGCTCTTTGGGAACCACTTGCGTAGCCCCACAGACCTGGGGGCTGCGGGCTTTCCTGCTGCCTTCAGCCTCAAAGCCACCCTTTCCCACTTGGCGCCGCGCCAGGCACAAAAATGGCCTATGGCTGGAGATGGGTCCCATGCCCAAAGAGCCAGCAGGGAAAACTATGCCTTGTTCTAAAGCTCTTTGGGAACCGCTTGCTTGGCCCCACAGACCTGGGGGCTGCGGGCTTTCCTGCTGCCTTCAGCCTCGACAGCACCCTTTCCCACTTGGCGCCGCGCCAGGCACAAAAATGGCCATACGGCTGGAGATGGGTCCCCCGCCCAAAGAGCCAGCAGGGAAAACTATGCCTTGTTCTAAAGCTCTTTGGGAACCGCTTGCTTGGCCCCACAGACCTGGGGGCTGCGGGCTTTGCTGCTGCCTTCAGCCTCAAAGCCACCCTTTCCCACTTGGCGTCGTGCCAGGCACAAAAATGGCCATACGGCTGCAGATGGGTCCCCCGCCCAAAGAGCCAGCAGGGAAAACTATGCCTTGTTCTAAAGCTCTTTGGGAACCGCTTGTGTAGCCCCACAGACCTGGGGGCTGCGGGCTTTCCTGCTGCCTTCAGCCTCAAAACCACCCTTTCCCACTTGGCGCTGCGCCAGGCTCAAAAATTGCCTATGGCTGGAGATGGGTCCCCCGCCCAAAGAGCCAGCAGGGAAAATTATGCCTTGTTCTAAAGCTCTTTGGGAACCGCTTGCGTAGCCCCACAGACCTGGGGGCTGCGGGCTTTCCTGCTGCCTTCAGACTCGACACCACCCTTTCCCACTTGGCGCCGCGCTAGGCCCAAAAATGGCCATACGGCTGGAGATGGTTCCCCCGCCCAAGGAGCCAGCAGGGAAAACTATGCCTTGTTCTAAAGCTCTTTGGGAACCACTTGCGTAGCCCCACAGACCTGGGGGCTGCGGGCTTTCCTGCTGCCTTCAGCCTCAAAGCCACCCTTTCCCACTTGGCGCCGCGCCAGGCACAAAAATGGCCTATGGCTGGAGATGGGTCCCATGCCCAAAGAGCCAGCAGGGAAAACTATGCCTTGTTCTAAAGCTCTTTGGGAACCGCTTGCTTGGCCCCACAGACCTGGGGGCTGCGGGCTTTCCTGCTGCCTTCAGCCTCGACAGCACACTTTCCCACTTGGCGCCGCATCAGGCACAAAAATGGCCATACGGTTGCAGATGGGTCCCCCGCCCAAAGAGCCAGCAGGGAAAATTATGCCTTGTTCTAAAGCTCTTTGGGAACCGCTTGCGTAGCCCCACAGACCTGGGGGCTGCGGGCTTTGCTGCTGCCTTCAGCCTCAAAACCACCTTTTCCCACTTGGCGCCGCGCCAGGCACAAAAATGGCCATACGGCTGGAGATGGGTCCCCCGCCCAAGGAGCCAGCAGGGAAAACTATGCCTTGTTCTAAAGCTCTTTGGGAACCGCTTGCGTAGCCCCACAGACCTGGGGGCTGCAGGCTTTCCTGCTGCCTTCAGCCTCAAAGCCACCCTTTCCCACTTGGCGTCGCGCCAGGCACAAAAATGGCCTATGGCTGGAGATGGGTCCCCCGCCCAGAGAGCCAGCAGGGAAAACTATGCCTTGTTCTAAAGCTCTTTGGGAACCGCTTGCGTAGCCCCACAGACCTGGGGGCTGTGGGCTTTCATGCTGCCTTCAGCCTCGACAGCACCCTTTCCCACTTGGCACTGCGCCAGGCGCAAAAATGGCCATACGGCTGGAGATGGGTCCCCCGCCCAAAGAGCCAGGAGGGAAAATTATGCCTTGTTCTAAAGCTCTTTGGGAACCGCTTGCGTAGCCCCACAGACCTGGGGGCTGCGGGCTTTCCTGCTGCCTTCAGCCTCAAAACCACCCTTTCCCACTTGGCGCTGCGCCAGGCTCAAAAATTGCCTATGGCTGGAGATGGGTCCCCCGCCCAAAGAGCCAGCAGGGAAAACTATGCCTTGTTCTAAAGCTCTTTGGGAACCGCTTGCGTAGCCCCACAGACCTGGGGGCTGCAGGCTTTCCTGCTGCCTTCAGACTCGACACCACCCTTTCCCACTTGGCGCCGCGCCAGGCACAAAAATGGCCATACGGCTGGAGATGGTTCCCCCGCCCAAGGAGCCAGCAGGGAAAACTATGCCTTGTTCTAAAGCTCTTTGGGAACCGCTTGCGTAGCCCCACAAACCTTGGGGCTGCAGGCTTTCCTGCTGCCTTCAGCCTCAAAGCCACCCTTTCCCACTTGGCGCCGCGCCAGGCACAAAAATGGCCTATGGCTGGAGATGGGTCCCATGCCAAAAGAGCCAGCAGGGAAAACTATGCCTTGTTCTAAAGCTCTTTGGGAACCGCTTGCTTGGCCCCACAGACCTGGGGGCTGCGGGCTTTCCTGCTGCCTTCAGCCTCGACAGCACCCTTTCCCACTTGGCGCTGCGCCAGGCACAAAAATGGCCATACGGCTGGAGATGGGTCCCCCGCCCAAAGAGCCAGCAGGGAAAACTATGCCTTGTTCTAAAGCTCTTTGGGAACCGCTTGCGTAGCCCCACAGACCTGGGGGCTGCAGGCTTTCCTGCTGCCTTCAGCCTCGACACCACCCTTTCCCACTTGGCGTCGCGCCAGGCACAAAAATGGCCTATGGCTGGAGATGGGTCCCCCGCCCAAGGAGCCAGCAGGGAAATCTATGCCTTGTTCTAAAGCTCTTTGGGAACCGCTTGCGTAGCCCCACAAACCTGGGGGCTGTAGGCTTTCCTGCTGCCTTCAGCCTCAAAGCCACCCTTTCCCACTTGGCGCCGCGCCAGGCATAAAAATAGCCATACGACTGGAGATGGGTCCCCCGCCCAAAGAACCAGCAGGGAAAACTATGCCTTGTTCTAAAGCTCTTTGGGAACCGCTTGCTTGGCCCCACAGACCTGGGGGCTGCGGGCTTTGCTGCTGCCTTCAGCCTCGACAACACCCTTTCCCACTTGGCGTCGCGCCAGGCACAAAAATGGCCTATGGCTGGAGATGGGTCTCCCGCCCAAAGAGCCAGCAGGGAAAACTATGCCTTGTTCTAAAGCACTTTGGGAACCGCTTGCGTAGCCCCACAGACCTGGGGGCTGCGGGCTTTCCTGCTGCCTTCAGACTCGACACCACCCTTTCCCACTTGGCGCCGCGCCAGGCACAAAAATGGCCATACGGCTGGAGATGGGTCCCCCGCCCAAGGAGCCAGCAGGGAAAACTATGCCTTGTTCTAAAGCTCTTTGGGAACCGCTTGCGTAGCCCCACAGACCTGGGGGCTGCGGGCTTTGCTGCTGCCTTCAGCCTCAAAGCCACCCTTTCCCACTTGGCGTCGTGCCAGGCACAAAAATGGCCATACGGCTGCAGATGGGTCCCCCGCCCAAAGAGCCAGCAGGGAAAAATATGCCTTGTTCTAAAGCTCTTTGGGAACCGCTTGCGTAGCCCCACAGACCTGGGGGCTGCGGGCTTTCCTGCTGCCTTCAGCCTCAAAACCACCCTTTCCCACTTGGCGCTGCGCCAGGCTCAAAAATTGCCTATGGCTGGAGATGGGTCCCCCGCCCAAAGAGCCAGCAGGGAAAATTATGCCTTGTTCTAAAGCTCTTTGGGAACCGCTTGCGTAGCCCCACAGACCTGGGGGCTGCGGGCTTTCCTGCTGCCTTCAGCCTCGACACCACCCTTTCCCACTTGGCGCCGCGCCAGGCACAAAAATGGCCATACGGCTGGAGATGGTTCCCCCGCCCAAGGAGCCAGCAGGGAAAACTATGCCTTGTTCTAAAGCTCTTTGGGAACCGCTTGCGTAGCCCCACAGACCTGGGGGCTGTAGGCTTTCCTGCTGCCTTCAGCCTCAAAACCACCCTTTCCCACTTGGTGCCGCATCAGGCACAAAAATGGCCATATGGCTGGAGATGGGTCCCCTGCCCAAGGAGCCAGCAGGGAAAACTATGCCTTGTTCTAAAGCTCTTTGGGAACCGCTTGCGTAGCCCCACAGACCTGGGGGCTGTGGGCTTTCCTGCTGCCTTCAGCCTCAAAACCACCTTTTCCCACTTGGCGCCGCGCCAGGCACAAAAATGGCCATATGGCTGGATATGGGTCCCCCGCCCAAAGAGCCAGCAGGGAAAACTATGCCTTGTTCTAAAGCTCTTTGGGAACCACTTGCGTAGCCCCACAGACCTGGGGGCTGCGGGCTTTCCTGCTGCCTTCAGCCTCAAAGCCACCCTTTTCCACTTGGCGCCGCGCCAGGCACAAAAATGGCCATACGGCTGGAGATGGGTCCCCCGCCCAAAGAGCCAGCAGGGAAAATTATGCCTTGTTCTAAAGCTCTTTGGGAACTGCTTGCGTAGCCCCACAGACCTGGGGGCTGCGGGCTTTCCTGCTGCCTTCAGCCTCAAAACCACCCTTTCCGACTACGCACCGCGCCAGGCATAAAAATAGCCATACGACTGGAGATGGGTCCCCCGCCCAAAGAGCCAGCAGGGAAAACTATGCCTTGTTCTAAAGCTCTTTGGGAACCGCTTGCGTAGCCCCACAGACCTGGGGGCTGCAGGCTTCCCTGCTGCCTTCAGCCTCGACACCACCCTTTCCCACTTGGCGTCGCGCCAGGCACAAAAATGGCCTATGGCTGGAGATGGGTCTCCCGCCCAAAGAGCCAGCAGGGAAAACTATGCCTTGTTCTAAAGCTCTTTGGGAACCGCTTGCGTAGCCCCACAGACCTGGGGGCTGCGGGTTTTCCTGCTGCCTTCAGCCTCGACACCATCCTTTCCCACTTGGCGCCTGGCCAGGCACAAAAATGGCCATACGGCTGGAGATGGGTCCCCCGCCCAAAGAGCCAGCAGGGAAAACTATGCCTTGTTCTAAAGCTCTTTGGGAACCGCTTGCGTAGCCCCACAGACCTGGGGGCTGTGGGCTTTCCTGCTGCCTTCAGCCTCAAAACCACCCTTTCCCACTACGCATCGCGCCAGGCATAAAAATAGCCATACGACTGGAGATGGGTCCCCCGCCCAAAGAGCCAGCAGGGAAAACCATGCCTTGTTCTAAAGCTCTTTGGGAACCGCTTGCGTAGCCCCACAGACCTGGGGGCTGCGGGCTTTCCTGCTGCCTTCAGCCTCAAAACCACCCTTTCCCACTTGGCGACGCACCAGGCACAAAAATGGCCATACGGCTGGAGATGGGTCCCCCGCCCAAGGAGCCAGCAGGGAAAACTATGCCTTGTTCTAAAGCTCTTTGGGAACCGCTTGCGTAGCCGCACAGACCTGGGGGCTGCAGGCTTTCCTGCTGCCTTCAGCCTCAAAGCCACCCTTTCCCACTTGGCGTCGCGCCAGGCACAAAAATGGCCTATGGCTGGAGATGGGTCCCCCGCCCAGAGAGCCAGCAGGGAAAACTATGCCTTGTTCTAAAGCTCTTTGGGAACCGCTTGCGTAGCCCCACAGACCTGGGGGCTGTGGGCTTTCATGCTGCCTTCAGCCTCGACAGCACCCTTTCCCACTTGGCACTGCGCCAGGCGCAAAAATGGCCATACGGCTGGAGATGGGTCCCCCGCCCAAAGAGCCAGGAGGGAAAATTATGCCTTGTTCTAAAGCTCTTTGGGAACCGCTTGCGTAGCCCCACAGACCTGGGGGCTGCGGGCTTTCCTGCTGCCTTCAGCCTCAAAACCACCCTTTCCCACTTGGCGCTGCGCCAGGCTCAAAAATTGCCTATGGCTGGAGATGGGTCCCCCCGCCCAAAGAGCCAGCAGGGAAAACTATGCCTTGTTCTAAAGCTCTTTGGGAACCGCTTGCGTAGCCCCACAGACCTGGGGGCTGCAGGCTTTCCTGCTGCCTTCAGACTCGACACCACCCTTTCCCACTTGGCGCCGCGCCAGGCCCAAAAATGGCCATACGGCTGGAGATGGTTCCCCCGCCCAAGGAGCCAGCAGGGAAAACTATGCCTTGTTCTAAAGCTCTTTGGGAACCGCTTGCGTAGCCCCACAAACCTGGGGGCTGCGGGCTTTCCTGCTGCCTTCAGCCTCAAAGCCACCCTTTCCCACTTGGCGCCGCGCCAGGCACAAAAATGGCCTATGGCTGGAGATGGGTCCCATGCCAAAAGAGCCAGCAGGGAAAACTATGCCTTGTTCTAAAGCTCTTTGGGAACCGCTTGCTTGGCCCCACAGACCTGGGGGCTGCGGGCTTTCCTGCTGCCTTCAGCCTCGACAGCACCCTTTCCCACTTGGCGCCGCATCAGGCACAAAAATGGCCATACGGCTGGAGATGGGTCCCCCGCCCAAAGAGCCAGCAGGGAAAACTATGCCTTGTTCTAAAGCTCTTTGGGAACCGCTTGCGTAGCCCCACAAACCTGGGGGCTGCAGGCTTTCCTGCTGCCTTCAGCCTCAAAGCCACCCTTTCCCACTTGGCGCCGCGCCAGGCATAAAAATAGCCATACGACTGGAGATGGGTCCCCCGCCCAAAGAGCCAGCAGGGAAAACTATGCCTTGTTCTAAAGCTCTTTGGGAACCGCTTGCTTGGCCCCACAGACCTGGGGGCTGCGGGCTTTGCTGCTGCCTTCAGCCTCAAAACCACCCTTTCCGACTACGCACCGCGCCAGGCATAAAAATAGCCATACGACTGGAGATGGGTCCCCCGCCCAAAGAGCCAGCAGGGAAAACTATGCCTTGTTCTAAAGCTCTTTGGGAACCGCTTGCGTAGCCCCACAGACCTGGGGGCTGCAGGCTTCCCTGCTGCCTTCAGCCTCGACACCACCCTTTCCCACTTGGCGTCGCGCCAGGCAAAAAAATGGCCTATGGCTGGAGATGGGTCTCCCGCCCAAAGAGCCAGCAGGGAAAACTATGCCTTGTTCTAAAGCTCTTTGGGAACCGCTTGCGTAGCCCCACAGACCTGGGGGCTGCGGGTTTTCCTGCTGCCTTCAGCCTCGACACCATCCTTTCCCACTTGGCGCCTGGCCATGCACAAAAATGGCCATACGGCTGGAGATGGGTCCCCCGCCCAAAGAGCCAGCAGGGAAAACTATGCCTTGTTCTAAAGCTCTTTGGGAACCGCTTGCGTAGCCCCACAGACCTGGGGGCTGCGGGCTTTCCTGCTGCCTTCAGCCTCAAAACCACCCTTTCCCACTACGCATCGCGCCAGGCATAAAAATAGCCATACGACTGGAGATGGGTCCCCCGCCCAAAGAGCCAGCAGGGAAAACCATGCCTTGTTCTAAAGCTCTTTGGGAACCGCTTGCGTAGCCCCACAGACCTGGGGGCTGCGGGCTTTCCTGCTGCCTTCAGCCTCAAAACCACCCTTTCCCACTTGGCGACGCACCAGGCACAAAAATGGCCATACGGCTGGAGATGGGTCCCCCGCCCAAGGAGCCAGCAGGGAAAACTATGCCTTGTTCTAAAGCTCTTTGGGAACCGCTTGCGTAGCCCCACAGACCTGGGGGCTGCAGGCTTTGCTGCTGCCTTCAGCTTCGACAACACCCTTTCCCACTTGGCGCCGCACCAGGCACAAAAATGGCCATATGGCTGGAGATGGGTCCCCCGCCCAAAGAGCCAGCAGGGAAAACTATGCCTTGTTCTAAAGCTCTTTGGGAACCGCTTGCGTAGCCCCACAGACCTGGGGGCTGCGGGCTTTCCTGCTGCCTTCAGCCTCAAAACCACCCTTTCCCACTACGCATCGCGCCAGGCATAAAAATAGCCATACGACTGGAGATGGGTCCCCCGCCCAAAGAGCCAGCAGGGAAAACCATGCCTTGTTCTAAAGCTCTTTGGGAACCGCTTGCGTAGCCCCACAGACCTGGGGGCTGCGGGCTTTCCTGCTGCCTTCAGCCTCAAAACCACCCTTTCCGACTACGCACCGCGCCAGGCATAAAAATAGCCATACGACTGGAGATGGGTCCCCCGCCCAAAGAGCCAGCAGGGAAAACTATGCCTTGTTCTAAAGCTCTTTGGGAACCGCTTGCGTAGCCGCACAGACCTGGTGGCTGCAGGCTTCCCTGCTGCCTTCAGCCTCGACACCACCCTTTCCCACTTGGCGTCGCGCCAGGCACAAAAATGGCCTATGGCTGGAGATGGGTCTCCCGCCCAAAGAGCCAGCAGGGAAAACTATGCCTTGTTCTAAAGCTCTTTGGGAACCGCTTGCGTAGCCCCACAGACCTGGGGGCTGTGGGCTTTCCTGCTGCCTTCAGCCTCAAAACCACCCTTTCCCACTACGCATCGCGCCAGGCATAAAAATAGCCATACGACTGGAGATGGGTCCCCCGCCCAAAGAGCCAGCAGGGAAAACCATGCCTTGTTCTAAAGCTCTTTGGGAACCGCTTGCGTAGCCCCACAGACCTGGGGGCTGCGGGCTTTCCTGCTGCCTTCAGCCTCAAAACCACCCTTTCCCACTTGGCGACGCACCAGGCACAAAAATGGCCATACGGCTGGAGATGGGTCCCCCGCCCAAGGAGCCAGCAGGGAAAACTATGCCTTGTTCTAAAGCTCTTTGGGAACCGCTTGCGTAGCCGCACAGACCTGGGGGCTGCAGGCTTTCCTGCTGCCTTCAGCCTCAAAGCCACCCTTTCCCACTTGGCGTCGCGCCAGGCACAAAAATGGCCTATGGCTGGAGATGGGTCCCCCGCCCAGAGAGCCAGCAGGGAAAACTATGCCTTGTTCTAAAGCTCTTTGGGAACCGCTTGCGTAGCCCCACAGACCTGGGGGCTGCGGGCTTTCCTGCTGCCTTCAGCCTCAAAACCACCCTTTCCCACTTGGCGCTGCGCCAGGCTCAAAAATTGCCTATGGCTGGAGATGGGTCCCCCGCCCAAAGAGCCAGCAGGGAAAACTATGCCTTGTTCTAAAGCTCTTTGGGAACCGCTTGCGTAGCCCCACAGACCTGGGGGCTGCAGGCTTTCCTGCTGCCTTCAGACTCGACACCACCCTTTCCCACTTGGCGCCGCGCCAGGCCCAAAAATGGCCATACGGCTGGAGATGGTTCCCCCGCCCAAGGAGCCAGCAGGGAAAACTATGCCTTGTTCTAAAGCTCTTTGGGAACCGCTTGCGTAGCCCCACAAACCTGGGGGCTGCGGGCTTTCCTGCTGCCTTCAGCCTCAAAGCCACCCTTTCCCACTTGGCGCCGCGCCAGGCACAAAAATGGCCTATGGCTGGAGATGGGTCCCATGCCAAAAGAGCCAGCAGGGAAAACTATGCCTTGTTCTAAAGCTCTTTGGGAACCGCTTGCTTGGCCCCACAGACCTGGGGGCTGCGGGCTTTCCTGCTGCCTTCAGCCTCGACACCACCCTTTCCCACTTGGCGCCGCATCAGGCACAAAAATGGCCATACGGCTGGAGATGGGTCCCCCGCCCAAAGAGCCAGCAGGGAAAACTATGCCTTGTTCTAAAGCTCTTTGGGAACCGCTTGCGTAGCCCCACAAACCTGGGGGCTGCAGGCTTTCCTGCTGCCTTCAGCCTCAAAGCCACCCTTTCCCACTTGGCGCCGCGCCAGGCATAAAAATAGCCATACGACTGGAGATGGGTCCCCCGCCCAAAGAACCAGCAGGGAAAACTATGCCTTGTTCTAAAGCTCTTTGGGAACCGCTTGCTTGGCCCCACAGACCTGGGGGCTGCGGGCTTTGCTGCTGCCTTCAGCCTCGACAACACCCTTTCCCACTTGGCGTCGCGCCAGGCACAAAAATGGCCTATGGCTGGAGATGGGTCTCCCGCCCAAAGAGCCAGCAGGGAAAACTATGCCTTGTTCTAAAGCACTTTGGGAACCGCTTGCGTAGCCCCACAGACCTGGGGGCTGCGGGCTTTCCTGCTGCCTTCAGACTCGACACCACCCTTTCCCACTTGGCGCCGCGCCAGGCACAAAAATGGCCATACGGCTGGAGATGGGTCCCCCGCCCAAGGAGCCAGCAGGGAAAACTATGCCTTGTTCTAAAGCTCTTTGGGAACCGCTTGCGTAGCCCCACAGACCTGGGGGCTGCGGGCTTTGCTGCTGCCTTCAGCCTCAAAGCCACCCTTTCCCACTTGGCGTCGTGCCAGGCACAAAAATGGCCATACGGCTGCAGATGGGTCCCCCGCCCAAAGAGCCAGCAGGGAAAACTATGCCTTGTTCTAAAGCTCTTTGGGAACCGCTTGTGTAGCCCCACAGACCTGGGGGCTGCGGGCTTTCCTGCTGCCTTCAGCCTCAAAACCACCCTTTCCCACTTGGCGCTGCGCCAGGCTCAAAAATTGCCTATGGCTGGAGATGGGTCCCCCGCCCAAAGAGCCAGCAGGGAAAATTATGCCTTGTTCTAAAGCTCTTTGGGAACCGCTTGCGTAGCCCCACAGACCTGGGGGCTGCGGGCTTTCCTGCTGCCTTCAGACTCGACACCACCCTTTCCCACTTGGCGCCGCGCTAGGCCCAAAAATGGCCATACGGCTGGAGATGGTTCCCCCGCCCAAGGAGCCAGCAGGGAAAACTATGCCTTGTTCTAAAGCTCTTTGGGAACCACTTGCGTAGCCCCACAGACCTGGGGGCTGCGGGCTTTCCTGCTGCCTTCAGCCTCAAAGCCACCCTTTCCCACTTGGCGCCGCGCCAGGCACAAAAATGGCCTATGGCTGGAGATGGGTCCCATGCCCAAAGAGCCAGCAGGGAAAACTATGCCTTGTTCTAAAGCTCTTTGGGAACCGCTTGCTTGGCCCCACAGACCTGGGGGCTGCGGGCTTTCCTGCTGCCTTCAGCCTCGACAGCACACTTTCCCACTTGGCGCCGCATCAGGCACAAAAATGGCCATACGGTTGCAGATGGGTCCCCCGCCCAAAGAGCCAGCAGGGAAAATTATGCCTTGTTCTAAAGCTCTTTGGGAACCGCTTGCGTAGCCCCACAGACCTGGGGGCTGCGGGCTTTGCTGCTGCCTTCAGCCTCAAAACCACCTTTTCCCACTTGGCGCCGCGCCAGGCACAAAAATGGCCATACGGCTGGAGATGGGTCCCCCGCCCAAGGAGCCAGCAGGGAAAACTATGCCTTGTTCTAAAGCTCTTTGGGAACCGCTTGCGTAGCCCCACAGACCTGGGGGCTGCAGGCTTTCCTGCTGCCTTCAGCCTCAAAGCCACCCTTTCCCACTTGGCGTCGCGCCAGGCACAAAAATGGCCTATGGCTGGAGATGGGTCCCCCGCCCAGAGAGCCAGCAGGGAAAACTATGCCTTGTTCTAAAGCTCTTTGGGAACCGCTTGCGTAGCCCCACAGACCTGGGGGCTGTGGGCTTTCATGCTGCCTTCAGCCTCGACAGCACCCTTTCCCACTTGGCACTGCGCCAGGCGCAAAAATGGCCATACGGCTGGAGATGGGTCCCCCGCCCAAAGAGCCAGGAGGGAAAATTATGCCTTGTTCTAAAGCTCTTTGGGAACCGCTTGCGTAGCCCCACAGACCTGGGGGCTGCGGGCTTTCCTGCTGCCTTCAGCCTCAAAACCACCCTTTCCCACTTGGCGCTGCGCCAGGCTCAAAAATTGCCTATGGCTGGAGATGGGTCCCCCGCCCAAAGAGCCAGCAGGGAAAACTATGCCTTGTTCTAAAGCTCTTTGGGAACCGCTTGCGTAGCCCCACAGACCTGGGGGCTGCAGGCTTTCCTGCTGCCTTCAGCCTCGACAGCACCCTTTCCCACTTGGCGCCGCGCCAGGCACAAAAATGGCCATACGGCTGGAGATGGTTCCCCCGCCCAAGGAGCCAGCAGGGAAAACTATGCCTTGTTCTAAAGCTCTTTGGGAACCGCTTGCGTAGCCCCACAAACCTTGGGGCTGCAGGCTTTCCTGCTGCCTTCAGCCTCAAAGCCACCCTTTCCCACTTGGCGCCGCGCCAGGCACAAAAATGGCCTATGGCTGGAGATGGGTCCCATGCCAAAAGAGCCAGCAGGGAAAACTATGCCTTGTTCTAAAGCTCTTTGGGAACCGCTTGCTTGGCCCCACAGACCTGGGGGCTGCGGGCTTTCCTGCTGCCTTCAGCCTCGACAGCACCCTTTCCCACTTGGCGCTGCGCCAGGCACAAAAATGGCCATACGGCTGGAGATGGGTCCCCCGCCCAAAGAGCCAGCAGGGAAAACTATGCCTTGTTCTAAAGCTCTTTGGGAACCGCTTGCGTAGCCCCACAGACCTGGGGGCTGCAGGCTTTCCTGCTGCCTTCAGCCTCGACACCACCCTTTCCCACTTGGCGTCGCGCCAGGCACAAAAATGGCCTATGGCTGGAGATGGGTCCCCCGCCCAAGGAGCCAGCAGGGAAAACTATGCCTTGTTCTAAAGCTCTTTGGGAACCGCTTGCGTAGCCCCACAAACCTGGGGGCTGTAGGCTTTCCTGCTGCCTTCAGCCTCAAAGCCACCCTTTCCCACTTGGCGCCGCGCCAGGCATAAAAATAGCCATACGACTGGAGATGGGTCCCCCGCCCAAAGAACCAGCAGGGAAAACTATGCCTTGTTCTAAAGCTCTTTGGGAACCGCTTGCTTGGCCCCACAGACCTGGGGGCTGCGGGCTTTGCTGCTGCCTTCAGCCTCGACAACACCCTTTCCCACTTGGCGTCGCGCCAGGCACAAAAATGGCCTATGGCTGGAGATGGGTCTCCCGCCCAAAGAGCCAGCAGGGAAAACTATGCCTTGTTCTAAAGCACTTTGGGAACCGCTTGCGTAGCCCCACAGACCTGGGGGCTGCGGGCTTTCCTGCTGCCTTCAGACTCGACACCACCCTTTCCCACTTGGCGCCGCGCCAGGCACAAAAATGGCCATACGGCTGGAGATGGGTCCCCCGCCCAAGGAGCCAGCAGGGAAAACTATGCCTTGTTCTAAAGCTCTTTGGGAACCGCTTGCGTAGCCCCACAGACCTGGGGGCTGCGGGCTTTGCTGCTGCCTTCAGCCTCAAAGCCACCCTTTCCCACTTGGCGTCGTGCCAGGCACAAAAATGGCCATACGGCTGCAGATGGGTCCCCCGCCCAAAGAGCCAGCAGGGAAAAATATGCCTTGTTCTAAAGCTCTTTGGGAACCGCTTGCGTAGCCCCACAGACCTGGGGGCTGCGGGCTTTCCTGCTGCCTTCAGCCTCAAAACCACCCTTTCCCACTTGGCGCTGCGCCAGGCTCAAAAATTGCCTATGGCTGGAGATGGGTCCCCCGCCCAAAGAGCCAGCAGGGAAAATTATGCCTTGTTCTAAAGCTCTTTGGGAACCGCTTGCGTAGCCCCACAGACCTGGGGGCTGCGGGCTTTCCTGCTGCCTTCAGACTCGACACCACCCTTTCCCACTTGGCGCCGCGCCAGGCCCAAAAATGGCCATACGGCTGGAGATGGTTCCCCCGCCCAAGGAGCCAGCAGGGAAAACTATGCCTTGTTCTAAAGCTCTTTGGGAACCGCTTGCGTAGACCCACAGACCTGGGGGCTGCGGGCTTTCCTGCTGCCTTCAGCCTCAAAGCCACCCTTTCCCACTTGGCGCCGCGCCAGGCACAAAAATGGCCTATGGCTGGAGATGGGTCCCATGCCAAAAGAGCCAGCAGGGAAAACTATGCCTTGTTCTAAAGCTCTTTGGGAACCGCTTGCTTGGCCCCACAGACCTGGGGGCTGCGGGCTTTCCTGCTGCCTTCAGCCTCGACAGCACCCTTTCCCACTTGGCGCCGCATCAGGCACAAAAATGGCCATACGGCTGGAGATGGGTCCCCCGCCCAAAGAGCCAGCAGGGAAAATTATGCCTTGTTCTAAAGCTCTTTGGGAACCGCTTGCGTAGCCCCACAGACCTGGGGACTGCGGGCTTTGCTGCTGCCTTCAGCCTCAAAACCACCTTTTCCCACTTGGCGCCGCGCCAGGCACAAAAATGGCCATACGGCTGGAGATGGGTCCCCCGCCCAAAGAACAAGCAGGGAAAACTATGCCTTGTTCTAAAGCTCTTTGGGAACCACTTGCGTAGCCCCACAGACCTGGGGGCTGCGGGCTTTGCTGCTGCCTTCAGCCTCGACACCACCCTTTCCCACTTGGCGCCGCGCCAGGCACAAAAATGGCCATACGGCTGGAGATGGGTCCCCCGCCCAAAGAGCCAGCAGGGAAAACTATGCCTTGTTCTAAAGCTCTTTGGGAACCGCTTGCATAGCCCCACAGACCTGGGGGCTGCAGGCTTTCCTGCTGTCTTCAGCCTCAAAGCCACCCTTTCCCACTTGGCGCCCTATCAGGCACAAAAATGGCCATACGGCTGCAGATGGGTCCCCCGCCCAAAGAGCCAGCAGGGAAAAATATGCCTTGTTCTAAAGCTCTTTGGGAACCGCTTGCGTAGCCCCACAGACCTGGGGGCTGCAGGCTTCCCTGCTGCCTTCAGCCTCGACACCACCCTTTCCCACTTGGCATCGCGCCAGGCACAAAAATGGCCTATGGCTGGAGATGGGTCTCCCGCCCAAAGAGCCAGCAGGGAAAACTATGCCTTGTTCTAAAGCTCTTTGGGAACCGCTTGCTTGGCCCCACAGACCAGGGGGCTGCGGGGTTTGCTGCTGCCTTCAGCCTCGACAACACCCTTTCCCACTTGGCGTCGCGCCAGGCACAAAAATGGCCTATGGCTGGAGATGGGTCTCCCGCCCAAAGAGCCAGCAGGGAAAACTATGCCTTGTTCTAAAGCTCTTTGGGAACCGCTTGCGTAGCCCCACAGACCTGGGGGCTGCGGGCTTTCCTGCTGCCTTCAGACTTGACACCACCCTTTCCCACTTGGCGCCGCGCCAGGCACAAAAATGGCCATACGGCTGGAGATGGGTCCCCCGCCCAAGGAGCCAGCAGGGAAAACTATGCCTTGTTCTAAAGCTCTTTGGGAACCGCTTGCGTAGCCCCACAGACCTGGGGGCTGCAGGCTTTGCTGCTGCCTTCAGCCTCAAAGCCACCCTTTCCCACTTGGCGTCGTGCCAGGCACAAAAATGGCCATACGGCTGGAGATGGTTCCTCCGCCCAAAGAGCCAGCAGGGAAAACTATGCCTTGTTCTAAAGCTCTTTGGGAACCGCTTGCGTAGCCCCACAGACCTGGGGGCTGCGGGCTTTCCTGCTGCCTTCAGACTCGACACCACCCTTTCCCACTACGCACCGCGCCAGGCATAAAAATAGCCATACGACTGGAGATGGGTCCCCCGCCCAAAGAGCCAGCAGGGAAAACTATGCCTTGTTCTAAAGCTCTTTGGGAACCGCTTGCGTAGCCGCACAGACCTGGGGGCTGCAGGCTTTGCTGCTGCCTTCAGCCTCAAAGCCACCCTTTCCCACTTGGCGCCGCGCCACGCACAAAAATGGCCATATGGCTGGAGATGGGTCCCCCGCCCAAAGAGCCAGCAGGGAAAACTATGCCTTGTTCTAAAGCTCTTTGGGAACCGCTTGCGTAGCCCCACAGACCTGGGGGCTGCGGGCTTTCCTGCTGCCTTCAGCCTCAAAGCCACCCTTTCCCACTTGGCGCCGCGCCAGGCACAAAAATGGCCATACGGCTGGAGATGGGTCCCCCGCCCAAAGAGCCAGCAGGGAAAACTATGCCTTGTTCTAAAGCTCTTTGGGAACCGCTTGCGTAGCGCCACAAACCTGGGGGGTGTGGGCTTTCCTGCTGCCTTCAGACTCGACACCACCCTTTCCCACTACGCACCGCGCCAGGCATAAAAATAGCCATACGACTGGAGATGGGTCCCCCGCCCAAAGAGCCAGCAGGGAAAACTATGCCTTGTTCTAAAGCTCTTTGGGAACCGCTTGCGTAGCCGCACAGACCTGGGGGCTGCAGGCTTTGCTGCTGCCTTCAGCCTCAAAGCCACCCTTTCCCACTTGGCGCTGCGCCAGGCACAAAAATGGCCATATGGCTGGAGATGGGTCCCCCGCCCAAAGAGCCAGCAGGGAAAACTATGCCTTGTTCTAAAGCTCTTTGGGAACCGCTTGCGTAGCCCCACAGACCTGGGGGCTGCAGGCTTTCCTGCTGCCTTCAGCCTCAAAGCCTCGCTTTCCCACTTGGCGCCGCGCCAGGCACAAAAATGTCCATACGGCTGGAGATGGGTCCCCCGCCCAAAGAGCCAGCAGGGAAAACTATGCCTTGTTCTAAAGCTCTTTGGGAACCGCTTGCGTAGCCCCACAGACCTGGGGGCTGCAGGCTTTGCTGCTGCCTTCAGCCTCAAAACCACCCTTTCCCACTTGGCGCTGCGCCAGGCACAAAAATTGCCTATGGCTGGAGATGGGTCCCCCGCCCAAAGAGCCAGCAGGGAAAACTATGCCTTGTTCTAAAGCTCTTTGGGAACCACTTGCGTAGCCCCACAGACCTGGGGGCTGCAGGCTTTCCTGCTGTCTTCAGCCTCAAAACCACCCTTTCCCACTTGGCGCCGCGCCAGGCACAAAAATGGCCATACGGCTGGAGATGGGTCCCCTGCCCAAGGAGCCAGCAGGGAAAATTATGCCTTGTTCTAAAGCTCTTTGGGAACCGCTTGCGTAGCCCCACAGACCTGGGGGCTGCGGGCTTTCCTGCTGCCTTCAGCCTCAAAACCACCTTTTCCCACTTGGCGCCGCGCCAGGCACAAAAATGGCCATACGGCTGGAGATGGGTCCCCCGCCCAAAGAACAAGCAGGGAAAACTATGCCTTGTTCTAAAGCTCTTTGGGAACCGCTTGCGTAGCCCCACAGACCTGGGGGCTGCAGGCTTCCCTGCTGCCTTCAGCCTCGACACCACCCTTTCCCACTTGGCGCCGCGCCAGGCACAAAAATGGCCATACGGCTGGAGATGGGTCCCCCGCCCAAAGAGCCAGCAGGGAAAACTATGCCTTGTTCTAAAGCTCTTTGGGAACCGCTTGCGTAGCCCCACAAACCTGGGGGCTGCAGGCTTTCCTGCTGCCTTCAGCCTCAAAGCCTCCCTTTCCCACTTGGCGCCGCGCCAGGCACAAAAATGTCCATACGGCTGGAGATGGGACCCCGCCCAAAGAGCCAGCAGGGAAAACTATGCCTTGTTCTAAAGCTCTTTGGGAACCGCTTGCGTAGCCGCACAGACCTGGGGGCTGCAGGCTTTGCTGCTGCCTTCAGCTTCGACACCACCCTTTCCCACTTGGCGCCGCACCAGGCACAAAAATGGCCATATGGCTGGAGATGGGTCCCCTGCCCAAGGAGCCAGCAGGGAAAACTATGCCTTGTTCTAAAGCTCTTTGGGAACCGCTTGCGTAGCCCCACAGACCTGGTGGCTGCAGGCTTTGCTGCTGCCTTCAGCCTCAAAACCACCCTTTCCCACTTGGCGCTGCGCCAGGCACAAAAATTGCCTATGGCTGGAGATGGGTCCCCCGCCCAAAGAGCCAGCAGGGAAAACTAGGCCTTGTTCTAAAGCTCTTTGGGAACCACTTGCGTAGCCCCACAGACCTGGGGGCTGCAGGCTTTCCTGCTGTCTTCAGCCTCAAAACCACCCTTTCCCACTTGGCGCCGCGCCAGGCACAAAAATGGCCATACGGCTGGAGATGGTTCCCCCGCCCAAGGAGCCAGCAGGGAAAACTATGCCTTGTTCTAAAGCTCTTTGGGAACCGCTTGCGTAGCCCCACAGACCTGGGGGCTGCAGGCTTTGCTGCTGCCTTCAGCCTCAAAACCACCCTTTCCCACTTGGCGCCGCATCAGGCACAAAAATGGCCATATGGCTGGAGATGGGTCCCCCGCCCAAAGAGCCAGCAGGGAAAACTCTGCCTTGTTCTAAAGCTCTTTGGGAACCGCTTGCGTAGCCCCACAGACCTGGGGGCTGCGGGCTTTCCTGCTGCCTTCAGCCTCAAAGCCACCCTTTCCCACTTGGCGCCGCGCCAGGCACAAAAATGGCCATACGGCTGGAGATGGGTCCCCCGCCCAAAGAGCCAGCAGGGAAAACTATGCCTTGTTCTAAAGCTCTTTGGGAACCGCTTGCGTAGCCCCACAGACCTGGGGGGGTGTGGGCTTTCCTGCTGCCTTCAGACTCGACACCACCCTTTCCCACTACGCACCGCGCCAGGCATAAAAATAGCCATACGACTGGAGATGGGTCCCCCGCCCAAAGAGCCAGCAGGGAAAACTATGCCTTGTTCTAAAGCTCTTTGGGAACCGCTTGCGTAGCCGCACAGACCTGGGGGCTGCAGGCTTTGCTGCTGCCTTCAGCCTCAAAGCCACCCTTTCCCACTTGGCGCTGCGCCAGGCACAAAAATGGCCATATGGCTGGAGATGGGTCCCCCGCCCAAAGAGCCAGCAGGGAAAACTATGCCTTGTTCTAAAGCTCTTTGGGAACCGCTTGCGTAGCCCCACAGACCTGGGGGCTGCGGGCTTTCCTGCTGCCTTCAGCCTCAAAGCCTCCCTTTCCCACTTGGCGCCGCGCCAGGCACAAAAATGTCCATACGGCTGGAGATGGGTCCCCCGCCCAAAGAGCCATCAGGGAAAACTATGCCTTGTTCTAAAGCTCTTTGGGAACCGCTTGCGTAGCCCCACAGACCTGGGGGGTGTGGGCTTTCCTGCTGCCTTCAGCCTCAAAGCCACCCTTTCCCACTTGGCGCCGCGGTAGGCACAAAAATGGTCTATGGCTGGAGATGGGTCCCATGCCCAAAGACCCAGCAAGGAAAACTATGCCTTGTTCTAAAGCTCTTTGGGAACCGCTTGCGTAGCCCCACAGACTTGGGGGCTGCAGGCTTTGCTGCTGCCTTCAGCTTCGACAACACCCTTTCCCACTTGGCGCCGCACCAGGCACAAAAATGGCCATATGGCTGGAGATGGGTCCCCTGCCCAAGGAGCCAGCAGGGAAAACTATGTCTTGTTCTAAAGCTCTTTGGGAACCGCTTGCGTAGCCCCACAGACCTGGGGGCTGCAGGCTTTGCTGCTGCCTTCAGCCTCAAAACCACCCTTTCCCACTTGGCGCTGCGCCAGGCACAAAAATTGCCTATGGCTGGAGATGGGTCCCCCGCCCAAAGAGCTAGCAGGGAAAACTATGCCTTGTTCTAAAGCTCTTTGGGAACCACTTGCGTAGCCCCACAGACCTGGGGGCTGCAGGCTTTCCTGCTGCCTTCAGCCTCAAAACCACCCTTTCCCACTTGGCGCCGCGCCAGGCACAAAAATGGCCATACGGCTGGAGATGGTTCCCCCGCCCAAGGAGCCAGCAGGGAAAACTATGCCTTGTTCTAAAGCTCTTTGGGAACCGCTTGCGTAGCCCCACAGACCTGGGGGCTGTAGGCTTTCCTGCTGCCTTCAGCCTCAAAACCACCCTTTCCCACTTGGCGCCGCATCAGGCACAAAAATGGCCATATGGCTGGAGATGGGTCCCCTGCCCAAGGAGCCAGCAAGGAAAACTATGCCTTGTTCTAAAGCTCTTTGGGAACCGCTTGCGTAGCCCCACAGACCTGGGGGCTGCGGGCTTTCCTGCTGCCTTCAGCCTCAAAACCACCTTTTCCCACTTGGCGCCGCGCCAGGCACAAAAATGGCCATACGGCTGGAGATGGGTCCCCCGCCCAAAGAACAAGCAGGGAAAACTATGCCTTGTTCTAAAGCTCTTTGGGAACCGCTTGCGTAGCCCCACAGACCTGGGGGCTGCAGGCTTCCCTGCTGCCTTCAGCCTCGACACCACCCTTTCCCACTTGGCACTGCGCCAGGCACAAAAATGGCCTATGGCTGGAGATGGGTCTCCCGCCCAAAGGGCCAGCAGGGAAAACTATGACTTGTTCTAAAGCTCTTTGGGAACCGCTTGCTTGGCCCCACAGACCTGGGGGCTGCGGGCTTTGCTGCTGCCTTCAGCCTCGACAACACCCTTTCCCACTTGGCGTCGCGCCAGGCACAAAAATGGCCTATGGCTGGAGATGGGTCTCCCGCCCAAAGAGCCAGCAGGGAAAACTATGCCTTGTTCTAAAGCTCTTTGGGAACCGCTTGCGTAGCCCCACAGACCTGGGGGCTGCGGGCTTTCCTGCTGCCTTCAGCCTCAAAGCCTCCCTTTCCCACTTGGCGCCGCGCCAGGCACAAAAATGTCCATACGGCTGGAGATGGGTCCCCCGCCCAAAGAGCCATCAGGGAAAACTATGCCTTGTTCTAAAGCTCTTTGGGAACCGCTTGCGTAGCCCCACAGACCTGGGGGGTGTGGGCTTTCCTGCTGCCTTCAGCCTCAAAGCCACCCTTTCCCACTTGGCGCCGCGGTAGGCACAAAAATGGTCTATGGCTGGAGATGGGTCCCATGCCCAAAGACCCAGCAAGGAAAACTATGCCTTGTTCTAAAGCTCTTTGGGAACCGCTTGCGTAGCCCCACAGACTTGGGGGCTGCAGGCTTTGCTGCTGCCTTCAGCTTCGACAACACCCTTTCCCACTTGGCGCCGCACCAGGCACAAAAATGGCCATATGGCTGGACATGGGTCCCCTGCCCAAGGAGCCAGCAGGGAAAACTATGTCTTGTTCTAAAGCTCTTTGGGAACCGCTTGCGTAGCCCCACAGACCTGGGGGCTGCAGGCTTTGCTGCTGCCTTCAGCCTCAAAACCACCCTTTCCCACTTGGCGCTGCGCCAGGCACAAAAATTGCCTATGGCTGGAGATGGGTCCCCCGCCCAAAGAGCTAGCAGGGAAAACTATGCCTTGTTCTAAAGCTCTTTGGGAACCACTTGCGTAGCCCCACAGACCTGGGGGCTGCAGGCTTTCCTGCTGTCTTCAGCCTCAAAACCACCCTTTCCCACTTGGCGCCGCGCCAGGCACAAAAAAGGCCATACGGCTGGAGATGGTTCCCCCGCCCAAGGAGCCAGCAGGGAAAACTATGCCTTGTTCTAAAGCTCTTTGGGAACCGCTTGCGTAGCCCCACAGACCTGGGGGCTGTAGGCTTTCCTGCTGCCTTCAGCCTCAAAACCACCCTTTCCCACTTGGCGCCGCATCAGGCACAAAAATGGCCATATGGCTGGAGATGGGTCCCCTGCCCAAGGAGCCAGCAGGGAAAACTATGCCTTGTTCTAAAGCTCTTTGGGAACCGCTTGCGTAGCCCCACAGACCTGGGGGCTGCGGGCTTTCCTGCTGCCTTCAGCCTCAAAACCACCTTTTCCCACTTGGCGCCGCGCCAGGCACAAAAATGGCCATACGGCTGGAGATGGGTCCCCCGCCCAAAGAACAAGCAGGGAAAACTATGCCTTGTTCTAAAGCTCTTTGGGAACCGCTTGCGTAGCCCCACAGACCTGGGGGCTGCAGGCTTCCCTGCTGCCTTCAGCCTCGACACCACCCTTTCCCACTTGGCACTGCGCCAGGCACAAAAATGGCCTATGGCTGGAGATGGGTCTCCCTCCCAAAGGGCCAGCAGGGAAAACTATGACTTGTTCTAAAGCTCTTTGGGAACCGCTTGCTTGGCCCCACAGACCTGGGGGCTGCGGGCTTTGCTGCTGCCTTCAGCCTCGACAACACCCTTTCCCACTTGGCGTCGCGCCAGGCACAAAAATGGCCTATGGCTGGAGATGGGTCTCCCGCCCAAAGAGCCAGCAGGGAAAACTATGCCTTGTTCTAAAGCTCTTTGGGAACCGCTTGCGTAGCCCCACAGACCTGGGGGCTGCGGGCTTTCCTGCTGCCTTCAGACTCGACACCACCCTTTCCAACTTGGCGCCGCGCCAGGCACAAAAATGGCCATACGGCTGGAGATGGGTCCCCCGCCCAAGGAGCCAGCAGGGAAAACTATGCCTTGTTCTAAAGCTCTTTGGGAACCGCTTGCGTAGCCCCACAGACCTGGGGGCTGCGGGCTTTCCTGCTGCCTTCAGCCTCAAAACCACCTTTTCCCACTTGGCGCCGCGCCAGGCACAAAAATGGCCATACGGCTGGAGATGGGTCCCCCGCCCAAAGAACAAGCAGGGAAAACTATGCCTTGTTCTAAAGCTCTTTGGGAACCGCTTGCGTAGCCCCACAGACCTGGGGGCTGCAGGCTTCCCTGCTGCCTTCAGCCTCGACACCACCCTTTCCCACTTGGCACTGCGCCAGGCACAAAAATGGCCTATGGCTGGAGATGGGTCTCCCTCCCAAAGGGCCAGCAGGGAAAACTATGACTTGTTCTAAAGCTCTTTGGGAACCGCTTGCTTGGCCCCACAGACCTGGGGGCTGCGGGCTTTGCTGCTGCCTTCAGCCTCGACAACACCCTTTCCCACTTGGCGTCGCGCCAGGCACAAAAATGGCCTATGGCTGGAGATGGGTCTCCCGCCCAAAGAGCCAGCAGGGAAAACTATGCCTTGTTCTAAAGCTCTTTGGGAACCGCTTGCGTAGCCCCACAGACCTGGGGGCTGCGGGCTTTCCTGCTGCCTTCAGACTCGACACCACCCTTTCCAACTTGGCGCCGCGCCAGGCACAAAAATGGCCATACGGCTGGAGATGGGTCCCCCGCCCAAGGAGCCAGCAGGGAAAACTATGCCTTGTTCTAAAGCTCTTTGGGAACCGCTTGCGTAGCCCCACAGACCTGGGGGCTGCGGGCTTTGCTGCTGCCTTCAGCCTCAAAACCACCTTTTCCCACTTGGCGCCGCGCCAGGCACAAAAATGGCCATACGGCTGGAGATGGGTCCCCCGCCGAAAGAATAAGCAGGGAAAACTATGCCTTGTTCTAAAGCTCTTTGGGAACCACTTGCGTAGCCCCACAGACCTGGGGGCTGCGGGCTTTCCTGCTGCCTTCAGCCTCGACACCACCCTTTCCCACTTGGCGCCGCGCCAGGCACAAAAATGGCCATACGGCTGGAGATGGGTCCCCCGCCCAAAGAGCCAGCAGGGAAAACTATGCCTTGTTCTAAAGCTCTTTGGGAACCGCTTGCATAGCCCCACAGACCTGGGGGCTGCAGGCTTTCCTGCTGCCTTCAGCCTCAAAGCCACCCTTTCCCACTTGGCGCCCTATCAGGCACAGAAATGGCCTATGGCTGGAGATGGGTCCCCCGCCCAAAGAGCCAGCAGGGAAAACTATGCCTTGTTCTAAAGCTCTTTGGGAACCGCTTGCGTAGCCCCACAAACCTGGGGGCTGCAGGCTTTCCTGCTGCCTTCAGCCTCAAAGCCACCCTTTCCCACTTGGCGCCGCGCCAGGCATAAAAATAGCCATACGACTGGAGATGGGTCCCCCGTCCAAAGAGCCAGCAGGGAAAACTATGCCTTGTTCTAAAGCTCTTTGGGAACCACTTGCTTGGCCCCACAGACCTGGGGGCTGCGGGCTTTGCTGCTGCCTTCAGCCTCGACAACACCCTTTCCCACTTGGCGTCGCGCCAGGCACAAAAATGGCCTATGGCTGGAGATGGGTCTCCCGCCCAAAGAGCGAGCAGGGAAAACTATGCCTTGTTCTAAAGCTCTTTGGGAACCGCTTGCGTAGCCCCACAGACCTGGGGGCTGCGGGCTTTCCTGCTGCCTTCAGACTCGACACCACCCTTTCCCACTTGGCGCCGCGCCAGGCACAAAAATGGCCATACGGCTGGAGATGGGTCCCCCGCCCAAGGAGCCAGCAGGGAAAACTATGCCTTGTTCTAAAGCTCTTTGGGAACCGCTTGCGTAGCCCCACAGACCTGGGGGCTGCAGGCTTTGCTGCTGCCTTCAGCCTCAAAACCACCCTTTCCCACTACGCACCGCGCCAGGCATAAAAATAGCCATACGACTGGATATGGGTCCCCCGCCCAGAGAGCCAGCAGGGAAAACTATGCCTTGTTCTAAAGCTCTTTGGGAACCGCTTGCGTAGCCCCACAGACCTGGGGGCTGCGGGCTTTCCTGCTGCCTTCAGCCTCAAAACCACCCTTTCCCACTACGCACCGCGCCAGGCATAAAAATAGCCATACGACTGGAGATGGGTCCCCCGCCCAAAGAGCCAGCAGGGAAAACTATGCCTTGTTCTAAAGCTCTTTGGGAACCGCTTGCGTAGCCCCACAGACCTGGGGGCTGCAGGCTTTCCTGCTGCCTTCAGCCTCGACACCACCCTTTCCCACTTGGCGTCGCGCCAGGCACAAAAATGGCCTATGGCTGGAGATGGGTCTCCCGCCCAAAGAGCCAGCAGGGAAAACTATGACTTGTTCTAAAGCTCTTTGGGAACCTCTTGCTTGGCCCCACAGACCTGGGGGCTGCGGGCTTTGCTGCTGCCTTCAGCCTCGACAACACCCTTTCCCACTTGGCGTCGCGCCAGGCACAAAAATGGCCTATGGCTGGAGATGGGTCTCGTGCCCAAAGAGCCAGCAGGGAAAACTATGCCTTGTTCTAAAGCTCTTTGGGAACCGCTTGCGTAGCCCCACAGACCTGGGGGCTGCGGGCTTTCCTGCTGCCTTCAGTCTCGACACCACCCTTTCCCACTTGGCGCCGCGCCAGGCACAAAAATGGCCATACGGCTGGAGATGGGTCCCCCGCCCAAGGAGCCAGCAGGGAAAACTATGCCTTGTTCTAAAGCTCTTTGGGAACCGCTTGCGTAGCCGCACAGACCTGGGGGCTGCAGGCTTTCCTGCTGCCTTCAGCCTCGACACCACCCTTTCCCACTACGCACCGCGCCAGGCATAAAAATAGCCATACGACTGGATATGGGTCCCCCGCCCAGAGAGCCAGCAGGGAAACCTATGCCTTGTTCTAAAGCTCTTTGGGAACCGCTTGCGTAGCCCCACAGACCTGGGGGCTGCGGGCTTTCCTGCTGCCTTCAGCCTCAAAGCCACCCTTTCCCACTTGGCGCCGCATCAGGCACAAAAATGGCCATACGGCTGGAGATGGGTCCACCGCCCAAAGAGACAGCAGGGAAAACTATGCCTTGTTCTAAAGCTCTTTGGGAACCGCTTGCGTAGCCCCACAGACCTGGGGGCTGCGGGCTTTCCTGCTGCCTTCAGCCTCAAAACCACCCTTTCCCACTACGCACCGCGCCAGGCATAAAAATAGCATTACGACTGGAGATGGGTCCCCCGCCCAAAGAGCCAGCAGGGAAAAACATGCCTTGTTCTAAAGCTCTTTGGGAACCGCTTGCGTAGCCCCACAGACCTGGGGGCTGCAGGCTTTCCTGCTGCCTTCAGCCTCAAAGCCACCCTTTCCCACTTGGCGTCGCGCCAGGCACAAAAATGGCCTATGGCTGGAGATGGCTCCCATGCCCAAAGAGCCATCAGGGAAAACTATGCCTTGTTCTAAAGCTGTTTGGGAACCGCTTGCGTAGCCCCACAGACCTGGGGGCTGTGGGCTTTCCTGCTGCCTTCAGCCTCGACAGCACCCTTTCCCACTAGGCACTGCGCCAGGCACAAAAATGGCCATATGGCTGGAGATGGGTCCCCCGCACAAAGAGCCAGGAGGGAAAATTATGTCTTGTTCTAAAGCTCTTTGGGAACCGCTTGCGTAGCCCCACAGACCTGGGGGCTGCAGGCTCTCCTGCTGCCTTCAGCCTCGACAGCACCCTTTCCCACTTGGCGCCGCGCCAGGCACAAAAATGGCCATACGGCTGGAGACGGGTCCCCCGCCCAGAGAGCCAGCAGGGAAAATTATGCCTTGTTCTAAAGCTCTTTGGGAACCGCTTGCGTAGCCCCACAGACCTGGGGGCTGCGGGCTTTCCTGCTGCCTTCAGCCTCAAAGCCACCCTTTCCCACTTGGCGCTGGGCCAGGCACAAAAATGGCCATACGGCTGGAGATGGGTCCCCCGCCCAAAGAGCCAGCAGGGAAAACTATGCCTTGTTCTAAAGCTCTTTGGGAACCGCTTGCGTAGCCGCACAGACCTGGGGGCTGCAGGCTTTCCTGCTGCCTTCAGCCTCGACAGCACCCTTTCCCACTTGGCGCCGCATCAGGCACAAAAATGGCCTATGGCTGGATATGGGTCCCATGCCCTAAGAGCCAGCTGGGAAAACTATGCCTTGTTCTAAAGCTCTTTGGGAACCGCTTGCGTAGCCCCACAGACCTGGGGGCTGCAGGCTTTGCTGCTGCCTTCAGCCTCAAAGCCACCCTTTCCCACTTGGCGTCGCGCCAGGCACAAAAATGGCCTATGTCTGGAGATGGGTACCCCGCCCAAAGAGCCAGCAGGGAAAACTATGCCTTGTTCTAAAGCTCTTTGGGAACCGCTTGCTTGGCCCCACAGACCTGGGGGCTGCAGGCTTTGCTGCTGCCTTCAGACTCGACACCACCCTTTCCAACCTGGCGCCGCGCCAGGCACAAAAATGGCCTATGGCTGGAGATGGGTCCCATGCCCAAAGAGCCAGCAAGGAAAACTATGCCTTGTTCTAAAGCTCTTTGGGAACCGCTTGCATAGCCCCACAGACCTGGGGGCTGCGGGCTTTGCTGCTGCCTTCAACCTCGACACCACCCTTTCCCACTTGGCGCCGCGCCAGGCACAAAAATGGCCATACGGCTGGAGATGGGTCCCCCGCCCAAAGAGCCAGCAGGGAAAACTATGCCTTGTTCTAAATCTCTTTGGGAACCGCTTGCATAGCCCCACAGACCTGGGGGCTGCAGGCTTTCCTGCTGTCTTCAGCCTCAAAGCCACCCTTTCCCACTTGGCGCCCTATCAGGCACAGAAATGGCCTATGGCTGGAGATGGGTCCCCCGCCCAAAGAGCCAGCAGGGAAAAATATGCCTTGTTCTAAAGCTCTTTGGGAACCGCTTGCGTAGCCCCACAGACCTGGGGGCTGGAGGCTTTCCTGCTGCCTTCAGCCTCAAAGCCACCCTTTCCCACTTGGCGCTGCGCCAGGCACAAAAATGGCCATATGGCTGGAGAGGGGTCCCCCGCCCAAAGAGCCAGCAGGGAAAACTATGCCTTGTTCTAAAGCTCTTTGGGAACCGCTTGCGTAGCCCCACAGACCTGGGGGCTGCAGGCTTTCCTGCTGCCTTCAGCCTCGACAGCACCCTTTCCCACTTGGCGCCGCGCCAGGCACAAAAATGGCCATACGGCTGGAGATGGGTCCCCCGCCCAAAGAGCCAGCAGGGAAAACTATGCCTTGTTCTAAAGCTCTTTGGGAACCGCTTCCGTAGCCCCACAGACCTGGTGGGTGTGGGCTTTCCTGCTGCCTTCAGCCTCAAAGCCACCCTTTCCCACTTGGTGCCGCGGTAGGCACAAAAATGGTCTATGGCTGGAGATGGGTCCCATGCCCAAAGAGCCAGCAAGGAAAACTATGCCTTGTTCTAAAGCTCTTTGGGAACCGCTTGCATAGCCCCACAGACCTGGGGGCTGTGGGCGTTCCTGCTGCCTTCAGCCTCGACACCACCCTTTCCCACTTGGCCCCTGGCCACGCACAAAAATGGCCATACGGCTGGAGATGGGTCCCCCGCCCAAAGAGCCAGCAGGGAAAACTATGCCTTGTTCTAAAACTCTTTGGGAACCGCTTGCGTAGCCGCACAGACCTGGGGGCTGCAGGCTCTCCTGCTGCCTTCAGCCTCGACAGCACCCTTTCCCACTTGGCGCCGCGCCAGGCACAAAAATGGCCATACGCCTGGAGACGGGTCCCCCGCCCAGAGAGCCAGCAGGGAAAATTATGCCTTGTTCTAAAGCTCTTTGGGAACCGCTTGCGTAGCCCCACAGACCGGGGGGCTGCGGGCTTTCCTGCTGCCTTCAGCCTCAAAGCCACCCTTTCCCACTTGGCGCTGGGCCAGGCACAAAAATGGCCATACGGCTGGAGATGGGTCCCCCGCCCAAAGAGCCATCAGGGAAAACTATGCCTTGTTCTAAAGCTCTTTGGGAACCGCTTGCGTAGCCCCACAGACCTGGGGGCTGCAGGCTTTGCTGCTGCCTTCAGCCTCAAAGCCACCCTTTCCCACTTGGCGTCGCGCCAGGCACAAAAATGGCCTATGGCTGGAGATGGGTCCCCCGCCCAAAGAGCCAGCAGGGAAAACTATGCCTTGTTCTAAAGCTCTTTGGGAACCGCTTGCTTGGCCCCACAGACCTGGGGGCTGCAGGCTTTGCTGCTGCCTTCAGACTCGACACCACCCTTTCCAACCTGGCGCCGCGCCAGGCACAAAAATGGCCTATGGCTGGAGATGGGTCCCATGCCCTAAGAGCCAGCTGGGAAAACTATGCCTTGTTCTAAAGCTCTTTGGGAACCGCTTGCTTGGCCCCACAGACCTGGGGGCTGCAGGCTTTGCTGCTGCCTTCAGCCTCGACACCACCCTTTCCCACTTGGCGCCGCGCCAGGCACAAAAATGGCCATACGGCTGGAGATGGGTCCACCGCCCAAAGAGCCAGCAGGGAAAACTATGCCTTGTTCTAAAGCTCTTTGGGAACCGCTTGCATAGCCCCACAGACCTGGGGGCTGAAGGCTTTCCTGCTGTCTTCAGCCTCAAAGCCACCCTTTCCCACTTGGCGCCCTATCAGGCACAGAAATGGCCTATGGCTGGAGATGGGTCCCCCGCCCAAAGAGCCAGCAGGGAAAACTATGCCTTGTTCTAAAGCTCTTTGGGAACCGCTTGCGTAGCCCCACAGACCTGGGGGCTGCGGGCTTTCCTGCTGCCTTCAGCCTCAAAACCACCCTTTCCCACTTGGCGCCGCATCAGGCACAAAAATGGCTATACGGCTGGAGATGGGTCCCCCGCCCAAAGAGCCAGCAGGGAAAACTATGCCTTGTTCTAAAGCTCTTTGGGAACCGCTTGCGTAGCCCCACAGACCTGGGGGCTGCGGGCTTTCCTGCTGCCTTCAGCCTCGACACCACCCTTTCCCACTACGCACCGCGCCAGGCATAAAAATCGCCATACGACTGGAGATGGGTCCCCCGCCCAAAGAGCCAGCAGGGAAAACTATGCCTTGTTCTAAAGCTCTTTGGGAACCGCTTGCGTAGCCGCACAGACCTGGGGGCTGCAGGCTTTGCTGCTGCCTTCAGCCTCAAAGCCACCCTTTCCCACTTGGCGCTGCGCCAGGCACAAAAATGGCCATACGGCTGGAGATGGGTCCCCCGCCCAAAGAGCCAGCAGGGAAAACTATGCCTTGTTCTAAAGCTCTTTGGGAACCGCTTGCGTAGCCCCACAGACCTGGGGGCTGCGCGCTTTCCTGCTGCCTTCAGCCTCAAAGCCACCCTTTCCCACTTGGCGCCGCGCCAGGCTCAAAAATGGCCATACGGCTGGAGATGGGTCCCCCGCCCAAAGAGCCAGCAGGGAAAACTAGGCCTTGTTCTAAAGCTCTTTGGGAACCGCTTGCGTAGCCCCACAGACCTGAGGGGTGTGGGCTTTCCTGCTGTCTTCAGCCTCAAAGCCACCCTTTCCCACTTGGCGCCGCGGTAGGCACAAAAATCGTCTATGGCTGGAGATGGGTCCCATGTCCAAAGACCCAGCAAGGAAAACTATGCCTTGTTCTAAAGCTCTTTGGGAACCGCTTGCATAGCCCCACAGACCTGGGGGCTGTGGGCCTTCCTGCTGCCTTCAGCCTCGACACCACCCCTTCCCACTTGGCCCCTGGCCACGCACAAAAATGGCCATACGGCTGGAGATGGGTCCCCCGCCCAAAGAGCCAGCAGGGAAAACTATGCCTTGTTCTAAAGCTCTTTGGGAACCGCTTGCGTAGCCGCACAGACCTGGGGGCTGCAGGCTTTCCTGCTGCCTTCAGCCTCGACAGCACCCTTTCCCACTTGGCGCCGCATCAGGCACAAAAATGGCCTATGGCTGGATATGGGTCCCATGCCCTAAGAGCCAGCTGGGAAAACTATGCCTTGTTCTAAAGCTCTTTGGGAACCGCTTGCGTAGCCCCACAGACCTGGGGGCTGCAGGCTTTGCTGCTGCCTTCAGCCTCAAAGCCACCCTTTCCCACCTGGCGTCGCGCCAGGCACAAAAATGGCCTATGTCTGGAGATGGGTACCCCGCCCAAAGAGCCAGCAGGGAAAACTATGCCTTGTTCTAAAGCTCTTTGGGAACCGCTTGCTTGGCCCCACAGACCTGGGGGCTGCAGGCTTTGCTGCTGCCTTCAGACTCGACACCACCCTTTCCAACCTGGCGCCGCGCCAGGCACAAAAATGGCCTATGGCTGGAGATGGGTCCCATGCCCAAAGAGCCAGCAAGAAAAACTATGCCTTGTTCTAAAGCTCTTTGGGAACCGCTTGCATAGCCCCACAGACCTGGGGGCTGCGGGCTTTGCTGCTGCCTTCAGCCTCGACACCACCCTTTCCCACTTGGCGCCGCGCCAGGCACAAAAATGGCCTATGGCTGGAGATGGGTCCCCCGCCCAAAGAGCCAGCAGGGAAAACTATGCCTTGTTCTAAAGCTCTTTGGGAACCGCTTGCGTAGCCCCACAGACCTGGGGGCTGGAGGCTTTCCTGCTGCCTTCAGCCTCAAAGCCACCCTTTCCCACTTGGCGCCGCGCCAGGCACAAAAATGGCCATACGGCTGGAGATGGGTCCCCCGCCCAAAGAGGCAGCAGGGAAAACTATGCCTTGTTCTAAAGCTCTTTGGGAACCGCTTCCGTAGCCCCACAGACCTGGGGGCTGCAGGCTTTGCTCCTGCCTTCAGACTCCACACCACCCTTTCCCACTTGGCGCCGCGCCAGGCCCAAAAATGGCCATACGGCTGGAGATGGGTCCCCCGCCCAAAGAGCCAGCAGGGAAAACTATGCCTTGTTCTAAAGCTCTTTGGGAACCGCTTGCGTAGCCCCACAGACCTGGGGCTGCAGGCTTTGCTGCTGCCTTCAGCCTCAAAGCCACCCTTTCCCACTTGGCGCTGCGCCAGGCACAAAAATGGCCATACGGCTGGAGATGGGTCCCCCGCCCAAAGAGCCAGCAGGGAAAACTATGCCTTGTTCTAAAGCTCTTTGGGAACCGCTTGCGTAGCCCCACAGACCTGGGGGCTGCGGGCTTTCCTGCTGCCTTCAGCCTCGACACCACCCTTTCCCACTACGCACCGCGCCAGGCATAAAAATAGCCATACGACTGGAGATGGGTCCCACGCCCAAAGAGCCAGCAGGGAAAACTATGCCTTGTTCTAAAGCTCTTTGGGAACCGCTTGCGTAGCCGCACAGACCTGGGGGCTGCAGGCTTTGCTGCTGCCTTCAGCCTCAAAGCCACCCTTTCCCACTTGGCGCTGCGCCAGGCACAAAAATGGCCATATGGCTGGAGATGGGTCCCCCGCCCAAAGAGCCAGCAGGGAAAACTATGCCTTGTTCTAAAGCTCTTTGGGAACCGCTTGCGTAGCCCCACAGACCTGGGGGGTGTGGGCTTTCCTGCTGCCTTCAGCCTCAAAGCCACCCTTTCCCACTTGGCGCCGCGGTAGGCACAAAAATGGTCTATGGCTGGAGATGGGTCCCATGCCCAAAGACCCAGCAAGGAAAACTATGCCTTGTTCTAAAGCTCTTTGGGAACCGCTTGCGTAGCCCCACAGACCTGGGGGCTGTGGGCCTTCCTGCTGCCTTCAGCCTCGACACCACCCTTTCCCACTTGGCGCCGTGCCACGCACAAAAATGGCCATACGGCTGGAGATGGGTCCCCCGCCCAAAGAGCCAGCAGGGAAAACTATGCCTTGTTCTAAAGCTCTTTGGGAACCGCTTGCGTAGCCGCACAGACCTGGGGGCTGCAGGCTTTCCTGCTGCCTTCAGCCTCGACAGCACCCTTTCCCACTTGGCGCCGCGCCAGGCACAAAAATGGCCATACGGCTGGAGATGGGTCCCCCGCCCAGAGAGCCAGCAGGGAAAATTATGCCTTGTTCTAAAGCTCTTTGGGAACCGCTTGCGTAGCCCCACAGACCTGGGGGCTGCGGGCTTTCCTGCTGCCTTCAGCCTCAAAGTCACCCTTTCCCACTTGGTGCCGCATCAGGCACAAAAATGGCCTATGGCTGGATATGGGTCCCATGCCCTAAGAGCCAGCTGGGAAAACTATGCCGTGTTCTAAAGCTCTTTGGGAACCACTTGCGTAGCCCCACAGACCTGGGGGCTGCAGGCTTTCCTGCTGCCTTCAGCCTCAAAGCAACCCTTTCCCACTTGGCGCTGCGCCAGGCACAAAAATGGCCTATGGCTGGAGATGGGTCCCCCGCCCAAAGAGCCAGCAGGGAAAACTATGCCTTGTTCTAAAGCTCTTTGGGAACCGCTTGCTTGGCCCCACAGACCTGGGGGCTGCAGGCTTTGCTGCTGCCTTCAGACTCGACACCACCCTTTCCAACCTGGCGCCGCGCCAGGCACAAAAATGGCCTATGGCTGGAGATGGGTCCCCCGCCCAAAGAGCCAGCAGGGAAAACTATGCCTTGTTCTAAAGCTCTTTGGGAACCGCTTGCGTAGCCCCACAAACCTGGGGGCTGCAGGCTTTCCTGCTGCCTTCAGCCTCAAAGCCACCCTTTCCCACTTGGCGCCGCGCCAGGCACAAAAATGGCCATACGGCTGGAGATGGGTCCCCCGCCCAAAGAGCCAGCAGGGAAAACTAGGCCTTGTTCTAAAGCTCTTTGGGAACCGCTTGCGTAGCCACACAGACCTGGGGGCTGTGGGCTTTCCTGCTGTCTTCAGCCTCAAAGCCACCCTTTCCCACTTGGCGCCGCGGTAGGCACAAAAATGGTCTATGGCTGGAGATGGGTCCCATGCCCAAAGATCCAGCAAGGAAAACTATGCCTTGTTCTAAAGCTCTTTGGGAACCGCTTGCATAGCCCCACAGACCTGGGGGCTGTGGGCCTTCCTGCTGCCTTCAGCCTCGACACCACCCTTTCCCACTTGGCCCCTGGCCACGCACAAAAATGGCCATACGGCTGGAGATGGGTCCCCCGCCCAAAGAGCCAGCAGGGAAAACTATGCCTTGTTATAAAGCTCTTTGGGAACCGCTTGCGTAGCCCCACAAACATGGGGGCTGCAGGCTTTCCTGCTGCCTTCAGCCTCAAAGCCACCCTTTCCCACTTGGCGCCGCGCCAGGCACAAAAATGGCCATACGGCTGGAGATGGGTCCCCCCGCCCAAAGAGCCAGCAGGGAAAACTATGCCTTGTTCTAAAGCTCTTTGGGAACCGCTTCCGTAGCCCCACAGACCTGGTGGGTGTGGGCTTTCCTGCTGCCTTCAGCCTCAAAGCCACCCTTTCCCACTTGGTGCCGCGGTAGGCACAAAAATGGTCTATGGCTGGAGATGGGTCCCATGCCCAAAGACCCAGCAAGGAAAACTATGCCTTGTTCTAAAGCTCTTTGGGAACCGCTTGCATAGCCCCACAGACCTGGGGGCTGTGGGCCTTCCTGCTGCCTTCAGCCTCGACACCACCCTTTCCCACTTGGCCCCTGGCCACGCACAAAAATGGCCATACGGCTGGAGATGGGTCCCCCGCCCAAAGAGCCAGCAGGGAAAACTATGCCTTGTTCTAAAACTCTTTGGGAACCGCTTGCGTAGCCGCACAGACCTGGGGGCTGCAGGCTCTCCTGCTGCCTTCAGCCTCGACAGCACCCTTTCCCACTTGGCGCCGCGCCAGGCACAAAAATGGCCATACGGCTGGAGACGGGTCCCCCGCCCAGAGAGCCAGCAGGGAAAATTATGCCTTGTTCTAAAGCTCTTTGGGAACCGCTTGCGTAGCCCCACAGACCGGGGGGCTGCGGGCTTTCCTGCTGCCTTCAGCCTCAAAGCCACCCTTTCCCACTTGGCGCTGGGCCAGGCACAAAAATGGCCATACGGCTGGAGATGGGTCCCCCGCCCAAAGAGCCAGCAGGGAAAACTATGCCTTGTTCTAAAGCTCTTTGGGAACCGCTTGCGTAGCCCCACAGACCTGGGGGCTGCAGGCTTTGCTGCTGCCTTCAGCCTCAAAGCCACCCTTTCCCACTTGGCGCCGCGCCAGGCACAAAAATGGCCATACGGCTGGAGATGGGTCCCCCGCCCAGAGAGCCAGCAGGGAAAATTATGCCTTGTTCTAAAGCTCTTTGGGAACCGCTTGCGTAGCCCCACAGACCTGGGGGCTGCGGGCTTTCCTGCTGCCTTCAGCCTCAAAGTCACCCTTTCCCACTTGGTGCCGCATCAGGCACAAAAATGGCCTATGGCTGGATATGGGTCCCATGCCCTAAGAGCCAGCTGGGAAAACTATGCCTTGTTCTAAAGCTCTTTGGGAACCACTTGCGTAGCCCCACAGACCTGGGGGCTGCAGGCTTTGCTGCTGCCTTCAGCCTCAAAGCCACCCTTTCCCACTTGGCGCTGCGCCAGGCACAAAAATGGCCTATGGCTGGAGATGGGTCCCCCGCCCAAAGAGCCAGCAGGGAAAACTATGCCTTGTTCTAAAGCTCTTTGGGAACCGCTTGCTTGGCCCCACAGACCTGGGGGCTGCAGGCTTTGCTGCTGCCTTCAGACTCGACACCACCCTTTCCAACCTGGCGCCGCGCCAGGCACAAAAATGGCCTATGGCTGGAGATGGGTCCCCCGCCCAAAGAGCCAGCAGGGAAAACTATGCCTTGTTCTAAAGCTCTTTGGGAACCGCTTGCGTAGCCCCACAAACCTGGGGGCTGCAGGCTTTCCTGCTGCCTTCAGCCTCAAAGCCACCCTTTCCCACTTGGCGCCGCGCCAGGCACAAAAATGGCCATACGGCTGGAGATGGGTCCCCCGCCCAAAGAGCCAGCAGGGAAAACTAGGCCTTGTTCTAAAGCTCTTTGGGAACCGCTTGCGTAGCCCCACAGACCTGGGGGCTGTGGGCTTTCCTGCTGTCTTCAGCCTCAAAGCCACCCTTTCCCACTTGGCGCCGCGGTAGGCACAAAAATGGTCTATGGCTGGAGATGGGTCCCATGCCCAAAGATCCAGCAAGGAAAACTATGCCTTGTTCGAAAGCTCTTTGGGAACCGCTTGCATAGCCCCACAGACCTGGGGGCTGTGGGCCTTCCTGCTGCCTTCAGCCTCGACACCACCCTTTCCCACTTGGCCCCTGGCCACGCACAAAAATGGCCATACGGCTGGAGATGGGTCCCCCGCCCAAAGAGCCAGCAGGGAAAACTATGCCTTGTTATAAAGCTCTTTGGGAACCGCTTGCGTAGCCCCACAAACATGGGGGCTGCAGGCTTTCCTGCTGCCTTCAGCCTCAAAGCCACCCTTTCCCACTTGGCGCCGCGCCAGGCACAAAAATGGCCATACGGCTGGAGATGGGTCCCCCGCCAAAAGAGCCAGCAGGGAAAACTATGCCTTGTTCTAAAGCTCTTTGGGAACCGCTTGCGTAGCCCCACAGACCTGGGGGCTGCGGGCTTTCCTGCTGCCCTCAGCCTCAAAGCCACCCTTTCCCACTTGGCGCTGCGCCAGGCACAAAAATGGCCTATGGCTGGAGATGGGTCCCCCGCCCAAAGAGCCAGCAGGGAAAACTATGCCTTGTTCTAAAGCTCTTTGGGAACCGCTTCCGTAGCCCCACAGACCTGGTGGGTGTGGGCTTTCCTGCTGCCTTCAGCCTCAAAGCCACCCTTTCCCACTTGGTGCCGCGGTAGGCACAAAAATGGTCTATGGCTGGAGATGGGTCCCATGCCCAAAGACCCAGCAAGGAAAACTATGCCTTGTTCTAAAGCTCTTTGGGAACCGCTTGCATAGCCCCACAGACCTGGGGGCTGTGGGCCTTCCTGCTGCCTTCAGCCTCGACACCACCCTTTCCCACTTGGCCCCTGGCCACGCACAAAAATGGCCATACGGCTGGAGATGGGTCCCCCGCCCAAAGAGCCAGCAGGGAAAACTATGCCTTGTTCTAAAACTCTTTGGGAACCGCTTGCGTAGCCGCACAGACCTGGGGGCTGCAGGCTCTCCTGCTGCCTTCAGCCTCGACAGCACCCTTTCCCACTTGGCGCCGCGCCAGGCACAAAAATGGCCATACGGCTGGAGACGGGTCCCCCGCCCAGAGAGCCAGCAGGGAAAATTATGCCTTGTTCTAAAGCTCTTTGGGAACCGCTTGCGTAGCCCCACAGACCGGGGGGCTGCGGGCTTTCCTGCTGCCTTCAGCCTCAAAGCCACCCTTTCCCACTTGGCGCTGGGCCAGGCACAAAAATGGCCATACGGCTGGAGATGGGTCCCCCGCCCAAAGAGCCAGCAGGGAAAACTATGCCTTGTTCTAAAGCTCTTTGGGAACCGCTTGCGTAGCCCCACAGACCTGGGGGCTGCAGGCTTTGCTGCTGCCTTCAGCCTCAAAGCCACCCTTTCCCACTTGGCGTCGCGCCAGGCACAAAAATGGCCTATGGCTGGAGATGGGTCCCCCGCCCAAAGAGCCAGCAGGGAAAACTATGCCTTGTTCTAAAGCTCTTTGGGAACCGCTTGCTTGGCCCCACAGACCTGGGGGCTGCAGGCTTTGCTGCTGCCTTCAGACTCGACACCACCCTTTCCAACCTGGCGCCGCGCCAGGCACAAAAATGGCCTATGGCTGGAGATGGGTCCCATGCCCAAAGAGCCAGCAAGGAAAACTATGCCTTGTTCTAAAGCTCTTTGGGAACCGCTTGCATAGCCCCACAGACCTGGGGGCTGCGGGCTTTGCTGCTGCCTTCAGCCTCGACACCACCCTTTCCCACTTGGCGCCGCGCCAGGCACAAAAATGGCCATACGGCTGGAGATGGGTCCACCGCCCAAAGAGCCAGCAGGGAAAACTATGCCTTGTTCTAAAGCTCTTTGGGAACCGCTTGCATAGCCCCACAGACCTGGGGGCTGAAGGCTTTCCTGCTGTCTTCAGCCTCAAAGCCACCCTTTCCCACTTGGCGCCCTATCAGGCACAGAAATGGCCTATGGCTGGAGATGGGTCCCCCGCCCAAAGAGCCAGCAGGGAAAACTATGCCTTGTTCTAAAGCTCTTTGGGAACCGCTTGCGTAGCCCCACAGACCTGGGGGCTGCGGGCTTTCCTGCTGCCTTCAGCCTCAAAACCACCCTTTCCCACTTGGCGCCGCATCAGGCACAAAAATGGCCATACGGCTGGAGATGGGTTCCCCGCCCAAAGAGCCAGCAGGGAAAACTATGCCTTGTTCTAAAGCTCTTTGGGAACCGCTTGCGTAGCCCCACAGACCTGGGGGCTGCGGGCTTTCCTGCTGCCTTCAGCCTCAAAGCCACCCTTTCCCACTACGCACCGCGCCAGGCATAAAAATCGCCATACGACTGGAGATGGGTCCCCCGCCCAAAGAGCCAGCAGGGAAAACTATGCCTTGTTCTAAAGCTCTTTGGGAACCGCTTGCGTAGCCCCACAGACCTGGGGGCTGCGGGCTTTGCTGCTGCCTTCAGCCTCAAAGCCACCCTTTCCCACCTGGCGCTGCGCCAGGCACAAAAATGGCCATACGGCTGGAGATGGGTCCCCCGCCCAAAGAGCCAGCAGGGAAAACTATGCCTTGTTCTAAAGCTCTTTGGGAACCGCTTGCGTAGCCCCACAGACCTGGGGGCTGCGCGCTTTCCTGCTGCCTTCAGCCTCAAAGCCACCCTTTCCCACTTGGCGCCGCGCCAGGCTCAAAAATGGCCATACGGCTGGAGATGGGTCCCCCGCCCAAAGAGCCAGCAGGGAAAACTAGGCCTTGTTCTAAAGCTCTTTGGGAACCGCTTGCGTAGCCCCACAGACCTGAGGGGTGTGGGCTTTCCTGCTGTCTTCAGCCTCAAAGCCACCCTTTCCCACTTGGCGCCGCCGTAGGCACAAAAATCGTCTATGGCTGGAGATGGGTCCCATGTCCAAAGACCCAGCAAGGAAAACTATGCCTTCTTCTAAAGCTCTTTGGGAACCGCTTGCATAGCCCCACAGACCTGGGGGCTGTGGGCCTTCCTGCTGCCTTCAGCCTCGACACCACCCCTTCCCACTTGGCCCCTGGCCACGCACAAAAATGGCCATACGGCTGGAGATGGGTCCCCCGCCCAAAGAGCCAGCAGGGAAAACTATGCCTTGTTCTAAAGCTCTTTGGGAACCGCTTGCGTAGCCGCACAGACCTGGGGGCTGCAGGCTTTCCTGCTGCCTTCAGCCTCGACAGCACCCTTTCCCACTTGGCGCCGCATCAGGCACAAAAATGGCCTATGGCTGGATATGGGTCCCATGCCCCTAAGAGCCAGCTGGGAAAACTATGCCTTGTTCTAAAGCTCTTTGGGAACCGCTTGCGTAGCCCCACAGACCTGGGGGCTGCAGGCTTTGCTGCTGCCTTCAGCCTCAAAGCCACCCTTTCCCACTTGGCGTCGCGCCAGGCACAAAAATGGCCTATGTCTGGAGATGGGTACCCCGCCCAAAGAGCCAGCAGGGAAAACTATGCCTTGTTCTAAAGCTCTTTGGGAACCGCTTGCTTGGCCCCACAGACCTGGGGGCTGCAGGCTTTGCTGCTGCCTTCAGACTCGACACCACCCTTTCCAACCTGGCGCCGCGCCAGGCACAAAAATGGCCTATGGCTGGAGATGGGTCCCATGCCCAAAGAGCCAGCAAGAAAAACTATGCCTTGTTCTAAAGCTCTTTGGGAACCGCTTGCATAGCCCCACAGACCTGGGGGCTGCGGGCTTTGCTGCTGCCTTCAGCCTCGACACCACCCTTTCCCACTTGGCGCCGCGCCAGGCACAAAAACGGCCTATGGCTGGAGATGGGTCCCCCGCCCAAAGAGCCAGCAGGGAAAACTATGCCTTGTTCTAAAGCTCTTTGGGAACCGCTTGCGTAGCCCCACAGACCTGGGGGCTGGAGGCTTTCCTGCTGCCTTCAGCCTCAAAGCCACCCTTTCCCACTTGGCGCCGCGCCAGGCACAAAAATGGCCATACGGCTGGAGATGGGTCCCCCGCCCAAAGAGGCAGCAGGGAAAACTATGCCTTGTTCTAAAGCTCTTTGGGAACCGCTTCCGTAGCCCCACAGACCTGGGGGCTGCAGGCTTTGCTCCTGCCTTCAGACTCCACACCACCCTTTCCCACTTGGCGCCGCGCCAGGCCCAAAAATGGCCATACGGCTGGAGATGGGTCCCCCGCCCAAAGAGCCAGCAGGGAAAACTATGCCTTGTTCTAAAGCTCTTTGGGAACCGCTTGCGTAGCCCCACAGACCTGGGGCTGCAGGCTTTGCTGCTGCCTTCAGCCTCAAAGCCACCCTTTCCCACTTGGCGCTGCGCCAGGCACAAAAATGGCCATACGGCTGGAGATGGGTCCCCCGCCCAAAGAGCCAGCAGGGAAAACTATGCCTTGTTCTAAAGCTCTTTGGGAACCGCTTGCGTAGCCCCACAGACCTGGGGGCTGCGGGCTTTCCTGCTGCCTTCAGCCTCGACACCACCCTTTCCCACTACGCACCGCGCCAGGCATAAAAATAGCCATACGACTGGAGATGGGTCCCACGCCCAAAGAGCCAGCAGGGAAAACTATGCCTTGTTCTAAAGCTCTTTGGGAACCGCTTGCGTAGCCGCACAGACCTGGGGGCTGCGGGCTTTCCTGCTGCCCTCAGCCTCAAAGCCACCCTTTCCCACTTGGCGCTGCGCCAGGCACAAAAATGGCCATATGGCTGGAGATGGGTCCCCCGCCCAAAGAGCCAGCAGGGAAAACTATGCCTTGTTCTAAAGCTCTTTGGGAACCGCTTGCGTAGCCCCACAGACCTGGGGGGTGTGGGCTTTCCTGCTGCCTTCAGCCTCAAAGCCACCCTTTCCCACTTGGCGCCGCGGTAGGCACAAAAATGGTCTATGGCTGGAGATGGGTCCCATACCCAAAGACCCAGCAAGGAAAATTATGCCTTGTTCTAAAGCTCTTTGGGAACCGCTTGCGTAGCCCCACAGACCTGGGGGCTGTGGGCCTTCCTGCTGCCTTCAGCCTCGACAGCACCCTTTCCCACTTGGCGCCGCGCCAGGCACAAAAATGGCCATACGGCTGGAGATGGGTCCCCCGCCCAGAGAGCCAGCAGGGAAAATTATGCCTTGTTCTAAAGCTCTTTGGGAACCGCTTGCGTAGCCCCACAGACCTGGGGGCTGCGGGCTTTCCTGCTGCCTTCAGCCTCAAAGTCACCCTTTCCCACTTCGTGCCGCATCAGGCACAAAAATGGCCTATGGCTGGATATGGGTCCCATGCCCTAAGAGCCAGCTGGGAAAACTATGCCTTGTTCTAAAGCTCTTTGGGAACCACTTGCGTAGCCCCACAGACCTGGGGGCTGCAGGCTTTGCTGCTGCCTTCAGCCTCAAAGCCACCCTTTCCCACTTGGCGCTGCGCCAGGCACAAAAATGGCCTATGGCTGGAGATGGGTCCCCCGCCCAAAGAGCCAGCAGGGAAAACTATGCCTTGTTCTAAAGCTCTTTGGGAACCGCTTGCTTGGCCCCACAGACCTGGGGGCTGCAGGCTTTGCTGCTGCCTTCAGACTCGACACCACCCTTTCCAACCTGGCGCCGCGCCAGGCACAAAAATGGCCTATGGCTGGAGATGGGTCCCCCGCCCAAAGAGCCAGCAGGGAAAACTATGCCTTGTTCTAAAGCTCTTTGGGAACCGCTTGCGTAGCCCCACAAACCTGGGGGCTGCAGGCTTTCCTACTGCCTTCAGCCTCAAAGCCACCCTTTCCCACTTGGCGCCGCGCCAGACACAAAAATGGCATACGGCTGGAGATGGGTCCCCCGCCCAAAGAGCCAGCAGGGAAAACTAGGCCTTGTTCTAAAGCTCTTTGGGAACCGCTTGCGTAGCCCCACAGACCTGGGGGCTGTGGGCTTTCCTGCTGTCTTCAGCCTCGACACCACCCTTTCCCACTTGGCGCCGCGGTAGGCACAAAAATGGTCTATGGCTGGAGATGGGTCCCATGCCCAAAGATCCAGCAAGGAAAACTATGCCTTGTTCTAAAGCTCTTTGGGAACCGCTTGCATAGCCCCACAGACCTGGGGGCTGTGGGCCTTCCTGCTGCCTTCAGCCTCGACACCACCCTTTCCCACTTGGCCCCTGGCCACGCACAAAAATGGCCATACGGCTGGAGATGGGTCCCCTGCCCAAAGAGCCAGCAGGGAAAACTATGCCTTGTTATAAAGCTCTTTGGGAACCGCTTGCGTAGCCCCACAAACCTGGGGGCTGCAGGCTTTCCTGCTGCCTTCAGCCTCAAAGCCACCCTTTCCCACTTGGCGCCGCGCCAGGCACAAAAATGGCCATACGGCTGGAGATGGGTCCCCCGCCCAAAGAGCCAGCAGGGAAAACTATGCCTTGTTCTAAAGCTCTTTGGGAACCGCTTGCGTAGCCCCACAGACCTGGGGGCTGCGGGCTTTCCTGCTGCCTTCAGCCTCAAAGCCACCCTTTCCCACTTGGCGCTGCGCCAGGCACAAAAATGGCCTATGGCTGGAGATGGGTCCCCCGCCCAAAGAGCCAGCAGGGAAAACTATGCCTTGTTCTAAAGCTCTTTGGGAACCGCTTGCGTAGCCCCACAGACCTGGGGGCTGCGGGCTTTCGTGCTGCCTTCAGCCTCGACACCACCCTTTCCCACTACGCACCGCGCCAGGCATAAAAATAGCCATACGACTGGAGATGGGTCCCCCGCCCAAAGAGCCAGCAGGGAAAACTATGCCTTGTTCTAAAGCTCTTTGGGAACCGCTTGCTTGGCCCCACAGACCTGGGGGCTGCAGGCTTTCCTGCTGCCTTCAGCCTCAAAGCCACCCTTTCCCACTTGGCGCTGCGCCAGGCACAAAAATGGCCATATGGCTGGAGATGGGTCCCCCGCCCAAAGAGCCAGCAGGGAAAACTATGCCTTGTTCTAAAGCTCTTTGGGAACCGCTTGCGTAGCCCCACAGACCTGGGGGGTGTGGGCTTTCCTGCTGCCTTCAGCCTCAAAGCCACCCTTTCCCACTTGGCGCCGCGGTAGGCACAAAAATGGTCTATGGCTGGAGATGGGTCCCATGCCCAAAGACCCAGCAAGGAAAACTATGCCTTCTTCTAAAGCTCTTTGGGAACCGCTTGCGTAGCCCCACAGACCTGGGGGCTGTGGGCCTTCCTGCTGCCTTCAGCCTCGACACCACCCTTTCCCACTTGGCCCCTGGCCACGCACAAAAATGGCCATACGGCTGGAGATGGGTCCCCCGCCCAAAGAGCCAGCAGGGAAAACTATGCCTTGTTCTAAAGCTCTTTGGGAACCGCTTGCGTAGCCGCACAGACCTGGGGGCTGCAGGCTTTCCTGCTGCCTTCAGCCTCGACACCACCCTTTCCCACTTGGCGCCGCGCCAGGCACAAAAATGGCCATACGGCTGGAGATGGGTCCCCCGCCCAGAGAGCCAGCAGGGAAAATTATGCCTTGTTCTAAAGCTCTTTGGGAACCGCTTGCGTAGCCCCACAGACCTGGGGGCTGCGGGCTTTCCTGCTGCCTTCAGCCTCAAAGCCACCCTTTCCCACTTGGTGCCGCATCAGGCACAAAAATGGCCTATGGCTGGATATGGGTCCCATGCCCTAAGAGCCAGCTGGGAAAACTATGCCTTGTTCTAAAGCTCTTTGGGAACCGCTTGCGTAGCCCCACAGACCTGGGGGCTGCAGGCTTTGCTGCTGCCTTCAGCCTCAAAGCCACCCTTTCCCACTTGGCGCCGCGCCAGGCACAAAAATGGCCTATGGCTGGAGATGGGTCCCCCGCCCAAAGAGCCAGCAGGGAAAACTATGCCTTGTTCTAAAGCTCTTTGGGAACCGCTTGCTTGGCCCCACAGACCTGGGGGCTGCAGGCTTTGCTGCTGCCTTCAGACTCGACACCACCCTTTCCAACCTGGCGCCGCGCCAGGCACAAAAATGGCCTATGGCTGGAGATGGGTCCCCCGCCCAAAGAGCCAGCAAGGAAAACTATGCCTTGTTCTAAAGCTCTTTGGGAACCGCTTGCGTAGCCCCACAGACCTGGGGGCTGCAGGCTTTGCTGCTGCCTTCAGCCTCGACACCACCCTTTCCCACTTGGCGCCGCGCCAGGCACAAAAATGGCCATACGGCTGGAGATGGGTCCACCGCCCAAAGAGCCAGCAGGGAAAACTATGCCTTGTTCTAAAGCTCTTTGGGAACCGCTTGCATAGCCCCACAGACCTGGGGGCTGCAGGCTTTCCTGCTGTCTTCAGCCTCAAAACCACCCTTTCCCACTTGGCGCCCTATCAGGCACAGAAATGGCCTATGGCTGGAGATTGGTCCCCCGCCCAAAGAGCCAGCAGGGAAAACTATGCCTTGTTCTAAAGCTCTTTGGGAACCGCTTGCGTAGCCCCACAAGCCTGGGGGCTGCAGGCTTTCCTGCTGCCTTCAGCCTCAAAGCCACCCTTTCCCACTTGCGCCGCGCCAGGCACAAAAATGGCCATACGGCTGGAGATGGGTCCCCCGCCCAAAGAGCCAGCAGGGAAAACTAGGCCTTGTTCTAAAGCTCTTTGGGAACCGCTTGCGTAGCCCCACAGACCTGGGGGCTGCGGGCTTTCCTGCTGTCTTCAGCCTCAAAGCCACCCTTTCCCACTTGGCGCCGCGGTAGGCACAAAAATGGTCTATGGCTGGAGATGGGTCCCATGCCCAAAGACCCAGCAAGGAAAACTATGCCTTGTTCTAAAGCTCTTTGGGAACCGCTTGCATAGCCCCACAGACCTGGGGGCTGTGGGCCTTCCTGCTGCCTTCAGCCTCGACACCACCCTTTCCCACTTGGCCCCTGGCCACGCACAAAAATGGCCATACGGCTGGAGATGGGTCCCCCGCCCAAAGAGCCAGCAGGGAAAACTATGCCTTGTTCTAAAGCTCTTTGGGAACCGCTTGCGTAGCCGCACAGACCTGGGGGCTGCAGGCTTTGCTGCTGCCTTCAGCCTCAAAGCCACCCTTTCCCACTTGGCGCCGCGCCAGGCACAAAAATGGCCATACGGCTGGAGATGGGTCCCCCGCCCAGAGAGCCAGCAGGGAAAATTATGCCTTGTTCTAAAGCTCTTTGGGAACCGCTTGCGTAGCCCCACAGACCTGGGGGCTGCGGGCTTTGCTGCTGCCTTCAGCCTCAAAGCCACCCTTTCCCACTTGGTGCCGCATCAGGCACAAAAATGGCCTATGGCTGGATATGGGTCCCATGCCCTAAGAGCCAGCTGGGAAAACTATGCCTTGTTCTAAAGCTCTTTGGGAACCGCTTGCGTAGCCCCACAGACCTGGGGGCTGCAGGCTTTGCTGCTGCCTTCAGCCTCAAAGCCACCCTTTCCCACTTGGCGCCGCGCCAGGCACAAAAATGGCCTATGGCTGGAGATGGGTCCCCCGCCCAAAGAGCCAGCAGGGAAAACTATGCCTTGTTCTAAAGCTCTTTGGGAACCGCTTGCTTGGCCCCACAGACCTGGGGGCTGCAGGCTTTGCTGCTGCCTTCAGACTCGACACCACCCTTTCCCATTTGGCGCCGGGCCAGGCACAAAAATGGCCATACGGCTGGAGATGGGTCCCCCGCCCAAAGAGCCAGCAGGGAAAACTATGCCTTGTTCTAAAGCTCTTTGGGAACCGCTTGCGTAGCCCCACAGACCTGGGGGCTGCAGGCTTTGCTGCTGCCTTCAGCCTCAAAGCCACCCTTTCCCACTTGGCGCCGGGCCAGGGACAAAAATGGCCATACGGCTGGAGATGGGTCCCCTGCCAAAAGAGCCAGCAGGGAAAACTATGCCTTGTTCTAAAGCTCTTTGGGAACCGCTTGCGTAGCCCCACAGACCTGGGGGCTGCGGGCTTTCCTGCTGCCTTCAGCCTCAAAACCACCCTTTCCCACTACGCACCGCGCCAGGCACAAAAATGGCCATACGGCTGGAGATGGGTCCCCCGCCCAAAGAGCCAGCAGGGAAAACTATGCCTTGTTCTAAAGCTCTTTGGGAACCGCTTGCGTAGCCCCACAGACCTGGGGGCTGCGGGCTTTCCTGCTGCCTTCAGCCTCAAAACGACCCTTTGCCACTACGCACCGCGCCAGGCACAAAAATAGCTAGACTGCTGGAGATGGGTCCCCCGCCCAAAGAGTCAGCAGGGAAAACTATGCCTTGTTCTAAAGCTCTTTGGGAACCGCTTGCGTAGCCGCACAGACCTGGGGGCTGCAGGCTTTACTGCTGCGTTCAGCCTCGACACCACCCTTTCCCACTTGGCGTCGCGCCAGGCACAAAAATGGCCTATGGCTGCAGATGGGTCCCCCGCCCAAAGAGCCAGCAGGGAAAACTATGCCTTGTTCTAAAGCTCTTTGGGAACCGCTTGCGTAGCCGCACAGACCTGGGGGCTGCGGGCTTTCCTGCTGCCTTCAGCCTCGACAACACCCTTTCCCACTTGGCGCCGCGCCAGGCTCAAAAATGGCCATACGGCTGGAGATGGGTCCCCCGCCCAAAGAGCCAGCAGGAAAAACTATGCCTTGTTCTAAAGCTCTTTGGGAACCGCTTGCGTAGCCCCACAGACCTGGGGGCTGCGGGCTTTCCTGCTGCCTTCAGCCTCAAAACCACCCTTTCCCACTTGGCGTCGCGCCAGGCACAAAAATGGCCTATGGCTGGATATGGGTCTCCCGCCCAAAGAGCCAGCAGGGAAAACTATGCCTTGTTCTAAAGCTCTTTGGGAACCGCTTCCGTAGCCCCACAGACCTGGGGGCTGCGGGCTTTCCTGCTGCCTTCAGCCTCAAAGCCACCCTTTCCCACTTGGCGCTTCGCCAGGCATAAATATGGCCATATGGCTGGAGATGGGTCCCCCGCCCAAAGAGCCAGCAGGGAAAACTATGCCTTGTTCTAAAGCTCTTTGGGAAGCGCTTGCGTAGCCCCACAGACCTGGGGGCTGCAGGCTTTGCTGCTGCCTTCAGCCTCAAAGCCACCCTTTCCCACTTGGCGTCGCGCCAGGCACAAAAATGGCCTATGGCTGGAGATGGGTCCCATGCCCAAAGAGCCAGCAGGGAAAACTATGCCTTGTTCTAAAGCTCTTTGGGAACCGCTTGCTTGGCCCCAAAGACCTGGGGGCTGCAGGCTTTGCTGCTGCCTTCAGCCTCAAAACCACCCTTCCCCACTTGGCGCCCCGCCAGGCCCAAAAATGGCCATACGGCTGGAGATGGGTCCCCCGCCCAAAGAGCCAGCAGGGAAAACTATGCCTTGTTCTAAAGCTCTTTGGGAACCGCTTGCGTAGCCCCACAGACCTGGGGGCTGCAGGCTTTCCTGCTGCCTTCAGCCTCAAAGCCACCCTTTCCCACTTGGCGCCGGGCCAGGCACAAAAATGGCCATACGGCTGGAGATGTGTCCCATGCCAAAAGAGCCAGCAGGGAAAACTATGCCTTGTTCTAAAGCTCTTTGGGAACCGCTTGCATAGCCCCACAGACCTGGGGGCTGTGGGCTTTCCTGCTGCCTTCAGCCTCGACACCACCCTTTCCCACTTGGCCCCTGGCCACGCACAAAAATGGCCATACGGCTGGAGATGGGTCCCCCGCCCAAAGAGCCAGCAGGGAAAACTATGCCTTGTTCTAAAGCTCTTTGGGAACCGCTTGCGTAGACCCACAGACCTGGGGGCTGCAGGCTTTCCTGCTGCCTTCAGCCTCGACAGCACCCTTTCCCACTTGACGCCGCGCCAGGCACAAAAATGGCCATACGGCTGGAGATGGGTCCCCCGCCCAGAGAGCCAGCAGGGAAAATTATGCCTTGTTCTAAAGCTCTTTGGGAACCGCTTGCGTAGCCGCACAGACCTGGGGGCTGCGGGCTTTCCTGCTGCCTTCAGCCTCAAAGCCACCCTTTCCCACTTGGTGCCGCATCAGGCACAAAAATGGCCTATGGCTGGAGATGGGTCCCATGCCCAAAGAGCCAGCAGGGAAAACTATGCCTTGTTCTAAAGCTCTTTGGGAACCGCTTGCATAGCCCCACAGACCTGGGGGCTGCGGGCTTTGCTGCTGCCTTCAGCCTCAAAACCACCCTTTCCCACTTGGCGCCGCGCCAGGCACAAAAATGGCCATACGGCTGGAGATGGGTCCACCGCCCAAAGAGCCAGCAGGGAAAACTATGCCTTGTTCTAAAGCTCTTTGGGAACCGCTTGCATAGCCCCACAGACCTGGGGGCTGCAGGCTTTCCTGCTGTCTTCAGCCTCAAAGCCACCCTTTCCCACTTGGCGCCCTATCAGGCACAGAAATGGCCTATGGCTGGAGATGGGTTCCCCGCCCAAAGAGCCAGCAGGGAAAATTATGCCTTGTTCTAAAGCTCTTTGGGAACCGCTTGCGTAGCCCCACAAACCTGGGGGCTGCAGGCTTTCCTGCTGCCTTCAGCCTCAAAGCCACCCTTTCCCACTTGGCGCCGCGCCAGGCACAAAAATGGCCATACGGCTGGAGATGGGTCCCCCGCCCAAAGAGCCAGCAGGGAAAACTATGCCTTGTTCTAAAGCTCTTTGGGAACCGCTTGCGTAGCCCCACAAACCTGGGGGCTGCAGGCTTTCCTGCTGCCTTCAGCCTCAAAGCCACCCTTTCCCACTTGGCGCCGCGCCAGGCACAAAAATGGCCATACGGCTGGAGATGGGTCCCCCGCCCAAAGAGCCAGCAGGGAAAACTATGCCTTGTTCTAAAGCTCTTTGGGAACCGCTTGCATAGCCCCACAGACCTGGGGGCTGCAGGCTTTCCTGCTGTCTTCAGCCTCAAAGCCACCCTTTCCCACTTGGCGCCGCATCAGGCACAAAAATGGCCTATGGCTGGAGATGGGTCCCCCGCCCAAAGAGCCAGCAGGGAAAACTATGCCTTGTTCTAAAGCTCTTTGGGAACCACTTGCGTATCCCCACAGACCTGGGGGCTGGAGGCTTTCCTGCTGCCTTCAGCCTCAAAGCCACCCTTTCCCACTTGGCGCCGCGCCAGGCACAAAAATGGCCATACGGCTGGAGATGGGTCCCCCGCCCAAAGAGCCAGCAGGGAAAACTATGCCTTGTTCTAAAGCTCTTTGGGAACCGCTTGCGTAGCCCCACAGACCTGGGGGCTGCGGGCTTTCCTGCTGCCTTCAGCCTCAAAACCACCCTTTGCCACTACGCACCGCGCCAGGCACAAAAATAGATAGACGGCTGGAGATGGGTCCCCCGCCCAAAGAGCCAGCAGGGAAAACTATGCCTTGTTCTAAAGCTCTTTGGGAACCGCTTGCGTAGCCCCACAAACCTGGGGGCTGCGGGCTTTCCTGCTGCCTTCAGCCTCAAAGCCACCCTTTCCCACTTGGCGCCTGGCCAGGCACAAAAATGGCCATACGGCTGGAGATGGGTCCCATGCCCAAAGAGCCAGCAGGGAAAACTATGCCTTGTTCTAAAGCTCTTTGGGAACCGCTTGCGTAGCCCCACAGACCTGGGGGGTGTGGGCTTTCCTGCTGCCTTCAGCCTCAAAGCCACCCTTTCCCACTTGGCGCCGGGCCAGGCATAAAAATGGCCATACGGCTGGAGATGGGTCCCCCGCCCAAAGAGCCAGCAGGGAAAACTATGCCTTGTTCTAAAGCTCTTTGGGAACCGCTTGCGTAGCCCCACAGACCTGGGGGCTGCAGGCTTTCCTGCTGCCTTCAGCCTCAAAACCACCCTTTCCCACTTGGCGCCGCATCAGGCACAGAAATGGCCTATGGCTGGAGATGGGTTCCCCGCCCAAAGAGCCAGCAGGGAAAATTATGCCTTGTTCTAAAGCTCTTTGGGAACCGCTTGCGTAGCCCCACAAACCTGGGGGCTGCAGGCTTTCCTGCTGCCTTCAGCCTCAAAGCCACCCTTTCCCACTTGGCGCCGCGCCAGGCACAAAAATGGCCATACGGCTGGAGATGGGTCCCCCGCCCAAAGAGCCAGCAGGGAAAACTATGCCTTGTTCTAAAGCTCTTTGGGAACCGCTTGCGTAGCCCCACAAACCTGGGGGCTGCAGGCTTTCCTGCTGCCTTCAGCCTCAAAGCCACCCTTTCCCACTTGGCGCCGCGCCAGGCACAAAAATGGCCATACGGCTGGAGATGGGTCCCCCGCCCAAAGAGCCAGCAGGGAAAACTATGCCTTGTTCTAAAGCTCTTTGGGAACCGCTTGCATAGCCCCACAGACCTGGGGGCTGCAGGCTTTCCTGCTGTCTTCAGCCTCAAAGCCACCCTTTCCCACTTGGCGCCGCGCCAGGCACAAAAATGGCCATACGGCTGGAGATGGGTCCCCCGCCCAAAGAGCCAGCAGGGAAAACTATGCCTTGTTCTAAAGCTCTTTGGGAACCGCTTGCGTAGCCCCACAAACCTGGGGGCTGCAGGCTTTCCTGCTGCCTTCAGCCTCAAAGCCACCCTTTCCCACTTGGCGCCGCGCCAGGCACAAAAATGGCCATACGGCTGGAGATGGGTCCCCCGCCCAAAGAGCCAGCAGGGAAAACTATGCCTTGTTCTAAAGCTCTTTGGGAACCGCTTGCATAGCCCCACAGACCTGGGGGCTGCAGGCTTTCCTGCTGTCTTCAGCCTCAAAGCCACCCTTTCCCACTTGGCGCCGCGCCAGGCACAAAAATGGCCTATGGCTGGAGATGGGTCCCCCGCCCAAAGAGCCAGCAGGGAAAACTATGCCTTGTTCTAAAGCTCTTTGGGAACCGCTTGCGTAGCCCCACAGACCTGGGGGCTGCGGGCTTTCCTGCTGCCTTCAGCCTCAAAACGACCCTTTGCCACTACGCACCGCGCCAGGCACAAAAATAGATAGACGGCTGGAGATGGGTCCCCCGCCCAAAGAGCCAGCAGGGAAAACTATGCCTTGTTCTAAAGCTCTTTGGGAACCGCTTGCGTAGCCCCACAAACCTGGGGGCTGCGGGCTTTCCTGCTGCCTTCAGCCTCAAAGCCACCCTTTCCCACTTGGCGCCGCGCCAGGCACAAAAATGGCCATACGGCTGGAGATGGGTCCCATGCCCAAAGAGCCAGCAGGGAAAACTATGCCTTGTTCTAAAGCTCTTTGGGAACCGCTTGCGTAGCCCCACAGACCTGGGGGGTGTGGGCTTTCCTGCTGCCTTCAGCCTCAAAGCCACCCTTTCCCACTTGGCGCCGGGCCAGGCATAAAAATGGCCATACGGCTGGAGATGGGTCCCCCGCCCAAAGAGCCAGCAGGGAAAACTATGCCTTGTTCTAAAGCTCTTTGGGAACCGCTTGCGTAGCCCCACAGACCTGGGGGCTGCAGGCTTTCCTGCTGCCTTCAGCCTCAAAACCACCCTTTCCCACTTGGCGCCGCATCAGGCACAAAAATGGCCTATGGCTGGAGATGGGTCCCATGCCCAAAGAGCCATCAGGGAAAACTATGCCTTGTTCTAAAGCTCTTTGGGAACCGCTTGCGTAGCCCCACAGACCTGGGGGCTGCGGGCTTTCCTGCTGCCTTCAGCCTCGACACCACCCTTTCAAACTTGGCCCCTGGCCACGCACAAAAATGGCCATACGGCTGGAGATGGGTCCCCCGCCCAAAGAGCCAGCAGGGAAAACTAGGCCTTGTTCTAAAGCTCTTTGGGAACCGCTTGCGTAGCCCCACAGACCTGGGGGCTGCAGGCTTTCCTGCTGCCTTCAGCCTCGACAGCACCCTTTCCCACTTGGCGCCGCGCCAGGCACAAAAATGGCCATACGGCTGGAGATGGGTCCCCCGCCCAGAGAGCCAGCAGGGAAAATTATGCCTTGTTCTAAAGCTCTTTGGGAACCGCTTGCGTAGCCCCACAGACCTGGGGGCTGCGGGCTTTCCTGCTGCCTTCAGCCTCAAAGCCACCCTTTCCCACTTGGCGCCGCATCAGGCACAAAAAAGGCCTATGGCTGGATATGGGTCCCATGCCCTAAGAGCCAGCTGGGAAAACTATGCCTTGTTCTAAAGCTCTTTGGGAACCGCTTGCTTGGCCCCACAGACCTGGGGGCTGCAGGCTTTGCTGCTGCCTTCAGCCTCAAAGCCACCCTTTCCCACTTGGCGTCGCGCCAGGCACAAAAATGGCCTATGGCTGGAGATGGGTCCACCGCCCAAAGAGCCAGCAGGGAAAACTATGCCTTGTTCTAAAGCTCTTTGGGAACCGCTTGCTTGGCCCCACAGACCTGGGGGCTGCAGGCTTTCCTGCTGCCTTCACACTCGACACCACCCTTTCCCACCTGGCGCCGCGCCAGGCACAAAAATGGCCATACGGCTGAAGAGGGGTCCCATGCCCAAAGAGCCAGCTGGGAAAACTATGCCTTGTTCTAAAGCTCTTTGGGAACCGCTTGCGTAGCCCCACAAACCTGGGGGCTGCAGGCTTTCCTGCTGCCTTCAGCCTCAAAGCCACCCTTTCCCACTTGGCGCCGCGCTAGGCACAAAAATGGCCTATGGCTGGAGATGGGTCCCCCGCCCAAAGAGCCAGCAGGGAAAACTATGCCTTGTTCTAAAGCTCTTTGGGAACCGCTTGCATAGCCCCACAGACCTGGGGGCTGCGGGCTTTCCTGCTGCCTTCAGCCTCAAAGCCACCCTTTCACACTACGCACCGCGCTAGGCCCAAAAATGGCCATACGGCTGGAGATGGGTCCCCCGCCCAAAGAGCCAGCAGGGAAAACTATGCCTTGTTCTAAAGCTCTTTGGGAACCGCTTGCTTGGCCCCACAGACCTGGGGGGTGTGGGCTTTCCTGCTGCCTTCAGCCTCAAAGCCACCCTTTCCCACTTGGCGCCGCGCCAGGCACAAAAATGGCCATATGGCTGGAGATGGGTCCCCTGCCCAAGGAGCCAGCAGGGAAAACTATGCCTTGTTCTAAAGCTCTTTGGGAACCGCTTGCGTAGCCCCACAGACCTGGGGGCTGCGGGCTTTCCTGCTGCCTTCAGCCTCGACACCACCCTTTCCCACTTGGCGCCGCGCCAGGCACAAAAATGGCCATACGGCTGGAGATGGGTCCCCCGCCCAAGGAGCCAGCAGGGAAAACTATGCCTTGTTCTAAAGCTCTTTGGGAACCGCTTGCGTAGCCCCACAGACCTGGGGGCTGCAGGCTTTCCTGCTGCCTTCAGCCTCAAAGCCACCCTTTCCCACTTGGCGTCGCGCCAGGCACAAAAATGGCCTATGGCTGGAGATGGGTCCCATGCCCAAAGAGCCATCAGGGAAAACTATGCCTTGTTCTAAAGCTCTTTGGGAACCGCTTGCGTAGCCCCACAGACCTGGGGGCTGTGGGCTTTCCTGCTGCCTTCAGCCTCGACAGAACCCTTTCCCACTTGGCACTGCGCCAGGCGCAAAAATGGCCATACGGCTGGAGATGGGTCCCCCGCCGAAAGAGCCAGGAGGGAAAATTATGCCTTGTTCTAAAGCTCTTTGGGAAGCACTTGCGTAGCCCCACAGACCTGGGGGCTGCGGGCTTTCCTGCTGCCTTCAGCCTCGACACCACCCTTTTCCACTTGGCGCCGCGCCAGGCACAAAAATGGCCATACGGCTGGAGATGGGTCCCCCGCCCAAAGAGCCAGCAGGGAAAATTATGCCTTGTTCTAAAGCTCTTTGGGAACCGCTTGCGTAGCCCCACAGACCTGGGGGCTGTGGGCTTTCCTGTTGCCTTCGGCCTCAAAACCACCTTTTCCCACTACGCACCGCACCAGGCATAAAAATAGCCATACGACTGGAGATGGGTCCCCCGCCCAAAGAGTCAGCAGGGAAAACTATGCCTTGTTCTAAAGCTCTTTGGGAACCGCTTTCTTGGCCCCACAGACCTGGGGGCTGCAGGCTTTCCTGCTGCCTTCAGCCTCAAAGCAACCCTTTCCCACTTGGCGCTGCGCCAGGCACAAAAATGGCCATATGGCTGGAGATGGGTCCCCCGCCCAAAGAGCCAGCAGGGAAAACTATGCCTTGTTCTAAAGCTCTTTGGGAACCGCTTGCGTAGCCCCACAGACCTGGGGGCTGCGGGCTTTCCTGCTGCCTTCAGCCTCAAAGCCACCCTTTCCCACTTGGCGCCGCGCCAGGCACAAAAATGGCCATACGGCTGGAGATGGGTCCCCCGCCCAAGGAGCCATCAGGGAAAACTATGCCTTGTTCTAAAGCTCTTTGGGAACCGCTTGCGTAGCCCCACAGACCTGGGGGCTGCGGGCTTTCCTGCTGCCTTCAGCCTCAAAACCACCCTTTCCCACTACGCACCGCGCCAGGCATAAAAATAGCGATACGACTGGAGATGGGTCCCCCGCCCAAAGAGCCAGCAGGGAAAACTATGCCTTGTTCTAAAGCTCTTTGGGAACCGCTTGCGTAGCCCCACAGACCTGGGGGCTGCAGGCTTTGCTGCTGCATTCAGCCTCAAAACCACCCTTTCCCACTTGGCGTCGCGCCAGGCACAAAAATGGCCTATGGCTGGAGATGGGTCTCCCGCCCAAAGAGCCAGCAGGGAAAACTATGCCTTGTTCTAAAGCTCTTTGGGAACCGCTTGCTTGGCCCCACAGACCTGGGGGCTGCGGGCTTTCCTGCTGCCTTCAGCCTCGACAACACCCTTTCCCACTTGGCGTCGCGCCAGGCACAAAAATGGCCTATGGCTGGAGATGGGTCCCCCGCCCAAGGAGCCAGCAGGGAAAACTATGCCTTGTTCTAAAGCTCTTTGGGAACCGCTTGCGTAGCCCCACAGACCTGGGGGCTGCGGGCTTTCCTGCTGTCTTCAGCCTCAAAGCCACCCTTTCCCACTTGGCGCCGCATCAGGCACAAAAATGGCCATACGGCTGGAGATGGGTCCACCGCCCAAAGAGCCAGCAGGGAAAACTATGCCTTGTTCTAAAGCTCTTTGGGAACCGCTTGCGTAGCCCCACAGACCTGGGGGCTGCGGGCTTTCCTGCTGCCTTCAGCCTCAAAACCACCCTTTCCCACTACGCACCGCGCCAGGCATAAAAATAGCCATACGACTGGAGATGGGTCCCCCGCCCAAAGAGCCAGCAGGGAAAACTATGCCTTGTTCTAAAGCTCTTTGGGAACCGCTTGCGTAGCCCCACAGACCTGGGGGCTGCAGTCTTTCCTGCTGCCTTCAGCCTCAACCCACCCTTTCCCACTTGGCGTCGCGCCAGGCACAAAAATGGCCTATGGCTGGAGATGGGTCTCCCGCCCAAAGAGCCAGCAGGGAAAACTATGCCTTGTTCTAAAGCTCTTTGGGAACCGCTTGCTTGGCCCCACAGACCTGGGGGCTGCGGGCTTTCCTGCTGCCTTCAGCCTCGACAACACCCTTTCCCACTTGGCGCCGCATCAGGCACATAAATGGCCATACGGCTGGAGATGGGTCACCCACCCAAAGAGCCAGCAGGGAAAACTATGCCTTGTTCTAAAGCTCTTTGGGAACCGCTTGCGTAGCCCCACAGACCTGGGGGCTGCGGGCTTTCCTGCTGCCTTCAGCCTCGACACCACCCTTTCCCACTACGCACCGCGCCAGGCATAAAAATAGCCATACGACTGGAGATGGGTCCCCCGCCCAAAGAGCCAGCAGGGAAAACTATGCCTTGTTCTAAAGCTCTTTGGGAACCGCTTGCGTAGCCCCACAGACCTGGGGGCTGCGGGCTTTCCTGCTGCCTTCAGCCTCAAAGCCACCCTTTCCCACTTGGCGCCGCGCCAGGCACAAAAATGGCCATACGGCTGGAGATGGGTCCCCCGCCCAAAGAGCCAGCAGGGAAAACTATGCCTTGTTCTAAAGCTCTTTGGGAACCGCTTGCGTAGCCCCACAGACCTGGGGGGTGTGGGCTTTCCTGCTGCCTTCAGCCTCAAAGCCACCCTTTCCCACTTGGCGCCGCGGTAGGCACAAAAATGGTCTATGGCTGGAGATGGGTCCCATGCCCAAAGACCCAGCAAGGAAAACTATGCCTTGTTCTAAAGCTCTTTGGGAACCGCTTGCATAGCCCCACAGACCTGGGGGCTGTGGGCCTTCCTGCTGCCTTCAGCCTCGACACCACGCTTTCCCACTTGGCCCCTGGCCACGCACAAAAATGGCCATACGGCTGGAGATGGGTCCCCCGCCCAAAGAGCCAGCAGGGAAAACTATGCCTTGTTCTAAAACTCTTTGGGAACCGCTTGCGTAGCCCCACAGACCTGGGGGCTGCAGGCTCTCCTGCTGCCTTCAGCCTCGACAGCACCCTTTCCCACTTGGCGCCGCGCCAGGCACAAAAATGGCCATACGGCTGGAGATGGGTCCCCCGCCCAGAGAGCCAGCAGGGAAAATTATGCCTTGTTCTAAAGCTCTTTGGGAACCGCTTGCGTAGCCCCACAGACCTGGGGGCTGCGGGCTTTCCTGCTGCCTTCAGCCTCAAAGCCACCCTTTCCCACTTGGTGCCGCATCAGGCACAAAAATGGCCTATGGCTGGATATGGGTCCCATGCCCTAAGAGCCAGCTGGGAAAACTATGCCTTGTTCTAAAGCTCTTTGGGAACCACTTGCGTAGCCCCACAGACCTGGGGGCTGCAGGCTTTGCTGCTGCTTCAGCCTCAAAGCCACCCTTTCCCACTTGGCGTCGCGCCAGGCACAAAAATGGCCATACGGCTGGAGATGGGTCCCCCGCCCAAAGAGCCAGCAGGGAAAACTATGCCTTGTTCTAAAGCTCTTTGGGAACCGCTTGCTTGGCCCCACAGACCTGGGGGCTGCAGTCTTTGCTGCTGCCTTCAGACTCGACACCACCCTTTCCAACCTGGCGTCGCGCCAGGCACAAAAATGGCCTATGGCTGGAGATGGGTCCCATGCCCAAAGAGCCAGCAAGGAAAACTATGCCTTGTTCTAAAGCTCTTTGGGAACCGCTTGCATAGCCCCACAGACCTGGGGGCTGCGGGCTTTGCTGCTGCCTTCAGCCTCGACACCACCCTTTCCCACTTGGCGCCGCGCCAGGCACAAAAATGGCCATACGGCTGGAGATGGGTCCCATGCCCAAAGAGCCATCAGGGAAAACTATGCCTTGTTCTAAAGCTCTTTGGGAACCGCTTGCGTAGCCCCACAGACCTGGGGGCTGTGGGCTTTCCTGCTGCCTTCAGCCTCGACAGAACCCTTTCCCACTTGGCACTGCGCCAGGCGCAAAAATGGCCATACGGCTGGAGATGGGTCCCCCGCCGAAAGAGCCAGGAGGGAAAATTATGCCTTGTTCTAAAGCTCTTTGGGAAGCACTTGCGTAGCCCCACAGACCTGGGGGCTGCGGGCTTTCCTGCTGCCTTCAGCCTCGACACCACCCTTTTCCACTTGGCGCCGCGCCAGGCACAAAAATGGCCATACGGCTGGAGATGGGTCCCCCGCCCAAAGAGCCAGCAGGGAAAATTATGCCTTGTTCTAAAGCTCTTTGGGAACCGCTTGCGTAGCCCCACAGACCTGGGGGCTGTGGGCTTTCCTGTTGCCTTCGGCCTCAAAACCACCTTTTCCCACTACGCACCGCACCAGGCATAAAAATAGCCATACGACTGGAGATGGGTCCCCCGCCCAAAGAGTCAGCAGGGAAAACTATGCCTTGTTCTAAAGCTCTTTGGGAACCGCTTTCTTGGCCCCACAGACCTGGGGGCTGCAGGCTTTCCTGCTGCCTTCAGCCTCAAAGCAACCCTTTCCCACTTGGCGCTGCGCCAGGCACAAAAATGGCCATATGGCTGGAGATGGGTCCCCCGCCCAAAGAGCCAGCAGGGAAAACTATGCCTTGTTCTAAAGCTCTTTGGGAACCGCTTGCGTAGCCCCACAGACCTGGGGGCTGCGGGCTTTCCTGCTGCCTTCAGCCTCAAAGCCACCCTTTCCCACTTGGCGCCGCGCCAGGCACAAAAATGGCCATACGGCTGGAGATGGGTCCCCCGCCCAAAGAGCCATCAGGGAAAACTATGCCTTGTTCTAAAGCTCTTTGGGAACCGCTTGCGTAGCCCCACAGACCTGGGGGCTGCGGGCTTTCCTGCTGCCTTCAGCCTCAAAACCACCCTTTCCCACTACGCACCGCGCCAGGCATAAAAATAGCGATACGACTGGAGATGGGTCCCCCGCCCAAAGAGCCAGCAGGGAAAACTATGCCTTGTTCTAAAGCTCTTTGGGAACCGCTTGCGTAGCCCCACAGACCTGGGGGCTGCAGGCTTTGCTGCTGCCTTCAGCCTCAAAACCACCCTTTCCCACTTGGCGTCGCGCCAGGCACAAAAATGGCCTATGGCTGGAGATGGGTCTCCCGCCCAAAGAGCCAGCAGGGAAAACTATGCCTTGTTCTAAAGCTCTTTGGGAACCGCTTGCTTGGCCCCACAGACCTGGGGGCTGCGGGCTTTCCTGCTGCCTTCAGCCTCGACAACACCCTTTCCCACTTGGCGTCGCGCCAGGCACAAAAATGGCCTATGGCTGGAGATGGGTCCCCCGCCCAAGGAGCCAGCAGGGAAAACTATGCCTTGTTCTAAAGCTCTTTGGGAACCGCTTGCGTAGCCCCACAGACCTGGGGGCTGCGGGCTTTCCTGCTGTCTTCAGCCTCAAAGCCACCCTTTCCCACTTGGCGCCGCATCAGGCACAAAAATGGCCATACGGCTGGAGATGGGTCCACCGCCCAAAGAGCCAGCAGGGAAAACTATGCCTTGTTCTAAAGCTCTTTGGGAACCGCTTGCGTAGCCCCACAGACCTGGGGGCTGCGGGCTTTCCTGCTGCCTTCAGCCTCAAAACCACCCTTTCCCACTACGCACCGCGCCAGGCATAAAAATAGCCATACGACTGGAGATGGGTCCCCCGCCCAAAGAGCCAGCAGGGAAAACTATGCCTTGTTCTAAAGCTCTTTGGGAACCGCTTGCGTAGCCCCACAGACCTGGGGGCTGCAGTCTTTCCTGCTGCCTTCAGCCTCAACCCACCCTTTCCCACTTGGCGTCGCGCCAGGCACAAAAATGGCCTATGGCTGGAGATGGGTCTCCCGCCCAAAGAGCCAGCAGGGAAAACTATGCCTTGTTCTAAAGCTCTTTGGGAACCGCTTGCTTGGCCCCACAGACCTGGGGGCTGCGGGCTTTCCTGCTGCCTTCAGCCTCGACAACACCCTTTCCCACTTGGCGCCGCATCAGGCACATAAATGGCCATACGGCTGGAGATGGGTCACCCACCCAAAGAGCCAGCAGGGAAAACTATGCCTTGTTCTAAAGCTCTTTGGGAACCGCTTGCGTAGCCCCACAGACCTGGGGGCTGCGGGCTTTCCTGCTGCCTTCAGCCTCGACACCACCCTTTCCCACTACGCACCGCGCCAGGCATAAAAATAGCCATACGACTGGAGATGGGTCCCCCGCCCAAAGAGCCAGCAGGGAAAACTATGCCTTGTTCTAAAGCTCTTTGGGAACCGCTTGCGTAGCCCCACAGACCTGGGGGCTGCGGGCTTTCCTGCTGCCTTCAGCCTCAAAGCCACCCTTTCCCACTTGGCGCCGCGCCAGGCACAAAAATGGCCATACGGCTGGAGATGGGTCCCCCGCCCAAAGAGCCAGCAGGGAAAACTATGCCTTGTTCTAAAGCTCTTTGGGAACCGCTTGCGTAGCCCCACAGACCTGGGGGGTGTGGGCTTTCCTGCTGCCTTCAGCCTCAAAGCCACCCTTTCCCACTTGGCGCCGCGGTAGGCACAAAAATGGTCTATGGCTGGAGATGGGTCCCATGCCCAAAGACCCAGCAAGGAAAACTATGCCTTGTTCTAAAGCTCTTTGGGAACCGCTTGCATAGCCCCACAGACCTGGGGGCTGTGGGCCTTCCTGCTGCCTTCAGCCTCGACACCACGCTTTCCCACTTGGCCCCTGGCCACGCACAAAAATGGCCATACGGCTGGAGATGGGTCCCCCGCCCAAAGAGCCAGCAGGGAAAACTATGCCTTGTTCTAAAACTCTTTGGGAACCGCTTGCGTAGCCCCACAGACCTGGGGGCTGCAGGCTCTCCTGCTGCCTTCAGCCTCGACAGCACCCTTTCCCACTTGGCGCCGCGCCAGGCACAAAAATGGCCATACGGCTGGAGATGGGTCCCCCGCCCAGAGAGCCAGCAGGGAAAATTATGCCTTGTTCTAAAGCTCTTTGGGAACCGCTTGCGTAGCCCCACAGACCTGGGGGCTGCGGGCTTTCCTGCTGCCTTCAGCCTCAAAGCCACCCTTTCCCACTTGGTGCCGCATCAGGCACAAAAATGGCCTATGGCTGGATATGGGTCCCATGCCCTAAGAGCCAGCTGGGAAAACTATGCCTTGTTCTAAAGCTCTTTGGGAACCGCTTGCGTAGCCCCACAGACCTGGGGGCTGCAGGCTTTGCTGCTGCTTCAGCCTCAAAGCCACCCTTTCCCACTTGGCGTCGCGCCAGGCACAAAAATGGCCATACGGCTGGAGATGGGTCCCCCGCCCAAAGAGCCAGCAGGGAAAACTATGCCTTGTTCTAAAGCTCTTTGGGAACCGCTTGCTTGGCCCCACAGACCTGGGGGCTGCAGTCTTTGCTGCTGCCTTCAGACTCGACACCACCCTTTCCAACCTGGCGTCGCGCCAGGCACAAAAATGGCCTATGGCTGGAGATGGGTCCCATGCCCAAAGAGCCAGCAAGGAAAACTATGCCTTGTTCTAAAGCTCTTTGGGAACCGCTTGCATAGCCCCACAGACCTGGGGGCTGCGGGCTTTGCTGCTGCCTTCAGCCTCGACACCACCCTTTCCCACTTGGCGCCGCGCCAGGCACAAAAATGGCCATACGGCTGGAGATGGGTCCACCGCCCAAAGAGCCAGCAGGGAAAACTATGCCTTGTTCTAAAGCTCTTTGGGAACCGCTTGCGTAGCCCCACAGACCTGGGGGCTGTGGGCTTTCCTGCTGCCTTCAGCCTCGACACCACCCTTTCCCACTTGGCACTGCGCCAGGCGCAAAAATGGCCATACGGCTGGAGATGGGTCCCCCGCCCAAAGAGCCAGGAGGGAAAATTATGCCTTGTTCTAAAGCTCTTTGGGAACCACTTGCGTAGCCCCACAGACCTGGGGGCTGCGGGCTTTCCTGCTGCCTTTAGCCTCAAAACCACCCTTTCCCACTTGGCGTCGCGCCAGGCACAAAAATGGCCTATGGCTGGAGATGGGTCTCCCGCCCAAAGAGCCAGCAGGGAAAACTATGCCTTGTTCTAAAGCTCTTTGGGAACCGCTTGCTTGGCCCCACAGACCTGGGGGCTGCGGGCTTTCCTGCTGCCTTCAGCCTCGACAACACCCTTTCCCACTTGGCGTCGCGCCAGGCACAAAAATGGCCTATGGCTGGAGATGGGTCTCCCGCCCAAAGAGCCAGCAGGGAAAACTATGCCTTGTTCTAAAGCTCTTTGGGAACCGCTTGCGTAGCCCCACAGACCTGGGGGCTGCAGGCTTTGCTGCTGCCTTCAGCCTCAAAGCAACCCTTTCCCACTTGGCGCTGCGCCAGGCACAAAAATGGCCATATGGCTGGAGAGGGGTCCCCCGCCCAAAGAGCCAGCAGGGAAAACTATGCCTTGTTCTAAATCTCTTTGGGAACCGCTTGCGTAGCCCCACAGACCTGGGGGCTGCAGGCTTTCCTGCTGCCTTCAGCCTCAAAGCCACCCTTTCCCACTTGGCGCCGCGCCAGGCACAAAAATGGCCATACGGCTGGAGATGGGTCCCCCGCCCAAAGAGCCATCAGGGAAAACTATGCCTTGTTCTAAAGCTCTTTGGGAACCGCTTGCGTAGCCCCACAGACCTGGGGGCTGCGGGCTTTCCTGCTGCCTTCAGCCTCAAAGCCACCCTTTCCCACTTGGTGCCGCATCAGGCACAAAAATGGCCTATGGCTGGATATGGGTCCCATGCCCTAAGAGCCAGCTGGGAAAACTATGCCTTGTTCTAAAGCTCTTTGGGAACCGCTTGCGTAGCCCCACAGACCTGGGGGCTGCAGGCTTTGCTGCTGCTTCAGCCTCAAAGCCACCCTTTCCCACTTGGCGTCGCGCCAGGCACAAAAATGGCCATACGGCTGGAGATGGGTCCCCCGCCCAAAGAGCCAGCAGGGAAAACTATGCCTTGTTCTAAAGCTCTTTGGGAACCGCTTGCTTGGCCCCACAGACCTGGGGGCTGCAGTCTTTGCTGCTGCCTTCAGACTCGACACCACCCTTTCCAACCTGGCGTCGCGCCAGGCACAAAAATGGCCTATGGCTGGAGATGGGTCCCATGCCCAAAGAGCCAGCAAGGAAAACTATGCCTTGTTCTAAAGCTCTTTGGGAACCGCTTGCATAGCCCCACAGACCTGGGGGCTGCGGGCTTTGCTGCTGCCTTCAGCCTCGACACCACCCTTTCCCACTTGGCGCCGCGCCAGGCACAAAAATGGCCATACGGCTGGAGATGGGTCCACCGCCCAAAGAGCCAGCAGGGAAAACTATGCCTTGTTCTAAAGCTCTTTGGGAACCGCTTGCGTAGCCCCACAGACCTGGGGGCTGTGGGCTTTCCTGCTGCCTTCAGCCTCGACACCACCCTTTCCCACTTGGCACTGCGCCAGGCGCAAAAATGGCCATACGGCTGGAGATGGGTCCCCCGCCCAAAGAGCCAGCAGGGAAAACTATGCCTTGTTCTAAAGCTCTTTGGGAACCGCTTGCTTGGCCCCACAGACCTGGGGGCTGCAGGCTTTGCTGCTGCCTTCAGCCTCAAAGCAACCCTTTCCCACTTGGCGCTGCGCCAGGCACAAAAATGGCCATATGGCTGGAGATGGGTCCCCCGCCCAAAGAGCCAGCAGGGAAAACTATGCCTTGTTCTAAAGCTCTTTGGGAACCGCTTGCGTAGCCCCACAGACCTGGGGGCTGCAGGCTTTCCTGCTGCCTTCAGCCTCAAAGCCACCCTTTCCCACTTGGCGCCGCGCCAGGCACAAAAATGGCCATACGGCTGGAGATGGGTCCCCCGCCCAAAGAGCCATCAGGGAAAACTATGCCTTGTTCTAAAGCTCTTTGGGAACCGCTTGCGTAGCCCCACAGACCTGGGGGCTGCGGGCTTTCCTGCTGCCTTCAGCCTCAAAGCCACCCTTTCCCACTTGGTGCCGCATCAGGCACAAAAATGGCCTATGGCTGGATATGGGTCCCATGCCCTAAGAGCCAGCTGGGAAAACTATGCCTTGTTCTAAAGCTCTTTGGGAACCGCTTGCGTAGCCCCACAGACCTGGGGGCTGCAGGCTTTGCTGCTGCTTCAGCCTCAAAGCCACCCTTTCCCACTTGGCGTCGCGCCAGGCACAAAAATGGCCATACGGCTGGAGATGGGTCCCCCGCCCAAAGAGCCAGCAGGGAAAACTATGCCTTGTTCTAAAGCTCTTTGGGAACCGCTTGCTTGGCCCCACAGACCTGGGGGCTGCAGTCTTTGCTGCTGCCTTCAGACTCGACACCACCCTTTCCAACCTGGCGTCGCGCCAGGCACAAAAATGGCCTATGGCTGGAGATGGGTCCACCGCCCAAAGAGCCAGCAGGGAAAACTATGCCTTGTTCTAAAGCTCTTTGGGAACCGCTTGCGTAGCCCCACAGACCTGGGGGCTGTGGGCTTTCCTGCTGCCTTCAGCCTCGACACCACCCTTTCCCACTTGGCACTGCGCCAGGCGCAAAAATGGCCATACGGCTGGAGATGGGTCCCCCGCCCAAAGAGCCAGGAGGGAAAATTATGCCTTGTTCTAAAGCTCTTTGGGAACCACTTGCGTAGCCCCACAGACCTGGGGGCTGCGGGCTTTCCTGCTGCCTTCAGCCTCAAAACCACCCTTTCCCACTTGGCGTCGCGCCAGGCACAAAAATGGCCTATGGCTGGAGATGGGTCTCCCGCCCAAAGAGCCAGCAGGGAAAACTATGCCTTGTTCTAAAGCTCTTTGGGAACCGCTTGCTTGGCCCCACAGACCTGGGGGCTGCGGGCTTTCCTGCTGCCTTCAGCCTCGACAACACCCTTTCCCACTTGGCGTCGCGCCAGGCACAAAAATGGCCTATGGCTGGAGATGGGTCTCCCGCCCAAAGAGCCAGCAGGGAAAACTATGCCTTGTTCTAAAGCTCTTTGGGAACCGCTTGCGTAGCCCCACAGACCTGGGGGCTGCAGGCTTTGCTGCTGCCTTCAGCCTCAAAGCAACCCTTTCCCACTTGGCGCTGCGCCAGGCACAAAAATGGCCATATGGCTGGAGATGGGTCCCCCGCCCAAAGAGCCAGCAGGGAAAACTATGCCTTGTTCTAAAGCTCTTTGGGAACCGCTTGCGTAGCCCCACAGACCTGGGGGCTGCGGGCTTTCCTGCTGCCTTCAGCCTCAAAGCCACCCTTTCCCACTTGGCGCCGCGCCAGGCACAAAAATGGCCATACGGCTGGAGATGGGTCCCCCGCCCAGAGAGCCAGCAGGGAAAACTATGCCTTGTTCTAAAGCTCTTTGGGAACCGCTTGCGTAGCCCCACAGACCTGGGGGGTGTGGGCTTTCCTGCTGCCTTCAGCCTCGACACCACCCTTTCCCACTGGGCGCCGCGCCAGGCACAAAAATGGCCATACGGCTGGAGATGGGTCCCCCGCCCAAAGAGCCAGCAGGGAAAACTATGCCTTGTTCTAAAGCTCTTTGGGAACCGCTTGCGTAGCCCCACAGACCTGGGGGCTGCGGGCTTTCCTGCTGCCTTCAGCCTCAAAACCACCCTTTCCCACTACGCACCGCGCCAGGCATAAAAATAGCCATACGACTGGAGATGGGTCACCCGCCCAAAGAGCCAGCAGGGAAAACTATGCCTTGTGCTAAAGCTCTTTGGGAACCGCTTGCGTACCCCACAGACCTGGGGGCTGCGGGCTTTCCTGCTGCCTTCAGCCTCAAAACCACCCTTTCCCACTTGGCGTCGCGCCAGGCACAAAAATGGCCTATGGCTGGAGATGGGTCTCCCGCCCAAAGAGCCAGCAGGGAAAACTATGCCTTGTTCTAAAGCTCTTTGGGAACCGCTTGCTTGGCCCCACAGACCTGGGGGCTGCGGGCTTTCCTGCTGCCTTCAGCCTCGACAACACCCTTTCCCACTTGGCGTCGCGCCAGGCACAAAAATGGCCTATGGCTGGAGATGGGTCCCCCGCCCAAGGAGCCATCAGGGAAAACTATGCCTTGTTCTAAAGCTCTTTGGGAACCGCTTGCGTAGCCCCACAGACCTGGGGGCTGCAGGCTTTGCTGCTGCTTCAGCCTCAAAGCCACCCTTTCCCACTTGGCGTCGCGCCAGGCACAAAAATGGCCATACGGCTGGAGATGGGTCCCCCGCCCAAAGAGCCAGCAGGGAAAACTATGCCTTGTTCTAAAGCTCTTTGGGAACCGCTTGCTTGGCCCCACAGACCTGGGGGCTGCAGTCTTTGCTGCTGCCTTCAGACTCGACACCACCCTTTCCAACCTGGCGTCGCGCCAGGCACAAAAATGGCCTATGGCTGGAGATGGGTCCCATGCCCAAAGAGCCAGCAAGGAAAACTATGCCTTGTTCTAAAGCTCTTTGGGAACCGCTTGCATAGCCCCACAGACCTGGGGGCTGCGGGCTTTGCTGCTGCCTTCAGCCTCGACACCACCCTTTCCCACTTGGCGCCGCGCCAGGCACAAAAATGGCCATACGGCTGGAGATGGGTCCACCGCCCAAAGAGCCAGCAGGGAAAACTATGCCTTGTTCTAAAGCTCTTTGGGAACCGCTTGCGTAGCCCCACAGACCTGGGGGCTGTGGGCTTTCCTGCTGCCTTCAGCCTCGACACCACCCTTTCCCACTTGGCACTGCGCCAGGCGCAAAAATGGCCATACGGCTGGAGATGGGTCCCCCGCCCAAAGAGCCAGGAGGGAAAATTATGCCTTGTTCTAAAGCTCTTTGGGAACCACTTGCGTAGCCCCACAGACCTGGGGGCTGCGGGCTTTCCTGCTGCCTTCAGCCTCAAAACCACCCTTTCCCACTTGGCGTCGAGCCAGGCACAAAAATGGCCTATGGCTGGAGATGGGTCTCCCGCCCAAAGAGCCAGCAGGGAAAACTATGCCTTGTTATAAAGCTCTTTGGGAACCGCTTGCTTGGCCCCACAGACCTGGGGGCTGCGGGCTTTCCTGCTGCCTTCAGCCTCGACAACACCCTTTCCCACTTGGCGTCGCGCCAGGCACAAAAATGGCCTATGGCTGGAGATGGGTCTCCCGCCCAAAGAGCCAGCAGGGAAAACTATGCCTTGTTCTAAAGCTCTTTGGGAACCGCTTGCGTAGCCCCACAGACCTGGGGGCTGCAGGCTTTGCTGCTGCCTTCAGCCTCAAAGCAACCCTTTCCCACTTGGCGCTGCGCCAGGCACAAAAATGGCCATATGGCTGGAGATGGGTCCCCCGCCCAAAGAGCCAGCAGGGAAAACTATGCCTTGTTCTAAAGCTCTTTGGGAACCGCTTGCGTAGCCCCACAGACCTGGGGGCTGCGGGCTTTCCTGCTGCCTTCAGCCTCAAAGCCACCCTTTCCCACTTGGCGCCGCGCCAGGCACAAAAATGGCCATACGGCTGGAGATGGGTCCCCCGCCCAAAGAGCCATCAGGGAAAACTATGCCTTGTTCTAAAGCTCTTTGGGAACCGCTTGCGTAGCCCCACAGACCTGGGGGGTGTGGGCTTTCCTGCTGCCTTCAGCCTCGACACCACCCTTTCCCACTTGGCGCCGCGCCAGGCACAAAAATGGCCATACGGCTGGAGATGGGTCCCCCGCCCAAAGAGCCAGCAGGGAAAACTATGCCTTGTTCTAAAGCTCTTTGGGAACCGCTTGCGTAGCCCCACAGACCTGGGGGCTGCGGGCTTTCCTGCTTCCTTCAGCCTCAAAACCACCCTTTCCCACTACGCACCGCGCCAGGCATAAAAATAGCCATACGACTGGAGATGGGTCACCCGCCCAAAGAGCCAGCAGGGAAAACTATGCCTTGTTCTAAAGCTCTTTGGGAACCGCTTGCGTAGCCCCACAGACCTGGGGGCTGCAGGCTTTCCTGCTGCCTTCAGCCTCAAAACCACCCTTTCCCACTTGGCGTCGCGCCAGGCACAAAAATGGCCTATGGCTGGAGATGGGTCTCCCGCCCAAAGAGCCAGCAGGGAAAACTATGCCTTGTTCTAAAGCTCTTTGGGAACCGCTTGCTTGGCCCCACAGACCTGGGGGCTGCGGGCTTTCCTGCTGCCTTCAGCCTCGACAACACCCTTTCCCACTTGGCGTCGCGCCAGGCACAAAAATGGCCTATGGCTGGAGATGGGTCCCCCGCCCAAGGAGCCATCAGGGAAAACTATGCCTTGTTCTAAAGCTCTTTGGGAACCGCTTGCGTAGCCCCACAGACCTGGGGGGTGTGGGCTTTCCTGCTGCCTTCAGCCTCAAAGCCACCCTTTCCCACTTGGCGCCGCGGTAGGCACAAAAATGGTCTATGGCTGGAGATGGGTCCCATGCCCAAAGACCCAGCAAGGAAAACTATGCCTTGTTCTAAAGCTCTTTGGGAACCGCTTGCATAGCCCCACAGACCTGGGGGCTGTGGGCCTTCCTGCTGCCTTCAGCCTCGACACCACGCTTTCCCACTTGGCCCCTGGCCACGCACAAAAATGGCCATACGGCTGGAGATGGGTCCCCCGCCCAGAGAGCCAGCAGGGAAAATTATGCCTTGTTCTAAAGCTCTTTGGGAACCGCTTGCGTAGCCCCACAGACCTGGGGGCTGCGGGCTTTCCTGCTGCCTTCAGCCTCAAAGCCACCCTTTCCCACTTGGTGCCGCATCAGGCACAAAAATGGCCTATGGCTGGATATGGGTCCCATGCCCTAAGAGCCAGCTGGGAAAACTATGCCTTGTTCTAAAGCTCTTTGGGAACCGCTTGCGTAGCCCCACAGACCTGGGGGCTGCAGGCTTTGCTGCTGCTTCAGCCTCAAAGCCACCCTTTCCCACTCGGCGTCGCGCCAGGCACAAAAATGGCCTATGGCTGGAGATGGGTCCCCCGCCCAAAGAGCCAGCAGGGAAAACTATGCCTTGTTCTAAAGCTCTTTGGGAACCACTTGCGTAGCCCCACAGACCTGGGGGCTGCGGGCTTTCCTGCTGCCTTCAGCCTCAAAACCACCCTTTCCCACTTGGCGCCGCGCCAGGCACAAAAATGGCCATACCGCTGGAGATGGGTCCCCCGCCCAAAGAGCCAGCAGGGAAAACTATGCCTTGTTCTAAAGCTCTTTGGGAACCCCTTGCGTAGCCCCACAGACCTGGGGGCTGCAGGCTTTCCTGCTGCCTTCAGCCTCAAAACCACCCTTTCCCACTTGGCGTCGCGCCAGGCACAAAAATGGCCTATGGCTGGAGATGGGTCTCCCGCCCAAAGAGCCAGCAGGGAAAACTATGCCTTGTTCTAAAGCTCTTTGGGAACCGCTTGCTTGGCCCCACAGACCTGGGGGCTGCGGGCTTTCCTGCTGCCTTCAGCCTCGACAACACCCTTTCCCACTTGGCGTCGCGCCAGGCACAAAAATGGCCTATGGCTGGAGATGGGTCTCCCGCCCAAAGAGCCAGCAGGGAAAACTATGCCTTGTTCTAAAGCTCTTTGGGAACCGCTTGCGTAGCCCCACAGACCTGGGGGCTGCAGGCTTTGCTGCTGCCTTCAGCCTCAAAGCAACCCTTTCCCACTTGGCGCTGCGCCAGGCACAAAAATGGCCATATGGCTGGAGATGGGTCCCCCGCCCAAGGAGCCATCAGGGAAAACTATGCCTTGTTCTAAAGCTCTTTGGGAACCGCTTGCGTAGCCCCACAGACCTGGGGGGTGTGGGCTTTCCTGCTGCCTTCAGCCTCAAAGCCACCCTTTCCCACTTGGCGCCGCGGTAGGCACAAAAATGGTCTATGGCTGGAGATGGGTCCCATGCCCAAAGACCCAGCAAGGAAAACTATGCCTTGTTCTAAAGCTCTTTGGGAACCGCTTGCATAGCCCCACAGACCTGGGGGCTGTGGGCCTTCCTGCTGCCTTCAGCCTCGACACCACGCTTTCCCACTTGGCCCCTGGCCACGCACAAAAATGGCCATACGGCTGGAGATGGGTCCCCCGCCCAGAGAGCCAGCAGGGAAAATTATGCCTTGTTCTAAAGCTCTTTGGGAACCGCTTGCGTAGCCCCACAGACCTGGGGGCTGCGGGCTTTCCTGCTGCCTTCAGCCTCAAAGCCACCCTTTCCCACTTGGTGCCGCATCAGGCACAAAAATGGCCTATGGCTGGATATGGGTCCCATGCCCTAAGAGCCAGCTGGGAAAACTATGCCTTGTTCTAAAGCTCTTTGGGAACCGCTTGCGTAGCCCTACAGACCTGGGGGCTGCAGGCTTTGCTGCTGCTTCAGCCTCAAAGCCACCCTTTCCCACTCGGCGTCGCGCCAGGCACAAAAATGGCCTATGGCTGGAGATGGGTCCCCCGCCCAAAGAGCCAGCAGGGAAAACTATGCCTTGTTCTAAAGCTCTTTGGGAACCGCTTGCGTAGCCCCACAGACCTGGGGGCTGCGGGCTTTCCTGCTGCCTTCAGCCTCGACACCACCCTTTCCCACTTGGCGCCGCGCCAGGCACAAAAATGGCCATACCGCTGGAGATGGGTCCCCCGCCCAAAGAGCCAGCAGGGAAAACTATGCCTTGTTCTAAAGCTCTTTGGGAACCCCTTGCGTAGCCCCACAGACCTGGGGGCTGCAGGCTTTCCTGCTGCCTTCAGCCTCAAAACCACCCTTTCCCACTTGGCGTCGCGCCAGGCACAAAAATGGCCTATGGCTGGAGATGGGTCTCCCGCCCAAAGAGCCAGCAGGGAAAACTATGCCTTGTTCTAAAGCTCTTTGGGAACCGCTTGCTTGGCCCCACAGACCTGGGGGCTGCGGGCTTTCCTGCTGCCTTCAGCCTCGACAACACCCTTTCCCACTTGGCGTCGCGCCAGGCACAAAAATGGCCTATGGCTGGAGATGGGTCTCCCGCCCAAAGAGCCAGCAGGGAAAACTATGCCTTGTTCTAAAGCTCTTTGGGAACCGCTTGCGTAGCCCCACAGACCTGGGGGCTGCAGGCTTTGCTGCTGCCTTCAGCCTCAAAGCAACCCTTTCCCACTTGGCGCTGCGCCAGGCACAAAAATGGCCATATGGCTGGAGATGGGTCCCCCGCCCAAAGAGCCAGCAGGGAAAACTATGCCTTGTTCTAAAGCTCTTTGGGAACCGCTTGCGTAGCCCCACAGACCTGGGGGCTGCGGGCTTTCCTGCTGCCTTCAGCCTCAAAGCCACCCTTTCCCACTTGGCGCCGCGCCAGGCACAAAAATGGCCATACGGCTGGAGATGGGTCCCCCGCCCAAAGAGCCAGCAGGGAAAACTATGCCTTGTTCTAAAGCTCTTTGGGAACCGCTTGCGTAGCCCCACAGACCTGGGGGCTGCGGGCTTTCCTGCTGCCTTCAGCCTCAAAGCCACCCTTTCCCACTTGGCGCCGCGCCAGGCACAAAAATGGCCATATGGCTGGAGATGGGTCCCCCGCCCAAAGAGCCAGCAGGGAAAATTATGCCTTGTTCTAAAGCTCTTTGGGAACCGCTTGCGTAGCCCCACAGACCTGGGGGCTGCGGGCTTTCCTGCTGCCTTCAGCCTCAAAGCCACCCTTTCCCACTTGGCGCCGCATCAGGCACAAAAATGGCCATACGGCTGGAGATGGGTCACCCGCCCAAAGAGCCAGCAGGGAAAACTATGCCTTGTTCTAAAGCTCTTTGGGAACCGCTTGCGTAGACCCACAGACCTGGGGGCTGCGGGCTTTCCTGCTGCCTTCAGCCTCGACACCACCCTTTCCCACTACGCACCGCGCCAGGCATAAAAATAGCCATACGACTGGAGATGGGTCCCACGCCCAAAGAGCCAGCAGGGAAAACTATGCCTTGTTCTAAAGCTCTTTGGGAACCGCTTGCGTAGCCCCACAGACCTGGGGGCTGCGGGCTTTCCTGCTGCCTTCAGCCTCAAAGCCACCCTTTCCCACTTGGCGCCGGGCCAGGCACAAAAATGGCCATACGGCTGGAGATGGGTCCCCCGCCCAAAGAGCCATCAGGGAAAACTATGCCTTGTTCTAAAGCTCTTTGGGAACCGCTTGCGTAGCCCCACAGACCTGGGGGGTGTGGGCTTTCCTGCTGCCTTCAGCCTCAAAGCCACCCTTTCCCACTTGGCGCCGCGGTAGGCACAAAAATGGTCTATGGCTGGAGATGGGTCCCATGCCCAAAGACCCAGCAAGGAAAACTATGCCTTGTTCTAAAGCTCTTTGGGAACCGCTTGCATAGCCCCACAGACCTGGGGGCTGTGGGCCTTCCTGCTGCCTTCAGCCTCGACACCACGCTTTCCCACTTGGCCCCTGGCCACGCACAAAAATGGCAATATGGCTGGAGATGGGTCCCCCGCCCAAAGAGCCAGCAGGGAAAACTATGCCTTGTTCTAAAACTCTTTGGGAACCGCTTGCGTAGCCGCACAGACCTGGGGGCTGCAGGCTCTCCTGCTGCCTTCAGCCTCGACAGCACCCTTTCCCACTTGGTGCCGCATCAGGCACAAAAATGGCCTATGGCTGGATATGGGTCCCATGCCCTAAGAGCCAGCTGGGAAAACTATGCCTTGTTCTAAAGCTCTTTGGGAACCGCTTGCGTAGCCCCACAGACCTGGGGGCTGCAGGCTTTGCTGCTGCTTCAGCCTCAAAGCCACCCTTTCCCACTTGGCGTCGCGCCAGGCACAAAAATGGCCTATGGCTGGAGATGGGTCCCCCGCCCAAAGAGCCAGCAGGGAAAACTATGCCTTGTTCTAAAGCTCTTTGGGAACCGCTTGCTTGGCCCCACAGACGTGGGGGCTGCGGGCTTTCCTGCTGCCTTCAGCCTCGACACCACCCTTTCCCACTTGGCGCCGAGCCAGGCACAAAAATGGCCATACCGCTGGAGATGGGTCCCCCGCCCAAAGAGCCAGCAGGGAAAACTATGCCTTGTTCTAAAGCTCTTTGGGAACCGCTTGCGTAGCCCCACAGACCTGGGGGCTGCAGGCTTTCCTGCTGCCTTCAGCCTCAAAACCACCCTTTCCCACTTGGCGTCGCGCCAGGCACAAAAATGGCCTATGGCTGGAGATGGGTCTCCCGCCCAAAGAGCCAGCAGGGAAAACTATGCCTTGTTCTAAAGCTCTTTGGGAACCGCTTGCTTGGCCCCACAGACCTGGGGGCTGCGGGCTTTCCTGCTGCCTTCAGCCTCGACAACACCCTTTCCCACTTGGCGTCGCGCCAGGCACAAAAATGGCCTATGGCTGGAGATGGGTCTCCCGCCCAAAGAGCCAGCAGGGAAAACTATGCCTTGTTCTAAAGCTCTTTGGGAACCGCTTGCGTAGCCCCACAGACCTGGGGGCTGCAGGCTTTGCTGCTGCCTTCAGCCTCAAAGCAACCCTTTCCCACTTGGCGCTGCGCCAGGCACAAAAATGGCCATATGGCTGGAGATGGGTCCCCCGCCCAAAGAGCCAGCAGGGAAAACTATGCCTTGTTCTAAAGCTCTTTGGGAACCGCTTGCGTAGCCCCACAGACCTGGGGGCTGCGGGCTTTGCTGCTGCCTTCAGCCTCAAAGCCACCCTTTCCCACTTGGCGCCGCGCCAGGCACAAAAATGGCCATACGGCTGGAGATGGGTCCCCCGCCCAAAGAGCCAGCAGGGAAAACTATGCCTTGTTCTAAAGCTCTTTGGGAACCGCTTGCGTAGCCCCACAGACCTGGGGGCTGCAGGCTTTCCTGCTGCCTTCAGCCTCGACAGCACCCTTTCCCACTTGACGCCGCGCCAGGCACAAAAATGGCCATACGGCTGGAGATGGGTCCCCCGCCCAGAGAGCCATCAGGGAAAATTATGCCTTGTTCTAAAGCTCTTTGGGAACCGCTTGCGTAGCCCCACAAACCTGGGGGCTGCAGGCTTTCCTGCTGCCTTCAGCCTCAAAGCCACCCTTTCCCAATTGGCGCCGCGCCAGGCACAAAAATGGCCATACGGCTGGAGATGGGTCCCCCGCCCAAAGAGCCAGCAGGGAAAACTATGCCTTGTTCTAAAGCTCTTTGGGAACCACTTGCGTAGCCCCACAGACCTGGGGGCTGCGGGCTTTCCTGCTGCCTTCAGCCTCGACACCACCCTTTCCCACTTGGCGCCGCCCCAGGCATAAAAATGGCCATATGGCTGGAGATGGGTCCCCCGCCCAAAGAGCCAGCAGGGAAAAATATGCCTTGTTCTAAAGCTCTTTGGGAACCGCTTGCGTAGCCCCACAGACCTGGGGGCTGCAGGCTTTGCTGCTGCCTTCAGCCTCAAAACCACCCTTTCCCACTTGGCGCCGCGCCAGGCACAAAAATGGCCATACGGCTGGAGATGGGTCCCCCGCCCAAAGAGCCAGCAGGGAAAACTATGCCTTGTTCTAAAGCTCTTTGGGAACCGCTTGCGTAGCCCCACAGACCTGGGGGCTGCAGGCTTTCCTGCTGCCTTCAGCCTCAAAGCCACCCTTTCCCACTTGGCGCCGGGCCAGGCACAAAAATGGCCATACGGCTGGAGATGGGTCCCCCGCCCAAAGAGCCAGCAGGGAAAACTATGCCTTGTTCTAAAGCTCTTTGGGAACCGCTTGCGTAGCCCCACAGACCTGGGGGCTGCGGGCTTTGCTGCTGCCTTCAGCCTCGACACCACCCTTTCCCACTTGGCCCCTGGCCACGCACAAAAATGGCCATACGGCTGGAGATGGGTCCCCCGCCCAAAGAGCCAGCAGGGAAAACTATGCCTTGTTCTAAAGCTCTTTGGGAACCGCTTGCGTAGCCCCACAGACCTGGGGGCTGCAGGCTTTCCTGCTGCCTTCAGCCTCGACAGCACCCTTTCCCACTTGGCGCCGCGCCAGGCACAAAAATGGCCATACGGCTGGAGATGGGTCCCCCGCCCAGAGAGCCAGCAGGGAAAATTATGCCTTGTTCTAAAGCTCTTTGGGAACCGCTTGCGTAGCCCCACAGACCTGGGGGCTGCGGGCTTTCCTGCTGCCTTCAGCCTCAAAGCCACCCTTTCCCACTTGGCGCCGCATCAAGCACAAAAATGGCCTATGGCTGGATATGGGTCCCATGCCCTAAGAGCCAGCTGGGAAAACTATGCCTTGTTCTAAAGCTCTTTGGGAACCGCTTGCGTAGCCGCACAGACCTGGGGGCTGCGGGCTTTCCTGCTGCCTTCAGCCTCAAAGCCACCCTTTCCCACTTGGCGTCGCGCCAGGCACAAAAATGGCCTATGGCTGGAGATGGCTCCCATGCCCAAAGAGCCAGCAGGGAAAACTATGCCTTGTTCTAAAGCTCTTTGGGAACCGCTTGCTTGGCCCCACAGACCTGGGGGCTGCAGCCTTTCCTGCTGCCTTCAGACTCGACACCACCCTTTCCCACTTGGCGCCGCGCTAGGCACAAAAATGGTCTATGGCTGGAGATGGGTCCCCCGCCCAAAGAGCCAGCAGGGAAAACTATGCCTTGTTCTAAAGCTCTTTGGGAACCGCTTGCGTAGCCCCACAGACCTGGGGGCTGCGGGCTTTCCTGCTGCCTTCAGCCTCAAAACCACCCTTTCCCACTACGCACCGCGCCAGGCATAAAAATAGCCATACGACTGGATATGGGTCCCCCGCCCAGAGAGCCATCAGGGAAAACTATGCCTTGTTCTAAAGCTCTTTGGGAACCGCTTGCGTAGCCCCACAGACCTGGGGGCTGCGCGCTTTCCTGCTGCCTTCAGCCTCAAAGCCACCCTTTCCCACTTGGCGCCGCATCAGGCACAAAAATGGCCTATGGCTGGAGATGGGTCCCCCGCCCAAAGAGCCAGCAGGGAAAACTATGCCTTGTTCTAAAGCTCTTTGGGAACCGCTTGCGTAGCCCCACAGACCTGGGGGCTGCGGGCTTTCCTGCTGCCTTCAGACTCGACACCACCCTTTCCCACTACGCACCGCGCCAGGCATAAAAATAGCCATACGACTGGAGATGGGTCCCCCGCCCAAAGAGCCAGCAGGGAAAACTATGCCTTGTTCTAAAGCTCTTTGGGAACCGCTTGCGTAGCCGCACAGACCTGGGGGCTGCAGGCTTTGCTGCTGCCTTCAGCCTCAAAGCCACCCTTTCCCACTTGGCGCCGCGCCAGGCACAAAAATGGCCATACGGCTGGAGATGGGTCCCCCGCCCAAAGAGCCAGCAGGGAAAACTATGCCTTGTTCTAAAGCTCTTTGGGAACCGCTTGCGTAGCCCCACAGACCTGGGGGCTGCGGGCTTTCCTGCTGCCTTCAGCCTCAAAGCCACCCTTTCCCACTTGGCGCCGCGCCAGGCACAAAAATGGCCATACGGCTGGAGATGGGTCCCCCGCCCAAAGAGCCAGCAGGGAAAACTATGCCTTGTTCTAAAGCTCTTTGGGAACCGCTTGCTTGGCCCCACAGACCTGGGGGGGTGTGGGCTTTCCTGCTGCCTTCAGCCTCAAAGCCATCCTTTCCCACTTGGCGCCGCGCCAGGCACAAAAATGGCCATATGGCTGGAGATGGGTCCCCTGCCCAAGGAGCCAGCAGGGAAAACTATGCCTTGTTCTAAAGCTCTTTGGGAACCGCTTGCGTAGCCCCACAGACCTGGGGGCTGCAGGCTTTCCTGCTGCCTTCAGCCTCGACACCACCCTTTCCCACTTGGCGCCGCGCCAGGCACAAAAATGGCCATACGGCTGGAGACGGGTCCCCCGCCCAAAGAGCCAGCAGGGAAAATTATGCCTTGTTCTAAAGCTCTTTGGGAACCGCTTGCGTAGCCCCACAGACCTGGGGGCTGCGGGCTTTCCTGCTGCCTTCAGCCTCAAAACCACCCTTTCCCACTACGCACCGCGCCAGGCATAAAAATAGCCATACGACTGGAGATGGGTCCCCCGCCCAAAGAGCCAGCAGGGAAAACTATGCCTTGTTCTAAAGCTCTTTGGGAACCGCTTGCTTGGCCCCACAGACCTGGGGGCTGCGGGCTTTCCTGCTGCCTTCAGCCTCGACAACACCCTTTCCCACTTGGCGTCGCGCCAGGCACAAAAATGGCCTATGGCTGGAGATGGGTCTCCCGCCCAAAGAGCCAGCAGGGAAAACTATGCCTTGTTCTAAAGCTCTTTGGGAACCGCTTGCGTAGCCCCACAGACCTGGGGGCTGCAGGCTTTGCTGCTGCCTTCAGCCTCAAAGCAACCCTTTCCCACTTGGCGCTGCGCCAGGCACAAAAATGGCCATATGGCTGGAGATGGGTCCCCCGCCCAACGAGCCAGCAGGGAAAACTATGCCTTGTTCTAAAGCTCTTTGGGAACCGCTTGCGTAGTCCCACAGACCTGGGGGGTGTGGGCTTTCCTGCTGCCTTCAGCCTCGACACCACCCTTTCCCACTTGGCGCCGCGCCAGGCATAAAAATAGCCATACGACTGGAGATGGGTCCCCCGCCCAAAGAGCCAGCAGGGAAAACTATGCCTTGTTCTAAAGCTCTTTGGGAACCGCTTGCGTAGCCGCACAGACCTGGGGGCTGCAGGCTTTGCTGCTGCCTTCAGCCTCAAAGCCACCCTTTCCCACTTGGCGCTGCGCCAGGCACAAAAATGGCCATATGGCTGGAGATGGGTCCCCCGCCCAAAGAGCCAGCAGGGAAAACTATGCCTTGTTCTAAAGCTCTTTGGGAACCGCTTGCGTAGCCCCACAGACCTGGGGGCTGCGGGCTTTCCTGCTGCCTTCAGCCTCAAAGCCACCCTTTCCCACTTGGCGCCGCGCCAGGCACAAAAATGGCCGTACGGCTGGAGATGGGTCCCCCGCCCAAAGAGCCAGCAGGGAAAACTATGCCTTGTTCTAAAGCTCTTTGGGAACCGCTTGCGTAGCCCCACAGACCTGGGGGGTGTGGGCTTTCCTGCTGCCTTCAGCCTCAAAGCCACCCTTTCCCACTTGGCGCCGCGGTAGGCACAAAAATGGTCTATGGCTGGAGATGGGTCCCATGCCCAAAGAGCCAGCAAGGAAAACTATGCCTTGTTCTAAAGCTCTTTGGGAACCGCTTGCGTAGCCCCACAGAACTGGGGGCTGTGGGCCTTCCTGCTGCCTTCAGGCTCGACACCACGCTTTCCCACTTGGCCCCTGGCCACGCACAAAAATCGCCATACGGCTGGAGATGGGTCCCCCGCCCAAAGAGCCAGCAGGGAAAACTATGCCTTGTTCTAAAACTCTTTGGGAACCGCTTGCGTAGCCGCACAGACCTGGGGGCTGCAGGCTCTCCTGCTGCCTTCAGCCTCGACAGCACCCTTTCCCACTTGGCGCCGCGCCAGGCACAAAAATGGCCATACGGCTGGAGATGGGTCCCCCGCCCAGAGAGCCAGCAGGGAAAATTATGCCTTGTTCTAAAGCTCTTTGGGAACCGCTTGCGTAGCCCCACAGACCTGGGGGCTGCGGGCTTTCCTGCTGCCTTCAGCCTCAAAGCCACCCTTTCCCACTTGGTGCCGCATCAGGCACAAAAATGGCCTATGGCTGGATATGGGTCCCATGCCCTAAGAGCCAGCTGGGAAAACTATGCCTTGTTCTAAAGCTCTTTGGGAACCGCTTGCGTAGCCCCACAGACCTGGGGGCTGCAGGCTTTGCTGCTGCTTCAGCCTCGACACCACCCTTTCCCACTTGGCGTCGCGCCAGGCACAAAAATGGCCTATGGCAGGAGATGGGTCCCCCGCCCAAAGAGCCAGCAGGGAAAACTATGCCTTGTTCTAAAGCTCTTTGGGAACCGCTTGCTTGGCCCCACAGACCTGGGGGCTGCAGGCTTTGCTGCTGCCTTCAGACTCGACACCACCCTTTCCAACCTGGCGCCGCGCCAGGCACAAAAATGGCCTATGGCTGGAGATGGGTCCCATGCCCAAAGAGCCAGCAGGGAAAACTATGCCTTGTTCTAAAGCTCTTTGGGAACCGCTTGCGTAGTCCCACAGACCTGGGGGGTGTGGGCTTTCCTGCTGCCTTCAGCCTCGACACCACCCTTTCCCACTTGGCGCCGCGCCAGGCATAAAAATAGCCATACGACTGGAGATGGGTCCCCCGCCCAAAGAGCCAGCAGGGAAAACTATGCCTTGTTCTAAAGCTCTTTGGGAACCGCTTGCGTAGCCGCACAGACCTGGGGGCTGCAGGCTTTGCTGCTGCCTTCAGCCTCAAAGCCACCCTTTCCCACTTGGCGCTGCGCCAGGCACAAAAATGGCCATATGGCTGGAGATGGGTCCCCCGCCCAAAGAGCCAGCAGGGAAAACTATGCCTTGTTCTAAAGCTCTTTGGGAACCGCTTGCGTAGCCCCACAGACCTGGGGGCTGCGGGCTTTCCTGCTGCCTTCAGCCTCAAAGCCACCCTTTCCCACTTGGCGCCGCGCCAGGCACAAAAATGGCCGTACGGCTGGAGATGGGTCCCCCGCCCAAAGAGCCAGCAGGGAAAACTATGCCTTGTTCTAAAGCTCTTTGGGAACCGCTTGCGTAGCCCCACAGACCTGGGGGGTGTGGGCTTTCCTGCTGCCTTCAGCCTCAAAGCCACCCTTTCCCACTTGGCGCCGCGGTAGGCACAAAAATGGTCTATGGCTGGAGATGGGTCCCATGCCCAAAGAGCCAGCAAGGAAAACTATGCCTTGTTCTAAAGCTCTTTGGGAACCGCTTGCGTAGCCCCACAGAACTGGGGGCTGTGGGCCTTCCTGCTGCCTTCAGGCTCGACACCACGCTTTCCCACTTGGCCCCTGGCCACGCACAAAAATCGCCATACGGCTGGAGATGGGTCCCCCGCCCAAAGAGCCAGCAGGGAAAACTATGCCTTGTTCTAAAACTCTTTGGGAACCGCTTGCGTAGCCGCACAGACCTGGGGGCTGCAGGCTCTCCTGCTGCCTTCAGCCTCGACAGCACCCTTTCCCACTTGGCGCCGCGCCAGGCACAAAAATGGCCATACGGCTGGAGATGGGTCCCCCGCCCAGAGAGCCAGCAGGGAAAATTATGCCTTGTTCTAAAGCTCTTTGGGAACCGCTTGCGTAGCCCCACAGACCTGGGGGCTGCGGGCTTTCCTGCTGCCTTCAGCCTCAAAGCCACCCTTTCCCACTTGGTGCCGCATCAGGCACAAAAATGGCCTATGGCTGGATATGGGTCCCATGCCCTAAGAGCCAGCTGGGAAAACTATGCCTTGTTCTAAAGCTCTTTGGGAACCGCTTGCGTAGCCCCACAGACCTGGGGGCTGCAGGCTTTGCTGCTGCTTCAGCCTCGACACCACCCTTTCCCACTTGGCGTCGCGCCAGGCACAAAAATGGCCTATGGCAGGAGATGGGTCCCCCGCCCAAAGAGCCAGCAGGGAAAACTATGCCTTGTTCTAAAGCTCTTTGGGAACCGCTTGCTTGGCCCCACAGACCTGGGGGCTGCAGGCTTTGCTGCTGCCTTCAGACTCGACACCACCCTTTCCAACCTGGCGCCGCGCCAGGCACAAAAATGGCCTATGGCTGGAGATGGGTCCCATGCCCAAAGAGCCATCAGGGAAAACTATGCCTTGTTCTAAAGCTCTTTGGGAACCGCTTGCGTAGCCCCACAGACCTGGGGGCTGCGGGCTTTGCTGCTGCCTTCAGCCTCGACACCACCCTTTCCCACTTGGCGCCGCGCCAGGCACAAAAATGGCCATACGGCTGCAGATGGGTCCACCGCCCAAAGAGCCAGCAGGGAAAACTATGCCTTGTTCTAAAGCTCTTTGGGAACCGCTTGCGTAGCCCCACAGACCTGGGGGCTGCGGGCTTTGCTGCTGCCTTCAGCCTCGACACCACCCTTTCCCACTTGGCACTGCGCCAGGCGCAAAAATGGCCATACGGCTGGAGATGGGTCCCCCGCCCAAAGAGCCAGGAGGGAAAATTATGCCTTGTTCTAAAGCTCTTTGGGAACCACTTGCGTAGCCCCACAGACCTGGGGGCTGCGGGCTTTCCTGCTGCCTTCAGCCTCAAAACCACCCTTTCCCACTTGGCGCCGCGCCAGGCACAAAAATGGCCATACCGCTGGAGATGGGTCCCCCGCCCAAAGAGCCAGCAGGGAAAACTATGCCTTGTTCTAAAGCTCTTTGGGAACCGCTTGCGTAGCCCCACAGACCTGGGGGCTGCAGGCTTTCCTGCTGCCTTCAGCCTCAAAACCACCCTTTCCCACTTGGCGTCGCGCCAGGCACAAAAATGGCCTATGGCTGGAGATGGGTCTCCCGCCCAAAGAGCCAGCAGGGAAAACTATGCCTTGTTCTAAAGCTCTTTGGGAACCGCTTGCGTAGCCCCACAGACCTGGGGGCTGCGGGCTTTCCTGCTGCCTTCAGCCTCGACAACACCCTTTCCCACTTGGCGTCGCGCCAGGCACAAAAATGGCCTATGGCTGGAGATGGGTCTCCCGCCCAAAGAGCCAGCAGGGAAAACTATGCCTTGTTCTAAAGCTCTTTGGGAACCGCTTGCGTAGCCGCACAGACCTGGGGGCTGCAGGCTTTGCTGCTGCCTTCAGCCTCAAAGCAACCCTTTCCCACTTGGCGCTGCGCCAGGCACAAAAATGGCCATATGGCTGGAGATGGGTCCCCCGCCCAAAGAGCCAGCAGGGAAAACTATGCCTTGTTCTAAAGCTCTTTGGGAACCGCTTGCGTAGCCCCACAGACCTGGGGGCTGCGGGCTTTCCTGCTGCCTTCAGCCTCAAAGCCACCCTTTCCCACTTGGCGCCGCGCCAGGCACAAAAATGGCCATACGGCTGGAGATGGGTCCCCCCGCCCAAAGAGAAATCAGGGAAAACTATGCCTTGTTCTAAAGCTCTTTGGGAACCGCTTGCGTAGCCCCACAGACCTGGGGGGTGTGGGCTTTCCTGCTGCCTTCAGCCTCGACACCACCCTTTCCCACTTGGCGCCGCGCCAGGCACAAAAATGGCCATACGGCTGGAGATGTGTCCCCCGCCCAAAGAGCCAGCAGGGAAAATTATGCCTTGTTCTAAAGCTCTTTGGGAACCGCTTGCGTAGCCCCACAGACCTGGGGGCTGCGGGCTTTCCTGCTGCCTTCAGCCTCAAAACCACACTTTCCCACTACGCACCGCGCCAGGCATAAAAATAGCCATACGACTGGAGATGGGTCCCCCGCCCAAAGAGCCAGCAGGGAAAACTATGCCTTGTTCTAAAGCTCTTTGGGAACCGCTTGCGTAGCCCCACAAACCTGGGGGCTGCAGGCTTTGCTGCTGCCTTCAGCCTCAAAGCCACCCTTTCCCACTTGGCGCCGCGCTAGGCACAAAAATGGCCTATGGCTGGAGATGGGTCCCCCGCCCAAAGAGCCAGCAGGGAAAACTATGCCTTGTTCTAAAGCTCTTTGGGAACCGCTTGCTTGGCCCCACAGACCTGGGGGCTGCGGGCTTTCCTGCTGCCTTCAGCCTCGACAACACCCTTTCCCACTTGGCGTCGCGCCAGGCACAAAAATGGCCTATGGCTGGAGATGGGTCCCCCGCCCAAGGAGCCAGCAGGGAAAACTATGCCTTGTTCTAAAGCTCTTTGGGAACCGCTTGCGTAGCCCCACAGACCTGGGGGCTGCGGGCTTTCCTGCTGTCTTCAGCCTCAAAGCCACCCTTTCCCACTACGCACCGCACCAGGCATAAAAATAGCCATACGACTGGAGATGGGTCCCCCGCCCAAGGAGCCAGCAGGGAAAACTATGCCTTGTTCTAAAGCTCTTTGGGAACCGCTTGCGTAGCCCCACAGACCTGGGGGCTGCGGGCTTTCCTGCTGCCTTCAGCCTCGACACCACCCTTTCCCACTACGCACCGCACCAGGCATAAAAATAGCCATACGACTGGAGATGGGTACCCCGCCCAAAGAGCCAGCAGGGAAAACTATGCCTTGTTCTAAAGCTCTTTGGGAACCGCTTGCGTAGCCCCACAGACCTGGGGGCTGCAGGCTTTGCTGCTGCCTTCAGCCTCAAAGCCACCCTTTCCCACTTGGCGCTGCGCCAGGCACAAAAATGGCCATATGGCTGGAGAGGGGTCCCCCGCCCAAAGAGCCAGCAGGGAAAACTATGCCTTGTTCTAAAGCTCTTTGGGAACCGCTTGCATAGCCCCACAGACCTGGGGGCTGCGGGCTTTCCTGCTGCCTTCAGCCTCAAAGCCACCCTTTCCCACTTGGCGCCGCGCCAGGCACAAAAATGGCCATGCGGATGGAGATGGGTCCCCCGCCCAAAGAGCCAGCACGGAAAACTATGCCTTGTTCTAAAGCTCTTTGGGAACCGCTTGCGTAGCCCCACAGACCTGGGGGGTGTGGGCTTTCCTGCTGCCTTCAGCCTCAAAGCCACCCTTTCCCACTTGGCGCCGCGGTAGGCACAAAAATGGCCTATGGCTGGAGATGGGTCCCATGCCCAAAGACCCAGCAAGGAAAACTATGCCTTGTTCTAAAGCTCTTTGGGAACCGCTTGCATAGCCCCACAGACCTGGGGGCTGTGGGCTTTGCTGCTGCCTTCAGCCTCGACACCACGCTTTCCCACTTGGCCCCTGGCCACGCACAAAAATGGCCATACGGCTGGATATGGGTCCCCCGCCCAAAGAGCCAGCAGGGAAAACTATGCCTTGTTCTAAAGCTCTTTGGGAACCGCTTGCTTGGCCCCACAGACCTGGGGGCTGCAGGCTTTGCTGCTGCCTTCAGACTCGACACCACCCTTTCCAACCTGGCGTCGCGCCAGGCACAAAAATGGCCTATGGCTGGAGATGGGTCCCATGCCCAAAGAGCCAGCAAGGAAAACTATGCCTTGTTCTAAAGCTCTTTGGGAACCGCTTGCATAGCCCCACAGACCTGGGGGCTGCGGGCTTTGCTGCTGCCTTCAGCCTCGACACCACCCTTTCCCACTTGGCGCCGCGCCAGGCACAAAAATGGCCATACGGCTTGAGATGGGTCCACCGCCCAAAGAGCCAGCAGGGAAAACTATGCCTTGTTCTAAAGCTCTTTGGGAACCGCTTGTGTAGCCCCACAGACCTGGGGGCTGTGGGCTTTCCTGCTGCCTTCAGCCTCGACACCACCCTTTCCCACTTGGCACTGCGCCAGGCGCAAAAATGGCCATACGGCTGGAGATGGGTCCCCCGCCCAAAGAGCCAGGAGGGAAAATTATGCCTTGTTCTAAAGCTCTTTGGGAACCACTTGCGTAGCCCCACAGACCTGGGGGCTGCGGGCTTTCCTGCTGCCTTCAGCCTCGACACCACCCTTTCCCACTTGGCGCCGCGCCAGGCACAAAAATGGCCATACGGCTGGAGATGGGTCCCCCGCCCAAAGAGCCAGCAGGGAAAATTATGCCTTGTTCTAAAGCTCTTTGGGAACCGCTTGCGTAGCCCCACAGACCTGGGGGCTGCGGGCTTTCCTGCTGCCTTCGGCCTCAAAACCACCCTTTCCCACTACGCACCGCGCCAGGCATAAAAATAGCCATACGACTGGAGTTGGGTCCCCCGCCCAAAGAGCCAGCAGGGAAAACTATGCCTTGTTCTAAAGCTCTTTGGGAACCGCTTGCGTAGCCCCACAGACCTGGGGTCTGCAGGCTTTCCTGCTGCCTTCAGACTCGACACCACCCTTTCCCACTTGGCGTCGCGCCAGGCACAAAAATGGCCTATGGCTGGAGATGGGTCTCCCGCCCAAAGAGCCAGCAGGGAAAACTATGCCTTGTTCTAAAGCTCTTTGGGAACCGCTTGCTTGGCCCCACAGACCTGGGGGCTGCGGGCTTTCCTGCTGCCTTCAGCCTCGACAACACCCTTTCCCACTTGGCGTCGCGCCAGGCACAAAAATGGCCTATGGCTGGAGATGGGTCTCCCGCCCAAAGAGCCAGCAGGGAAAACTATGCCTTGTTCTAAAGCTCTTTGGGAACCGCTTGCGTAGCCCCACAGACCTGGGGGCTGCAGGCTTTGCTGCTGCCTTCAGCCTCAAAGCAACCCTTTCCCACTTGGCGCTGCGCCAGGCACAAAAATGGCCATATGGCTGGAGATGGGTCCCCCGCCCAAAGAGCCAGCAGGGAAAACTATGCCTTGTTCTAAAGCTCTTTGGGAACCACTTGCGTAGCCCCACAGACCTGGGGGCTGCGGGCTTTCCTGCTGCCTTCAGCCTCAAAGCCACCCTTTCCCACTTGGCGCCGCGCCAGGCACAAAAATGGCCATACGGCTGGAGATGGGTCCCCCGCCCAAAGAGCCAGCAGGGAAAACTATGCCTTGTTCTAAAGCTCTTTGGGAACCGCTTGCGTAGCCCCACAGACCTGGGGGGTGTGGGCTTTCCTGCTGCCTTCAGCCTCGACACCACCCTTTCCCACTTGGCGCCGCGCCAGGCACAAAAATGGCCATACGGCTGGAGATGGGTCCCCCGCCCAAAGAGCCAGCAGGGAAAACTATGCCTTGTTCTAAAGCTCTTTGGGAACCGCTTGCGTAGCCCCACAGACCTGGGGGCTGCGGGCTTTCCTGCTGCCTTCAGCCTCAAAGCCACCCTTTCCCACTACGCAACGCGCCAGGCATAAAAATAGCCATACGACTGGAGATGGGTCCCCCGCCCAAAGAGCCAGCAGGGAAAACTATGCCTTGTTCTAAAGCTCTTTGGGAACCGCTTGCGTAGACGCACAGACCTGGGGGCTGCAGGCTTTGCTGCTGCCTTCAGCCTCAAAGCCACCCTTTCCCACTTGGCGCTGCGCCAGGCACAAAAATGGCCATATGGCTGGAGAGGGGTCCCCCGCCCAAAGAGCCAGCAGGGAAAACTATGCCTTGTTCTAAAGCTCTTTGGGAACCGCTTGCGTAGCCCCACAGACCTGGGGGCTGCAGGCTTTGCTGCTGCCTTCAGCCTCGACACCACCCTTTCCCACTTGGCGTCGCGCCAGGCACAAAAATGGCCTATGGCTGGAGATGGGTCTCCCGCCCAAAGAGCCAGCAGGGAAAACTATGCCTTGTTCTAAAGCTCTTTGGGAACCGCTTGCTTGGCCCCACAGACCTGGGGGCTGCGGGCTTTCCTGCTGCCTTCAGCCTCGACAGCACCCTTTCCCACTTGGCGTCGCGCCAGGCACAAAAATGGCCTATGGCTGGAGATGGGTCCCCCGCCCAAGGAGCCAGCAGGGAAAACTATGCCTTGTTCTAAAGCTCTTTGGGAACCGCTTGCGTAGCCCCACAGACCTGGGGGCTGCGGGCTTTCCTGCTGTCTTCAGCCTCAAAGCCACCCTTTCCCACTTGGCGCCGCATAAGGCACAAAAATGGCCATACGGCTGGAGATGGGTCCCCCGCCCAAAGAGCCAGGAGGGAAAATTATGCCTTGTTCTAAAGCTCTTTGGGAACCGCTTGTGTAGCCCCACAGACCTGGGGGCTGTGGGCTTTCCTGCTGCCTTCAGCCTCGACACCACCCTTTCCCACTTGGCACTGCGCCAGGCGCAAAAATGGCCATACGGCTGGAGATGGGTCCCCCGCCCAAAGAGCCAGGAGGGAAAATTATGCCTTGTTCTAAAGCTCTTTGGGAACCACTTGCGTAGCCCCACAGACCTGGGGGCTGCGGGCTTTCCTGCTGCCTTCAGCCTCGACACCACCCTTTCCCACTTGGCGCCGCGCCAGGCACAAAAATGGCCATACCGCTGGACATGGGTCCCCCGCCCAAAGAGCCAGCAGGGAAAATTATGCCTTGTTCTAAAGCTCTTTGGGAACCGCTTGCGTAGCCCCACAGACCTGGGGGCTGCGGGCTTTCCTGCTGCCTTCGGCCTCAAAACCACCCTTTCCCACTACGCACCGCGCCAGGCATAAAAATAGCCATACGACTGGAGATGGGTCCCCCGCCCAAAGAGCCAGCAGGGAAAACTATGCCTTGTTCTAAAGCTCTTTGGGAACCGCTTGCGTAGCCCCACAGACCTGGGGTCTGCAGGCTTTCCTGCTGCCTTCAGACTCGACACCACCCTTTCCCACTTGGCGTCGCGCCAGGCACAAAAATGGCCTATGGCTGGAGATGGGTCTCCCGCCCAAAGAGCCAGCAGGGAAAACTATGCCTTGTTCTAAAGCTCTTTGGGAACCGCTTGCTTGGCCCCACAGACCTGGGGGCTGCGGGCTTTCCTGCTGCCTTCAGCCTCGACAACACCCTTTCCCACTTGGCGTCGCGCCAGGCACAAAAATGGCCTATGGCTGGAGATGGGTCTCCCGCCCAAAGAGCCAGCAGGGAAAACTATGCCTTGTTCTAAAGCTCTTTGGGAACCGCTTGCGTAGCCCCACAGACCTGGGGGCTGCAGGCGTTGCTGCTGCCTTCAGCCTCAAAGCAACCCTTTCCCACTTGGCGCTGCGCCAGGCACAAAAATGGCCATATGGCTGGAGATGGGTCCCCCGCCCAAAGAGCCAGCAGGGAAAACTATGCCTTGTTCTAAAGCTCTTTGGGAACCGCTTGCGTAGCCCCACAGACCTGGGGGGTGTGGGCTTTCCTGCTGCCTTCAGCCTCGACACCACCCTTTCCCACTTGGCGCCGCGCCAGGCACAAAAATGGCCATACGGCTGGAGATGGGTCCCCCGCCCAAAGAGCCAGCAGGGAAAACTATGCCTTGTTCTAAAGCTCTTTGGGAACCGCTTGCGTAGCCCCACAGACCTGGGGGCTGCGGGCTTTCCTGCTGCCTTCAGCCTCAAAGCCACCCTTTCCCATTACGCACCGCGCCAGGCATAAAAATAGCCATACGACTGGAGATGGGTCCCCCGCCCAAAGAGCCAGCAGGGAAAACTATGCCTTGTTCTAAAGCTCTTTGGGAACCGCTTGCGTAGCCGCACAGACCTGGGGGCTGCAGGCTTTGCTGCTGCCTTCAGCCTCAAAGCCACCCTTTCCCACTTGGCGCTGCGCCAGGCACAAAAATGGCCATATGGCTGGAGAGGGGTCCCCCGCCCAAAGAGCCAGCAGGGAAAACTATGCCTTGTTCTAAAGCTCTTTGGGAACCGCTTGCGTAGCCCCACAGACCTGGGGGCTGCAGGCTTTGCTGCTGCCTTCAGCCTCGACACCACCCTTTCCCACTTGGCGTCGCGCCAGGCACAAAAATGGCCTATGGCTGGAGATGGGTCTCCCGCCCAAAGAGCCAGCAGGGAAAACTATGCCTTGTTCTAAAGCTCTTTGGGAACCGCTTGCTTGGCCCCACAGACCTGGGGGCTGCGGGCTTTCCTGCTGCCTTCAGCCTCGACAGCACCCTTTCCCACTTGGCGTCGCGCCAGGCACAAAAATGGCCTATGGCTGGAGATGGGTCCCCCGCCCAAGGAGCCAGCAGGGAAAACTATGCCTTGTTCTAAAGCTCTTTGGGAACCGCTTGCGTAGCCCCACAGACCTGGGGGCTGCGGGCTTTCCTGCTGTCTTCAGCCTCAAAGCCACCCTTTCCCACTTGGCGCCGCATAAGGCACAAAAATGGCCATACGGCTGGAGATGGGTCCCCCGCCCAAAGAACCAGCAGGGAAAACTATGCCTTGTTCTAAAGCTCTTTGGGAACCGCTTGCGTAGCCCCACAGACCTGGGGGCTGCGGGCTTTCCTGCTGCCTTCAGCCTCAAAGCCACCCTTTCCCACTACGCACCGCGCCAGGCATAAAAATAGCCATACGACTGGAGATGGGTCCCCCGCCCAAAGAGCCAGCAGGGAAAACTATGCCTTGTTCTAAAGCTCTTTGGGAACCGCTTGCGTAGCCGCACAGACCTGGGGGCTGCAGGCTTTGCTGCTGCCTTCAGCCTCAAAGCCACCCTTTCCCACTTGGCGCTGCGCCAGGCACAAAAATGGCCATATGGCTGGAGAGGGGTCCCCCGCCCAAAGAGCCAGCAGGGAAAACTATGCCTTGTTCTAAAGCTCTTTGGGAACCGCTTGCGTAGCCCCACAGACCTGGGGGCTGCGGGCTTTCCTGCTGCCTTCAGCCTCAAAGCCACCCTTTCCCACTTGGCGCCGCGCCAGGCACAAAAATGGCCATACGGCTGGAGATGGGTCCCCCGCCCAAAGAGCCAGCAGGGAAAACTATGCCTTGTTCTAAAGCTCTTTGGGAACCGCTTGCGTAGCCCCACAGACCTGGGGGGTGTGGGCTTTCCTGCTGCCTTCAGCCTCAAAGCCACCCTTTCCCACTTGGCGCCGCGGTAGGCACAAAAATGGCCTATGGCTGGAGATGGGTCCCCCGCCCAAAGAGCCAGCAGGGAAAACTATGCCTTGTTCTAAAGCTCTTTGGGAACCGCTTGCGTAGCCGCACAGACCTGGGGGCTGCAGGCTTTGCTCCTGCCTTCAGCCTCGACAGCACCCTTTCCCACTTGGCGCCGCGCCAGGCACAAAAATGGCCATACGGCTGGAGATGGGTCCCCCGCCCAGAGAGCCAGCAGGGAAAATTATGCCTTGTTCTAAAGCTCTTTGGGAACCGCTTGCGTAGCCCCACAGACCTGGGGGCTGCGGGCTTTCCTGCTGCCTTCAGCCTCAAAGCCACCCTTTCCCACTTGGTGCCGCATCAGGCACAAAAATGGCCTATGGCTGGATATGGGTCCCATGCCCTAAGAGCCAGCTGGGAAAACTATGCCTTGTTCTAAAGCTCTTTGGGAACCGCTTGCGTAGCCCCACAGACCTGGGGGCTGCAGGCTTTGCTGCTGCCTTCAGCCTCAAAGCCACCCTTTCCCACTTGGCGCCGCGCCAGGCACAAAAATGGCCTATGGCTGGAGATGGGTCCCCCGCCCAAAGAGCCAGCAGGGAAAACTATGCCTTGTTCTAAAGCTCTTTGGGAACCGCTTGCTTGGCCCCACAGACCTGGGGGCTGCAGGCTTTGATGCTGCCTTCAGACTCGACACCACCCTTTCCAACCTGGCGCCGCGCCAGGCACAAAAATGGCCTATGGCTGGAGATGGGTCCCATGCCCAAAGAGCCAGCAAGGAAAACTATGCCTTGTTCTAAAGCTCTTTGGGAACCGCTTGCATAGCCCCACAGACCTGGGGGCTGCGGGCTTTGCTGCTGCCTTCAGCCTCGACACCACCCTTTCCCACTTGGCGCCGCGCCAGGCACAAAAATGGCCATACGGCTGGAGATGGGTCCACCGCCCAAAGAGCCAGCAGGGAAAACTATGCCTTGTTCTAAAGCTCTTTGGGAACCGCTTGCATAGCCCCACAGACCTGGGGGCTGCAGGCTTTCCTGCTGCCTTCAGCCTCAAAACCACCCTTTCCCACTTGGCGCCCTATCAGGCACAGAAATGGCCTATGGCTGGAGATGGGTCCCCCGCCCAAAGAGCCAGCAGGGAAAACTATGCCTTGTTCTAAAGCTCTTTGGGAACCGCTTGCGTAGCCCCACAAACCTGGGGGCTGCAGGCTTTCCTGCTGCCTTCAGCCTCAAAGCCACCCTTTCCCACTTGGCGCCGCGCCAGGCCCAAAAATGGCCATACGGCTGGAGATGGGTCCCCCGCCCAAAGAGCCAGCAGGGAAAACTAGGCCTTGTTCTAAAGCTCTTTTGGAACCGCTTGCGTAGCCCCACAGACCTGGGGCTGCAGGCTTTGCTGCTGCCTTCAGCCTCAAAGCCACCCTTTCCCACTTGGCGCCGCGCCAGGCACAAAAATGGCCATACGGCTGGAGATGGGTCCCCCGCCCAGAGAGCCAGCAGGGAAAATTATGCCTTGTTCTAAAGCTCTTTGGGAACCGCTTGCGTAGCCCCACAGACCTGGGGGGTGTGGGCTTTCCTGCTGCCTTCAGCCTCGACACCACCCTTTCCCACTTGGCGCCGCGCCAGGCACAAAAATGGCCATACGGCTGGAGATGGGTCCCCCGCCCAAAGAGCCAGCAGGGAAAACTATGCCTTGTTCTAAAGCTCTTTGGGAACCGCTTGCGTAGCCCCACAGACCTGGGGGCTGCGGGCTTTCCTGCTGCCTTCAGCCTCAAAGCCACCCTTTCCCACTACGCACCGCGCCAGGCATAAAAATAGCCATATGACTGGAGATGGGTCCCCCGCCCAAAGAGCCAGCAGGGAAAACTATGCCTTGTTCTAAAGCTCTTTGGGAACCGCTTGCGTAGCCCCACAGACCTGGGGGCTGCAGGCTTTGCTGCTGCCTTCAGCCTCAAAGCCACCCTTTCCCACTTGGCGCTGCGCCAGGCACAAAAATGGCCATATGGCTGGAGAGGGGTCCCCCGCCCAAAGAGCCAGCAGGGAAAACTATGCCTTGTTCTAAAGCTCTTTGGGAACCGCTTGCGTAGCCCCACAGACCTGGGGGCTGCAGGCTTTGCTGCTGCCTTCAGCCTCGACACCACCCTTTCCCACTTGGCGTCGCGCCAGGCACAAAAATGGCCTATGGCTGGAGATGGGTCCCCCGCCCAAGGAGCCAGCAGGGAAAACTATGCCTTGTTCTAAAGCTCTTTGGGAACCGCTTGCGTAGCCCCACAGACCTGGGGGCTGCGGGCTTTCCTGCTGTCTTCAGCCTCAAAGCCACCCTTTCCCACTTGGCGCCGCATAAGGCACAAAAATGGCCATACGGCTGGAGATGGGTCCCCCGCCCAAAGAACCAGCAGGGAAAACTATGCCTTGTTCTAAAGCTCTTTGGGAACCGCTTGCGTAGCCCCACAGACCTGGGGGCTGCGGGCTTTCCTGCTGCCTTCAGCCTCAAAGCAACCCTTTCCCACTACGCACCGCGCCAGGCATAAAAATAGCCATACGGCTGGAGATGGGTCACCCGCCCAAAGAGCCAGCAGGGAAAACTATGCCTTGTTCTAAAGCTCTTTGGGAACCGCTTGCGTAGCCGCACAGACCTGGGGGCTGCAGGCTTTGCTGCTGCCTTCAGCCTCAAAGCCACCCTTTCCCACTTGGCGCTGCGCCAGGCACAAAAATGGCCATATGGCTTGAGAGGGGTCCCCCGCCCAAAGAGCCAGCAGGGAAAACTATGCCTTGTTCTAAAGCTCTTTGGGAACCGCTTGCGTAGCCCCACAGACCTGGGGGCTGCGGGCTTTCCTGCTGCCTTCAGCCTCAAAGCCACCCTTTCCCACTTGGCGCCGCGCCAGGCAGAAAAATGGCTATACGGCTGGAGATGGGTCCCCCGCCCAAAGAGCCAGCAGGGAAAACTATGCCTTGTTCTAAAGCTCTTTGGGAACCGCTTGCGTAGCCGCACAGACCTGGGGGCTGCAGGCTTTGCTCCTGCCTTCAGCCTCGACAGCACCCTTTCCCACTTGGCGCCGCGCCAGGCACAAAAATGGCCATACGGCTGGAGATGGGTCCCCCGCCCAGAGAGCCAGCAGGGAAAATTATGCCTTGTTCTAAAGCTCTTTGGGAACCGCTTGCGTAGCCCCACAGACCTGGGGGCTGCGGGCTTTCCTGCTGCCTTCAGCCTCAAAGCCACCCTTTCCCACTTGGTGCCGCATCAGGCACAAAAATGGCCTATGGCTGGATATGGGTCCCATGCCCTAAGAGCCAGCTGGGAAAACTATGCCTTGTTCTAAAGCTCTTTGGGAACCGCTTGCGTAGCCCCACAGACCTGGGGGCTGCAGGCTTTGCTGCTGCCTTCAGCCTCAAAGCCACCCTTTCCCACTTGGCGCCGCGCCAGGCACAAAAATGGCCTATGGCTGGAGATGGGTCCCCCGCCCAAAGAGCCAGCAGGGAAAACTATGCCTTGTTCTAAAGCTCTTTGGGAACCGCTTGCTTGGCCCCACAGACCTGGGGGCTGCAGGCTTTGCTGCTGCCTTCAGACTCGACACCACCCTTTCCAACCTGGCGCCGCGCCAGGCACAAAAATGGCCTATGGCTGGAGATGGGTCCCATGCCCAAAGAGCCAGCAAGGAAAACTATGCCTTGTTCTAAAGCTCTTTGGGAACCGCTTGCATAGCCCCACAGACCTGGGGGCTGCGGGCTTTGCTGCTGCCTTCAGCCTCAAAGCCACCCTTTCCCACTTGGCGCCGCGCCAGGCACAAAAATGGCCATACGGCTGGAGATGGGTCCCCCGCCCAAAGAGCCAGCAGGGAAAACTATGCCTTGTTCTAAAGCTCTTTGGGAACCGCTTCCATAGCCCCACAGACCTGGGGGCTGCAGGCTTTCCTGCTGCCTTCAGCCTCAAAACCACCCTTTCCCACTTGGCGCCCTATCAGGCACAGAAATGGCCTATGGCTGGAGATGGGTCCCCCGCCCAAAGAGCCAGCAGGGAAAACTATGCCTTGTTCTAAAGCTCTTTGGGAACCGCTTGCGTAGCCCCACAAACCTGGGGGCTGCAGGCTTTCCTGCTGCCTTCAGCCTCGACACCACCCTTTCCCACTTGGCGCCGCGCCAGGCACAAAAATGGCCATACGGCTGGACATGGGTCCCCCGCCCAAAGAGCCAGCAGGGAAAACTATGACTTGTTCTAAAGCTCTTTGGGAACCGCTTGCGTAGCCCCACAGACCTGGGGGCTGCAGGCTTTGCTCCTGCCTTCAGACTCCACACCACCCTTTCCCACTTGGCGCCGCGCCAGGCCCAAAAATGGCCATACGGCTGGAGATGGGTCCCCCGCCCAAAGAGCCAGCAGGGAAAACTAGGCCTTGTTCTAAAGCTCTTTTGGAACCGCTTGCGTAGCCCCACAGACCTGGGGCTGCAGGCTTTGCTGCTGCCTTCAGCCTCAAAGCCACCCTTTCCCACTTGGCGCTGCGCCAGGCACAAAAATGGCCTATGGCTGTAGATGGGTCCCCCGCCCAAAGAGCCAGCAGGGAGAACTATGCCTTGTTCTAAAGCTCTTTGGGAACCGCTTGCGTAGCCCCACAGACCTGGGGGCTGCGGGCTTTCCTGCTGCCTTCAGCCTCGACACCACCCTTTCCCACTACGCACCGCGCCAGGCACAAAAATGGCCATATGGCTGGAGATGGGTCCCCCGCCCAAAGAGCCAGCAGGGAAAACTATGCCTTGTTCTAAAGCTCTTTGGGAACCGCTTGCGTAGCCCCACAGACCTGGGGGGTGTGGGCTTTCCTGCTGCCTTCAGCCTCAAAGCCACCCTTTCCCACTTGGCGCCGCGGTAGGCACAAAAATGGTCTATGGCTGGAGATGGGTCCCATGCCCAAAGACCCAGCAAGGAAAACTATGCCTTGTTCTAAAGCTCTTTGGGAACCGCTTGCGTAGCCCCACAGACCTGGGGGCTGTGGGCCTTCCTGCTGCCTTCAGCCTCGACACCACCCTTTCCCACTTGGCCCCTGGCCACGCACAAAAATGGCCATACGGCTGGAGATGGGTCCCCCGCCCAAAGAGCCAGCAGGGAAAACTATGCCTTGTTCTAAAGCTCTTTGGGAACCGCTTGCGTAGCCCCACAGACCTGGGGGCTGCAGGCTTTGCTGCTGCCTTCAGCCTCGACAGCACCCTTTCCCACTTGGCGCCGGGCCAGGGACAAAAATGGCCATACGGCTGGAGATGGGTCCCCTGCCAAAAGAGCCAGCAGGGAAAACTATGCCTTGTTCTAAAGCTCTTTGTGAACCGCTTGCGTAGCCGCAAAGACCTGGGGGCGGCAGGCTTTCCTGCTGCCTTCAGCCTCAAAACCACCCTTTCCCACTACGCACCGCGCCAGGCACAAAAATGGCCATACGGCTGGAGATGGGTCCCCCGCCCAAAGAGCCAGCAGGGAAAACTATGCCTTGTTCTAAAGCTCTTTGGGAACCGCTTGCGTAGCCCCACAGACCTGGGGGCTGCGGGCTTTCCTGCTGCCTTCAGCCTCAAAACGACCCTTTGCCACTACGCACCGCGCCAGGCACAAAAATAGCTAGACGGCTGGAGATGGGTCCCCCGCCCAAAGAGCCAGCAGGGAAAACTATGCCTTGTTCTAAAGCTCTTTGGGAACCGCTTGCGTAGCCCCACAGACCTGGGGGCTGCAGGCTTTCCTGCTGCCTTCAGCCTCAAAACCACCCTTTCCCACTTGGCGTCGCGCCAGGCACAAAAATGGCCTATGGCTGGAGATGGGTCCCCCGCCCAAAGAGCCAGCAGGGAAAACTATGCCTTGTTCTAAAGCTCTTTGGGAACCGCTTGCGTAGCCCCACAGACCTTGGGGCTGCAGGCTTTGCTCCTGCCTTCAGCCTCAAAGCCACCCTTTCCCACCTGGCGCCGTGCCAGGCTCAAAAATGGCCATACGGCTGGAGATGGGTCCCCCGCCCAAAGAGCCAGCAGGGAAAACTATGCCTTGTTCTAAAGCTCTTTGGGAACCGCTTGCGTAGCCCCACAGACCTTGGGGCTGCAGGCTTTGCTCCTGCCTTCAGCCTCAAAGCCACCCTTTCCCACCTGGCGCCGTGCCAGGCTCAAAAATGGCCATACGGCTGGAGATGGGTCCCCCGCCCAAAGAGCCAGCAGGGAAAACTATGCCTTGTTCTAAAGCTCTTTGGGAACCGCTTGCGTAGCCCCACAGACCTGGGGGCTGCAGGCTTTGCTGCTGCCTTCAGCCTCGACAGCACCCTTTCCCACTTGGCGCCGGGCCAGGGACAAAAATGGCCATACGGCTGGAGATGGGTCCCCTGCCAAAAGAGCCAGCAGGGAAAACTATGCCTTGTTCTAAAGCTCTTTGTGAACCGCTTGCGTAGCCGCAAAGACCTGGGGGCGGCAGGCTTTCCTGCTGCCTTCAGCCTCAAAACCACCCTTTCCCACTACGCACCGCGCCAGGCACAAAAATGGCCATACGGCTGGAGATGGGTCCCCCGCCCAAAGAGCCAGCAGGGAAAACTATGCCTTGTTCTAAAGCTCTTTGGGAACCGCTTGCGTAGCCCCACAGACCTGGGGGCTGCGGGCTTTCCTGCTGCCTTCAGCCTCAAAACGACCCTTTGCCACTACGCACCGCGCCAGGCACAAAAATAGCTAGACGGCTGGAGATGGGTCCCCCGCCCAAAGAGCCAGCAGGGAAAACTATGCCTTGTTCTAAAGCTCTTTGGGAACCGCTTGCGTAGCCCCACAGACCTGGGGGCTGCAGGCTTTCCTGCTGCCTTCAGCCTCAAAACCACCCTTTCCCACTTGGCGTCGCGCCAGGCACAAAAATGGCCTATGGCTGGAGATGGGTCCCCCGCCCAAAGAGCCAGCAGGGAAAACTATGCCTTGTTCTAAAGCTCTTTGGGAACCGCTTGCGTAGCCCCACAGACCTTGGGGCTGCAGGCTTTGCTCCTGCCTTCAGCCTCAAAGCCACCCTTTCCCACCTGGCGCCGTGCCAGGCTCAAAAATGGCCATACGGCTGGAGATGGGTCCCCCGCCCAAAGAGCCAGCAGGGAAAACTATGCCTTGTTCTAAAGCTCTTTGGGAACCGCTTGCGTAGCCCCACAGACCTGGGGGCTGCGGGCTTTCCTGCTGCCTTCAGCCTCGACAACACCCTTTCCCACTTGGCGCCGCGAAAGGCACAAAAATGGCCATACGGCTGCAGATGGGTCCCCCGCCCAAAGAGCCAGCAGGGAAAACTATGCCTTGTTCTAAAGCTCTTTGGGAACCGCTTGCGTAGCCCCACAGACCTGGGGGCTGCGGGCTTTCCTGCTGCCTTCAGCCTCAAATACACCCTTTCCCACTACGCACCGCGCCAGGCATAAAAATAGCCATATGACTGGAGATGGGTCCCCCGCCCGAGGAGCCAGCAGGGAAAACTATGCCTTGTTCTAAAGCTCTTTGGGAACCGCTTGCGTAGCCCCACAGACCTGGGGGCTGCAGGCTTTGCTGCTGCCTTCAGCCTCAAAGCCACCCTTTCCCACTTGGCGTCGCGCCAGGCATAAATATGGCCATATGGCTGGAGATGGGTCCCCCGCCCAAAGAGCCAGCAGGGAAAACTATGCCTTGTTCTAAAGCTCTTTGGGAACCGCTTGCGTAGCCCCACAGACCTGGGGGCTGCAGGCTTTGCTGCTGCCTTCAGCCTCAAAGCCACCCTTTCCCACTTGGCGCCGGGCCAGGCACAAAAATGGCCATACGGCTGGAGATGTGTCCCCTGCCAAAAGAGCCAGCAGGGAAAACTATGCCTTGTTCTAAAGCTCTTTGGGAACCGCTTGCGTAGCCCCACAGACCTGGGGGCTGTGGGCTTTCCTGCTGCCTTCAGCCTCGACACCACCCTTTCCCACTTGGCCCCTGGCCACGCACAAAAATGGCCATACGGCTGGAGATGGGTCCCCCGCCCAAAGAGCCAGCAGGGAAAACTATGCCTTGTTCTAAAGCTCTTTGGGAACCGCTTGCGTAGCCCCACAGACCTGGGGGCTGCAGGCTTTCCTGCTGCCTTCAGCCTCGACAGCACCCTTTCCCACTTGGCGCCGCGCCAGGCACAAAAATGGCCATACGGCTGGAGATGGGTCCCCCGCCCAGAGAGCCAGCAGGGAAAATTATGCCTTGTTCTAAAGCTCTTTGGGAACCGCTTGCGTAGCCCCACAGACCTGGGGGCTGCGGGCTTTCCTGCTGCCTTCAGCCTCAAAGCCACCCTTTCCCACTTGGCGCTGCGCCAGGCACAAAAATGGCCTATGGGTGGAGATGGGTCCCATGCCCGAAGAGCCAGCAGGGAAAACTATGCCTTGTTCTAAAGCTCTTTGGGAACCGCTTGCGTAGCCCCACAGACCTGGGGGCTGCAGGCTTTGCTGCTGCCTTCAGCCTCAAAGCCACCCTTTCCCACTTGGCGTCGCGCCAGGCACAAAAATGGCCTATGGCTGGAGATGGGTCCCATGCCCAAAGAGCCAGCAGGGAAAACTATGCCTTGTTCTAAAGCTCTTTGGGAACCGCTTGCTTGGCCCCACAGACCTGGGGGCTGCAGGCTTCCCTGCTGCCTTCAGACTCGACACCACCCTTTCCCACCTGGCGCCGCGCCAGGCACAAAAATGGCCATAGGGCTGAAGAGGGGTCCCATGCCCTAAGAGCCAGCTGGGAAAACTATGCCTTGTTCTAAAGCTCTTTGGGAACCGCTTGCGTAGCCCCACAAACCTGGGGGCTGCAGGCTTTGCTGCTGCCTTCAGCCTCAAAGCCACCCTTTCCCACTTGGCGCCGCGCCAGGCACAAAAATGGCCATACGGCTGGAGATGGGTCCCCCGCCCAAAGAGCCAGCAGGGAAAACTATGCCTTGTTCTAAAGCTCTTTGGGAACCGCTTGCGTAGCCCCACAGACCTGGGGGCTGCGGGCTTTCCTGCTGCCTTCAGCCTCAAAGCCACCCTTTCACACTACGCACCTCGCCAGGCACAAAAATGGCCATACGACTGGAGATGGGTCCCCCGCCCAAAGAGCCAGCAGGGAAAACTATGCCTTGTTCTAAAGCTCTTTGGGAACCGCTTGCGTAGCCCCACAGACCTGGGGGCTGCAGGCTTTCCTGCTGCCTTCAGCCTCAAAGCCACCCTTTCCCACTTGGCGCCGCATCAGGCACTAAAATGGCCTATGGCTGGAGATGGGTCCCATGCCCAAAGAGCCAGCAAGGAAAACTATGCCTTGTTCTAAAGCTCTTTGGGAACCGCTTGCGTAGCCCCACAGACCTGGGGGCTGCAGGCTTTCCTGCTGCCTTCAGCCTCAAAGCCACCCTTTCCCACTTGGCGTCGCGCTAGGCACAAAAATGGCCTATGGTTGGAGATGGGTCCCATGCCCTAAGAGCCAGCTGGGAAAACTATGCCTTGTTCTAAAGCTCTTTGGGAACCACTTGCGTAGCCCCACAGACCTGGGGGCTTTGGGCCTTCCTGCTGCCTTCAGCCTCGACACCACCCTTTCCCACTTGGCCCCTGGCCACGCACAAAAATGGCCATACGGCTGGAGATGGGTCCCCCGCCCAAAGAGCCAGCAGGGAAAACTATGCCTTGTTCTAAAGCTCTTTGGGAACCGCTTGCGTAGCCCCACAGACCTGGGGGCTGCGGGCTTTCCTGCTGCCTTCAGCCTCAAAGCCACCCTTTCCCACTTGGTGCCGCATCAGGCACAAAAATGGCCATACGGCTGGAGATGGTTCCCCCGCCCAAAGAGCCAGCAGGGAAAACTATGCCTTGTTCTAAATCCCTTTGGGAACCGCTTGCGTAGCCCCACAGACCTGGGGGCTGCAGGCTTGCTGCTGCCTTCAGCCTCAAAACCACCCTTTCCCACTTGGCGCCGCGCCAGGCACAAAAATGGCCTATGGCTGGAGATGGGTCCCATGCCCAAAGACCCAGCAATGAAAACTATGCCTTGTTCTAAAGCTCTTTGGGAACCGCTTGCTTGGCCCCACAGACCTGGGGGCTGCGGGCTTTCCTGCTGCCTTCAGCCTCGACAACACCCTTTCCCACTTGGCGTCGCGCCAGGCACAAAAATGGCCTATGGCTGGAGATGGGTCCCATGCCCAAAGAGCCAGCAGGGAAAACTATGCCTTGTTCTAAAGCTCTTTGGGAACCGCTTACGTAGCCCCACAGACATGGGGGCTGGAGGCTTTGCTGCTGCCTTCAGCCTCAAAGCCACCCTTTCCCACTTGGCGCCGCGCCAGGCACAAAAATGGCCATACGGCTGCAGATGGGTCCCCCGCCCAAAGAGCCAGCAGGGAAAACTATGCCTTGTTCTAAAGCTCTTTGGGAACCGCTTGCGTAGCCCCACAGACCTGGGGGCTGCAGGCTTTGCCCCTGCCTTCAGCCTCAAAGCTACCCTTTCCCACTTGGCGCCGCGCCAGGCTCAAAAATGGCCATACGAGTGGAGATGGGTCCCCCGCCCAAAGAGCCAGCAGGGAAAACTGTGCCTTGTTCTAAAGCTCTTTGGGAACCGCTTGCGTAGCCCCACAGACCTGGGGGCTGCAGGCTTTCCTGCTGCCTTCAGCCTCAAAGCCACCCTTTCCCACTTGGCGCCGCATCAGGCACAAAAATGGCCATACGGCTGGAGATGGGTCCCATGCCCAAAGAGCCATCAGGGAAAACTATGCCTTGTTCTAAAGCTCTTTGGGAACCGCTTGCGTAGCCCCACAGACCTGGGGGCTGCGGGCCTTCCTGCTGCCTTCAGCCTCGACACCACCCTTTCCGACTTGGCCCCTGGCCACGCACAAAAATGGCCATACGGCTGGAGATGGGTCCCCCGCCCAAAGAGCCAGCAGGGAAAACTATGCCTTGTTCTAAAGCTCTTTGGGAACCGCTTGCGTAGCCCCACAGACCTGGGGGCTGCAGGCTTTCCTGCTGCCTTCAGCCTCGACACCACCCTTTCCCACTTGGCGCCGCGCCAGGCACAAAAATGGCCATACGGCTGGAGATGGGTCCCCCGCCCAGAGAGCCAGCAGGGAAAACTATGCCTTGTTCTAAAGCTCTTTGGGAACCGCTTGCGTAGCCCCACAGACCTGGGGGCTGCAGGCTTTCCTGCTGCCTTCAGCCTCAAAGCCACCCTTTCCCACTTGGCGCCGCATCAGGCACAAAAATGGCCCATGGCTGGAGATGGGTCCCATGCCCTAAGAGCTAGCTGGGAAAACTATGCCTTGTTCTAAAGCTCTTTGGGAACCGCTTGCGTAGCCCCACAGACCTGGGGGCTGCAGGCTTTGCTGCTGCCTTCAGCCTCAAAACCACCCTTTCCCACTTGGCGTCGCGCCAGGCACAAAAATGGCCTATGGCTGGAGATGGGTCTCATGCCCAAAGAGCCAGCAGGGAAAACTGTGCCTTGTTCTAAAGCTCTTTGGGAACCGCTTGCTTGGCCCCACAGACCTGGGGGCTGCAGGCTTTCCTGCTGCCTTCAGACTCGACACCACCCTTTCCCACCTGGCGCCGCGCCAGGCACAAAAATGGCCATACGGCTGAAGAGGGGTCCCATGCCCTAAGAGCCAGCTGGGAAAACTATGCCTTGTTCTAAAGCTCTTTGGGAACCGCTTGCGTAGCCCCACAAACCTGGGGGCTGCAGGCTTTCCTGCTGCCTTCAGCCTCAAAGCCACCCTTTCCCACTTGGCGCTGCGCCAGGCACAAAAATGGCCATACGGCTGGAGATGGGTCCCCCGCCCAAAGAGCCAGCAGGGAAAACTATGCCTTGTTCTAAAGCTCTTTGGGAACCGCTTGCATAGCCCCACAGACCTGGGGGCTGCGGGCTTTCCTGCTGCCTTCAGCCTCAAAGCCACCCTTTCACACTACGCACCGCGCCAGGCACAAAAATGGCCATACGACTGGAGATGGGTCCCCCGCCCAAAGAGCCAGCAGGGAAAACTATGCCTTGTTCTAAAGCTCTTTGGGAACCGCTTGCGTAGCCCCACAGACCTGGGGGCTGCGGGCTTTCCTGCTGCCTTCAGCCTCGACACCACCCTTTCCCACTTGGCGCCGCGGTAGGCACAAAAATGGTCTATGGCTGGAGATGGGTCCCCCGCCCAAAGAGCCAGCAGGGAAAACTATGCCTTGTTCTAAAGCTCTTTGGGAACCGCTTGCGTAGCCCCACAGACCTGGGGGCTGCAGGCTTTCCTGCTGCCTTCAGCCTCAAAGCCACCCTTTCCCACTTGGCGCCGCATCAGGCACTAAAATGGCCTATGGCTGGAGATGAGTCCCATGCCCAAAGAGCCAGCAAGGAAAACTATGCCTTGTTCTAAAGCTCTTTGGGAACCGCTTGCGTAGCCCCACAGACCTGGGGGCTGCAGGCTTTGCTGCTGCATTCAGCCTCAAAGCCACCCTTTCCCACTTGGCGTCGTGCCAGGCACAAAAATGGCCTATGGTTGGAGATGGGTCCCATGCCCTAAGAGCCAGCTGGGAAAACTATGCCTTGTTCTAAAGCTCTTTGGGAACCACTTGCGTAGCCCCACAGACCTGGGGGCTTTGGGCCTTCCTGCTGCCTTCAGCCTCGACACCACCCTTTCCCACTTGGCCCCTGGCCACGCACAAAAATGGCCATACGGCTGGAGATGGGTCCCCCGCCCAAAGAGCCAGCAGGGAAAACTATGCCTTGTTCTAAAGCTCTTTGGGAACCGCTTGCGTAGCCGCACAGACCTGGGGGCTGCAGGCTTTCCTGCTGCCTTCAGCCTCGACAGCACCCTTACCCACTTGGCGCCGCGCCAGGCACAAAAATGGCCATACGGCTGGAGATGGGTCCCCCGCCCAGAGAGCCAGCAGGGAAAATTATGCCTTGTTCTAAAGCTCTTTGGGAACCGCTTGCGTAGCCCCACAGACCTGGGGGCTGCAGGCTTTCCTGCTGCCTTCAGCCTCAAAGCCACCCTTTCCCACTTGGCGCCGCGCCAGGCCCAAAAATGGCCATACGGCTGGAGATGGGTCCCCTGCCCAAAGAGCCAGCAGGGAAAACTATGCCTTGTTCTAAAGCTCTTTGGGAACCGCTTGCGTAGCCCCACAGACCTGGGGGCTGCGGGCTTTCCTGCTGCCTTCAGCCTCGACACCACCCTTTCCCACTTGGCGCCGCCCCAGGCATAAAAATGGCCATATGGCTGGAGATGGGTCCCCCGCCCAAAGAGCCAGCAGGGAAAAATATGCCTTGTTCTAAAGCTCTTTGGGAACCGCTTGCGTAGCCCCACAGACCTGGGGGCTGCAGGCTTTGCTGCTGCCTTCAGCCTCAAAACCACCCTTTCCCACTTGGCGCCGCGCCAGGCACAAAAATGGCCATACGGCTGGAGATGGGTCCCCCACCCAAAGAGCCAGCAGGGAAAACTATGCCTTGTTCTAAAGCTCTTTGGGAACCGCTTGCGTAGCCCCACAGACCTGGGGGCTGCGGGCTTTCCTGCTGCCTTCAGCCTCAAAGCCACCCTTTCCCACTTGGCGCCGGGCCAGGCACAAAAATGGCCATACGGCTGGAGATGGGTCCCCCGCCCAAAGAGCCAGCAGGGAAAACTATGCCTTGTTCTAAAGCTCTTTGGGAACCGCTTGCGTAGCCCCACAGACCTGGGGGCTGCAGGCTTTACTGCTGCCTTCAGCCTCAAAACCACCGTTTCCCACTTGGCGCCGCATCAGGCACAAAAATGGCCTATGGCTGGAGATGGGTCCCATGCCCAAAGAGCCAGCAAGGAAAACTATGCCTTGTTCTAAAGCTCTTTGGGAACCGCTTGCTTGGCCCCACAGACCTGGGGGCTGCGGGCTTTGCTGCTGCCTTCAGCCTCGACAGCACCCTTTCCCACTTGGCGTCGCGCCAGCCACAAAAATGGCCTATGGCTGGAGATGGGTCCCATGCCCAAAGAGCCAGCAGGGAAAACTATGCCTTGTTCTAAAGCTCTTTGGGAACCGCTTGCGTAGCCCCACAGACCTGGGGGCTGGAGGCTTTCCTGCTGCCTTCAGCCTCAAAGCCACCCTTTCCCACTTGGCGCCGCGCCAGGCACAAAAATGGCCATACGGCTGGAGATGGGTCCCCCGCCCAAAGAGCCAGCAGGGAAAACTATGCCTTGTTCTAAAGCTCTTTGGGAACCGCTTGCGTAGCCCCACAGACCTGGGGGCTGCAGGCTTTGCTCCTGCCTTCAGCCTCAAAGCCACCCTTTCCCACTTGGCGCCGCGCCAGGCTCAAAAATGGCCATACGAGTGGAGATGGGTCCCCCGCCCAAAGAGCCAGCAGGGAAAACTGTGCCTTGTTCTAAAGCTCTTTGGGAACCGCTTGCGTAGCCCCACAGACCTGGGGGCTGCAGGCTTTCCTGCTGCCTTCAGCCTCAAAGCCACCCTTTCCCACTTGGCGCCGCATCAGGCACAAAAATGGCCATACGGCTGGAGATGGGTCCCCCGCCCAAAGAGCCAGCAGGGAAAACTATGCCTTGTTCTAAAGCTCTTTGGGAACCGCTTGCATAGCCCCACAGACCTGGGGGCTGCGGGCTTTGCTGCTGCCTTCAGCCTCGACACCACCCTTTCCCATTTGGCGCCGGGCCAGGCACAAAAATGGCCATACGGCTGGAGATGGGTCCACCGCCCAAAGAGCCAGCAGGGAAAACTATGCCTTGTTCTAAAGCTCTTTGGGAACCGCTTGCATAGCCCCACAGACCTGGGGGCTGCGGGCTTTCCTGCTGCCTTCAGACTCGACACCACCCTTTCCCACTTGGCGCCGCGCCAGGCCCAAAAATGGCCATACGGCTGCAGATGGGTCCCCCGCCCAAAGAACAAGCAGGGAAAATTATGCCTTGTTCTAAAGCTCTTTGGGAACCACTTGCGTAGGCCCACAGACCTGGGGGCTGCGGGCTTTCCTGCTGCCTTCAGCCTCAAAGCCACCCTTTCCCACTTGGCGCCGCCCCAGGCATAAAAATGGCCATACGGCTGGAGATGGGTCCCCCGCCCAAAGAGCCATCAGGGAAAACTATGCCTTGTTCTAAAGCTCTTTGGGAACCGCTTGCGTAGCCCCACAGACCTGGGGGCTGCAGGCTTTCCTGCTGCCTTCAGCCTCAAAACCACCCTTTCCCACTTGGCGCCGCGCCAGGCACAAAAATGGCCATACGGCTGGAGATGGGTCCCCCGCCCAAAGAGCCAGCAGGGAAAACTATGCCTTGTTCTAAAGCTCTTTGGGAACCGCTTGCGTAGCCCCACAGACCTGGGGGCTGCGGGCTTTGCTGCTGCCTTCAGCCTCAAAGCCACCCTTTCCCACTTGGCGTCGCGCCAGGCACAAAAATGGCCTATGGCTGGAGATGGGTCCCCCGCCCAAAGAGCCATCAGGGAAAACTATGCCTTGTTCTAAAGCTCTTTGGGAACCGCTTGCTTGGCCCCACAGACCTGGGGGCTGCAGGCTTTGCTGCTGCCTTCAGACTCGACACCACCCTTTCCAACCTGGCGCCGCGCCAGGCACAAAAATGGCCTATGGCTGGAGATGGGTCCCATGCCCAAAGAGCCAGCAAGGAAAACTATGCCTTGTTCTAAAGCTCTTTGGGAACCGCTTGCATAGCCCCACAGACCTGGGGGCTGCGGGCTTTGCTGCTGCCTTCAGCCTCAAAGCCACCCTTTCCCACTTGGCGCCGCGCCAGGCACAAAAATGGCCATACGGCTGGAGATGGGTCCACCGCCCAAAGAGCCAGCAGGGAAAACTATGCCTTGTTCTAAAGCTCTTTGGGAACCGCTTGCATAGCCCCACAGACCTGGGGGCTGAAGGCTTTCCTGCTGTCTTCAGCCTCAAAGCCACCCTTTCCCACTTGGCGCCCTATCAGGCACAGAAATGGCCTATGGCTGGAGATGGGTCCCCCGCCCAAAGAGCCAGCAGGGAAAACTATGCCTTGTTCTAAAGCTCTTTGGGAACCGCTTGCGTAGCCCCACAGACCTGGGGGCTGCGGGCTTTCCTGCTGCCTTCAGCCTCAAAACCACCCTTTCCCACTTGGCGCCGCATCAGGCACAAAAATGGCCATACGGCTGGAGATGGGTCCCCCGCCCAAAGAGCCAGCAGGGAAAACTATGCCTTGTTCTAAAGCTCTTTGGGAACCGCTTGCGTAGCCCCACAGACCTGGGGGCTGCGGGCTTTCCTGCTGCCTTCAGCCTCGACACCACCCTTTCCCACTACGCACCGCGCCAGGCATAAAAATCGCCATACGACTGGAGATGGGTCCCCCGCCCAAAGAGCCAGCAGGGAAAACTATGCCTTGTTCTAAAGCTCTTTGGGAACCGCTTGCGTAGCCGCACAGACCTGGGGGCTGCGGGCTTTCCTGCTGCCTTCAGCCTCAAAGCCACCCTTTCCCACTTGGCGCTGCGCCAGGCACAAAAATGGCCATACGGCTGGAGATGGGTCCCCCGCCCAAAGAGCCAGCAGGGAAAACTATGCCTTGTTCTAAAGCTCTTTGGGAACCGCTTGCGTAGCCCCACAGACCTGGGGGCTGCGCGCTTTCCTGCTGCCTTCAGCCTCAAAGCCACCCTTTCCCACTTGGCGCCGCGCCAGGCTCAAAAATGGCCATACGGCTGGAGATGGGTCCCCCGCCCAAAGAGCCAGCAGGGAAAACTATGCCTTGTTCTAAAGCTCTTTGGGAACCGCTTGCGTAGCCCCACAGACCTGAGGGGTGTGGGCTTTCCTGCTGTCTTCAGCCTCAAAGCCACCCTTTCCCACTTGGCGCCGCGGTAGGCACAAAAATCGTCTATGGCTGGAGATGGGTCCCCCGCCCAAAGAGCCAGCAGGGAAAACTATGCCTTGTTCTAAAGCTCTTTGGGAACCGCTTGCGTAGCCGCACAGACCTGGGGGCTGCAGGCTTTCCTGCTGCCTTCAGCCTCGACAGCACCCTTTCCCACTTGGCCCCTGGCCACGCACAAAAATGGCCATACGGCTGGAGATGGGTCCCCCGCCCAAAGAGCCAGCAGGGAAAACTATGCCTTGTTCTAAAGCTCTTTGGGAACCGCTTGCGTAGCCCCACAAACATGGGGGCTGCAGGCTTTCCTGCTGCCTTCAGCCTCAAAGCCACCCTTTCCCACTTGGCGCCGCGCCAGGCACAAAAATGGCCATACGGCTGGAGATGGGTCCCCCGCCCAAAGAGCCAGCAGGGAAAACTATGCCTTGTTCTAAAGCTCTTTGGGAACCGCTTGCGTAGCCCCACAGACCTGGGGGCTGCGGGCTTTCCTGCTGCCTTCAGCCTCAAAGCCACCCTTTCCCACTTGGCGCTGCGCCAGGCACAAAAATGGCCTATGGCTGGAGATGGGTCCCCCGCCCAAAGAGCCAGCAGGGAAAACTATGCCTTGTTCTAAAGCTCTTTGGGAACCGCTTGCGTAGCCCCACAGACCTGGGGGCTGCGGGCTTTCGTGCTGCCTTCAGCCTCGACACCACCCTTTCCCACTACGCACCGCGCCAGGCATAAAAATAGCCGTACGACTGGAGATGGGTCCCCCGCCCAAAGAGCCAGCAGGGAAAACTATGCCTTGTTCTAAAGCTCTTTGGGAACCGCTTGCGTAGCCCCACAGACCTGGGGGCTGCAGGCTTTGCTGCTGCCTTCAGCCTCAAAGCCACCCTTTCCCACTTGGCGCTGCGCCAGGCACAAAAATGGCCTATGGCTGGAGATGGGTCCCCCGCCCAAAGAGCCAGCAGGGAAAACTATGCCTTGTTCTAAAGCTCTTTGGGAACCGCTTGCGTAGCCCCACAGACCTGGGGGCTGCAGGCTTTCCTGCTGCCTTCAGCCTCGACAGCACCCTTTCCCACTTGGCGCCGCGCCAGGCACAAAAATGGCCATACGGCTGGAGATGGGTCCCCCGCCCAGAGAGCCAGCAGGGAAAATTATGCCTTGTTCTAAAGCTCTTTGGGAACCGCTTGCGTAGCCCCACAGACCTGGGGGCTGCGGGCTTTCCTGCTGCCTTCAGCCTCAAAGCCACCCTTTCCCACTTGGTGCCGCATCAGGCACAAAAATGGCCTATGGCTGGATATGGGTCCCATGCCCTAAGAGCCAGCTGGGAAAACTATGCCTTGTTCTAAAGCTCTTTGGGAACCGCTTGCGTAGCCCCACAGACCTGGGGGCTGCAGGCTTTGCTGCTGCCTTCAGCCTCAAAGCCACCCTTTCCCACTTGGCGCCGCGCCAGGCACAAAAATGGCCTATGGCTGGAGATGGGTCCCCCGCCCAAAGAGCCAGCAGGGAAAACTATGCCTTGTTCTAAAGCTCTTTGGGAACCGCTTGCTTGGCCCCACAGACCTGGGGGCTGCAGGCTTTCCTGCTGCCTTCAGACTCGACACCACCCTTTCCAACCTGGCGCCGCGCCAGGCACAAAAATGGCCTATGGCTGGAGATGGGTCCCCCGCCCAAAGAGCCAGCAAGGAAAACTATGCCTTGTTCTAAAGCTCTTTGGGAACCGCTTGCGTAGCCCCACAGACCTGGGGGCTGCGGGCTTTGCTGCTGCCTTCAGCCTCGACACCACCCTTTCCCACTTGGCGCCGCGCCAGGCACAAAAATGGCCATACGGCTGGAGATGGGTCCCCCGCCCAAAGAGCCAGCAGGGAAAACTATGCCTTGTTCTAAAGCTCTTTGGGAACCGCTTGCGTAGCCCCACAAACCTGGGGGCTGCAGGCTTTCCTGCTGCCTTCAGCCTCAAAGCCACCCTTTCCCACTTGCGCCGCGCCAGGCACAAAAATGGCCATACGGCTGGAGATGGGTCCCCCGCCCAAAGAGCCAGCAGGGAAAACTAGGCCTTGTTCTAAAGCTCTTTGGGAACCGCTTGCGTAGCCCCACAGACCTGGGGGCTGCGGGCTTTCCTGCTGTCTTCAGCCTCAAAGCCACCCTTTCCCACTTGGCGCCGCGGTAGGCACAAAAATGGTCTATGGCTGGAGATGGGTCCCATGCCCAAAGACCCAGCAAGGAAAACTATGCCTTGTTCTAAAGCTCTTTGGGAACCGCTTGCATAGCCCCACAGACCTGGGGGCTGTGGGCCTTCCTGCTGCCTTCAGCCTCGACACCACCCTTTCCCACTTGGCCCCTGGCCACGCACAAAAATGGCCATACGGCTGGAGATGGGTCCCCCGCCCAAAGAGCCAGCAGGGAAAACTATGCCTTGTTCTAAAGCTCTTTGGGAACCGCTTGCGTAGCCGCACAGACCTGGGGGCTGCAGGCTTTGCTGCTGCCTTCAGCCTCAAAGCCACCCTTTCCCACTTGGCGCCGCGCCAGGCACAAAAATGGCCATACAGCTGGAGATGGGTCCCCCGCCCAGAGAGCCAGCAGGGAAAATTATGCCTTGTTCTAAAGCTCTTTGGGAACCGCTTGCGTAGCCCCACAGACCTGGGGGCTGCGGGCTTTCCTGCTGCCTTCAGCCTCAAAGCCACCCTTTCCCACTTGGTGCCGCATCAGGCACAAAAATGGCCTATGGCTGGATATGGGTCCCATGCCCTAAGAGCCAGCAGGGAAAACTATGCCTTGTTCTAAAGCTCTTTGGGAACCGCTTGCGTAGCCCCACAGACCTGGGGGCTGCAGGCTTTGCTGCTGCCTTCAGCCTCAAAGCCACCCTTTCCCACTTGGCGCCGCGCCAGGCACAAAAATGGCCTATGGCTGGAGATGGGTCCCATGCCCAAAGAGCCAGCAGGGAAAACTATGCCTTGTTCTAAAGCTCTTTGGGAACCGCTTGCTTGGCCCCACAGACCTGGGGGCTGCAGGCTTTGCTGCTGCCTTCAGACTCGACACCACCCTTTCCCATTTGGCGCCTCATCAGGCACAAAAATGGCCATACGGCTGGAGATGGGTCCCCCGCCCAAAGAGCCAGCAGGGAAAACTATGCCTTGTTCTAAAGCTCTTTGGGAACCGCTTGCGTAGCCCCACAGACCTGGGGGCTGCAGGCTTTGCTGCTGCCTTCAGCCTCAAAGCCACCCTTTCCCACTTGGCGCCGGGCCAGGGACAAAAATGGCCATACGGCTGGAGATGGGTCCCCTGCCAAAAGAGACAGCAGGGAAAACTATGCCTTGTTCTAAAGCTCTTTGGGAACCGCTTGCGTAGCCCCACAGACCTGGGGGCTGCGGGCTTTCCTGCTGCCTTCAGCCTCAAAACCACCCTTTCCCACTACGCACCGCGCCAGGCACAAAAATGGCCATACGGCTGGAGATGGGTCCCCCGCCCAAAGAGCCAGCAGGGAAAACTATGCCTTGTTCTAAAGCTCTTTGGGAACCGCTTGCGTAGCCCCACAGACCTGGGGGCTGCGGGCTTTCCTGCTGCGTTCAGCCTCGACACCACCCTTTCCCACTTGGCGTCGTGCCAGGCACAAAAATGGCCTATGGCTGCAGATGGGTCCCCCGCCCAAAGAGCCAGCAGGGAAAACTATGCCTTGTTCTAAAGCTCTTTGGGAACCGCTTGCGTAGCCGCACAGACCTGGGGGCTGCGGGCTTTCCTGCTGCCTTCAGCCTCGACAACACCCTTTCCCACTTGGCGCCGCGAAAGGCTCAAAAATGGCCATACGGCTGGAGATGGGTCCCCCGCCCAAAGAGCCAGCAGGAAAAACTATGCCTTGTTCTAAAGCTCTTTGGGAACCGCTTGCGTAGCCCCACAGACCTGGGGGCTGCGGGCTTTCCTGCTGCCTTCAGCCTCAAATACACCCTTTCCCACTACGCACCGCGCCAGGCATAAAAATAGCCATATGACTGGAGATGGGTCCCCCGCTCGAGGAGCCAGCAGGGAAAATTATGCCTTGTTCTAAAGCTCTTTGGGAACCGCTTGCGTAGCCGCACAGACCTGGGGGCTGCAGGCTTTCCTGCTGCCTTCAGCCTCGACAACACCCTTTCCCACTTGGCGTCGCGCCAGGCACAAAAATGGCCTATGGCTGGAGATGGGTCTCCCGCCCAAAGAGCCAGCAGGGAAAACTATGCCTTGTTCTAAAGCTCTTTGGGAACCGCTTGCTTGGCCCCACAGACCTGGGGGCTGCGGGCTTTCCTGCTGCCTTCAGCCTCAAAGCCACCCTTTCCCACTTGGCGCTTCGCCAGGCATAAATATGGCCATATGGCTGGAGATGGGTCCCCCGCCCAAAGAGCCAGCAGGGAAAACTATGCCTTGTTCTAAAGCTCTTTGGGAAGCGCTTGCGTAGCCCCACAGACCTGGGGGCTGCAGGCTTTGCTGCTGCCTTCAGCCTCAAAGCCACCCTTTCCCACTTGGCGTCGCGCCAGGCACAAAAATGGCCTATGGCTGGAGATGGGTCCCATGCCCAAAGAGCCAGCAGGGAAAACTATGCCTTGTTCTAAAGCTCTTTGGGAACCGCTTGCTTGGCCCCACAGACCTGGGGGCTGCAGGCTTTGCTGCTGCCTTCAGCCTCAAAACCACCCTTCCCCACTTGGCGCCCCGCCAGGCCCAAAAATGGCCATACGGCTGGAGATGGGTCCCCCGCCAAAAGAGCCAGCAGGGAAAACTATGCCTTGTTCTAAAGCTCTTTGGGAACCGCTTGCGTAGCCCCACAGACCTGGGGGCTGCAGGCTTTCCTGCTGCCTTCAGCCTCAAAGCCACCCTTTCCCACTTGGCGCCGGGCCAGGCACAAAAATGGCCATACGGCTGGAGATGTGTCCCATGCCAAAAGAGCCAGCAGGGAAAAATATGCCTTGTTCTAAAGCTCTTTGGGAACCGCTTGCATAGCCCCACAGACCTGGGGGCTGTGGGCTTTCCTGCTGCCTTCAGCCTCGACACCACCCTTTCCCACTTGGCCCCTGGCCACGCACAAAAATGGCTATACGGCTGGAGATGGGTCCCCCGCCCAAAGAGCCAGCAGGGAAAACTATGCCTTGTTCTAAAGCTCTTTGGGAACCGCTTGCGTAGACCCACAGACCTGGGGGCTGCAGGCTTTCCTGCTGCCTTCAGCCTCGACAGCACCCTTTCCCACTTGACGCCGCGCCAGGCACAAAAATGGCCATACGGCTGGAGATGGGTCCCCCGCCCAGAGAACCAGCAGGGAAAATTATGCCTTGTTCTAAAGCTCTTTGGGAACCGCTTGCGTAGCCGCACAGACCTGGGGGCTGCGGGCTTTCCTGCTGCCTTCAGCCTCAAAGCCACCCTTTCCCACTTGGTGCCGCATCAGGCACAAAAATGGCCTATGGCTGGATATGGGTCCCATACCCTAAGAGCCAGCTGGGAAAACTATGCCTTGTTCTAAAGCTCTTTGGGAACCGCTTGCGTAGCCCCACAGACCTGGGGGCTGCAGGCTTTGCTGCTGCCTTCAGCCTCAAAGCCACCCTTTCCCACTTGGCGTCGCGCCAGGCACAAATATGGCCTATGGCTGGAGATGGGTCCCATGCCCAAAGAGCCAGCAGGGAAAACTATGCCTTGTTCTAAAGCTCTTTGGGAACCGCTTGCATAGCCCCACAGACCTGGGGGCTGCGGGCTTTGCTGCTGCCTTCAGCCTCGACACCACCCTTTCCCACTTGGCGCCGCGCCAGGCACAAAAATGGCCATACGGCTGGAGATGGGTCCACCGCCCAAAGAGCCAGCAGGGAAAACTATGCCTTGTTCTAAAGCTCTTTGGGAACTGCTTGCATAGCCCGACAGACCTGGGGGCTGCAGGCTTTCCTGCTGTCTTCAGCCTCAAAGCCACCCTTTCCCACTTGGCGCCCTATCAGGCACAGAAATGGCCTATGGCTGGAGATGGGTCCCCCGCCCAAAGAGCCAGCAGGGAAAATTATGCCTTGTTCTAAAGCTCTTTGGGAACCGCTTGCGTAGCCCCACAAACCTGGGGGCTGCAGGCTTTCCTGCTGCCTTCAGCCTCAAAGCCACCCTTTCCCACTTGGCGCCGCGCCAGGCACAAAAATGGCCATACGGCTGGACATGGGTCCCCCGCCCAAAGAGCCAGCAGGGAAAACTATGCCTTGTTCTAAAGCTCTTTGGGAACCGCTTGCGTAGCCCCACAAACCTGGGGGCTGCAGGCTTTCCTGCTGCCTTCAGCCTCAAAGCCACCCTTTCCCACTTGGCGCTGCGCCAGGCACAAAAATGGCCATACGGCTGGAGATGGGTCCCCCGCCCAAAGAGCCAGCAGGGAAAACTATGCCTTGTTCTAAAGCTCTTTGGGAACCGCTTGCATAGCCCCACAGACCTGGGGGCTGCAGGCTTTCCTGCTGTCTTCAGCCTCAAAGCCACCCTTTCCCACTTGGCGCCGCATCAGGCACAAAAATGGCCTATGGCTGGAGATGGGTCCCCCGCCCAAAGAGCCAGCAGGGAAAACTATGCCTTGTTCTAAAGCTCTTTGGGAACCACTTGCGTATCCCCACAGACCTGGGGGCTGGAGGCTTTCCTGCTGCCTTCAGCCTCAAAGCCACCCTTTCCCACTTGGCGCCGCGCCAGGCACAAAAATGGCCATACGGCTGGAGATGGGTCCCCCGCCCAAAGAGCCAGCAGGGAAAACTATGCCTTGTTCTAAAGCTCTTTGGGAACCGCTTGCGTAGCCCCACAGACCTGGGGGCTGCGGGCTTTCCTGCTGCCTTCAGCCTCAAAACGACCCTTTGCCACTACGCACCGCGCCAGGCACAAAAATAGATAGACGGCTGGAGATGGGTCCCCCGCCCAAAGAGCCAGCAGGGAAAACTATGCCTTGTTCTAAAGCTCTTTGGGAACCGCTTGCGTAGCCCCACAGACCTGGGGGCTGCAGGCTTTCCTGCTGCCTTCAGCCTCGACAGCACCCTTTCCCACTTGACGCCGCGCCAGGCACAAAAATGGCCATACGGCTGGAGATGGGTCCCCCGCCCAAAGAGCCAGCAGGGAAAATTATGCCTTGTTCTAAAGCTCTTTGGGAACCGCTTGCGTAGCCCCACAAACCTGGGGGCTGCGGGCTTTCCTGCTGCCTTCAGCCTCAAAGCCACCCTTTCCCACTTGGCGCCGCGCCAGGCACAAAAATGGCCATACGGCTGGAGATGGGTCCCATGCCCAAAGAGCCAGCAGGGAAAACTATGCCTTGTTCTAAAGCTCTTTGGGAACCGCTTGCGTAGCCCCACAGACCTGGGGGGTGTGGGCTTTCCTGCTGCCTTCAGCCTCAAAGCCACCCTTTCCCACTTGGCACCGGGCCAGGCATAAAAATGGCCATACGGCTGGAGATGGGTCCCCCGCCCAAAGAGCCAGCAGGGAAAACTATGCCTTGTTCTAAAGCTCTTTGGGAACCGCTTGCGTAGCCCCACAGACCTGGGGGCTGCAGGCTTTCCTGCTGCCTTCAGCCTCAAAAACACCCTTTCCCACTTGGCGCCGCATCAGGCACAAAAATGGCCTATGGCTGGAGATGGGTCCCATGCCCAAAGAGCCATCAGGGAAAACTATGCCTTGTTCTAAAGCTCTTTGGGAACCGCTTGCGTAGCCCCACAGACCTGGGGGCTGCGGGCTTTCCTGCTGCCTTCAGCCTCGACACCACCCTTTCCCACTTGGCCCCTGGCCACGCACAAAAATGGCCATACGGCTGGAGATGGGTCCCCCGCCCAGAGAGCCAGCAGGGAAATCTATGCCTTGTTCTAAAGCTCTTTGGGAACCGCTTGCGTAGCCCCACAGACCTGGGGGCTGCGGGCTTTCCTGCTGCCTTCAGCCTCAAAGCCACCCTTTCCCACTTGGCGCCGCATCAGGCACAAAAAAGGCCTATGGCTGGATATGGGTCCCATGCCCAAAGAGCCATCAGGGAAAACTATGCCTTGTTCTAAAGCTCTTTGGGAACCGCTTGCTTGGCCCCACAGACCTGGGGGCTGCAGGCTTTCCTGCTGCCTTCAGACTCGACACCACCGTTTCCCACCTGGCGCCGCGCCAGGCACAAAAATGGCCATACGGCTGAAGAGGGGTAGCATGCCCTAAGAGCCAGCTGGGAAAACTATGCCTTGTTCTAAAGCTCTTTGGGAACCGCTTGCGTAGCCCCACAAACCTGGGGGCTGCAGGCTTTCCTGCTGCCTTCAGCCTCAAAGCCACCCTTTCCCACTTGGCGCCGCGCTAGGCACAAAAATGGCCTATGGCTGGAGATGGGTCCCCCGCCCAAAGAGCCAGCAGGGAAAACTATGCCTTGTTCTAAAGCTCTTTGGGAACCGCTTGCATAGCCCCACAGACCTGGGGGCTGCGGGCTTTCCTGCTGCCTTCAGCCTCAAAGCCACCCTTTCAAACTACGCACCGCGCTAGGCCCAAAAATGGCCATACGGCTGGAGATGGGTCCCCCGCCCAAAGAGCCAGCAGGGAAAACTATGCCTTGTTCTAAAGCTCTTTGGGAACCGCTTGCTTGGCCCCACAGACCTGGGGGGTGTGGGCTTTCCTGCTGCCTTCAGCCTCAAAGCCACCCTTTCCCACTTGGCGCCGCGCCAGGCACAAAAATGGCCATATGGCTGGAGATGGGTCCCCTGCCCAAGGAGCCAGCAGGGAAAACTATGCCTTGTTCTAAAGCTCTTTGGGAACCGCTTGCGTAGCCCCACAGACCTGGGGGCTGCGGGCTTTCCTGCTGCCTTCAGCCTCGACACCACCCTTTCCCACTTGGCGCCGCGCCAGGCACAAAAATGGCCATACGGCTGGAGATGGGTCCCCCGCCCAAGGAGCCAGCAGGGAAAACTATGCCTTGTTCTAAAGCTCTTTGGGAACCGCTTGCGTAGCCCCACAGACCTGGGGGCTGCAGGCTTTCCTGCTGCCTTCAGCCTCAAAGCCACCCTTTCCCACTTGGCGTCGCGCCAGGCACAAAAATGGCCTATGGCTGGAGATGGGTCCCATGCCCAAAGAGCCATCAGGGAAAACTATGCCTTGTTCTAAAGCTCTTTGGGAACCGCTTGCGTAGCCCCACAGACCTGGGGGCTGCGGGCTTTCCTGCTGCCTTCAGCCTCGACACCACCCTTTCCCACTTGGCGCCGCGCCAGGCACAAAAATGGCCATACGGCTGGAGATGGGTCCCCCGCCCAAAGAGCCAGCAGGGAAAATTATGCCTTGTTCTAAAGCTCTTTGGGAACCGCTTGCGTAGCCCCACAGACCTGGGGGCTGTGGGCTTTCCTGCTGCCTTCGGCCTCAAAACCACCTTTTCCCACTACGCACCGCGCCAGGCATAAAAATAGCCATACGACTGGAGATGGGTCCCCCGCCCAAAGAGTCAGCAGGGAAAACTATGCCTTGTTCTAAAGCTCTTTGGGAACCGCTTGCGTAGCCCCACAGACCTGGGGGCTGCAGGCTTTCCTGCTGCCTTCAGCCTCAAAGCCACCCTTTCCCACTTGGCGCCGCGCCAGGCACAAAAATGGCCATACGGCTGGAGATGGGTCCCCCGCCCAAAGAGCCAGCAGGGAAAACTATGCCTTGTTCTAAAGCTCTTTGGGAACCGCTTGCGTAGCCCCACAGACCTGGGGGCTGCAGGCTTTGCTCCTGCCTTCAGCCTCAAAGCCACCCTTTCCCACTTGGCGCCGCGCCAGGCTCAAAAATGGCCATACGAGTGGAGATGGGTCCCCCGCCCAAAGAGCCAGCAGGGAAAACTGTGCCTTGTTCTAAAGCTCTTTGGGAACCGCTTGCGTAGCCCCACAGACCTGGGGGCTGCAGGCTTTCCTGCTGCCTTCAGCCTCAAAGCCACCCTTTCCCACTTGGCGCCGCATCAGGCACAAAAATGGCCATACGGCTGGAGATGGGTCCCCCGCCCAAAGAGCCAGCAGGGAAAACTATGCCTTGTTCTAAAGCTCTTTGGGAACCGCTTGCATAGCCCCACAGACCTGGGGGCTGCGGGCTTTGCTGCTGCCTTCAGCCTCGACACCACCCTTTCCCATTTGGCGCCGGGCCAGGCACAAAAATGGCCATACGGCTGGAGATGGGTCCACCGCCCAAAGAGCCAGCAGGGAAAACTATGCCTTGTTCTAAAGCTCTTTGGGAACCGCTTGCATAGCCCCACAGACCTGGGGGCTGCGGGCTTTCCTGCTGCCTTCAGACTCGACACCACCCTTTCCCACTTGGCGCCGCGCCAGGCCCAAAAATGGCCATACGGCTGCAGATGGGTCCCCCGCCCAAAGAACAAGCAGGGAAAATTATGCCTTGTTCTAAAGCTCTTTGGGAACCACTTGCGTAGGCCCACAGACCTGGGGGCTGCGGGCTTTCCTGCTGCCTTCAGCCTCAAAGCCACCCTTTCCCACTTGGCGCCGCCCCAGGCATAAAAATGGCCATACGGCTGGAGATGGGTCCCCCGCCCAAAGAGCCATCAGGGAAAACTATGCCTTGTTCTAAAGCTCTTTGGGAACCGCTTGCGTAGCCCCACAGACCTGGGGGCTGCAGGCTTTCCTGCTGCCTTCAGCCTCAAAACCACCCTTTCCCACTTGGCGCCGCGCCAGGCACAAAAATGGCCATACGGCTGGAGATGGGTCCCCCGCCCAAAGAGCCAGCAGGGAAAACTATGCCTTGTTCTAAAGCTCTTTGGGAACCGCTTGCGTAGCCCCACAGACCTGGGGGCTGCGGGCTTTGCTGCTGCCTTCAGCCTCAAAGCCACCCTTTCCCACTTGGCGTCGCGCCAGGCACAAAAATGGCCTATGGCTGGAGATGGGTCCCCCGCCCAAAGAGCCATCAGGGAAAACTATGCCTTGTTCTAAAGCTCTTTGGGAACCGCTTGCTTGGCCCCACAGACCTGGGGGCTGCAGGCTTTGCTGCTGCCTTCAGACTCGACACCACCCTTTCCAACCTGGCGCCGCGCCAGGCACAAAAATGGCCTATGGCTGGAGATGGGTCCCATGCCCAAAGAGCCAGCAAGGAAAACTATGCCTTGTTCTAAAGCTCTTTGGGAACCGCTTGCATAGCCCCACAGACCTGGGGGCTGCGGGCTTTGCTGCTGCCTTCAGCCTCAAAGCCACCCTTTCCCACTTGGCGCCGCGCCAGGCACAAAAATGGCCATACGGCTGGAGATGGGTCCACCGCCCAAAGAGCCAGCAGGGAAAACTATGCCTTGTTCTAAAGCTCTTTGGGAACCGCTTGCATAGCCCCACAGACCTGGGGGCTGAAGGCTTTCCTGCTGTCTTCAGCCTCAAAGCCACCCTTTCCCACTTGGCGCCCTATCAGGCACAGAAATGGCCTATGGCTGGAGATGGGTCCCCCGCCCAAAGAGCCAGCAGGGAAAACTATGCCTTGTTCTAAAGCTCTTTGGGAACCGCTTGCGTAGCCCCACAGACCTGGGGGCTGCGGGCTTTCCTGCTGCCTTCAGCCTCAAAACCACCCTTTCCCACTTGGCGCCGCATCAGGCACAAAAATGGCCATACGGCTGGAGATGGGTCCCCCGCCCAAAGAGCCAGCAGGGAAAACTATGCCTTGTTCTAAAGCTCTTTGGGAACCGCTTGCGTAGCCCCACAGACCTGGGGGCTGCGGGCTTTCCTGCTGCCTTCAGCCTCGACACCACCCTTTCCCACTACGCACCGCGCCAGGCATAAAAATCGCCATACGACTGGAGATGGGTCCCCCGCCCAAAGAGCCAGCAGGGAAAACTATGCCTTGTTCTAAAGCTCTTTGGGAACCGCTTGCGTAGCCGCACAGACCTGGGGGCTGCGGGCTTTCCTGCTGCCTTCAGCCTCAAAGCCACCCTTTCCCACTTGGCGCTGCGCCAGGCACAAAAATGGCCATACGGCTGGAGATGGGTCCCCCGCCCAAAGAGCCAGCAGGGAAAACTATGCCTTGTTCTAAAGCTCTTTGGGAACCGCTTGCGTAGCCCCACAGACCTGGGGGCTGCGCGCTTTCCTGCTGCCTTCAGCCTCAAAGCCACCCTTTCCCACTTGGCGCCGCGCCAGGCTCAAAAATGGCCATACGGCTGGAGATGGGTCCCCCGCCCAAAGAGCCAGCAGGGAAAACTATGCCTTGTTCTAAAGCTCTTTGGGAACCGCTTGCGTAGCCCCACAGACCTGAGGGGTGTGGGCTTTCCTGCTGTCTTCAGCCTCAAAGCCACCCTTTCCCACTTGGCGCCGCGGTAGGCACAAAAATCGTCTATGGCTGGAGATGGGTCCCCCGCCCAAAGAGCCAGCAGGGAAAACTATGCCTTGTTCTAAAGCTCTTTGGGAACCGCTTGCGTAGCCGCACAGACCTGGGGGCTGCAGGCTTTCCTGCTGCCTTCAGCCTCGACAGCACCCTTTCCCACTTGGCCCCTGGCCACGCACAAAAATGGCCATACGGCTGGAGATGGGTCCCCCGCCCAAAGAGCCAGCAGGGAAAACTATGCCTTGTTCTAAAGCTCTTTGGGAACCGCTTGCGTAGCCCCACAAACATGGGGGCTGCAGGCTTTCCTGCTGCCTTCAGCCTCAAAGCCACCCTTTCCCACTTGGCGCCGCGCCAGGCACAAAAATGGCCATACGGCTGGAGATGGGTCCCCCGCCCAAAGAGCCAGCAGGGAAAACTATGCCTTGTTCTAAAGCTCTTTGGGAACCGCTTGCGTAGCCCCACAGACCTGGGGGCTGCGGGCTTTCCTGCTGCCTTCAGCCTCAAAGCCACCCTTTCCCACTTGGCGCTGCGCCAGGCACAAAAATGGCCTATGGCTGGAGATGGGTCCCCCGCCCAAAGAGCCAGCAGGGAAAACTATGCCTTGTTCTAAAGCTCTTTGGGAACCGCTTGCGTAGCCCCACAGACCTGGGGGCTGCGGGCTTTCGTGCTGCCTTCAGCCTCGACACCACCCTTTCCCACTACGCACCGCGCCAGGCATAAAAATAGCCGTACGACTGGAGATGGGTCCCCCGCCCAAAGAGCCAGCAGGGAAAACTATGCCTTGTTCTAAAGCTCTTTGGGAACCGCTTGCGTAGCCCCACAGACCTGGGGGCTGCAGGCTTTGCTGCTGCCTTCAGCCTCAAAGCCACCCTTTCCCACTTGGCGCTGCGCCAGGCACAAAAATGGCCTATGGCTGGAGATGGGTCCCCCGCCCAAAGAGCCAGCAGGGAAAACTATGCCTTGTTCTAAAGCTCTTTGGGAACCGCTTGCGTAGCCCCACAGACCTGGGGGCTGCAGGCTTTCCTGCTGCCTTCAGCCTCGACAGCACCCTTTCCCACTTGGCGCCGCGCCAGGCACAAAAATGGCCATACGGCTGGAGATGGGTCCCCCGCCCAGAGAGCCAGCAGGGAAAATTATGCCTTGTTCTAAAGCTCTTTGGGAACCGCTTGCGTAGCCCCACAGACCTGGGGGCTGCGGGCTTTCCTGCTGCCTTCAGCCTCAAAGCCACCCTTTCCCACTTGGTGCCGCATCAGGCACAAAAATGGCCTATGGCTGGATATGGGTCCCATGCCCTAAGAGCCAGCTGGGAAAACTATGCCTTGTTCTAAAGCTCTTTGGGAACCGCTTGCGTAGCCCCACAGACCTGGGGGCTGCAGGCTTTGCTGCTGCCTTCAGCCTCAAAGCCACCCTTTCCCACTTGGCGCCGCGCCAGGCACAAAAATGGCCTATGGCTGGAGATGGGTCCCCCGCCCAAAGAGCCAGCAGGGAAAAACTATGCCTTGTTCTAAAGCTCTTTGGGAACCGCTTGCTTGGCCCCACAGACCTGGGGGCTGCAGGCTTTCCTGCTGCCTTCAGACTCGACACCACCCTTTCCAACCTGGCGCCGCGCCAGGCACAAAAATGGCCTATGGCTGGAGATGGGTCCCCCGCCCAAAGAGCCAGCAAGGAAAACTATGCCTTGTTCTAAAGCTCTTTGGGAACCGCTTGCGTAGCCCCACAGACCTGGGGGCTGCGGGCTTTGCTGCTGCCTTCAGCCTCGACACCACCCTTTCCCACTTGGCGCCGCGCCAGGCACAAAAATGGCCATACGGCTGGAGATGGGTCCCCCGCCCAAAGAGCCAGCAGGGAAAACTATGCCTTGTTCTAAAGCTCTTTGGGAACCGCTTGCGTAGCCCCACAAACCTGGGGGCTGCAGGCTTTCCTGCTGCCTTCAGCCTCAAAGCCACCCTTTCCCACTTGCGCCGCGCCAGGCACAAAAATGGCCATACGGCTGGAGATGGGTCCCACCGCCCAAAGAGCCAGCAGGGAAAACTAGGCCTTGTTCTAAAGCTCTTTGGGAACCGCTTGCGTAGCCCCCACAGACCTGGGGGCTGCGGGCTTTCCTGCTGTCTTCAGCCTCAAAGCCACCCTTTCCCACTTGGCGCCGCGGTAGGCACAAAAATGGTCTATGGCTGGAGATGGGTCCCATGCCCAAAGACCCAGCAAGGAAAACTATGCCTTGTTCTAAAGCTCTTTGGGAACCGCTTGCATAGCCCCACAGACCTGGGGGCTGTGGGCCTTCCTGCTGCCTTCAGCCTCGACACCACCCTTTCCCACTTGGCCCCCTGGCCACGCACAAAAATGGCCATACGGCTGGAGATGGGTCCCCCGCCCAAAAGAGCCAGCAGGGAAAACTATGCCTTGTTCTAAAGCTCTTTGGGAACCGCTTGCGTAGCCGCACAGACCTGGGGGCTGCAGGCTTTGCTGCTGCCTTCAGCCTCAAAGCCACCCTTTCCCACTTGGCGCCGCGCCAGGCACAAAAATGGCCATACAGCTGGAGATGGGTCCCCCGCCCAGAGAGCCAGCAGGGAAAATTATGCCTTGTTCTAAAGCTCTTTGGGAACCGCTTGCGTAGCCCCACAGACCTGGGGGCTGCGGGCTTTCCTGCTGCCTTCAGCCTCAAAGCCACCCTTTCCCACTTGGTGCCGCATCAGGCACAAAAAATGGCCTATGGCTGGATATGGGTCCCATGCCCTAAGAGCCAGCAGGGAAAACTATGCCTTGTTCTAAAGCTCTTTGGGAACCGCTTGCGTAGCCCCACAGACCTGGGGGCTGCAGGCTTTGCTGCTGCCTTCAGCCTCAAAGCCACCCTTTCCCACTTGGCGCCGCGCCAGGCACAAAAATGGCCTATGGCTGGAGATGGGTCCCCATGCCCAAAGAGCCAGCAGGGAAAACTATGCCTTGTTCTAAAGCTCTTTGGAACCGCTTGCTTGGCCCCACAGACCTGGGGGCTGCAGGCTTTGCTGCTGCCTTCAGACTCGACACCACCCTTTTCCCATTTGGCGCCTCATCAGGCACAAAAATGGCCATACGGCTGGAGATGGGTCCCCCGCCCAAAGAGCCAGCAGGGAAAACTATGCCTTGTTCTAAAGCTCTTTGGAACCGCTTGCGTAGCCCCACAGACCTGGGGGCTGCAGGCTTTGCTGCTGCCTTCAGCCTCAAAGCCACCCTTTCCCACTTGGCGCCGGGCCAGGGACAAAAATGGCCATACGGCTGGAGATGGGTCCCCTGCCAAAAGAGACAGCAGGGAAAACTATGCCTTGTTCTAAAGCTCTTTGGGAACCGCTTTGCGTAGCCCCACAGACCTGGGGGCTGCGGGCTTTCCTGCTGCCTTCAGCCTCAAAACCACCCTTTCCCACTACGCACCGCGCCAGGCACAAAAATGGCCATACGGCTGGAGATGGGTCCCCCGCCCAAAGAGCCAGCAGGGAAAACTATGCCTTGTTC